>NC_136669.1:14245369-14872869 GCF_903797595.1 Erithacus rubecula
GTGTTAAGTAAAGCTGACTTATACAGTTTCACTCAACTTCTCTTAAAAATATTTTTTTCAAGCAAAAATAATTTTTCCATTGGGGAAAAAAAAAATTTCAATGAGTTTCAAACTAATTTTTTCTAGCAGTCAATGAAAAAGTGGACAAACAAGTGAAACGTGTTCATCTGCTGTCCAGCCCAATGGGGTGACTTTGTTCTAATTCACATTCCTTCTATTCTCTCATTTATTAAAAAAGCCAAAGTCTCACTAGCAGTTTCCTGGGATAAAAGTCCTGGATTCTCTTGGAGTTGCTCAGCTGAGGATCTTGAGCACCCAGCACAGCCCTTTGCCAGTGGGATGTGTTTCCCACACTGGTTACACAGATTAGGCCTGGGACCCCTGGGTAGATCATAGGGGGCTTATAAATCCTTCCTGGATGTGATTCCAAGTTTTAAACCATTGAAAGTCCTCAGAATTGTTTCTGTTGAAACTTTCTCTGATAAATGATGTTAATGAACAGGAGCAGCAGCAGTGCCTGATGCTTTTGCCAGGGTTGGTGTGTGTTTTGGAGGATGGAATTGAGGATCTGAGTATTTGGAGAGAAAGTTGGAAGCTGAGTGCTGCTCCTCTTCCCTGAGGGCCTCTTGGATTTGGTTTTCATTTATTTTACCAGCTTGTGGACAAGTGTGTGGTTTGTTGCAACATCCCACCCAGTGGGAAGGACCAGGAATCCCATCCTTGGGCAGGTGAAGGACTTCATGTGTGGTGATGAGCCCCAAACACATCTGTTTAACCCTGAGTGTAGAAATTGTTCCCTGAGATGCAGAAATCAGGGTGGGTGAATTATTGAAATGCCAGGCAGGAAAATTTTCCCATTTTCCTACAAATTTTGGGTTGACCTGACTCCAGTGAGCTTTCCTGCCATGGGGATGGACCCTTCCCACATGGCCTTGGAGGTTTCCAGGCATGGGGCAGTCACAGCTTCTCTGGGCACCCTGTGCCAGTGCTTCAACTTGATGCCATTGTCTCCAGTGCAATCCCTCCCCTGCAGCATCCCTGGTTTATTCCAGCCAAGACTCTGGCCCCTGGATCAAGGCAGTAATTGTGTTCCAATGCATTAGCAGAGTCCCAAAGCACCTGGGAAAGGTTTTACGTGGTATTTTGGTGGTGGGATGGAAACATCTCTTCCTCTGGCCAGGATGGGGTGTGGAGTGTGACCCTCGCTGGGCTGGGGTGTGCACAATGTGTCTGTCACCAGATGCAGCTACATTTGTCTGGTTGGCATCACTTACCCAGATTGTAGTTTTTTAGCTAGATCATTTAATTTTTAGGGAAGTTTTGCCCACCTGAAGATCAAATATACTCAGATTCTGTATGCCATCTGAATGTTCTCAAATGAAAGCAATTTAAAAAATCTGCAGGAGGACTTTCCCAGTTTGCCATTGTTTTGAAGCACCTTGCACTCGCCCAGTGAGACTTCACACGAGGCCATGGGGAAGCTCCAGCTGATAAAATCCTTTGTTCAGACATGGGAACAGCAATACCCAGCAGCCTGGGCTCAAGGAATGGCTTGGCCAGGAGTGGCAGTGCCAGGCAGGCACGTCCACAGTGCTGCAATCAGGGCTAACGAGGCCAAGGGCCACTAATGGGCCTGGCCAGGAGCCTGGAGACACCCTGGGAACAGCACGAGGAGAACACCGGTGCTGGAGCCAGGGCAGGAGCTTCCTGTGACCTCAGATGTCCTCTGAGCTGTGTCCTCCTGCAGCTCCAGGGGAGCACCTTTCCCTTCTCCACATCTTTCCCCTAGGATCACAGGCCTGCTCCAGCCAAGCCCCAGCGTGGGCTGTTCTGGTCCATTCCCATCCACTGGCAAACCTTGGATAATCTTTTTTTCATCCCCCGTCCCACAAGCTAGGGGTCCTGCTTCTTCTCCAGCTGGATGATGGCACCAAGACAGGGATGCTCAAAGGCAAATCAGGCTTCTGACCTCCCAGCCGAACTTAAAAATGAAATACCACGGGCTGGAAAAGGTGCTAAAACAAAACAAAAAAAAAGCAACATCAACCTTAAAGCCCCTAAGTGCCACAGCCTGTTGCTGCTTCCAAAGCTTTGCAATGGGTTTATTCCTTTAGGGATGGTGGCAGCCCGGGTCCCACACCGAGCCCCTGGAGGGGCCGTTCCCAGCAGCGAGTTCCAGGTAATTCCCGGGCTGTGCTGAGGATGGGGCCAGCCCTGCTCGGGGCTCTGGAGAGGCTGCGGCTTGCGTAAGCTTTAATCTAAAGTTGGAGATGTTTGGAGCTGATCTGTGTTAATGTTGGGTGGAATTAACACGCATACGGGGACACCACGTGATGCCCTCCGACCTCCCCCTTTTTTTTTTTTTTTTTTTTTTTTTCTTTCCTATTTTTTTTTCTTTTCCCATCACTTTAACGGATCCCTGCCAAATCAGTGGCTGGTGCCTGGCAAGGCCGGGCTGGCACCGCCGCTAAGATGCCCGCGGTCTCTGTGCTTTACAAGGGAGCCATCATCATCAGCAGGTAACCTGGCATGGGGAGGGGACCCGTGTCTGCCACTTCCAGCCAAGGTTCTTCCCTGCGGCTTCTCCGGGAGGCAGGGATTGCGGGGAGAGCTCAGGGCACTGTCTCTGGTTGGGTTTTTTGTGTTGGTGGCTTTAGCAGAGCTCGGGGATGCGGGGCGGCCGTGCCTCGGAGTGAGGGTGATGATAAGGGCTGACGGCAGGAGGATGATGATGATAAGGGCTGATCGCAGCAGGAGAATGGTGATAAGGGCTGATGGCAGAAGGAGAATGATGCTAAAGGCTGATGGCAGGAGGATGGTGATGATGGTAAAGGATGATCGCAGGAGGATGATGGTGATAAAGGCTGATGGCAGGACGATGGTGATGCTGAAGGCTGATGGCAGGAGGATGGTGTGATAAGGGGCTGATGGCAGGAGGAGAATGGGGATAAAAAGGGGATAAAATGGGGATAAAGGCTGATCGCAGGAGGAGGATGATGATGATAAGGGCTGATGGCAGGAGGATGGTGGTGATGGTAAAGGATGATCGCAGGAGGATGCTGGTGATGATAAAGGCTGACGGCAGGAGGATGGTGTGATAAGGGCTGATCCTAGGAGGAGGAAGATGATGATGATGATGGTGATGGTGATGATGATAATGATGATGATGATGATGGTGATGCTAATGATGGTGATGATAAGGGCTGATCGTATCTGCTCGGCTGAAACTGCACCCGTGCGGTGCTTTCCAGCCCGAGCGCCCGCGGCTCGCCCGGGGAGTTTCCTCGGTGATTTGCTCAAAATACCCTGAAAATCCTGGGTAGGGGATTGAAGCAGCCTGGGTCCAGAGCTGCTCTGCCTTCCTGGGATGGCTTCGAGCTCCATTTTTTGGTAACCAAATATGGCCAGCTGTTTGTTCAGTCTTCGGTACAGTGCAAGGACAGCAAGGAGGGGCAATTTTTAACAGGGAGAAAACACTTCCAGTCCAAATCTCAGAGGTGGAAGTTACTGGCTTTGCCAGAAAGCTTGATATTTTGAGTTTTATTTTGGATTCCTGCATAATAAGAATGAGCCTGCAGGTTATTCTTATCCTGCATCCCGCTGGATTTGGACCAGCCTCTTGTTTCCCACGGTGTTGTTCCTCCTCATCCATGTTCAGATCTGGGAGCTGATATCGATTGGGAAACTCCTTTTCTCTTGTGGCTGAAATGCTGGGGAGTGTTTTGGTGCCTCCTCACCCCTGGTTCCCCACCTGGCACATGGGGGTCAGGGTTTCTCAGATCAGGGTTCATCCATCCTGAGGAGCCCAAGGAGAAGTGCTGGTGGTCCCAGGTTTGGAGTCTGGCGTCTGTGGTTGACGCAGGGTGTTTTTGGGGTAATTTGGGACCTTGCCTAAGAGTGTTTAAGGGAAACTCTGGGATTTTTTGGGAAGTTACTTGGCTCGGGGAAGTCTCAGGTCAAGCCACTTGCTCTGGCTTGTGACGAGAAGCTCCCACCAGACCAGGCAGGACTTGGAGCAGCTCTTGCACTCGCTTTTCCAGACCCTCTGCCTGCATTAAAAACCTTGAGAGTGGATTGTGCCCTGTCTTCCTTACAGGCTGCCTGTGTTTGTGAAAGTACTTTATTCCCAGAGCACGGCTCCGAGCTCTGATCTCATTTCCCAGGAGCTGCACAGCTGTCCAGCCCCGATAATCTGGGGTAATGAATCACAGACAGGTCCATCAGATTTGCTGGGTGGGGAGGATGATGTTCAGCCCTGCACATATTCTCTCATTTATCTCTGTAAACCTCGGGGGGGGCTGCCTGGGGGCTGAGTTTTGCCTGTGTGGGTGCAGTGGTGGTCTGCAGAGCCCAGTGGGCAGTGCCCAGGCTGGAAGGGACAATGTGCCTCTGTGTGTGCTTTGTGGCCACCTGTGCCTCTGTGTTCTGTGGCCCATGACAGAGAGCTGCTCCTTTGTCTCCCCCAGGACGCTCATGGGACCGTACGGGATGGATCGAACCGTGCACTCCTTCGATTTCTACGAGTGTGCAAACGGGCTGGGTGAGTACCAGGGACAGCAGGCTGGGCTGGGACACCCCAGCATCCCCCCAGAGCTGTGTCAGGATGTGTCCTTGTGTGAAGCCTGGTGTATCACTGGTTCCCTTATGTGTTGCACCTGCCTGAGTCAAGCATCTTTTGCAGCTGTGACATTAAAAGAATGTCAAAATCTCAGCTAATTCTGTGGTAATGGTGAGCAGCCGGTGCTGCCACAACCCTTCCCCTGAGCAGGATGAGGGGGAGGGGCCTTTCAGGATTTTCTGGATTAAATCAATTAAAATGCTAAATAAATACTTCAGTAGAATCCCCATCACTTCCCTCTGCCATCCCAATGGGTGATGGAAGGTGCTTCCTGCAGAGCTCCTGGGGACTGGGATGCATGAGCTGGGTTTGGAAAGTTTGGCCCACAGGGAAGGGAGTGAGCACTGAGTGAGTCAGGTGTCCTTCCACAGCACTTCAAAGCATGGAAGAGAAGGGAAAAGAGGAGCTCACATCCATCAGAATGTGAGAAAGTCCCAGGTTCATGACACTCAGTCCAGAGAGATCCAGCACAAAATTTCTTCTGAGCTCTGTGTATCCAGAGGTGCTCTGCCATGGACTTTATAAAAATCTGTGACCCTGCATCAGGATTTCACAGTCTCTCCCTAATCTTTAATTGTCAGTGCAGCTCACCCTCCCACAGAGCAGCTGGGACATCTTGGTGAGACCATGACCATGTGTGACAACTCCTGAGGAGTCACCAGAGAAACAACTTCAGGTTTCCTGGGCCCTGAGGTTAATTATGGATTAATTATTGTCTGTTTCCAGCTCTGGGGTAACAGGACTTTCTGCTGTGGGGGGATGGCTTTGCTGATTCTTCCCCCAGCCATGAGGTTTACAGGAGCTCAGAGAAATATCTTGACTTGGTGAATATGATATTTTAATCTCCAGAAATGTATTTGGTTGAGTTGATGAGATTTCAGGTGCTGGGTTAGATTAGCTCATTAAAGGAGGAAGCCCAGAAAAGCCTTGATAGGGTCATCACTGACCTCTGGAAGAAGTGACAGATGTGGCAGCCCTTCATCAGCCATTCACTGCATTCCAGTTCCTCTCCTTTTCCCCAGTCTGAGGCCAGGGGATCCTTGCAGGGTCTAGCAGAACCTCTACAGCAAATTGTGGTGTATTGGAGGAAGCTACAATAATGTGGATTTCCTAATACACCAACAGCTGGCTTCATCCTCTCCTGTGAAGCTTGAAGCACTTAGGATGAGCAATCATCCTCCAGAAATCATGGAATGGTTTGGGTGGGAAGGGACCTCAAAGCTCATCTCACTGCACCTCCTGCTATGGGCAGGGACACCTCCCACTGCCCCAGGCTGCTCCAGCCCCATCCAGCCTGGCCCTGGACACTGCCAGGGATCCAGGGGCAGCCACAGCTGCTCTGGGCACCCTGTGCCAGGGCCTGCCCACCCTGCCAGGGAACAATTCCTGCCCAATATCCCATCCAGCCCTGCCCTCTGGCAGCTTAATCATCCTTCTCTGATGAGTGGTGCTTACAGAACCCCTGTGCCTGCCAGAGGTGTAGCTGCTCAGAGCAGGTTTATTTGAGAAAAGAAAGTGTTTTCATGTGTTTCTCAGGCAGGATTAGGTGTTATCCCAGCAGTTTCTCAGGTAGGATGCAGGTGTTATCCCAGCAGTTTTCCAGGCTGGATTAGGTGTTATCCCAGCAGTTTTCCAGGCAGGATGCAGGTGTTATCCCAGCAGTTTCTCAGACTGGATGCAGGTGTTATCCCAGCAGTTTCTCAGGTAGGATGCAGGTGTTATCCCAGCAGTTTTCCAGGTAGGATGCAGGTGTTATCCCAGCAGTTTTCCAGGCTGGATTAGGTGTTATCCCAGCAGTTTCTCAGGCAGGATGCAGGTGTTATCCCAGCAGTTTTCCAGGCTGGATTAGGTGTTATCCCAGCAGTTTTCCAGGCTGGATGAGGTGTTATCCTAGCAGTTTCTCAGGCAGGATGCAGGTGTTATCCCAGCAGTTTTCCAGGTAGGATGCAGGTGTTATCCCAGTAGTTTCTCAGGTAGGATGCAGGCGTTATCCCAGCAGTTTTCCAGGCTGGATTAGGTGTTATCCCAGCAGTTTCTCAGGTAGGATGCAGGTGTTATCCCAGCAGTTTTCCAGGTAGGATGCAGGTGTTATCCCAGCAGTTTCTCAGGCTGGATGCAGGTGTTATCCCAGCAGTTTCTCAGGCTGGATGCAGGTGTTATCCCAGCAGTTTTCCAGGGAGCAGCAGCACTGCTCGGTGCCAGGTCAGCGTTTGGCCGCGGGTCTGTTGCTCTGTGGCTTTAGGTGGAAACCCACATGTGAACCTCAGCAGAAGTTCAAAGGGGTTACCTGGCAGCTCCTCCAAGTGAACCTCGAATTAAAGAATAGCCATCAAAGGGAAGTGCTGATTAAGGAGCATTTCTCAGAAACACTGAGATCCCATTATCTTGACCTTCATCTGCTTAGGACAGGGCAGTGAGTGATTCACCTCCAATCTGTCCCTTCCTCCAGACAGAAAAAGCTGGCGGGGGCTGCAAGATCAACAGGGGGATTAAGGGAAATGTAATTGAACATTGGCAGCTTAGGCACAGAGCTGGGCCCCTCTCTTTGCCCAGCCTGGCAGCCGGTGGGGTCAGGATGCGCCGGGATGATCCCGGTTGGACTAAACAACCAGATTAGCCAGGACACCCCCTGACCTGTGGGACACGGATCCAGGAGCAGGTGAGATCATAGCCTGAGGAACTGTGACTCTGGAATTAGTGGGAGCGGAATTAGAGGCACCAGAGAAGCTTGAGGGTCTCTTGGAGAAATTTATAGGATGGTTAAGAGCTTAAAGAAAACACAGACTTGGCCCGTCTTACTTCTAAGCTCATCTGGAGTTTTCCTGGCAAACTTTGTTCTGCAAAAGAGGAAAAAAATCCAGGGATGTGGGCATCAGCTGCAGGACCTTTGCCAGAAAGGAAAGATTAAATAGAGGGATCCAAAATAGGCTAGATTATCTGGCCCTAAGTATGACTTAATAAGCATTATACTGGGACTTTGATGTGGTGATAATTAAGGAGCCGTAATTTACCTACACTGGGTCCCAAATAGAAATTTGATTGAAGTAAATGTTTATAAAATATGTAAAAAACACCATGCCAGGAATGGTGCCACCACAGTGCTGGGTGATTCAGGTTTGCTGCCATGTGTCACCTGCTGTCCCCTGGTGTGGTCTAAGCCCTGGAAGGGGTGAGCCCTCCCTCCTCCTCCCTGCCCCAGTGGAGACTCTTCAGTGGATTTTGGGGGGAAGCACTGACACCCAGAGCCCCTTCTTGGTGAGGTGATGGGTGTGAGCAGTGGGCAGAGCTCAGCAGCATCCAGCTGCCTTCTCAACAAGGGAGTTCAAACTCAGGGATGTTTCCTCCCCCCACCCAAGTCTGAGTGTGTCTGGAACAATACTGTGAGTAATCACCGATTTTAATAACAAGATCGGATTTTCTCATGACATCGTTGGGGATAAGGGAGGATTTGGAGATGCTTCAGCTATATTAAGGCATTATTACAATTGATTTGCAGACACAAAAGGGAAATGAGTCATTATTGGTTTGATACCTCGGCACGGGTGCCTGTCCCCCGCTGGGCTGCTGGGGGATGATGCAGCTGAGCCTCTGCCAGGTGCAGATTTTTATATTATTTGTCTGATGTGCTTCATCATTCCTAATTCCTTTGTGTTATGGTGTGAAAAAAGATTTAGGATGAGTTCCTGAGTCACCAGGCTCTTGCCCATCCAGGGGAATTGATGGGGCTTTGCCTCTGCAGGACCCCTCATGTCAAGGATTCTCAAGCCCATCCCTGGGGTGCCCCTGGGGCAGAGAGATCCCCTGGCTCCACAGGGAGCTGAGAAATTTCCAGCTGAGCCTTCCTGGCCATGAGCAGATTTTACCATGGGCCCACAACTGCAGCATCACTTTAGTGCCTGACCTGACCCATGCTTGGTGAGGCTCATGCTGCTTACAGACACTTTTTGGGGCAATATTTCCAATTTGAGGGAATTTCTTTTATAAGGCAATGGATAAAATATTGGTGCCCATTCCTGAGGTGTTGTGCTGTGAGTTCCCTGTTCCAGCTCCTCACAAATGCCTGGTTAATGCATTAAACCCAGGGAATGAGCTCCAGCACTCAGACAGGGCAGGGATTTGGAGCAGCAATTGGTGCATGTAGAAATGAACTGGTAAATTGTAATAATTTAGTTTTAATCTAATTTAATATAAAGGGGACTTGAGAGTCAAAGTCTTTCTCTAGAGGCAGATGTGGGGCCTGAGAGCAGAGCTTGGCTGACAAAAGAAGGGAAACAGGGCTGGAAATGGTGCTGTGTCCTGAGCAATCCCCATCCATGGTTCAGAAAGGCTTCCCACGTTTTTGGGGAAGCAGCTGTGCCTGTTTCCTGCAGCCCAGGCTCAGAGCAGCCCCTCAGCAGAGGGGACAGGGCTGGCCATGGTCTCAGGGCCTGTCCCCAGCCTGTCCCCAGCCTGCCCTCCTGTGCAGAGCAGCAAAATGCCTGACTGGCAGCTCCTGGGAGAGATTTGTTAATTAAAGCCAGGCTTTTTAATCCTTCTGTCCACAGCCTGGATCTTCGAAGTGGGACTTAATGAGCCCTGGATAAATAAGTCTCTTGGACCTTTTCCTGCCAGCCAGCTTATGCTGGCCACAGGGACAGCCCCGTGGCCAGAGGGGAGGCTGGAGTGGGGCTGTGTCAAGGCTGAGGGTCTGGGGGGGCTGGCAGAGATGTCCCCAGCACTGTGAGACACTGGGCTTGTCCAGATGTGCACAGGGAAGGAATCTCCTGTGGGAAACACTTGTCACCAGGAATGTTTGGATCTGCAGCAGGAGCAGATCCTTTCCCATTAGGGATGGACTTGGAGCTACTGGAGAGAGTCCAGGGGAGTCCATGGAGATGCTCCAAGGGCTGGAGCCCCTCTGGAGCCAGGCTGGGAGAGCTGGGGGTGCTCACCTGGAGAAGGCTCCAGGGACACCTCAGAGCCCCTTCCAGGGCATAAAGGGGCTCCAGGAGAGCTGCAGAGGGACTGGGGACAAGGGGTGGAGGGACAGGACACAGGGAATGGCTCCCACTGCCAGAGGGCAGGGATGGATGGGATATTGGGCAGGAATTGTTCCCTGGGAGGGTGGGCAGGCCCTGGCACAGGGTGCCCAGAGCAGCTGTGGCTGCCCCTGGATCCCTGGCAGTGCCCAAGGCCAGGCTGGATGGGGCTGGGAGCAGCCTGGGACAGTGGGAGGTGTCCCTGCCCTTGGCATGGGGTGGGATGGGATGGGTTTTAAGGTCCCTTTGTAGCCAAACCATTCCATGACTGTGAATTCAGGATTGGGTTGCATCCCTCAGCCAAGGCCTGTCCCAGCTCTGGCTCTCCTGCCTGGTGTCATGGCTCTGCTTTTCCTGCAGGCATTAAGGTCATCGGTGGCATCAAGGAACTGACTGGAGAGGAATATGGAGTTTATGTCAAGAGGATCCTTCCAGGGGGTGTTGCTCATGCTGATGGTGAGTGCAGAATGCCACGAGCTCTGACACCAGCCCAGATCCAGGAGATTCATTTCACATCTTTGTTTCATCCCTTATTAGATATTTTGGGTGGTTGCTTGGAGGTTTTCCAGTGGCTGGGAGTATTTTTTTAGTGTGGCAGTTGCTGTAATGGGTGGCAGCAGCCTTGGACTGGCTCCTCAGCATCTGTACAATTGTTTTGTGTGTGTGGAGCATGACCCATCTCTGCCACACAAGAACCTTTCTGTCCTTTCCCACCCCCCTGTGGCCCCCAAACAACTGGAGATCCCTTTGACAGCTCAGCTCTGCTCTGGGTCATTGATTTAATTCTGAATATGTTCAACTAAGTAGGTATTAGGGGTCTGCAGAGCTCACCTTTTAAAACTTCAGCTAAAAAGATTTTTTTTCCCAGCTGTTACATCATTTTCCCATCCAATAAAGGAAAATAAATCCAGAACAGGTGGAAATGCCTTTCATGGTTTTCTACCTGACCTCGAACTGAACTGCTTGACCTCAAATTGAATTAAGCAAAAGCTTTATTGCAGATTTCAGTATTTACTTTTGCAACTTCCCCGAGCAGAGGAAGTGCTGGGACTTTGGCATGGGAGGTTGCAGAAACTTCATTTATGGACATCTGGAAAAACAGGTTGGACCAGCATCTCTGGAACAACCAATGCATTTTTCATCCTGTCTCTGGGCACAGGGAGGAACTGCCCAGCCTCTCCTAGTCCCTTCAAGCTGTATTTTCCACAGTTTCTATCCATTAGTTTTCTTTTCTAGGGCGCCTGCAGCCAGGAGACCAGATCCTGGAGGTCAATGGAGATTCCCTAATTGGGGTTACAAGCGAGAGGTACCACATCCAAGTGGAAATTTTCCATTCCTGTTGCTTTTGTGTGATTCTGTGAAGTGGCTTAGGCTGTGGGTTGTGTGGAGGACACCAGGGCATCACTCTGTGTGCTGTTCCCAAGAGCCAACTTGGAAATTACCAGACAAAAAGATTCAATATAAAAATAGACCAGTGAGCCCAAATTGTGTCTGAGATACTCAGACATTTCCCTGAAATTTTGGGTTTTAAGCAGCTCCAGGCACCTCCACTCCATCTGCTGCAGCTTCCCAGCATGTCCTGCAGCTCCCAGCTGGTGCCTGAGCCTGACAGTGCTGCTCTGTGCAGGCAATTCCTTCTGGGGCTGAATCCAGCTCCCCACCAAGAGAATAATTAATTGACAGCCCCACAGGGGCACCAGCACTCTGGGGCTCTCCTTTCCCATTAAAGTCAGTGCTGTCCTATTGCCTGCCCTGCATTCCTGCACAGGTGCTGAGCCTGGATGGGAAGCACAAGGAGCTGGTCCTGGTGCCAAAGCCCCACAGCAGCTGGGTTTGCTGATGTCCCTGAGAACATCTCTGTGGCTGTGGGAGTCTGTGCCTGGCTCCCAGAAACTGCCAGGAGGACTTGTAGTTTGACCCAAAAAATGGCTGTTCCTGGGATGGAAACCTCCCCAGGCTGGGAATTACAGAATCATGGAGTGGTGTGGGTTGGAAGGGATGTTAAAGATCTCCTTGTTCCAGGGTTTTGCTGTCAGGGACTCCTCACTGCAGAAGTGGGGAAATCAGGATATGATTTGGCTGCTCCACGGGCATCCAGCAAAGGCTTGGCTGCTGGCAGGGCTCACCCAGCTCTGGGGTCTCTGCCCAGCTTTGAGACAAGCAGGGTGAGAGCAGTGGAGCCCTGCTGGGAGCTGGGGTTGATGTGTCCTGCTCCTTGTGTTGCAGGGCCGTGGACATCCTGAGGACGGCGTCGGCCACCAGCCACATGCGCCTTCTGATAGCCCGCGACGAGGATGCCAGGTCAGGGGCACTCTGAGATGGGGCTGTGGCACTCCTGGGCACCACAGCTGGACAGCCTGGGGCCAAATCAGGCTCAAAGCCCAGGGGAAGGCAGAGCTGGCCAGGAGTCTGATAACTGTGCACTGGTGGGAATTCAATGGAGCTGTAATGGAAGGGAACAAAGCTGGTGGCTGCCAGCTCCAGCCCTGCCTGTGTCAGGTCTGTGGGACATCCCAAAGCTGGTGGCTGCCAGCTCCAGCCCTGCCTGTGTCAGGTCTGTGGGACATCCCAAAGCTGGTGGCTGCCAGCTCCAGCCCTGCCTTTGTCAGGTCTGTGGGACATCCCAAAGCTGGTGGCTGCCAGCTCCAGCCCTGCCTGTGCGGGGTCTGTGGGACATTCCAGCACTGAGCAGGTTTCCACAGGTGTTTCCCCAGGAAGGACCAGGGCTGCTCCAGTCTTGGCTGTAGGGTGGCACTGCTCCCTCAGCTCTGCTGTGTGGTGTTTTAGCACATCCTGCACAGAGCTCTGTGCATGTTGTACAGGCACAGCAGGATCTTCCCTTTCGGGTTGGACACATTGACTTAAGGTCTTCCTTCCCTGGAGGTTTCCTCCTTCTCATGGAGGTTGAGAAGTTTCTGTGCCCTTGTTGCTCCCTGGAAAACCTTGCTGCTCCTGCAGAGAGTCAGAGGGTTTGGAAGGAGAGGGAGAGTTCAGTCTTGCCTTGAGTGGGTTTAAGCTGTGTGGGACAGTGATGGTGCCCTGAGAGAGGGCAGAGCTGTGGGGTCTTTGGTGACATCCCACGGGAGATCTGGCACAATGTGCTGGCACATGCTCTCCCTTGACAGAAGCAGGAATTGGGAAAGCTGAGGAGCTGCAGGAGGCAGAGGAAGGAGCGTGGGATTTGGCAGGGTGTGGCTGTGGCAGGCAGGTTCCTGTGCTGGGGCTCTGCTCTGCCTGTGGGTGGCTGAGGCACAGTCCCTCTCTTGTGCAGTCCCGTTAGTGTGGGAGATGATGGATGCATTCATTCCTTATCCATCAGCTGCCCTGGCACAGGAGTGAGAGTGCTGTAATGACAGGCTGGGGCTAATTCTGACACAGCAACACACTGCTGCAAGAATTACTTGCTATTAATGACTGGCTGCTTTCAGCCACCCTCTTCCAGGGGAAATGGCATCTCCTGTTATTACACTGGGTGCAAGTCCTTCAGCAGCTCTGAGGAGGTGCTGGGTGAAGCAAGCAGGTCACCAGCTTTGGTCCAAGCAGGGCTGCTCAGGATGCAGTTCTGGATCACAGCAGTCCCTTTGGCAGGGCAAAGTGCTGTGGGCATCTCACCCTTCCCAGCAGGAGGGATGGGATCCTGTGTCCAGCAGCAGCAGGACTGCTCTGGGAAACACTTCATTTCCCAGCCAGAGCTCCCAGTGCAGGTTTTCTGCCTCCACCCTGATGTATTTCAAGCTGTTCATGTCTCCTGATATCCCAAATGGCAGCAGATGTTTCCTGAGGCACACACAGCCGTGGCTCCAGCTCCCCCCTATCGCCAGTCCTGAGTCCCCTGCAGGGAGCTGGGCCAGGCAGGGCAATGAAACTTTAAGCAATTTATTTGGCCTCCATTCACTGTTGGTTATCTGTTAAATCTGCAAAAGGTTAGCCAGAGGGAGAGGGGGGAAGTAATCAGTTTATTTATTTTTTTTTCCGAAAAGATTTGCAGAGATTTCACTTACATAATCATCTCACAAACTGTTTAATACATGAATACATATCTCCAGGATTAAGGGCTGTGGGAACATAGGGAAGGATTTTTCTGCTCTCCACTTTTTTTTTTCCCACTTAGTTTTGTCTTTTATTGATGCCCTGTTATTTTCCAAGTCTGTCCTTGAGCGTGGGTGGAAACAGGCATCATCTCTGGGGGTGATGCCCATGGAGGTGCCATGCCATGAGCTGGGGGCAGCTCCCCACCTTCCCACTGCCCAGCAAAGCAGCTCCTGAGTCCTGAAAGCTGAGGAGGACATGGGGCAGAGAAAATTCAGTTTCTTTTCAGCTCCTTCCTCAGCCAGAGCACTCGAGGCACACTGGAGGAGGGAACGTCACAACTCTGGGTTTGGATCCAGCCCTCCTGCCAATTTTCCCAATGACTCAGCTGAGTAGCATTTTGTTGTGGTTGCCCTTGGGTGAATTTGAGTCATAAACGCTATTATTTGTCCCTGGAGTTAATTATAGGCCCAAATTACCTGTGCTTTTCATGGAACTCAGTCTCTGGTGTGTATCAGATGCATGTTTTGGGCCTGTCGCATCAGCTGGGCTGCAGAGAGCAGCAGCAATGCCAGGGCTTAAAGCAGAGAATTCACATTTGGAGCTGGACTCACCAGGCAGAGGTGATGCTTAAATCTGATTTTCTGTGCTCATCTTCAGCTAATGAGGATAATTTCATTGCATAGTCATAATTATTGTTTATTCATTCTCAGGCTGAAAGTTACAATTGTTCCTTGTTTCTCTGCCTTGCACAGATATCAGCCTGGTCTGTCAGGTTTATCACTGGGAGGAGCCAGTTTGTGCTGCACCTCTGGCATGATAAAACAGTAAATTCATTGTGTCTCCACATGAGATGCATCCCCAGGAGAGGGGCTGCTGGATGGACAGGGCTCACACAGGCAGCAGCAAACAAAGGGCACTCACTGCTCCTCTGCAGTGCCCTGGCAGTGTGGAACAGAGCCCTCAGAGCAGCTGAGGCTGCAAAGATCTGCAAGATCGACTCCAGCTCTGACTGATGTGCCAGCCAGAGCTCTGAGTGCCATGTCCAGCTGTTCCCTGGACACCTCAAAGGGTGGGCACTGCACCACTGCTCTGAGCAGCCCTTTCCAAGGCCTGGCCACCTTTTCCATTAAGAAATTCCTCCTGATGTCCAACTTGACCCCCCCCTGGCACAGCCTGAGGCTGTTCCCTCTCATCCTGTCCCTGCTCCCTGTTTCCAGAGCCCGATTCCCCCCTGGCTGTCCCCTCCTGTCAGGGAGTTGTGCAGAGCCAGAAGGTTCCCCCTGAGCCTCCTTCTCTCCAGGCTGAGCCCCTTTCCCATCTCCCTAAGACCCTCCTAGTGCTCCAGCCACTCCCCAGCTCTGTTCCCTTCCCTGGAACAGAACTGAGCACAGCCTTGATGTCCAGCCCAGGTAAAGAGGCAGGACCAGCTCCCAGGTCACTCTGCCCATGCTGTTTTTCCCAGCAGAGGGGCTGTGGCTGGAGCTGCTCCTGGCCTGCTGTACACACAGGACAGTCCCTTCTGTCCTGCCAGCCCTGTGTGTGACAGTGACAGTTCAGCTCGTGGTGCTGCTGTTCTGAGCATTTGGTGCTAAACTGGCAGGGAGAGTTGGGGCTGACTCCAGCAAGCCTGGGTATGCCAGGGACAAAAGCTGAGCTTTGGGAAAACAGCCAGCCTTTCACAGAGCTGTGAGATGCACCTGTGCCTGGCACTACTTCCATCCCTCCAGAGAAAGGGAAAGGATCAAAAGGTTTGGGTACAAAGGGACCTCAAATCTCATCCCATTCCACCCCCTGCCATGGCAGGGACACCTTCCACTGTCCCAGGCTGCTCCAAGCCCCATCCAACCTGGCCCTGGACACTGCCAGGGATCCAGGGGCAGCCACAGCTGCTCTGGGCACCCTGTGCCAGGGCCTGCCCACCCTCCCAGGGAACAATTTCTGCCCAATATCCCATCCATCCCTGCCCTCTGCAGTGGGAGCCATTCCCTCTGTCCTGTCCCTCCATCCCTTGTCCCCAGTCCCTCTGCAGCTCTCCTGGAGCCCCTTTATGCCCTGGAAGGGTCTCTGAGGTGTCCCTGGAGCCTTCTCCAGGTGAGCACCCCCAGCTCTCCCAGCCTGGCTCCAGAGGGGCTCCAGCCCTTGGAGCATCTCCATGGGCTCCCCTGGACTCTCTCCAGCAGCTCCAGCTCCTTGCTGTGCTGGGCTCCAGGGCTGGGGCAGCTCTGCAGGTGGGGGTCTCACCAAATGGGACAGAATCCCCCCTCCTGCTGCCCACCCTGGGGCTCAGCCCAGCACAGGGGTGGTTCTGTGTACTCATGGCTGGGGCAAGTCCAGCTGTCACCCCCCAACACCCCAAATCCTTCCCCCAGGGCTGCTCTCAATTCCATCTCTGCCCAGCCTGGGTTGGGATTGCCCTGAGCCAGGCACTTGTCCCCATTGTGCTTTATGAATTTTTCACAGTTCCCCCTCTCCAGCCTGTCCAGGGCTCTCTGGGTGCCCCATCCCTCCCCTCCAGGCTGTGACCTCCCCACACAGCTGAGTGTGTGCTCCAAGCTGGCTGTGGGTGCCCTGATTCCACTGGAGCTGTGGGTGAGAAAATCTACCTACCTTTCTGATGCTTTTGGAGTGCTCTGGGTTCATGGCTCCCACTCACCTGCAGGTTTGTTTTCTTTTTTTGAGACAAACCAGTAATTTCTGATGTCACAGGCTTCACTTTCTCTCCCAGCTGTGGTGCAGAGCTGAGGTTTCCAGACGCTGTGCAACCTTTGATGTAGGATTCACCCTTTGTTCTCCCAGGAACAAAAGGGCAGGACAAAGAGACATTAGGAGATAAAACAACAATTTTCTGTGGGGAGATTGACCCCCTGCTGCTTAATCTGCAGCAAAGTCATCCTGGAGCTGGCTGCTCCTGGCAGACCCCCCCATCCCACCCTGGGGCTGGCTGAAGGGTGTCCAGGGCCAAGTTCTATTGAAAGCATCCTCCAGACCTCAAATGTTTGCATCCTAATGAAAAAAGACTGGAGAAGGGCTTGTTAAAATGAACTTTCCACCTCATACAACGCCATGGTTGTTGTTTTTTAATAAAGCTGGGCATTTTAGTCCTGCAGGCACCTGACAATTCACAATGTTTTAGTAAGGGTCAAATTTTAAATATTAAAGACATCTTCTGAAGCCTCTTGGTGTCTGAAAGCACAAAGCAAGGGCTGCTGGCATTCCTTGTGTGCACTCGTTCATTAATCGATGTTTGGGCATTGTCTCTCCTCCAAACACAGCACTGAGCACAAAATTAATTCCCAGGAGACTGGCACCAGAATGTGTTTTACTTTCTGCTGGGATAAGTGTGTGCCTCAAGTTAGTCATGTGTTTGTGTCCCTGCTGGAACTGGGGCTGGCAGGACTGACCAACAAAGCAGGAGCTGGGACGGTGGCATTTGGTCACATTGTCCCTGGGCTGGGCCCAGTCTCACAGCTCATTCAGGCTCCTGAGCAAATAATGATAAACCTCCTTTGTGGATGAATTTCAGGACAAAATAAACAACAACAAGCAATGCTGAGCCCATGCATGTCCTCACTTATGACAGAGTTTGGCTGGTGACAGGGTTTGCAGGGTCACAGAGCTGCTGCACCAGTTGCATTTGCATTGACTAAGACTATTTCAGCCATTGTTTGGCTTTATAACCTGCTCTGTGCTCTGGTGGATTATTATCTGAGGAAAATGGAACAATAGATGACCACAGAAATACCCAGCCCTAAACAAAACCTAAGAGTTGGTGGCTTGGTAGGCACTGGGAATAATAAGTGAGATTCCAGAGTGTTGGAGCTGCCCATGCACGGGGTCAGGGAGGGGTGAGGCCATGGCTGTGTGAGCTGCCAGTGACACTGGTGTGAATCAGCTGCAGAAACACAGAGGCTTTACTGGGAAATTGGAATAATTCTGCTGAGATCCACCCAAGGCTCAGCTCAGGGATCTGCAGATCAGCAAACCAGGGGCTGACTTGTCCTTCTGCTTTCCCAGTGCTTGTGGAATCATCTGGGTGGGAAAAACCCTCTGAGACCCTCGAGTCCATCCCTTCACCTACCACTGCCAAGGCTACCATTAAATGATGTCCTCAAGTGTCACATCCACGTGTTCTTTGAACACTTCTAGGGATTCCACCACCTCCCTGGGCAGCCTTTCAGTGGAGAAATTTTTCTAATATTGTCTGAGGGGCAGATCCAATAAAGAATTCCAGTGCTTGGAGAATGGCTCTGAGCATCCTCATGTCCCCTCTACTGTTTTATCACCACAATGACTGGGAGGTCACAGCATCTTGTGCATGTCCTGATGGCATCTTGGCTGTTCCTGGGAAGTTTGTACCCAAGAGGTGAAAGCCAAAAGAGCTTTGTGGGATGTGGTGTTTCTGAACAAAGTCAGGGTCTTTTTTAAGGTAATGGATTTAGTTGATAAAGAAGTAGTATGGATGCAAATATTGGGATTCACCAAGGCATGTCACTGAGCATTGTGTGACACTTGGGTTTTAAATTAACATTAAATGGAATGAATAAGGCATAAATTTGATGGCAATATTAGATAAGGCATGGGCTGGTCTTTGAAGTTTGTTAATGAGCTGGTTGTGACTGGGAAAATGTAAATTACTGTGAGCATTTCCAGCAGGAACCTGAGGAGCTGATGATTCATTCATCATTTAATAGTGTTGGCTCTAATCTAGCCAATAACACCCAACATCTGTCCCGGTGAGGAACGCAGGTGACGCAGCGTCTGCCAGTGTGTCACTGCAGTCTCCTCGCTCAGGGAACTTTGCTGTGGCTGGCTTCCTACAGCTTCACCTCTTGAGCCTGTCTGACTGTCAAGCCTGAGAGGGAGTCACTCATAAGCAGGTTTTTCCTGGGGCTATGGCATCAGGAAGGCACCTTCCCATGGGGATTCCCTCCTGCCTTCAAAGACCACATCTAATGGTGTTACTGTGGCCACTGAAACAACATTTTCAGGGTCTCTCCCACTGCCTGGATGCTTATTAACTGGCATGTGTAAGAAATTAGTCATCCATGAGGATCTCTCTGCCAAAAGGTCAGATCCATCATGTGGGGTTGGGTTATGAAGGGAGAGAGCATCCCCACTGCAGAGGGACATGAGAGCAAAGAGCCAGCGTGGTGGGGATGGATCAGAAGGCTGCTGAACATGAACATGATAAAGATGTTATTCCTTTCCATACCTCCTCATCTGAAAGGATGTGAGGGGCTCACAGCAACTCAAAGAAAGGTTACAGAAATGAGCAGAAACTGGTAAATGTGAACAATGGTAATTAATGGAGTTCAAAAACTCAAGATGTCACACTTAGCAAAAAAAGGTCTTGAAGCAAATCAGCTGTGGTGTACAGAGAGTTCCAGCTCCTCAACACATAGTGGTGAAGTTCAACCTGGAGCAAAACTTCTGGTGCTTGGGCATGGAGATCACTTTCCAGGGGATTTTGAGAATGAGATTGCATGCAGGTCTTTGTTGAGGTGTCATGCTCCAAAGTTTTGGCTTGTGATGTTCATGGAGATTATTATCATGGATAAATTGGGAGAGTGGATTGATGCTTCTGCAGGTGCTCCAAAAGCCATCTCTCTCTCTTTACTCCAGCAAGAGCTACAGGATCTGTTTTCTGTCCAGGAATATAGGAGAAAAAACAGAGAATAACCTGTATTTAACTGTCCTATAGGCCAAGATACAAATAGGATTGTGTTTGCACAATTACAGCTCCTTCTGGCAGGGTTTAATTTGTGTGGTGCATTTGCAAAACTTTTGAGCCTTATAGCTGGGGGTGAAAACATTCCCAGGAAGGTCCATGAGGTGGGGTGCAAGGCAGGGTGCAAGGCAGGGCTCCAGTGTTCATCTTCCCTCTCAGGAATGACAGTTCTCAGCACAGTGCCTGTCCATAGAATCATAGGATCATTTAAGAATACATCCCTTCCCAGCTCCTTTTGCCCTGAGCACACTCCAGGGCAGGGAAGGAGCACTCTGGAGCTCCAGCCCACCATAGGAAAGCTGCACTGCCATGAGATTGATTATGGACCTGAAGCCTTGCACAAGTTCTTGAAACCAGCACGA
Source organism: Erithacus rubecula (assembly GCF_903797595.1). NCBI lineage: Eukaryota > Metazoa > Chordata > Aves > Passeriformes > Muscicapidae > Erithacus > Erithacus rubecula. Next base: position 14,265,128 of record NC_136669.1, read on the forward strand.
GGAAGCTTTTCCTGCTCCCGACAGCTGCAGAGCCCTTCAGCCTTGGTACCCAGCCCTGCCACCAGAATCTCTGTGGCCATATAATCAGGTGGGGGGAGTTCTGGGCAGCACTGAGTGCAGCATGGCTTTGTTTGCAGGAGGGAGTTCTCTGAGCTGCTGGAGAAGTTCGGCTCGCAGAGCAACACGGGCTCGGCGCGGAGCTCGCCGGTGCTGCACGGCGGCAGTGAGTAGCTCAGCTGGGAGCCCCTCTCTGCAGAGAGAGTTTCCTTTATCCCTGTGCCATTCTGAAGGAGCTGGCTGGATTTGAGTGGGTGCTGGGGTGGAGTTTTGGAGAAAGCTCATCCTTATTGCAGACCCTTGGTGCGTGCCCAGTGCGTAGCCAGTGCTGCCACGGGGGGATCAAGTGAGACTGGAATTGGGGTCACACCCACTCCCCTGATCCCCAAATTCTGCCTAACTCGTGTGCTGGGCAGGTGACTCCATCAGGGAAGATTTTTGCTTTGGGTCTCAAGGCCTTTCAGCAACAATTCCTTCAAAGATCACCATTTATCACTTGTGGCAGAGGTGTGTAGGGTTGGCAGAAAGGTGACACTCCCACGCTGGGATTGTGCCAAGGAGGATGAATGTTTCCCTCAGCTCTATCCTGATGTCTTTAACTGCTGAGGATAAGGATTTGACAGGAAGGTTTTACAGATATATATGTATGTATAACAGAAAGATTTTCGAATGTAGGATTTGAAGAAGGTGTAGAAATGCTAGCAAGTTTTGATGTAGAAGAATTGTTGAGTGAGTTTTATTGGGCAACTAAAAAAGTAAAGAGTTAGTGAGTTGGAAGGGGCTTTTATGACTTTGAGTAAAGGATAAATTCGCCTCAAACAAAAGATGTTTTTACCAAGCAAAAAATTTTTCACAGACAAACAAAAAGCAGAAAAAAGATCTCAGAATTTTCCACTGCAAGAAAACTAAAATACAACTTCTAGCTTAAACTGTAACATACTAACCTTTTGTGATTAGAATACAGTAACATGAATGTGGTAATATTAGTAGTTATGATAGGCTATAAGTAATAGTAAAGGTATTAATTAGCTGTTATGTAATAAAATGCACAGCAAAGAAAAAATATAATACTTTCTTTTCTTTACTTGTAACATGGTATTTTTGTTTGTCTGTGAAAATATTTTTCTTTTTTTTTTAATAAAAGCAACTTTGCTTGAGGTGGGCTTATCTTTTGCTTAGAGTCATAAAAGCCCCTTCCAACTTACTTGTTTTTTCCCTCTCAGTTACCCAGTAAGATTGGCTCAGCAGTTCTTTTCTTCTATATTATTAGAAAAATTAATCCACAAACACCAGAGGTTTATGTCCAAAAAGGAGACAGAGGAGTCCTGTAACTTTATTTGAATAAAGGGAGAGGCCATGGGGCATCCCCCGGCATGTCTCAAATTTTTGGAGGACTCAGTCTCCTTTTTATCTTTATTTCCCAGCTGCATTTCCCTCTTTCTTTCCCCATTGGTAGAGGTATTTGAGAGGCACAGACTTCCCAAACACCTGATACCTGAGATTCCCCTCTATTTACAACCCTCCCTTTTAATTTTTAATTCTTATTGAACTCATGGATTGTCCTCATTACTTCTTTCATCTTTCAATATCCATTTTAATTTATCAGCAAACCTACAGTTTGTTTGTAAAGGCAAATATCTTTTTCCATTCATCAATCAGTGGAATCCCTCCCATTGTTACTTTCATCTCTCAGTACTAGTCTTATCTACCAGCAGATCCAGAGCTCGTTTGTCAAGACAAATCCAACATCCCCTCAATATCAAAACTTGCTATAATTTCTAAACCTTCTTCAGATTCTACATTCAAGCATCTTTCTGTCATACATACACATCTACAAGACCCTCCTGTTGCATCCTGATCCTTCCCAATGCACAACCCTCATTTTAAGCTCTTACCACGTGGTCAAAAATCCAGGAGCTCATCCGCTGCCAACAGCAGAGCAGGGGGAGGGTGGTGCTGGGGTCTGTGCCCTGGACTGATGAGCCTTTTGTGTGCAGGTCGGTACCTGGAGAGCACCTCCTCGGGCTCATCGTCGCGCTCGCAGAGCCCGCTGCTGCTGAGCCCGGCCGGCCCCGCCATCGGCAGCCCGGCACACGCACAGTACGTACAGAGTGAGCCTGCCCCGGGCAGACACACACGGGGTCCTGCCTGAAAGGCAGAAGCTTCCCTTGGAAATGGAGAATGGAAAACCCCCTCCCTCCAAATTATTATAATCTTGAAATTGAGGGGCTCTCAGGCAAAGATATGGGTATTAAGAATAACATTACAAAGAACAATCCCAACCCTGCCAGAGTCAGAATCCAAGCTGACACCCATCAGTCAGTCAGGGTGTTGGTGTCAGTCCCATTCAATGGTAGCTGCATCCTCCTGCAGTGGCAGATGTGGTTCAGCTGGAGCAGTGCTCCTGGAGAAGGTGCAGTTTTCCTCTGAAGGTCCGGAGATGATGTGGAAAGGTCCAGTTTTCCTCTGGAATCCAGTGGAAAGATGGTACCTTGCTGTCCAAAATCTCAGTTTTTATCTAGGTAGGAAATGCTTGGCTGCTTCCCCTGGCTGGAGCATCTCCCAGTGGGATGATGTAATTTTATCAGTCACACAGTGGGACTGAATGGCCCATTAACAGGAGATATCTTCCTGGAGGGAGGATGGGTTGTGGAAAAGACAAAGATGATTGTCCCAGCTGGTTTAAAGATGGCCCATTATCAGATGGTGTGTGCCAGGAGATAAGGAATCACTGCCCCACCTGGTTTCAACAGATAGTGATAGAAAACACATTTCTGGTCACATCTATATTGCAACCCAAGACACAGGGATACACCCAGGAAATCATTCCAGTGCTTCTTGAGCAGCTTTGTTCATCCTTATGTGCCTTTGTCCTGGTTTAGAGCAAATTTAGGGAGGAAACCTCTGAGTGTGGTTCTTTTAGGAAACAGATTCAAGCAGTCCCTTCCCCAACTGCTTTGGGGAAATATTTTTTCATAGAAAAGTGGGGAAAAGCCTTTAAACCTCTTTAATTAACAGGCAAAGCACTTCCCAGTACAAAAATGAACAAAACTAAACAGCAAAACCTCTCATCGCTCCAAAGAGATGACAAATTCAGAAGAGTTTTTTTGTGGGTTGTAGCCTAGCTACTCTTCTATCTCCACAATGTTCAGAGGCTGTGACACCTTCTGGATGTGCTGGTGGCATCTTGGCTGTTACTGGGATGTTTGTTCCCAAGGGATGGAAATCTTCCCAGTTGAGACCATCAGTGTCTGCACCGTGGTTAACCATGCAGCAGCTCCTCTTCCTCCCCTCTGAATCCCTGGGAGAGGCCATGGTTTACAGCCAGCTGAGAGGGCCCTGCACATCACCTTCTAAACCATGAGAAGAGTGTTCCTGCAAGGCTGCTGCTGCTTTCAGGAGGTTTTGGAGCTTGTTTCCTATTGCCCTGCTCCTGGCACTTTGACCCCATGCTCCAAGAGCACCAGCAGCACTCCATGCAAACATCCCTGATGCCCTTTGCTTTGGGGTCATCAGCCTGCAGTCACTGCACCCTGTGGTGGCCAGAGCATCTCCCAGAGTGTTTTCATGTGGCCATCTGCCCTTGCACGTTCTGCAGGGTCAGGGGTTTGGGCAGGCAGAGCTGGTTTTTCTGCAGAGTCTCATCTCCAGGGCCCTTCTCCAGAGGCACAGCTCGGAGGGTGTTCACCCCTGTGGAATGGGGACCATTTGTCCCCAGGGTTCGCAGCTCCCCTCCTTTGCCAGCACAAACAAGCCAAGTCACTGGTAAAGAGAATCAGCCCTCACTGCAGAACCAGTAAATCCTCTTGCTAAATACCAGCTTATGAGGGATTTGCAGAGGACAAATATTTGGCACCACAGGTTTAAGCTGCTTGCATGGAGTGAGACATCCACACAGAGGAGACACCAGATCATCCACTTGGCAGTTGGTTTGGACAAGGCATCCTTACTGTGCTATTAATTCCCCCCAGGCTGAGATGTAGAATCCAGAATGGGTTGGGTGGGATGGAACATCTCACTCCAACCCCTCTGGCCATTTAGGCTGGAGGGGCCTGTCTTGGTGGCCTCCTTGCCATGCTGTGCCATGTTCTGCTTGTCTCCATGCTGGTGCCAGGCCCCAGTGGTCTTCCCCTGGAATCACAGACCACTGGTTTCAGCTGAGCATTGGTGGTCAGCTCTGAGATGTAATTTGGGCCTCGTTTTTTCATGCATGTGGCTGCCACCCCCACTGCTCCCCAGAGGTTGTCCCCAGGCAGTGACTTCTCATTGTGGCATCATCTGAGGTGCTGCCACTCCACTGAGCAATGGCAGTTGGATGAGATGCAATCTCACCACAGTCAGTGTCTGAGACTTTGAGTAGAACAGAGCATTTTAATGCTGAATTTCATGACATCATTTCCCTGAGATCATTCACCTTGAAGTAATGTTTTTCATAAGAATAAGGCACATGCACCCTTCTTCTGGGGTGTCTGACCACCAGGGATGGCATTGCTTGGGAACACTGTGGGGCACGGGATGCACAGCTGCTGTTGGGTCTGAAGTTGTAGCACCAGGAGCCAGAGCAGAACTCTTTGGGCAGTGGCTGCAGTGGAAATAAACTGAAAAACAAAAAGCCAGCTGCACCCACCAGCTGCACCCTTTGCTGATCCTTATACACCACCAAATCCTTCCCCAAACCTCCCCTGTTGCAGTGCTGCCCATGGGAGCTCAGTGAAATCTCTGCTCCCACAGCTCTGCTACTGCCAGACCTCCCTGCTGCCACAGGGCTACCACTGTGGCTGGGCCTTGGTGGCCTCTTGAGTCCTGTCCAGCAGCTCCTGGAAGGAAGGGTCCTGTTTGCTGCTCCTGTTCATCCTCCACTGGGTGAGCCACCTGCCACAGCAGCAACTCATGGTGTGGTGGGTGTTACTGTAAAGGATGCCCATTTCTTAGGGCATCTTGCATGATTTTGGGTCCAAACCCTGGTTTAGACACCCAGCTGTGTATCCTGAGCTTCACTGTGATGTTTGCCAAGAGCTGCTTGACAGTTGATCCATCTGCAAATTGCTGTCTTTTAGTTGGATTCAAACAACAACAAGCATGTTGATCATTTCTGTGCTTTTGCTATAAAACCAGGAATGCCAAATATATTCTGGTTAAATCTTTCATTTCTTCTCTAAACAAGTATTCCCCTATTTGGGATTTATGCCACCTTTATAACACTGAACTATGTTGTCAAAGAGCAGGAGCTCTCAGCTCCCCTTACAAATGATGGGTGGAAGAAAGGGTGCAAATAAAAGGCTGGAGAAGGTAGAAGGATCATGCATGGAAAAAAGTCCAGGCAGTTTGTTCAGCAATAGGAGAAGATAACCCAGAACACCTCAGTCACCTGCTGACTTCTCTCCCTTGCAGCTACTCCATGGACTCAGGAATCCAGAGCATCTCTGTAGCAAACTCCTCTGGCTTGGGGCTGGCAATCAGTGGTGGATCCAACAGGCCTGATGGGCCCATGATTTATGTCCAGGAGCTTCTGCCAGATGGGGACTGTTACAAAGTAAGTGGGCAGGGAGACCCTCGGGAGCTCTGCCATGGGGACTTTCCTAGAGGCTGTGGCTGTTCTGAAGCAGCTTTTCTAAGAGCAGATGGATAATTGGACTAATGAGGATTTGTGTTGCAGGAGAAGGCTTGGGGCAGAGATTTCCCTTCTCAATGCTGTGTCTTTCTCCCTGTTTGTTTAGGATGGTCGGCTCCGGCCTGGAGACCAACTCATTGCTATCAACAGAGATTCTCTGGTGGGCAGCACACATGAGGAGGCCAGAAAAATAATTGAAAAAGCCAAATTCAGGTAGGCATAGAAAGTATTTCCTGTCATCATCAGGTGCTGTTGAGTCTTAGGTAGAGCACTTCATACCAAGGTTTGGCTTCAAGGGCACTATTAGTCTTAAATGATGCTTTAAGGTGGTCACCTAAGGAAATCCTGAAGGCATGGATCATCCTGAAGTGCAATCCAGACCTCCCCAGTGTTCTGGGCCTCAGGAGTATCTCCTATCACTGCCCAGCAGAGCTTTGAAACAGAACTGAAGTTAAAAAGGGGAAAAAAAAAGAGACTCGGGAGAGACCTTATGGATCTGTACAGGAGGGTGGAGCCAGGTGGGGACTGGGCTTTTCTCCCAATTAACAAGTGACAGGACAAGAGGAAACAGCCTCAAGTAGTGCCAGGGGATATTTAGATTGGAAATTAGGAATAACTTGTTCATGGAAAGGGTTGTGAAGCCCTTGGCAGGGATGGAATCACCATTCCTAGATGCGTGCAAAAAACATGGAGATGTGGCACTTGGGGACATGGGTCAGTGACAGCCTTGGCAAAACCCAGGAAATGGTTGGACTCAGTGATCTTAGGGGTCTTCCCAACCTCAGCCATTCCATGATTCAGTGGAATGCAGCTGGTGGAGATCCAGCTGCACTGGTGCAGGCTACTCAGGCTTAGGTGAGCTTATCCTGGAGTCAGAGCCACAAGCATGGGAGCTCTGCACATTTGTGCCTTTTGTTTTGTTAATAAGATGTTCTGTGTTTGTTGTTTGCTGAAGACACGAGGGAAGCACAGAAGTGGCCTTTATTCCTGGGAGGGGAAGGTTACATCCTGGACTGTCAGTTCCCAACAACATCCCGTCCCTGCCTCCAAAGGCTGTGGGGAATGGCCTGAGCTCCTGCAGGCTGAAGGTCCATGTGAGGTCCCCAGAGGTAGGTGGAGGTTCATCTCTAACAGATATCAATCCTGGGATCTTTCCTTGATCAGAGAACTCTCCTTTAGGGAGACCCTGGTAACACTTCTGGAAAACCAGTGGGAAGTCTGCACTGTTGATGTATTTACCTGCAGGCAGGTGTTTTAAATCTGAAATAATTTCTTCTCTCTTGAGTTTGAGACAGAGATGGATCTGTGGAGGTAATGACAGGAGTTTCTTCTCCAGGGCCTGCATTCAGACCTGTTTCAGGAGTCTCAGGTTTAAAAAAACCAAAGCTGTTCTGAGGATAGCAACCTGCATCTCATTCAGCACCAGTCATAGGGCTGGAAGGGATCTCTGGAGTCAGTTTGATCTAGGCTCCTAGCCAAGGGCAGGCACAACTCTTTATTCTTCAGGGCCTCTGATGAGGATGAATCCCCAGCATTCCTGCACAGCCCATTCCTGCTCCTGACTGCTCTAATGATAAGCCAGGCTCATTCCTCCTGCAAAGCCAAGCTCCACATTGTGTTTGCAGAGAGGTGCTTGAGCTGTGAATGGCTGGACAGGGTTTATCCACACAACCCTCAGGGTCTGTGGCTCCATCCTGGCCATTTGTCACTCCCCTCCTGGACTGCTGCCATGCTGGGTGTCCTTTCTTCTCTCTTCCACACAGTATCCAGGCAGGTGTCAAGAAAGGGTGTGAACTAATCTCAGCTTCCTGCCCTGCTCACAGGGATAATTTTGGTTTTGGGGTAAATGTTACATCTGTCAGTGTCAGATTTGGGACCTCCCTGCTGGGTTGGATGCAGAGCTTCAGGGAGAACCTCTGTGGAGAAACCAGACAAGGTCAAACACAGCCCCAGCATTCAAGCACAGTTACAGTGAGGACTGAGCTGTTTGGATTGATCAGAGGTTTTGGGATGGCTCAGCCTGTGCCAGGTGCTCCCAGAGAAACCCCTGGAATCTCTTTAGGCCCACCTGCACAAGAGATGTGTGTGGTGCCCTCATGGCTCTGCCTTGAACTCCTCTATCTCCTGCTCATTATTTACACCAACAGATTCTTCTTAGCAACTATCTGTGCCATTTTGTCTTGTTTTTCTAGAGCAGACGTGAAAATCCTTTTCCTGTGCCTTCTTTGTCTCCAGACATTTGCCCACCAGAGCTTACAGTCTCAGGTGAGTCCTGCTCAACCATTCTCATTGTGTGGGTGACAAACAGCTGTGGTTCCTCAGAGCTGAGGATTGTGAAAGTATAGAACCACAGAATCACAGAATGGATTGGCTTGGAAGGGACCTCACAAAACTCATCCCATCCCACCCCCACCATGGGCAGGAACACCTTTTGCTATCCCAGGCTGCTCCAAGCCCCATCCAGCCTGGCCTTGGGCACTTCCAGGGGCAGCCACAGCTGCTCTGGGCACCCTGTGCCAGGGCCTGCCCACCCTCCCAGGGAACAATTCCTGCCCAATATCCCATCCATCCCTGCCCTCTGGCAGTGGGAAGCCATTCTCCTTGTCCTATCACCACATTTTTTAGCAGTTTTTATACTGCTGGAGTGGAATTTAATGGGGTGATAGTGACACTCAGCCTGCCCAGAGAGAGGGCAGGCAGCAGCTTGGTTGTAATTATGTCGATGTTTGCCCATAGTAGCAAAACTCTTAACTGAAGCATTCAAGGACTGAGGTATTCACAGGAGATAAATTCCTCTACTCTTAGCCTGTGGTTCATTTGCAGCAGGGGCTTTGCCCACCTCAGACATGCAGCAGGTTCTCCACAGGCCACATTCCCTTCTGGGAATGGGGGGGTCTTGGACACACAGTCAGGTAATAGTTGGGATGCATACAGCAACCCTGGGCTGTGAACAGGCTTTGATGCCCTCAATTGGCCAAATTGGGAAATGGCTTAGAGATGTTAAATAAATCAGATTTCTCTCTACATCCAAGCTTCAATTTTTTGCTTATTTTTCCACTCTGTGTTTAATTTCCATGTTCTGGGTCTCCTGAGCTCTTACCTTTTGTGGATAGACCCACTCTGTTCATCCAACAGTGTAGCAGCAATGGGGGGGTGAACCTGAATCACCCTGCAGCTTTCCAGCCCCCTTAATACTATTGAGGAAACCTCAATAATCCCCAGAGCCCAGGGAGATCATCTCCACCAGGTACTCCATATCCCTGTGATAGGAAGGTTACTCCTGCCCCAAGGGAAAGATGGACTTCCCCAAATCCTGAAGGAGTGCTGCCCACCATCCTTGCAGCCTCAAATCCAACAGCCCTTCTTTCCCAGGGACATCAGCTGTGCTTACAAATCCCTGTGCCTTGCTGTGATTCCCCTCTGGAAGGCTTAGAGCAAGGACTAGAGGTAAACTCTGTTTAGTCCATACCTGGGATCAGCAGGAGATGGAGCAGCTGCTGCCAGGAATGCCTGGCTCACCTTGGGCAAGCTCAGCAGCTTCAGCTCTGCCTCCCATGCTCCACTGGAGAGGGAAATGAGCTGGGACAGGGATGAGCTCTGTCCTCCTTGCCCTGAGTGCCCTGCAGATGCCAGGGACACTCCCAGGTGGCCACCATGGGCACCAAGTCCTGGTGATGGGGACAGATCAGCCCAGCACCAGCAGTGACCCACCCACAGCCTGACTTAGCTGGGGGATTTTATCACTCCAGGATTTGGGTGTGGGATGCCAAGGAGGCTTTGTGTCAGTGCTGTCATCCATGGAGACAGAAGTGGCCAGGCTGGGAGCCTGGGCCAGGCAGTGCCTCTCTCTGGGTGCCTGATGGATGCCCTGGATGTGGCTGTGTCCAGAGCTGACAGCAAAGCCACATGGAGCTAATCCTGATTAGCCATGGCTCTGCCCTTGAACCTGGAGAGGGAAGTGGTGGTGGCTGATCCAGCAAACCCATTTGCTACCTCTTGCTGCTTCCTAGCTGCTGGCCTTAGCAGGGCAGATGGATGCCTGGATTAGGAGGCTTATGCAGCACCTCTGCTACTCCTCACTGCTTCCCCTGGCACCCTGATGGACAGGAGGGGAGAAGTGCTGCAGGGATTCCAGAGGAGCTGTGCTGCTTGGCAAACCAGGGTTGCCTGTGATGTTCACCAGATCCTGAGCAGGAAAAAGGAATTGTTCCCTGGGCAAATCTCGTGAGTGGCACCAGAAGGAATTTTGTCAGCTGGCTGAAGGTTTGAGTGTGGCAGGGGCAGGCACAGCAACCCTGCACCCTTCTGGGTCTGCTTGGGTTCTTCAGGAGCAGCTGACATCTTCTTCAGCCTTTTTCCCAGGTAGTGTCATGGTTCCTTGCAGGCAAGGGTTAATCATCATGGAAAAGGGGTTCCCTCCAGGGATGGAGGTGCTCTGGACCTTTTCATCTGTGCTGGCAATGCTGAGCCAGCTATTGGCAGCTGGATCCTCCAGCTCATGACAGCTTTTCACCAGCACATCAGCTGCTGCCTCTGCCTCTCTCTGCCTCTGTGGCTGCTTCACAACACGTGGCTCAGCTGAGGCAGTTGAAGAAAAGAGTTCAAGGCTTCTTGTAGTCTTGTAGTCTTGGGGAGGGAAAAAATCTCAGAGTGGTTCTTTTCCACATCACTTCTAATCTGCTAGTTCCCATGTGTGTCAGGATTTCTTTCTGTTTTCTTAATCAGAGTAGACAAGAACCAGGCAGATTTTAATTAATTTTTCTCACAGTTCACCATCACTTCAAGACTCCACAGAACTCTGTGATTGGAAATTTCCAAAGTGCTATTTTTGCATTTTGTCCCTGGATGAAATATCTCATTTTAAACCATGCAGAAGCCCAGTTTCAGAAGGATTTGCTCCAGTATCCAGTCTTTCCAAGAGAGGCCTAGTTCAGCCTTCCAGAGCTGGTTTTAGTAAATCCAGGACATGAATTTTCCCCCTGCTGCACACACATGATATTTCATACAACAAGAGATCTGAATTTTGCTTTGCAGACACCCAAATGCTTCCCCATTAATATTCATTTTTGATTTTTCAGCACCTGCTTCAGCTTCCAACTACAAAGCACCTTCAGGCACCAAACCTAAAGTAGCACTGGATCCCCACATCCGGCTCAAGGATGGCAAACTGGAACTGGTAAGTGGCAGGGTCCCTCTCCCCAAAGCAAGGTGTCCTCCTTGTGCACTGTGTAGGAAATTGTCCATCTTCAGGTGAGCTTGTTGGAGGCTGAGTCCAGCCTCTGAAGGTAAACAGCATTTAAACATCCCTTGGCTCGTCTTGGCTATTTCCTGGTGCTCCATGAAGCTCCAGAAGTTTTTTCCTTGCACTTCCCTTGGAAATCATGCCATTTACTAAGGTTGTGCCCTCCAAACTTCTGGTGCTGCTGTCACTGCTAGGGAAGGAGGGAAGGCTGAGATAGGAGATGTCTCACCGAGGAGCCACTGCTGATTCTTCCCTGGTTTGATGGAAAACCCACTGCAGGGCTCGGAGCAGAGCTGCCCATCCGCTCACCGAGACCCTGGTGATGGTCAGGTTGCCTTGGGGGCCGTGTCCCAGTCTGGCCCCTCGGGCTCTCCCGGCGTTTGAGGGGCGGGGGGATGCGGGACAGAGCCCTCGGTGCGGGGCTGGGGACACCAGGGAGCCGCGATGTGACGAACAGCTGCTGCCCCCCGACGGCAGCGCCGCGGAGCCGAGCTGCGGGATCGGGGTTTGCACAGCGACCTCTGCTCCTCACGGGGACAAACCAGCTCCTCCCGGTGGCAGCAGCGCCAGGCTGCACTAGAAACCTGCCCGGCTGCAGCGGGGACACACCGAGGGGTCACACCCCACTTTGGGGTGGCCAACGCCACCAACAGCCTGAAGCGCCTGCAGCAGGGCTGGGGGCGGGGGAGCAGGAGCTGGGACTCGGGACAGCAGCTGGATCCCAGGGATTGCTCTGCTGGAAAGGTGAGCGGGCAGGAGCTGGGATTCCCAGGGAATTCCCGGGAGGTGCTGCCAGTGCAGCCTGGCACAGGTGAACTTTCACTCGGGCTCTTCTCCCAGTCTGCTGAGCTCGGCTTGGCTTTTAAAAGCTTTCTGCTGCCAGCAGGGAAGTGGGGCTTGCACAGGTTTATCTGCTTCTGTGTGCTGCCCTGAGGTTGAACTGATAAATATCAGTAGAAGTTAAAGCATCAGGAGTAATGAGAGAGTAAAACATGCAGTGGAGGAGCAAAACGTTTAAATGACTCCTCTCTCCATGAGAGATACTCTGTTGATAGCTTTTATCTTCCTGGTCCCAAACAATTTCTGGGCAGTGAGAGAAAGGAGAGGCTGAGCTCTTGCCAGCTGAGTCTGGCTAAAACTCTACTGGCTTTTGATAAAAGTCCTGAAAACTCATGGGAGCTGCAAATCTGATTGCAGATCAAATGTTCTTGGAGGGATGTGGAGCTGTGTTCAGGAACACATTTCTGTACATGTGCAGCAAAGAAGAGACTGGAAATCCAATCCAAGCCTGTTCCTTTGGGAGATGCTGCCTGGAGAAACCCAGCACCAAGTGTTGTCCCAGTGCTTATGCCAAAGAGCTGCTTTTCCAGTATTTCTCTTTTTAAAGACTCTTTGTTTCTGCTGCAGGTTCTGCAGTATCTTGGTCTGGATGTGACTGAGGAGAAGAAGAGGCAGCTGAGGCAAAGCCTGACCACTGACTCACAGGGGACTGTGGCCTATGGAGGTGAGCAGCAGCTCTGTCCAGGGGCGTCTGACATTTCTCTGGCTTCACTGGCAGCTAAAATGGACAGAAGTGGGGTAGTGATGGAGCCCATAAAGAGAGAAAGTCATAAACACAAAATAAGGCATTCTGTAGAATCACGGAATCCTGGGATGGTTTGGGTTGGAAAGGACCTCAAAATTCATCTCATTCCACCAGAAACCTTCCACTATCCCAGGTTGCTCCAAGCCCTGTCCAAGAGGACACTTCCAGGGATGGATCAGACACATCTTCACTGTGAAACCTGTGCCAGGGCCTCACTGCCCTCAGAGGGAAGAATTTCTTCTTAACATTTAGTCTAAACATACTCCCTGACAGTTTAAAGCCATTCTCATTTTCCTATTATAGGTAAATTCAGACTAAAAGAAAGTTGGTGCAAGGACTTACTTTCCTTAAAATCCCAGCTTTCCTAGCAGGAACTGGCCAGAGGAGACAGAAAATAAAAGCCAGTACTGCTTTCTGTGGCCTTCCAGAACATGGCTGGCCCACAGGATCTGCTCCCCAGAAGGCTTTCAGCAAAAATCCAAAACTATCAGCAATAGCCCCAGCAGAAAGAGCAGTCACAAGGCCTCTGGATCAATGTTTTGTGCAGAGTGAGGGATGGGACACAGAACCACAGCCCTCTCCTATGAGTGACTGGTGTCACTGGTGACAGAAATAAGGATGATTTGGGGTATTCAGCAAATGTGCTGCTTTTGAAAAGAAAGTCTGGTTCCTGCTGCAGCCCAGGGATCCTCCAGGGCAGGTTTCAGGGTGGGACCATGGGAACCTCATGAAGTTCAACAAGGCCTGGTGCAGGTTCTGCACCTGGCTCAGGGCAGTCACAAGCACTGATCCAGGCTGAGTAGGGAAGGGAGGGAGAGCAGCCCTGGGGGAAGGATTTGGGGTGTTGGAGGATGAGAGCTGGCCATGGCCTGGCTGTGAGCACCCAGAAACTCCCCTGTGCTGGGCTGAGCCCCAGGGTGGGCAGCAGGAGGGGGAGTTCTGCCCCATCAGGTGAGACCCCACCTGCAGAGCTGCCCCAGCCCTGGGGCCCAGCACAGCAAGGAGCTGGAGCTGCTGGAGAGAGTCCAGGGGAGCCCATGGAGATGCTCCAAGGGCTGGAGCCCCTCTGGAGCCAGGCTGAGAGAGCTGGGGGTGCTCACCTGGAGAAGAGAAGGCTCCAAGGACACCTCAGAGCCCCTTCCAGGACATAAAGGGGCTCCAGGAGAGCTGGAGAGGGACTGGGGACAAGGGATGGAGGGACAGGACAGAGGGAATGGCTCCCACTGCACAGGGCAGGGATGGATGGGATATTGGGCAGGAATTGTTCCCTGGGAGGGTGGGCAGGCCCTGGCACAGGGTGCCCAGAGCAGCTGTGGCTGCCCCTGGATCCCTGGCAGTGCCCAAGGCCAGGCTGGATGGGGCTGGAGCAGCCTGGGACAGTGGGAGGTGTCTCTGCCCATGGTAGGGGGTGGAATGGGATGAGCTTTATGGTCCCTTTGTACCCAAACCATTCCATGATCTATGATTCTGTGACTGGAAGCTCTGGGACCCTGGTGCCACCTCCCTGATGGTTCCCCCTGTCCCACACAGCCCCTTCTGCTCTGCTTTCCTTCAGGTCTGAAAGCAAAATGAACGTGGATTTTCAGACTTGTCAATTTAACACCTTTCCTATGTGCTGAACTCACTGAGTTGTCTTCTTGTTTAAATCAGCAACATGAGAAATGACAGCAGGTGCCTTTTGTCAGGGAAATGTGGGTTTAGATTAAAACTTTTAAACTTTCAGAACCACAGTTGTGAAAACTCCCCTGTGAAAATACCTGGGTTTTCTGGTTTTTAAAAGTTTAGTTTTTTTCAGTTGGATAAGAAACAGGAGTCTGATAAAGCCTGTCAACAACTCATTTAAGCTTGATGAGATTGCTGATGAACCCAGGATTATTAGAGAAACCTGTCTGGCATCTCTAAAACCTGCTCAGCACCAATGGATGGCCCCAAAATCAGTGGCATTTTCTCCTAACACATAGCAATTTTCTCTTTTAGCCTGGTAAAAACTGCTTGTTTCTCACAGATGTTCTCCAAGCACTCAGGGATGTGATGCAGGAGGAGCTGGACGAGGCTGGTCTGGATTCCAGCTCCATGCTCTTCACTCAGCATGAAGTGGCCAATTTGCTGGATACATCAGCTTTTCACTCCCTGGTCAGTCACCACAAACTCTTCTACATTGAATCCATGGATCTTCTACATGAAATCCATGGAATTCTGAGATGGGAAAAGCTAAAGTACCATTTTCTGGTTGTTCTAGAGTTAGAAAGATATGGCAGATCAGTTCATTAATCATTTTTTAATAGGAAGTTCTATAAAAGACCTCATACTTCTCAGTTTTAATAAGGAAGTAACAGTACCCATGGGATAATATGAGGAAGCAGCCTGGCAGTTATGCAGAAGGGAAAATAGCCATAATTAATCAATTCTAAGTAATGTCATTTGGTTCACGAAGTGAAAATTCACTCTAGCTCAGCTATTTCAGCAATGATGGGGATCAAAGAGTGAAATTCTGTGGGGCAAAATGAACCATCCTGGAGCTGAATTATTGAATGTGCCTTTTGGAGGCGATTTGGATTCAGTGTGTGATGAGTCTGTCCCTCTCCCTGCAGACCTTTGACTCTCTCAACTGCAATGGCAGCGAGGACCTGGAGCAGCTGCAGCTGGAGATGAGGGATCTGCGGCATGAAGTCCACAGGCTGAAGGTGGAGCAGATTTCTTGGCTGGGGTGTTCTGCTCTAGCTCTCCACGGGGGTAATGGGGTGGCCTGTCCCTCTGGAGAAGTCACCAGTTTGCATTCTGTGCATTCCTCGTCACACAGGAGCCTCTCACCCTCCACTCTCCTTAATTGCCTCTTTCTCACTCTCAACCTCAAAGGAAAACTTATTTGTACTCAAAGCATGCAGTCCCTTCTCAGCAGGGAGTTAATGTATTTAAAAAGCAGGTCTCGTTAAGAATTCCAGTGTGATTAACAGAAGCAGCAGCTGTCCTCTCACCCTCACCTGGCTGTACCCAGGTGGCATTCTGCAGGTCACAGCCCTAAAAGCTCTCCCTGTGTGTGGCAAAGTGCACAGAACTTCTGTAAAATAATATTCTGGTGGGTAGGGGCATTCTAGAAAATGTCCTGTCGTTTGTTGTTTCTAATCTGGTGAAAATATTTCCCACAGTCTCTCCTGAGAGAAGTGGAGAACAGCAAGAAGTCGATGGAGGATGAGCTTCAGAGGCTGAACCAAGTTAGTGAGGAGATTTCAGGGTGCAGGGGGTGGGGGTGGCAGCTGGGGGGACAGGGTTGTTCATCAGCAGCTGTGGGTTTGCAGAAGGCGCTGGGGTTCCTGTCGGAGAACCGGAGCCTGCAGAGCAAGCTGCAGATGGCCGAGGTGCTGCAGAGACAGGCTCACAGTGCTGAGCAGGACTACGAGGAGGTGATCCACCTGCTGGAGGCTGAGATTGCAGAGCTCAAGATGCAGCTGGCAGGGAGAAAAGCAAAGCACGTCTCTGAAACAGAGGTAACACAACTAACCCTCAGTCTGGGGAAAAGCCCAGGACCCTTCAGACTCTTCTGTTCATAGGGGATGATTTGGGCCAAAAGGGACCATAAAGCTCAGCTCATTCCAACCCCTTGGAGGCAGGGACACCTTCCACTATCCCAGGCTGTTCCAAGCCCCATCCAACCTGGCTTTGGATGCTTCCAGGGATGGGGCAGCTACAACTAAGGTTACCCTCCTCCTATTTACAAGGAGAAAATGAAATAGCACATAGCTAATTTCCTATGTGGGATCACAAGGCCAACACAGCCTCTAGATCTGTGTAATAATTTGCATAACTTCCCCTGTCCCTTCCCAAAGGACACTGCTTTTGCTTGTAGCAAATGTCACAAAGTGTTGTTTCCAAAAGCCAAGGCTGGAGCAGCAGCAGCAGCAGCAGCTTTCTCCTCCTCCTGTGTCCCTGCCTCAGGAGGACATCCTGGAGCTGAAGAGGCAGCTGGCCCTGGCTGATGGGCAGCTCCGAAAATCCGAAGTCTCACGGAAGCGCCTGGAGATCTGCAACAGGAAACTGCTCCTGTTTGTGCAGGTGAGCTGTGGAGCTGCAGCATCACCACAGCCTCTTCCCTTCAGGGTGCTTTTGCAAGTCCAATCAACTTCCTGCTCCATAAGCAAGAGGGGTGTTTTTTTTTGCTGTCTCACCCAAAAAAGTCCCTGTCTGTTGGTTAGGAGGAAGCAGGGAATGAGCTGAGCTCTCCTCATCTCTGGGAGCCATGCAAACTCCGTGGTGCAGGTTTTGCTGGTGGCTCTGCTCTTCCTGCCTCTTTGTGCTGAGGCTGCTCCAGGAGCTCTGCTGTCAAAATCACCTTCCCTTGCTATAGCTGAGGGTTACTTCTCTATAAATAGGAACCTGGAGCGTGGCTTTGCAACCCCCAACCCCCTTCCCCAGACTCCCTGCAAAATCTCACCATTTACTCTTTCAATTGGCAGTTTTTCCACTTCTTTCCCTAAACTGGGAATACCAGTATGTGTAATTAATAAACTGGTCAGCACAGGAAGCATCAGTATTCAGTGTATCTGCTATGGCTACTGGTGGCTGTCCCAAGAACTCCTGAAATCAAGGAGAAACAGTGGAGCAAAAAGAAATGTAGATGCTGTGTTCTCTGCTCCAGAGAAGGAAGAATTAAATGCCTCCAGAGCTTCAGCACTGTGTGCTAGAGCCTGTGCAGTCTGGGGTCAGACTTTGGAAATATATCTCACTTGACCCCAGAGTCAAACATCACAGGATTTTGAGCACTGGAGCAAAATATTTTCCTTTTTCCTCCAGCCCTCAGTGGTGTTGGAGAAGGGCATGGTAATGAGAGCTTCCACGTGGAGGTCCAACCCAGGAGCCAGGGGTTGCTGACAGCAATGATCACTGAAATGCAGCCTGCAAAATTATTCCTTGGAAGAGGATTTTTGTGTTGCATTTCATATATTTTAGCAGTGGTATTAAAATGCAGAATTCAGAAGTGTCTTTAGATTCATGAATGCTGCCTGAGCTGCAAAAGGCCTTGAGATATTAGCTTCAAGGGCAATGAATAAGCAGAAGCTGATTACTGTCATATTAAATCTGATCATCAGGAAAAACCCATGGGGTTTGTTCTCAGGAATTATTCATTCCTACAAGTTTGAAACCCTTTTTTTTTGTTTTGTTTTGTTTTTGTTTTTGTTTTTTTTTTTGTTGTTGTTGCATGACAGAACATTTACAAGGTCCTGAGCACACACAGTCATTTACCAGATGAGAAAAGGTAGGAGATGGCTTCTGGGAATGGTGAACAGCAACATGAAATGTCCTTTTCTGACCTTTCTCAGGGGAAGGTGCTTCACACGTAACCTACCCAGAGTTTCTAAACATACTTTCACTTTGGAAGTGAAACCATGGGAGAAAGATGATCTGAAGGCTGCTGGTGGGTTGGTGCTGGGGGATTTTGGCCTCTGTTCAGGCTTTTTTTGGGAGTGAGTAGCTGAAACTCTGCTCAGGTTAAATTGCTCTTGTCAGCAGAGACCCTAAGCAGGTTGTTTCAGAGCAGCAGAGTTTTGACCCACCTGCTTTTCCAAACATAAACCAAGTTTTGGCTCCAGGACCACATCCTTGTTTAGCAGTAGTTAGAGCAGATAGAGTGTAAGCAAGGAGCTCTCCAGATTCTCAGCTCCATGAATGGCTGCAGAAATAGAGCTCAGGCTTCTGGACTCCCCTCCAAGCTGAGCCTATCTCCTATCACTTGGGCATAAATGTATCACGACTCCACGTGTGCTTTTAACTGATTCAATCATTGAAAAGTCACTGTCCCATTGATGATGACTGGCTTTAAAAGTCAGTTTTTAAGAGGAATGGAAATCAGTTTTTAAGATTCCAAGTTGGTTATTTCTAATATAACGCGGGGGAAATGCTTTTGACAAATTCTAAAGAATGCTTTGCTATTTGTCTGCAACAAAGCAATGAAAGTGTGTCTAACAGACACTTGAATGCAGAGGGATGGAGATGCAACCCCCCAAACACACAGAATTTGTGTTGCACATCCTTCCTGAGAGGCTGGCCAGGATTGTCAATGACCATTCTCTGACAGAAGTATTGATGGCACTTTCCGTATTTATAAGCGTCAACCACGAAACAGAAGAGGATAAAACAGATGCAGTCTCAGACACATCTCTTCCATCTTCAGATCTTGTTGACCTTTTGCTATCAGAAGCTAAAGAACTGTTAGCACCAATCCTCTCCAACAAGGATGGTAAGCACTCAATTAACCAGAGAAAGCTGAATCCCAGCGAGTCTCAGGGATCTCTGTCAGTGTTATTGACAGCTTCCAGCACCTTCCATATTCTTCCATACCAGTTGAGCCTCCCTGGTTCTCTGAGCTCACTGAGATGTAATTGCCCTCCCTATATCCATGTGACTCATCTTTGAATCTGCAATGCAGACTGGCAGGGTATGGAGTCAAAGACTTGTGCCCAGGGCCAGAGGAAGAGTGTTTATCCAGGGGAAAAACCCCAACAGGCAGGAGGATGGTTTCACAGAATCACTAAATGCTGGTTGAAAGGGATGCTGGAGATCAGATCTGCTCCAGGTAGGGCCATCCCAGTAGAGGGGACCTGCAGTGGCTTTAGGCAGCCAGGATGGAGATCCACAGCCTTCCTGATGGTGTTCCCTCACTGCTGTGTGATAAAAATCTTCCCAGTACCCAGCCAGAGCTCCCCCAGGGGCAGCCTGTGGCCACTGCCCCCGGTTACACTGGCTGCACTGCCAGGAACAGCTCAGCTCCAGCATCCTTTAATTGCCCCTGACACAGCAGTGGGGCTCTGAAATTGCCTCCCAGCCTCCTCTTTGCCAGGCTAAACAAGCCCAGCTCCCTCAGCCCTCCCCAGGCTCTCCCTGCAGGTCTGGAGCTCCCCTTGCTGGATCCTGTCCAGTTTCCCAACAGCTTTAAACCCAGGATCCAAACTTTCCTTACACAATCCAGTACAACTTCAGCAATGCTGAGAGGAAGGGAACAGTCACCTCCCCATTTCCTTGGAGTAAAAACCAGCCATGCTCCCTTTTCCTCACATCTGTGGGAAAATCAGGGAACATGGAAGTCTGGATCAACTCTCCCAGTCTGAGACTCTGAGCTGGTCCATGAGCCATAAACATTTCTTGGTGGCAATTATTTGACCCTGCTTGTCTCTTGCCACAGAAAATGAGTGTCTGACCTCCTCAGTGTCATGTCCAGGTGAATGCACAGCCCCAAACAGGTGCCCAGTCCTTGCTCTTTGATGCTCTTCACCAGCTCAGTGTGGCCATGGTCCAGCACTGGCTTTGTCTCAAAGCACAAGACACAAAGGAAATAATTGCAGCCTTTCAGGAGCACCTCTGGTTTATGAGCACTGTCAGCATTTTCTGAGCTCCTGCCCCATTTAAATGTGCATTATAATAATGCAGCAGCATCAGGCATGTTCTCTGCACTAACACTTGGCTCTGTGCTTCCATCTGCAGCTCTGCCATGGGACAGGAACCAGTGCCTGACTGCTGAAGGAATCCCAAATTACAAGGAGTAGGTGTCAAAATTGCTGTGGCCTGTAATTTGGACAACACAGATACTAAAAATTCCTGTTTGTTTTGTTGGGGTTTTTTAACTGAAACTGTTTCTTGACAATTTTTGATCAGACAGTCTAGGAGAGGCCTCCAGATGGCCATGACAGAGAAATACTGTGAAATTCCTAGACAGAAAGAGACTTCCTACCTTGCACGGTGTGAATTCCTGGATTTCTCTTTTGCTTTATAAAATGCTGCATTTCCTTCAGGCCAGATGGGAATTTGTGGTTCTGTGGCTTGTCTAGCTGGCATTTTTACAGTGTGCTCTGTGTAAGGGAAAAAGCACCACTGAATATGTTAATCCTTTATGCTGTGATATCGAGATGCTGTGAAGCTTCAGACAAGGAGAGCAAGATGACATGGATTTGTTTGGACCTTAAGCTGTTAAATTTCCCTGAAATCTCTTATATTTAACAGAGCCATTTCCTAAAGTTATCTAAAAGAGCACTTTGAGACCTAAATATCTCCTATTGCTTTCTTAGCTTAACTCAACCTGAAGATCTGCCAGCACAGTTTTTTGTTTAGGTACAAAGCACCCATTTGCAAATGATCATTTCAAGGTTATGAAAAGCATTTTCAGACAAAACAGGCAGCCTGCACAGTCTAACCAGGCAAGCTCTGTGGCTTCCTCTTCTCTCCTAAATAACCACTGCTGTCTGCACATTATCCTCAGTGTCCTTCTTCTAAACTACCTAAGACATATTTCTCCTTTCCAGCCACCTTCATCAGAAGACCACGTGGCCTCCTCCTGCAGGCCAGACCAAGAGTGACCAACCACAGCCACCAAGCCCAACGGAACTGCCTAAGAAGCCAACATAAATACCCCATGACTTGGTGGTGCTCTGAGCCACAGCCATCCATCCCATGGCAGATGGCAAAGACACCCCCAGGCACCTCAGCTTCCAGGCCAAGCAGTCTGAGAACAAGCTTTCTGACACAAGACTAATTCTTCCCAACTATCCAAGACTTTTTCAGCAGCCTCCCCTGCGTGTCTACCTCCGAGTTATCATACAAGGCTTTCTGCTCACGGTTTTGCAGCTTTATAGGAACAATATTCTCAAGAGGCTACAGAGGCCTGGATTTCAGTGGCAGCCTTTTAGAGCTTGTATTCTGGGTAGCATGAATGTACCTGAGGGGCTCGGGGGTCTCCAACAGACCCCTTTTGGTATTTCAGATGAAAAACCAAAGTCTATTTAGTGACTGTAATCAAAGCAGCTTCATCTGTAGTGTCCTAGCTGTCTTGGGATAGGTGCTTCTCTTTTTATTCTTTTTGTATAGCTTATCCCAGCTGCAGTGCTTGAAGTGGGAAGCAGCACCTCAGGCAGTTGCTGGCCAGTGTAGGTCACAGGCTGGACACTGAGCCCTCCCTGGAACGTGGGGCAGGACACACATAGTGAACATAGCTCAGTAAAGGTCCCTGGTGTCACTGGGAAATGACATCCACATGATGCAAGACTGAGCCAGCAACCATCTGAGATGGGCAGAGGTCTGGAAAATAAAATGGAAACACTCCTCACAAGGAGTTTGCTCTCTGGGTTCTGATTGCAGCTGCTGTGTTCAGCATCTCACAGACAAAGACACAGCCTGAGACCATTCTTCCTCCCTCTTATTTTGGCAGCTCCTGGGGAGATGCATTGAGAAGTTGCAGGAAAATGGGGTACAATCTGGCTTTTACAAATCATTTGTTAAGATTGCTTCAAATCTTCTTTGTGGGGGTTCAAAGCATGTGGATCCTTTATTGTCTAAATTAAAGGCTTAGGAAAAATCACGACCCCCACCAGTGTCTCCTGCACTCGAGGTATCACTGCACTGCTAAAGCAGCAACTGTGTGGTAGAATATATTGCATAAATAACCAGTCTGAAATTTTGGATAAGCTTAATTTCATAGCTTGGGGTAAATTAAATCTTGGGAGTGCATACCTCAGAATATAAATTAAAGGACTTCTTTTAAAAGGAGACATAATCCTTTGGACTGCTTACAAGGAATATTCCCAGGAAGGAGAAATTATTCATCTTGGGATACCCTGTGTTTAATAGCTCATTCCCCAGTGCTCTCTGCTGTGATGGAATGATAGCAAATCCTGGTGTTACCTGTGGGTTTGGCCCTACAGCTTTGTTCTCATCTCCTGTGTCACACAGACAGGTAAGAGGTACACACAGCAAAATCCAGTCTCACCAGTCTGCTGTACCCTGGCTCTGGAAAAACACCTCCAGTTCCCCTGGGGTTAACCAGCAGATCCCAATCTGCTCCTGGCAGGGTCTCTCCAAAAGCATTTGGCTGGAGGTGGCATCCTAGGGAGATGTCTCCAGTCACAGCTTGTCACACCTGTCAGGGAACAGCACAAACAGGATTTTGGGAAGGAGCAGGTCTTGGGCTGTGCTGTGTTATTTCATATACCCAATGCACTTGAGACACCTGGGAGAGAAGAGGAAAGTCATGGGGAAAATACAACTGTCTAGGCTGCACTTCATCAGCTAGAAGATTAATAATTTGTTGAGGAAATCAACAGAAGTTTCAATACCACCTCTGACAATCATGGAATACTTTTCTCAAAATATGAGTATTGAACTCCACCTCCTTGAGTGCTGGGAAGGCACAGAGCAATCCCAGCAGGGACCAGTCACATGGTCTGAAAGAGAAATCCTTGATGCTGCTTCCACAGTCTGTATTATTCCATAGATCTGTATTTTAAGGTCCCAAGAAAGAATATTTTGTATTAGAGCATCACAGTGGGTGAGGTTTGGACAAGATAAGCATTGTGCAGTTGGTGCTGGCACCTGGCAAGGGGTGGAAACAAGGGGATGCTGCCCCAAGGCTGCTGTATTTGGGGTCTCCTGAGCTGTTTCCAAAAGAGCTGTGAAGTTCTTAACCTCTTAAATAGACCTGTACTCTCAGCTTACTGGCAGTGCCTCTGGAAAGGAAACCCTCCACGTTCCCATCAGCCACTGGAGAGCCTCACATCAAACAAGGACCAAGCATTGCATGCTTCCCAAAGCTTCCATGTTTCTCAGCTGGTTTCCAATATTTCCTTTGAATTTACCAAATTCCTTTTGCCTTTGCTCTGAGCCCAGCAGACTTCCCTGTCTCTATGAGCCCTGTTGTTCCTAATGCCAGCTCTGAAGAGCTCTGCCAGCTCTGCACTGAGATAAGCTCTGACAGCTGTGCTCCTGCAGGTGACGCTGGTTCTGGTGACCCAGAATAACAAACCTGTGTCAGCCTTTACTCCCAGGCAAGGGGAATCAGGCAGAACTCAGCAAGGGGTGACACCTCCTCACAGAACTACTGAGAGGCAAAAAGGGAAATGCATAAAGGAACAAACAGCACAGAAAGAGAAGTTATTTAAATAGGATGTTCTTCATTCACACAGAGATGGCTAGCACTCTGCAAGAGAGCTGAATTCTAGAATAATTTGCAGTACTTTTGGTTTGCTTGTAAGGCTGTGGAGATGTGCTGCTGTTGCAATGTGCTGTGTTTGTCTCAGAGAATCTGCTTTGGAGGGTCCCAGAATGACTGCACAGAAATGAGAAGGAGTATTTGTGATAAAAATGAGACCAGAACAATATTAGATTTTCCCGAGTGGCCTTCCAGATCCTGAAGGGATCCTATATGAATGATAGAGGGGGAGTTTTTACAAGAGCTTGTAGTAACAGGACAGAGGAGAATTCTTCACACTGACAGAGACTAGGTTTAGATTACATATCAGGAAAAACTTCCCTGTGAGGCTGGGCAGGCCCTGGCACAAAGAAGCTGTGGCTGCCCCTGGATCCCTGGCAGTGCCCAAGGCCAGGCTGGATGGGCTTGGAGCAGCCTGGGACAGTGGAAGGTGTCCCTGCCCCACGGCAGGGGATAGGATGAGATGAGCTTAAAGGTCCCTTCCAACCCAAACCATTCAGTGTTTCCATGATTCCATGATAGGCTGGAACATGGCAAATATTTTAGGAGCCAAAATGCAGAGAGATCCCCATAAACAGAGCATGTTATCACACTGCAGGTGATAAACTAAAAAAATGCATTTAAAGAGCATTAGTGGGATCAGCTGTGGAGCTGGAAGCTTTGGGGGGGTTAAATATCACTGATGGGATGGGTTCATTTTGTATTTCTCTTACACAAAGCAGAAATTTGAGTCCTTAGCTGCTGGTGGGCCAGAGGGTGGGAGACCCTTCTGCCTCACAGAACAAACCAAACCACGATTGGAGAATCTATTTTAAAAGCTGCAGAAGCAGGGAGGGTGGGGCAGGGAGCCACCTCGGCATTATCTTGGCAGGTGAATGTAGCAGAGCCATTAGCACACTGCTCATCTGCAGTCCCACGGGGAAGGGAACCCAATCTCAGCCTGCTGCTCTCCAGTTTCATCCCTGCCATCTCCTTGTGTGACCTTGGACAGCACATTCCACCTCAATTCTGCACCAAAAAACAAACAGGACTGAGAGTGGCACGGGGAAGGCAAAGCCCCAGGGTGTGGGGGCAAGCTCCTGGCACAAGAGGGTCTGCAAATGCTATGGGGTTGGGTACTGCTGCTCTGTTTGCAGTGAAGAAAACCTCAGTATTTCAACATTTCCTGGCTCTCAGAACAGCAAATCCAGCTTTTGCTCAGCTCTGGTGCTGAAGTGCTTAGAAGGAGTCTTTAGAGAGGTGTGGAGGTAGCAGGGGTGAGCTCCAGCCCAGCTGGAGCACTGGAGTGGGCTGGTGTGTCTATCCCAGGGCTGCAGGCTCTGTGTGGAGCCTCTTCTTTCTCACAGCCCCACTCAGTCACACCTGGACTGAAGCCCATGTTTAGAGAGTGGAATTCACCTCCAGAGTGGAATACACCTCCATGCTGCTTTAAATGGGGCTCTGAAAGGCAGGTGAACTTCACTGCTGAATTTTTAAAGCAAGCCTTTAATGTTTAAACAGTGCTGATTTTCTAAGGGTTGTTGAACAGGTGTGGCAGGGGGCTGGACAGCTCCTCAGTGTGACACTGCAGAAAGGGCTGGGCTGGTAGTGTGAACCTGCCCTTTCCCTTCCCCTGCTCAGGTCCACATCTACCCCAGCACCTCCATGAGAAACCACTGAATTTTCTGGACTCACTGAGTGCAGCTTTGCCACAAACCTCCTTTGCAAATTCTTTCAGCTGCTTTCATAATAAGGTAAATAGGAATAACAATACCATCAACAACCCTACAAGCTTTTTCCTGTATGTGACATGCCAATACACTTGAATTGCTGTTGAGTTTTTTAAATTTATACCACCAGGTGAGGCACAGAAGTTGAGATAAAAGCAGAATTTGAAGTGAAATGTCCTTGTAACAGGGTAAGTAGAGGCTGAGTAATATCCCCAGACCAGATGTCCTTTCTGGAAGACATTCTCCTTTCTAACTGCAGGAGTTCCTGGGCTGGGCTGCTGAGGGGTGAGAACTTCTTCCTGAGGATCTCTCATGAGAAAAAAACTGAGAAAGGGCTCAGTGCCACCCCTTGAGGCAAACAGCCAGTCCTGCTAGGTGGAAGGACAGTCAGGGCCCTTGGGAATGCCCTGGAGAGTTGGCCCTGTGTCAGGGGAAAAGGCAGCCCACTGACACTGGAAAATGCCAAGGTGACCTTCTGGCAGCAGCAGAAAACAAGTGTTGGAAAATGGGAATTATAGTCAGGGCTGCACAGCACAGAAATGGATGTGTTGGGACTCACCAAAATCTCATCCAGTTTTTCTGACCTGAACAAGAGGGAAAACACCACAATTAGGGCACAAAGCAGTTATAGGCTGGTGTAAATTCTGTAGCAAGAAGATGGAAATAGTGCTTTTTTTTTTTTTCCTTCTGTTTTCTCAGAGGAAATTTAGCTGTGAATGAGGAACAACAGGGCAGAAATGCAACTTATTTGAAAAAGAAAGTTGCATTGTGATGGGAAATTCAGAATACTTATTTATAAATAAATCCATTTTGTTTTTATTCTGAATATATATTTATCAAGTAGATGTTGCAGGCCTTGAGTAGCTTTGTGGCTTTTGATGCCAAGTTGTGCTGTAAAGGTCTTCAGGAAAAGTGCTGCAGCCTTGAGAGCTCTGACATTTGATGGGCTGGGGGTGGGTTGTTTTTGAGCAGTGTCAGGCTGGTCTCCTCAGCCTGAGATAGCAGAACATTTCAGGAAATATTGCTGATCAGAAATAGCACTGCAGCTTCCTGAAATGCCAGCCCAGATAAGGGGACACCACAGCTGGAAGTGATAAGGAGACAGGAAAAGACAAAGCCGCAGTAAATGTGATGTTACTTCAATAGCAGCAGGCAAAGGGGCAGCTGGTGCTTAGGGAGAAGCTGAAAGGAGGCTCCGAAGGTGCAAATCATTCCCCAGCTGGTCTCCCCCATCCCTGCCCTCCACCACTCTCGGTGCCACACGCCCCTCCTGCCCCAGGACCGGCTGCCCAGCCACTCTTTGACACCCCAAAGCTGGGCAGCGTTGGCATCATTTCCTCCACAGAGCCACGGCCCCAAGGACTGTCACTGGATGGTGACAGCTCCCCAGCACACGGCCTGACAGTGACAGACTGGGGCCACTCACCCTGAGCTGCAAAGCCCCCCAAAATCCACCCAACACTGCACAGATGTTCAGAGCTGCTGGGAGGTCAGGATGCCTCCAGTGTCCTCGCTGGGCTGGGTGATCTCCTTGTATCTCATTTGGGGAGTATTTGCTCAAGGTGTGTTTCACAGGTGTGTAACAAGTCATGTAATAAACAATAAAGGACTGAGGTGGGGGGTCTCTCTGCTCATGAAGGGCTGATCCACCCGGGATGAGCAGGATTCCATTGTGCTGGGTTCTGGGGCTCTGCCTCCTGCACTCCTGACCCAAAAAGGCTCCTCCTGCTCAAGGGGCGGGTGCCAGTTTGGGGACAATCATAGAAACATGGAATATCCTGAGCGGGAAGGGTCCCATCAGGATCGCCAGGCCACTCCAGCCCGTACATCCCCGACAATACTGTCCAGGCACTCCTGGAGCTGTGGCAGGGCTGTCACCAGTGTGGGATGGGTGAGCTCATCTCCACACACACAGCCCTCCTTATTCTCCCTTTCTGCCCACCTGAGACGTGCTCGGGTCTGGAGTCCTCAGCACAGGAAGGTCATGGAGCTGCTGGAGCCAGTCTAGCGGAGGCAGCAAGACAATGAGAGGGATGGAGCAGCCCTGCTGTGGGGACAGCCTGAGAGAGCCGGGGGTCTTCACCTGGAGAAGGCTCCGCAGACACCTTAGAACCCCTTCCAATGCCTAACAGGGCTCTGGGAGGGCTGGAGAGGGCCAAGGAGTGGGATGGGTTGCAGTGGCAGAGGGCAGCGTTAGGTGCCGTACCGAGCAGGGATCGCCCCTCACGGCCCGCAGCGAGATGG
This sequence comes from Erithacus rubecula, assembly GCF_903797595.1. Taxonomy (NCBI): domain Eukaryota; kingdom Metazoa; phylum Chordata; class Aves; order Passeriformes; family Muscicapidae; genus Erithacus; species Erithacus rubecula. The sequence continues at coordinate 14,292,542 of NC_136669.1, forward strand.
CGGCGGGAGCGCGCGGGGGGGCCGCACGTGCGGGGGGCGGGGCCTGCGCCCCCCCCGCAGCACAATGGACAGCGCCCCGCGGGGGCGGGGCCGGGCGCTGAGGGGCGGGGCCGCCGCGCCGCGGGAGCCGCCAGAGCGGGATGGGTCCGGCCGGGCTGCGCGGTGAGGCGGAGCGGGACGAGCAGGGCTGTGGGATGGGGATACGGCTGTGGGGTACGGGAGGGGCCGCGGTGGGCAGCGCTCTGCGGGGGTCCCTCGGGGCGGGGGGGGGCGTGAGGCTTTTCCTGCCTCGTGTGCCCGGGCCCGGGTGAGGCGGCAGAGCGGGGGCGCCGCGTGGGTGTGAGGGCGCCGGGAGCCGCTATCCTTCAGCCACGGGCAGCCGAGAGGGAAATTTCAGCCATAATCTTGTGGGATCAGGGAGAGAGCCGGGCGATGGATCCCTTCGGGTCTAAGGACGAAATGCGGGGGTTGTGAAGTTGCCGGGTCCCTGTGGCGCCGTGTGGAGGCGGGCGGGGTTCGCTCGCAGTGGGACCCGGCTCCGGTGCTCGGGCTTCTGCAAACCTACCCTGACACTCGCCCGGTTGAGTTTATAAACTCAAAAGGTGACCCTGATCAGTGGCTGTTAAATGCATTGATGGATTTAGCAGGCTGACCAGAGAAGCTGTGGCTGACCCTGGCCGGGAAATGTCCAAGGCCAGGCTGGATGGGGTTTGGAGCAGCCTGGGGTAGTGGGGCTAGAACGAGATTGCCTTTAAGGTCTCCTCCAAACCATTCAGTGATTCCATGTTTTCAAGTCAGCTTCTAGGTGAAGCGAGTATATGCTCTGGGTCACTTGGCTTAACTCCTCCAAGCAGTAAAATTGGTCTGTAGATAGTGAGAAGATGCTTGTGTTAATGACAGCTAGCCTCTGTTCAAGGAAAATACAGCTGCAAACTTCACTCAAGGCAGACTGAAACAGTTTGCTGGTGTTTGTTGTACCGTTGTGTGAGCTGCTGCCTGGGTCTGCTCTTCATTTACAGGTTAAACTAAAGCCTGGGGTCCTTGTTGTTCCATGGGGAACTTGGTGAAGTGAGTCCAGAGCCCCTTTTGCTCAGGAGGAGCAGAGGAGCCCCTCTGCCCTGGAGCCAGGCTGGGAGACCTGGGGGTGCTCACCTGGAGAAGAGAAGGCTCCAGGGACACCTCAGAGCCCCTTCCAGGGCATAAAGGGGCTCCAGGAGAGCTGGAGAGGGACTGGGGACAAGGGATGGAGGGGGCTTGGAGCAACCTGGGACAGTGGAAGGTGTCCTTGTCCATAGCAGGGGGAGAAACAGGATTGGCTTTAAGGTCCCTTCCAACCCAGACCATTCCAGGATTCTGTGTTTCCTATTCTGAAATTGTATTTGAGAATTGAACTATTTCCAACCCTGTGGATGGATAAATGGATGTAGTGTGACTTCCTGTGGAGTAGTAAGGTGAGGAATGAGGGGCTTTACTTCAGGAATGCTTATCTCCTGCTGCAGGTTGGCAAATATCAGGGAGTTAATGTATTGATGTGCATGAAACTTCCATGGTGATTCTTGGGTGAGAAAATTACTTTATGAGATGGGTGTGTGGAAATACTGGGCATGGAGCTTGTCGTGATACACACATGGAAGAGAAACAGCTCCGAGAGCAGAGTGCTGGACACTCATTTCCTTCTTCCCCTCAGCCAAAAAGACTGTTGCCATTGTGTGGTCAACAATGTGTAAATGTTGTTGTTTGGGTGTTTGTGTTGTCTTTGGTTTTGATCCAAGGGTACCTGCCAGGTGTAGGAGCAGTGCCCAGGCTCCAGCTCAGTGACCTGCACCCTCTGTGCTGCTTCACTGCTCCAGAGGTGTTTCTCAAAGGGCACCTGCCTGAGCTGATGTCTGCTTCTAAAAAATGGTAAAGGGTTATTCTAGCACCATTCTGCCTTGAGGCTTCCTTATATCAAGCTTCAAAAGACTTATTCTTAAGTTCTTAGGTGAAAAAGCTCTAATAAATATCCTCCAGCTTGGCACTGTGTTATTATTCTGTGTGTAAAGCATCAATTACAATATCTCCCCTAAATGAAAGGTGCCCCAGGCAGAGGAAATGTCACACACCTTTCTTTCCACCTTTTCCTAGAATGCAGGAGGAAAGAATGCAGCCCTGTGGAGTCCCCCTTTTCTAACTGGAAGTATCAGCTTAGCTGGGTGCCACAGCTGGCTTTCACGTGGTGTAATGGTATTTGAGGAAGTCAAGAATCCTGCTATTTTCAGCAGTTCTTTGTCAAAAACAAAACAACAAAAAAAAACTTGCTCAGTTCTCTTCAAGATGAAAAGCAGCCACCACAGGTGGGAGAAGTTAATAAAGTCACTTGCTGGCAGTTCCACATCCAACAGGCTGCTTCTGTGCCTGGGTGAGGAGCAGGGCTGGGGGTTTCCATTCTGGCATTTCTGTGTATTTATTTATACACTCAGTTTCTGATTTCTGACCATCTGGCTGTATTCTGCCAAGTAAGCTGCTCCTACAAATAGTAGAATAGAAGTCATGCATATGGAAAAACCCTCAGGTGCACAGTGGCTGTTCTAGATGAGAAGGAAGCACAGAGTTAATGTCACTGCCTGTCCCTTTGCTGTGTACAGAGATCTTCTTGTACACTGCCCCAGTGCACCACTGCTCCTTCAGAATCCATTTCTCTGGAATGCTCCCAGAGTTACAGCAGGTCCCATCAGGGGTCCATATCCCTCCTCTTCCCTCCTCCTTCCCTGGAGCACCCAGCAGGTGGGTCTGGAGCTTGTAATGAGCTCTCTGCTTGGCTCAGGGAAGAGTTGCTGTGTGGGCTGGAGCTAAAGGGGTGCCCAGGGAGCTGAGGCTCTCAGGGCTCAGTGCTGTTGGCACAGTGTGTCAGGATGCTTTGTGAAATGTGGTGGCTGCTGCTGATTTCTGTGTTCAAGTGTGCAAGAACTGAAATATTTTAATATCTACTCAGGATGGTTAGGGTTGTTGTTATTGGAATGGTTGTTAGTAACCAGATTTGTTGCTTCAGTGCATTGACAGCTCCAACCTCTGAGTTTTTATCAGCTACTCTGGGCTTGGCCAGCTGGAATTGAGCCTCTTTCCTGGTGTTTCCTCATGGATGTGCCTCCACCTGTGAATTGGGGTTTCTAAGTGGTCATGCTGCAGTTCAGTGGGTCACTGCTCTTCACCTCAGTTGTCTTCCCTCATATGACTTTTTTATCCAGATGCAAATGGGAAGCTTGGGCCACTGTAGAGCTGGAAGGATGAGGAACAGACATACTCTCTGGCTGGGTGGTTTCTTTCTGATGGTTGGACATACCTGTTTATAATTTGAGATAACTTTAAAAGCACATCTGTCTGCGATGCTAAAGCCCTGGGAAGATGCACCTGTTGAGCTAATACAGCCCAGGTGCCCAATGGTAACACCTGAGACTGTCATTATCAGTGGTAATCAGTGCTAATCATCATCTTAGCAGGGGTGCCAAGTAGCCACCTTTCACTGCCTTTTCTGATGTTATTTTTTTCCTTTTTTTACAGGACTTCTAGCAGGAGTCCCTGTTGATTTGGGAAGCACAATGACCATCTCACAGCTCTGTTTGGAGGAGAGGGCATAGAAAGTCTGCTGCCACTGCACTCTCCCGAGGTATGAAGGATTTCTAGGGCAGGTGTGAGATATCAGCTGTCATTTTTCCACAGCTTCCAGTGGGTGTTATAGTCACTGGCTCTTTCCTCCAGCCTTCCCTCAGTTGGAGAAGCACAGGGGCCATAAGCCTGTGGTGGTTGGGTCGAGCAGCAGGTCTGTCCAAACAGCACAGTTAGGGCTGCTTGTGCCATCCCACTGTTCTGGGGGTCGTGCCTGTTTCTGGGCAATCCTCTGTCCTGAGCCTTCTTGCTGTGGAGGTTTTTGACCTCTTCCTGCAAAGGGGCAGGAATTCCTGGTGTGGGAGGTGAGGTCAGAAGGAGCAACATCGCAGCTGAAGGCGCTTGAGGAGCCCCTCCCGCAGTCTTTGCTCTCGGGGAGGGGCCCGCCCAGCCTCCTCACGTTACAGGCCGTGTTCCAAGGTGCCCTGTGCCTCTTGGCTCGGCTGTCCGGTGTCCGATAGCAGCCCGGGCTTCCTGGGCTGTGCTTGTCCTGCTGCTCACCGCACTCTGGGCTGGGTGCTCTGCTGGGAGGGTCTCTCTGCACTGGCTGGCTTTTAGCACCAGTGAGGCTGAGAGATCCAGCGAGTCCTGACCTGTGATCCTTGGCAGAGAACTGTCTGATCGCTGGATCGTGTTTCTCCAAAAATCCCCCATTTTCAGGCTTCAAACTTTTAAAGTCCTTTTCCCCTTGCTTAGATTTTACAGTGTGGTGGCATTTTGCAGCAGTTTTTGAGGGAGAATCTATTGCCTATTCATGTTTCACCTCCGGTTTTGGGCTGGAAATGTCAGGAATAAGTTATCTGAGTGCTCTGACTGTTGAGTTCAGTGCTCCACTGCATCATGTTGCCGAGGGCTGTGTCTGCTCAGCAGTGGAATTTGAGTGGGGTGGAATGAGCACAGTGCCTCCAACCAGCTGTCCAGCCTTTTGTGTCCTGATGTTCATGGGTGGTATTAGCAGGAGCAGTACAAAGGAATTCCTAAAGGAATTGCAGAAAGCAACCTAATAACGATTTTAAAACCATTTGTGTACTTCCCTTGAGATGCTGGTTACTGATGCATGTTTGAGTGGTAAAACCCAGGCAGGAGAGTCTGAGGGAGGAATCCTGATGAGGACAGAGAGGTGGATGGGAGCAGGGAAATGCTGAGGACGGGATTGTTCCCATTGCCTGCAGTTCTTGCCTCAGTTCAGCTGGAACAGTGGGCATCCAGGCAGTGGGATGTGATTGCCAGCTTAGCATCAGGCATGTTCTTTCAGCATGCTGCTTCTTTTTCCTTCCTCTCAGTGAGCTGAACCAACTGAGTCCTACTTTGTGCACAAAAGCATTTCAACCACCAAGGTATGGGAAGCTGTGGAAGCTTTCAATGAGAATGATTTTGCCCTAATGATTACAGATATAATGTAGGAAAGTGGGATAGGGGGAAGAATTGCCATGTAGACTCTCTAAGGCTCCTAAGACAGGCTCCTTCTCCAGAGAGGACTCTTCATTGTGGCTTTACATGTCTGTATTGTGCTTTGTTGGAGCTGCAAGTTGAATTACTGCAGTGGGGCTGGGAAGCAGCACAAGGTGCTGGATACAGCACTGGGCTGGGGCTGCAAAGACTTGCCTCTGTCTCTGCCACTTACTAGGCAAGATATTCTACCTAATAAATCTCCTCTCTATTTGCAAGAAAGAATTACAACTTCTAATAAGGTCTGTAAAAATCATCTACAATGTATTGCTCTGCTTGGCGTGGAGGATCTAAAAATGTTTCAATTTCTCTTTATTACAGGTAAAAATGGTGCAGAAATACCAGTCCCCAGTTCGAGTCTACAAATACCCTTTTGAGCTCGTCATGGCAGTGAGTAACACTCAGAACTGTCCCTGCTCCAGCTGCTGAGGGCCAGGGGGAGGTGGGGACTGCAGGTTTGGCTTGGTGTCTGTGACAGTCCTACTCCAGGAGCAGAGCCTCAACTCCCCTCCTTCAAAATTCCAAGGAAAATAAGGATCAGTGTCTCAGTATTAAGAATGGCAGCTTAGTTGTTAGAAGGGGGGGAAAAAAAGAAAATCCAACCTTCTGCAATTATTCTTTGACAGGGAAGGGAAAAAAAATCTTAGGCAGGGTCAGGCTGTGGCCACATTCTTTGCCATATCACCAAATGCCACTCAGTTCAAAATCTGTCCATATTTTGGTGATCCCAATCAGCACTGTAGTATGGATGAATCTACAGCTGGATTCTAAATAATACTGAACTTTTTGATTTGGTTAAAGGCTAGAAGTCTTTGGAAAAAGTCTTCTATGTTGTTCTTCCCTGTTCACTCTGTGATTGAAGTGTCAGGAGATCTCTCTCCAAATCTTGTAATTTCCACAAGGGGCTTGAGGGCTGTCATGGAAGTTCATTCACTGGGGATGCAGAAGGCTGATGTTGACCATGGGAGCTGCTTTAGGCAGAGTTTCTTTGTGATATTCTGGATTTTGTCACAATTAGGTGTGAGTCAAATACCCTCTCAAAGATTTGCTGTTGCATTTCAAGGGCAGCATTTGGGCATTGTTAGAGGAGCTTGCTTATGGAGTCTTGCAAGGCTTTGTTTTGTAATCTGCTGGGCATTTCAGTCAGCTGGAGGGGTCCTCAGGCTTGGTGTTTGCCAGTTTTAGCCTGCTGCTTCCTCCATTGCCCGTTCCCAGTTCCTTTAGTTGATGGGAGCCTGGAATGAAGATGGGAAGCTGGAGCCCTTGCAGGCAGCTGATGTGATTCCCATGAATGGAAGGGAGAGCCTCTAGTGAGTTCCTCTTGACAATGTGGCCTCTTCAAGATTCCTGAGAAATACATGCCTTAAGATTTGTTTAATCCAAAACAGCCTCCAATCTTTTATTTCACCAGTTCAAACTGGGGGCATCAGTTTGTTCCTTGTTGTGAATAAGGGAACCCAAGGGTAGCAGCAGCTGCTGTCTGATCATCAGATGAACACTGCTTTTCCTGACAGTTGAGCTCCCTCCCAAACTCACCCCTTTTTTTTCTTAGTCTTATCCAGATTTGCCATGTCTGTTCACAGCTAAACCAGTACGATGCCACAGAATTGCCCTGACCAGCCTGGGGCTGATGCTTGTGGCAGTGAAGCTTTCCTGGCTGTGCTCTTTGCTCTCTTGGTGCATCCTGTGTGAGAATATGACACCATTACCTGTGATGGAGATCCTGGGAGCCTTTGCTCTGTGCACACCTCTCCACATTCCTGTTGTTTCTATTAGCAGGATAAAGCTACCACCAGATGCTGCTGAGTCGATTGGCTGCTAATTGAGGAGGGCTGCCTTGAGACAAATCCTTTGTAAGCTCGTTAGCACATGCCTAAAGGCCAGGGGTTAGTGGGCTTAATTTCGAAGTGGTTTCGTTTTATGTGCTTTCAGTTTTTCAGCAGAACTTAAAATTCCCCGAGAATTGAGGGCTTGGGTTGTAAATGTCATCCTTTAGTTGTTCAGCAAATCTTAGCAAAGTTGTTAGTCCTCTTTCTTAGGGGCAAGTTCCTTTTCCAGGGTCACCGGGCAGACTGTGCTGTGGAGTAGGGAGCTGAATAGAGACCCCACTCCCCTGATGTCCTGTGAAAACCTTGTGTTCCCAGCAGGATCTGCTGGTGTTAGGCAGCATTTCAGCCTTGTGGTGGTCCATGCAGGCTGAGCTGGGTGCAGGCTTGGTTGCCACTGTTGCCTGTTCAGACGGAGGCTCCCGTTGGTGTGGGGGCAGCATGGATCTCAGATCTCACAGAGCTGTCAGGTACCAGCTGTCAGTTGCTGGAAGTTTTGCAGGGAAGAGTGGGTGTGCAGTGAAGCTGTTTTGCTCCTCAGCACGTGGCATTGCTGTTAATCTCCTTCACCATAAATCTGACAGCAGCTTCCTCAGCACTGAGATTCAGCTGCTTTCATCTTTCCCCCTCCAATTCTGTGTGGGAAGCTTTGCAGTGCCAAGGTCTCAGGCTGTGGTAGGAAAGCAGAGGTTGCAGGGGTGACCCCAAGACACCCCCATGTTTTACAGATCTCTGGGCACCCTTCAGCCTGATACACTTGTGCTTAATTCCTCACTGGGGAGGGTCATCCCTCACGACACAGCCTGGACAGAACACAGAAGTAAGTTGGGATAAACATTTTTCCCTCAGAACCTCCAGTGTTTGAAGCCTACTATAGATAGCAGTGGGTGTGCTTTGCTCACATAGGAGAGTTTGAGAACTAGGGTTGTCACAGCCAAATTTAGTAAACAATTCCTTGCTTCCTGGCCTGGCTCACACAGGTGGTGTTTCCTCTGTGGAGCCCACCCTCTGGAGCAGGACTTCTCCTCCTTGCACTTGTGCAGAGGCCATGTGTGTGCTCCAGGGATGAGCTGGGGATTTTCCTGCTGATACCTTTGTGTGTCAGGGTGATTGTCTCTGGATTTACACTCTGCCCTTTGCTAATGCTCCTGCAGTTTGTGTTGAGCATTTGCAGGCAGGAGATTTGAAGTGTAATCCAAGTCCTTGGAAGGACATTCCCTTCCTTACTCTCTTTGCCAGTGCTGTGCATCTGAGGAAATAAAAAGGAATCATCTTAACAAGTCTTTTCTTGTCATTTGGGGATTCTGAATTTTTCTTTTTTTCTTGTCCTTCCTTCTAAAAAAGATTTAAGCAAAGGATGGCTTTTCCACACCTGCCCAGGGTCACTGTAGTCATTTCCACCTGCTTTGTTCCTAACTTGGATTCACATTAATGGATCAAAAGTATTATGTTCTTCAAACACTTATTCAGTGTCTGACATCTTTATCCCTTATACTTGAAAAGAACCTTGACTTTTGTTATGCTTTGCTATCTTGTAATATTTTTCCTTTTTATTTTATCTTTTTTGTCTGTGTCCTCTTTTAAATGGAGCTGTTCCTCCAATGGATTGTCCATGCCTCTCTGGGCCTCATCTTGTCTTCTCTTCAATTAGATCAGCAGATTTGACATTGCACGTCCTCTAATTTTATCTTACAGCCAAGATACTTCCCAAGTATAAACTTACTTTTCATTTTCTTTCTGTTGTAGTTGGAAAGCTAAAAGGGATTTTTTTAAAAATGTTACAGTGACTGAAGAATCCAGAAGGAGAGGTACCTTTGCCATATATGAGTGATGCAAATATCTGTGAGCCTTCTGTGATGTATTGGGGATGAGAATTTGGTTTGGGTGAGCAAGTCCAACGTGCAGGAAAGAGCTGAGAGAGAGATACATTACATATTTAATGTTATTTGCAATGATTTATTAGGTTAGATGAGATAGCTGTAGCTGGAGGGTTTCAGCTTTGAACGTGCTAGGGAGTTGTGTTCCAGGTATTTTTAGTAGTGCCTCACCCCTTCATGCTCACAGTTGACATTGGCCATTTTCACACACTTTAGAGGATTTATAGAATTAGGCCCTTAAAGCTACAGGTTGGAAATAACCCTCCAGAGACCTCACAGGGTCTTCTGTATGGGATGGATAATTTCAGCTGCTGCATTAGTGGTGCAGATGAGAAATCTCTGGCAGCACTTGTCAATGATTAGCTCCTCCTGTCACAGTGCACTTCATGTCCAGCTCTCACTAAGAGCAGTTTATGGTTTCTGCTGCAAGAGAGGGATCTGTCTGCACTACTATATGAAAATAAGTCATGATTTTGGGAAAAAAGAGCAAAGATCAGGGGTTGGGAGGTTTGCAGGGGCATTAGCTCCCATTGCCTGTGCAGTTGTATTTTGTGCTTGAGACCAAGCTGCAGTGGAGCCCCACATGTGCCTGATGTGAGTCAGTGCTGTTTTCTGCTTGACCTCATTTCTTGGTGCTGCCCACGGCATGTGCTGACACATATCAGTGCAGCTGGGAGCCCAGCACACACACATGGAGAGCCTTGGTGAGTGTTTCTGTGCTGCTGAGAGCTGCTGCTCAGGCCAGGGCAATTCTGCTCCTGCAGTGGGAGTTTGGGTGGGGGTGGCTCCTCTGGGGGTGCCTGTTTGCTGTGGGGTTTGTTTTTTCTTTTTTTTTCTCGTGTCCAGCATCCCTCAGAGTCTCTGATAGAGCTGTGGCAGCTCATGAGTTCCCTGCCTGGTCTCCAGGTGAAAGCTGCAACCTCTGAGTTCCTGGCCTGCACTTCCAAGCAGCTCCCTGACTGTTCTGGTTTTAGTGGCAATTCAGTGTTCTTTGAATCACAGAACAGTTTGTGTTGAAGGGACCTTAAAGCCCATCTCATCCCTCTCCCTGTCATGGGCAGGGACACCTCCCACTGTCCCAGGCTGCTCCCAGCCCCATCCAGCCTGGCCTTGGGCACTGCCAGGGATCCAGGGGCAGCCACAGCTGCTCTGGGCACCCTGTGCCAGGGCCTGCCCACCCTCCCAGGGAACAATTCCTGCCCAATATCCCATCCAGCCCTGCCCTCTGGCAGGGTGAAATCATTCCCCACAGTCCTGTCACTCCATGCTCTCATCCAAAGTCCATCTACAGATTTATTGGTCTGCAATGTTCTTTACATTTAGTTGATCTGCAGTTTTTTATTTCACAGGTAAGACAAAGCAGGAAATTAACAGTGGATGGTTCTGCTTCACCTCAGTACAGTTTGAGTGTCAGAGGTTCTAATGAGCTGAGTGACAAATTTAATTCAGGCTGCAAATGCTGAAAGTTTATGTTAAGTCAGAACTTCTCGTGGAGTAAGCAGCAGAAATATTTTTCTCCATCATCTTTACTCTCTGATCCTGTACACAGGGTCATACCATGAAAAGCCAACATTCATGGTCCCAAAGTGAGATCTCTCTGTCTTGTTCCTGCCCCTCAGGAGCAGTCCCAATGACTGTCACTGGGTTTGGCAGTGGTCCTCAGTGCTGTCCCTCAGTCATCAGCCTTCTCTACACTGGCAAAGCTTCTGCTCCTTTCCAACAGCTGAGGATTGGCTCAGGGTTACACACTAGAGTCACCACCCAGAACAACTAAAATCAAAATGCATCCCTCTTTTCACAATCATCCCAGCATTGTTTTGTGTCACCAGTGTTAGGAGGTTTGTAGATGCAGTCTTATTCAAAACAGCTCTTGCTGTCAGGCTTAGCTGCAGGAGAAGAAACTCTGGATGCTGGAGGTCAGGTCCTGACAGCCAGAACTGCTTTCCATACACTTTTTAGAACTTATTTTCCTCGTCAGCATCAACATGCAGGCATGTGCTAAAGTTTTTAGATTTTAAGTAGCTTTATTTAATGACTTCTTCCTGTTGCCTTTAGCAGATTGAATATATAAAGAGACTGCTTAAATCATGGTGTGCTGGGTGTGCTCTCATCCCTAGTGCTGTGCTGTCTTAAAGGGTTTGATATTTCACTGACTGATGAAGTGATGCTCCTGCAACAGAACCTCTGAGCCTCCTTTTGCTTCTTAACACCCAAACAGCTCAGGGTGTGCTGGCAACAGATAAATGGTGTGAGAGCTGCTCAATGCACAGGCAGGCTGATGTCTAGCAGGGCTCACATCAGCTCTGTGGGTTTGTTCACAGTGACAGCTCAATGTGTGTGTTCACAGCCCAGCCAGGCTTCAAAGGCTGCTGCTGTCTTGCTTCCTAAGTGCTGCAGATTGTTTGTCAGGTCACCTACAGTGCCATGGCACTGAGGCACCACAGAGGACACTTTGGGGGGGTTCCTGAATGCAGAGCTGTAATTACAGGCTGGAATTACCCCATCTGGAGCTCCACCTTGTCACTATTATGGTATAGTCACAGCCTGGTTCTAAATAAAGAAAAGTAGAATCTTAAGTGAAATATTTGATACTGTCTCATAGCCTCTGTTTTCAAGTGTGAGCTCTGGAGCCAGGAGAGCCCTTGCTGCAGGGAAGCAGAGCAGTTGCTGGCAGCTGGAGTCCTCAGAAGCAGCAGTGAAGGCACACAGGGCTGTGTGGAGCAGCCAGGGAGGCTGGAGTGGAGCTCTCAGTGCAGCAGCTGCAGGAGTGCCAGGGGAGAGGATCCTGCTGCTCTCTGTGTCCCTGGGTGGCTGCAGGTGACACAGGAAAGAGCTTTGCAGTGTGCTCAGTGCTTGGAAGCTCCTTTGCAGCTGCTGTGATGCAGGTGATGGCACAGCTTTTAGGTGCTGCCTGAAATGGTATTGCTGGGTGGCAGGACCCTGCAGATGGAGAGAGAATAAATGTGCAGGAGGGAAAAGTGCTTCAAAACAGGTGTTCTTTGGTGGTCAACCCATGCCACACATGACATGAAATGTCTTGATAATAACCTAAGAAATCCCTGCAAAACAGGATTTGCTTTGTTTGTTATTGATTGTTATAGATTATAGGTATATGCTACAGGATTGTTGGGTATATAAAACTTGACAGCTCCTCCTTGGATGTGGTTGGTGTGCCTGCTATTGTAAAGAAGGCAGCTTCCCTTGTCCTTGCTTTTTGCCATGTTTGGCAGGTGAGTTTGCTGTGACTGCCAGAAGCTACTGGGTTAACATTTCATGCACTTAGATATAATCTAGTGTTGACTCAAGACATGATGCTTCAGTGTGACTTGAAGGCTTCAAACTCTGCTGTCAAGATACTCTAAAAATATCCCCACATCTTCCTGCTGAGCAGCAATTGGCACCAGGAGCCTGGGAGTGTGTGTCAGCTGTGCTGGCTCTGCCCTGGGGAGCTCAGCCCTGAGCCCTGCCCCCTCCTGCCTTGGCATGGAGCAGGTTGAGAGTGAGCAATAGCTGGGGAAGGCTGACATTCCTCCTGGGATGGTGGTGTGGGGTGGTTCCCTCAAGCCAGCAAAAAGTGTTTGGTGAGTGCTGTTTGTCACAGCTGCTTTCTGGGAGGCACTGATGGAAGAATTGCTTATTCTCTGGGAGCTCTGGAGAACTGCTGGCAGCATCTGCACATCACACTCAGGGTGTTTGTGGGGGTGACAGAGGTCCCTGAGAGCTTTGCTGAGCACTGCTCAGACTCCATTTGCTGGGCAGGATGGTGCTGGCACTGGGTGTGGACTGAGAAGGTTTACTCTCATTCCAGGGGTCTGTATGGGTTTCCTCACCTTCTCCAACTGCAGTATGGGGGTTATTTCCTTCAAGGGTGGGTTGTGTCTCAAGCTTAATTTTGTGGGTGCTGGCTGGTGCAGGGATGGCTCTGCAGGGAGCTCCAGTTCAGAGGCACAGCATAAGGAGACACCTCCAGCTCTGCTGTGTCACCATCTCATCCTCCAGCAGTGACCAAAAGACCCTTCTCTACTGAAGGTGCAGAAGACTAATTATAAACTCTTCAGCAGGTACTAAAAGATGTGGTAAAATTTAGAATCATAGTTCATTCTTACATCTCAACCAGTATGGACTTGTTTTAACTGCTAAGCACAGTGACCTGCCCAAGTCTGGCCCTGAATCATGGCCAATTTGTGTAAATTCTCACAGAGCTTCTGGCAATGACAGAGTGTCCTTCCAAGCAGCCATTAGTTTGTGAGCCAGCCTGTTTGATTTTGGGGTGAATCATCAAGCAGTAAATGTGTGATGTGACACTTGGCTGCTGTGTTTTGCCCTTTCAGGTGTTAGTCACACGAGATCTCTGCTTCCTTGCCTTCCCATTTTGGTTTCTCTCCCTCCACACTGGGCTGTGGCAAGCAGTGGTTCCTGGACAAGGTGTCACTTCCATAGTTTTTTGTAAAGGGCAAAGCCTTGTGCTGTTGGTGACCCCTGCTCCACACAGAGTTCCTTCTCCCAGCAGAGGAAAGAGAAGGCTGCAGCAGGACAGCTTGAATGGGATATTGTTCCTTCTCAGACAGGAGGTCAGGCACGTTGGTGGCTTCCTGGGAGGGCTTTGTGCCTCTATTGCAGTAGATGCTGCTGCTCCCTGAATTGTTTCTTTCACCAAAATCTGAAGGAATGAGGCCAATTATTGGCTGTAATCCAGGCAGAGATAACACTGGGTCAATGTTTGTAGCCCAGTGCTGTTGTCCCATGCACTTCTCACTGGCAAATCTTTTTTCCTCTGGCCAACAGAAGTGTTTCTTTTTTTCCCTTTGACCCCAAAGATTTTTGCTGTGCATGCTCTGCACCTACTTGAAGTTCTCTTTTCCCTGAATCAGTGCCTTTCTGTATGCTAAATATGCATTTGGTCCCTCCCACATTGTTCCTTGTATATTTTATCTCACTTGTGGCTAGTGGGAAGCTGGTATCTGATCTTTTCAAAGCACGTGGGTTATTGTGTCTGGTGTGTGCAGACTCTGTGCTTCCCTTCAGCACTGAGACCAAGCAGTGGGAGGGACTGCAGGATGAAGTTCTTTTTTCCTAGAAGGCCTGAATCTGCAGAGGAATATTTATATATCATTAGAGCTGCTCAAAAGCTGCTCCAAATGCATCTTCTTCCTACTTAAAAGTGATGAGATGTCTTCATCTTGCTTCTCATCATCTCTTTTCAAAGGGATGATGATCTGGGCATCTTCAGCTCAAAATCTGGTATTGTGCCTCTTCCTCACTTCCCTTCCTCTGAGCACAGGGGCTCCTTTTTCCTGGCAACCTGCACATGGCTGTAACATGACCTTGAGGAATCTCATTAATTAATACAGATTTAAACATTGTCAGATCACAAAAAATTAAAGTGTTTTAGCACAAGCATGAGGGCTTCTTGTTACATATTCATGTAATATTGACTATAAATTCTGTCTACATCAGGTGCATCACAATTAAGTTTCCTTGTGCTCCACACAATGCAATGTCCCCCACACAGCTTTTGTGCTCTTGGAGGTCCCATCTCACAGAAGCTGTCTCTGGAAGCACATGGAAAGTGCCTGGAGGTGTGCAGGGGGTTTGGCTGCTGAGGTGTTTGGTTTCCTGCAGTAATTCAGTGGTTACACGTCCCTGTTGTGCATTCCTGAGGCCTCTGTGGTGTAATTGATTTCAAGGTCACTTCCTAGCAAACCCTGCCAAGGAGAAACAGGAGTAGCTGTTAGAAAGATCCTGCCTGCTGGCCATGTCCTGTGGGTCTGCAGGAGCAGCTCTTCAAGTGGAGGGACAGGAGCACTGGCACTGTCATCATCTCTGACAGCCTGGGGCTGGACTCTGCAGGGCTTGCAGGGGAAGGGGCTGAGCAGGTGGGGTAGGGGGGTGTAGAGGAGGGTCATTTCCTCTTTCCTCTGTGGCTGTGAGGCTTTAGAATGTCACTTCTGGGGTTTGACACTCGTGGTTTTGTGTAATTTCTTCTTGTTCAGAATCTGGCTGACCCTTGGAGTACTCTCCTCTCACAGGTGTGAGGTTTGTATTGGTTGCTGAGTATTTAGCCAACAGTTTAGAACACTTCCAGGCATGGCTTCTTACATTATTCTCAAGCCCTCTTCTCACATTCTTCTCTCCCTCTTCTTTTCACTTTTCACAAATAATCCATTTAGGATGGATATTTACCAGACCAGGTAAAAGTGCTCAGATGCATTTGCCAGGAGATCACAGGGCAAAAGCTTGGGCAGAGCACTCTGCTGATTTCACAGTCAGCCACTGGTAATGATTGCTCCTTTTAATTAATCATTTGTCAGCTTCAGTGGCACTAAGGGGTCTTTGTTGGGGTGCAGAGGTCACTGGAAATGTCCTTATCCTAGTTTGGGCTGCCTTCAGTGTGATCTTTGAGATCTTTGACTTTCCTGCATGTTTTAACTTTTCACTAGAAATTGTTTCATCTGTATTTTTTTTTCATCTAATCTCTTCTTTGTTTAATTTTTTCTACTCCAATGAACTGCATCTAAATGCTGCTTTTTTCTTTACATTTAGCTGCACCCAACAGTTCTAAGCAAAAGATCTTGGTGAGTTCAGATTCCTGATCCTTCTGTCTTCACTCAGCCCTCTTGTGAAATTTAACGTGTAATTTCAGTTTCAGGACTACAGATATTTAAATGACTCTTTGAACTGTTGAGCACAGTCCACTACAGCTGATTTTTGCAGCAATTCTTTTGTCAGAAATCTGGGAAAACCACCTTGATTTAGGGAAGGACACTGGTGGGCCTGAGCCAGCACCTCTCGTGGAATGTTTTTGGGTTTGAGGTGTTAATCCCTGTGGGGTTTAGAGGGAGGGAGAGAGTGGCTTTATGGCACCATTAATTTTATTATATATATCAAATATATATCCTGTTGGAGACTTTAGTTATCCCAGTGTCTGTGTGAAGTGCAGACCCACAGCAGAGCTGTAACACCCAGTGCTGGCACTCTGCTGTTGTTCCTTCTGGGAAAGGAGAGGCACAGAAGGGAGAGACAAATCCTAGTTCCTGTATCTTGCCCAGTGCAGAGTTCCTGCAGGAAGGAGCTGAAAGAGCAAGAGCAGGCAGCCAGAGCATTAAAACAATTAATACTAAATACTCTGTGCCTTTCATTTCTCTGGGATGTTCTGTTGCCCACTTGTACTCTGCAGAATCCAAGAGGACTCCATAACAGCCTTGTGATGCTTGAAAAAAATGCAGCATTTCCCTGTGTTTATAACCTGTTGGAGCAGCAAAGGGCTGTGGCACAGAGATGATGATTTTGATCAGAGGATGCTGGTGCAGAAAAAGGTTCCTGTGCTGCCCAGCTCAGTCTGCAGGGGTGGAAGGTCTGGGTGCTCTGGGACAGCTTTGCTGTGTCTGCAGCGTGGGGCTTCAGCTGTCCTTCATGTGATCTCAGGCATCTTCCCTGCTGTATTTTTAGAGCTGTTGTGCAAAGAAGATTAGCAAAGGACTTAATATCAATGTGGATATGGATTCTTTCTCAAATATGGCAATGTTCCCCCTGTTTAGGCAATGTGTTTGGGCTCATGTCACAGTTATATCACCAGGCTGTGCACTGCCATGTGCCTCTGCCCTGGCCTCTCTTCCCACTCCAGATGTTGTTCAGCTGACTGAAAAAGCAGCTGCACTCTTAGTCCTGGTCTGGTTTTGCTGCATCTAATTCCAGGTAGATCAAGTCCATAGTTAGTGGAGAAAGCTGGGACTTGAGTGTTTTCCCTTCAGGTGAGAGCCACAGGCACCTGGATTCAGTGGTGGTTTCAGACTGGCTCTTGTAGTCTCTCCATGGTGAGGGGGCACTTACAGGTGAAGCTGTTCAAGGGAGGCCTTTGGAGGGTCCTGGTTCCACTAGAACAGCTCTTGTTTGTCTGGAAACTCCCCCAATGTTCCTGGCTCAGCTGCACCACTGAAAGAGCAGAATCATGAAATAGTTTGGGTGAGAAGAGACTTTAAAAGCTCATCCAGTCCCACCCCCTCCATGGGCAGGGACACCTTTTGCTATCCCTGCAACCCTATCCAGCCTGGCCTTGGACACTTCCAGGGATCCAGGGGCATTCACAGCTGCTCTGGGCACCCTGTGCCAGGGCCTGCCCACCCTCCCAGGGAAGAATTTCTTCCTAAGATCTGATTAAAGTGTGTCCTCTTTAAGTTTAAGACCCTTTCCCATTGTCCTATCAAACTGTCCACCCTTGCTGTGGAGTTAATTGGGGCAGCCTTCTCTCAGGGAGCAGCTTTCAGTGATACTTTTTGCAAGAGTATTAAGGGTACATGTATAGTGTGACATGGGACAAACTGCTCAAAAATAACTGCTAAATATTCTGGTATCCCAGTGGCCTCTGAAGATGTTCTCAGAATGCACAGTCCAACCACTTGGGACTCCAGTAACTTAAGTGGCCTGAAGAGATATATTTTGTATGTGCTGGAGCAGAAGAGACCAGCAAAGTGAAGGCTTTGGCCTCAGGATAGCCCTGGCTGGTGGTTTGGAGTCTGGAGGGCTGGGAGAGGGCAGGGGGAACACAAATGGGATGTGTTGGCTCTGCCTGAGCAGATGAATGTGCTGGCAAGTGCAGGGAAGAGAGCAGGTTCTGAGGTGTGCAGCCCTCCTGGGGCAGAGGGCACTGGAGAGGATGGCTGGGGCTGTCCTGTGGTAATTAATGCCTGACACAGATCCATGAACTCCCATCCTAACAAATTCACCTGCCTAAAGCAGTGAGTGAGCTTCTCTTGGCTGCAGCCAGCTGGATCTCTGTTGAAACAGCCACTTAGCATGGCAATTTTGGATTTATCTCAACTGCTGTTGATATTCCTGTGATGGGGAGTGAACAGCACAGCTAGAAGAACATGGTAGAAGCTCTCTGAGAAGTGAGGCACAGCAAGCAGGATGTTGCTGAGGGGCTGGGAGAGCAGGGTTTCAAACCTGAGTGCTTTGTTCTGGCCAGGACTCTAGCTGGCAGCTGCCTACACTTCCCTCCTGATCCTGGAGCAACACCATAATCTGAAATAACTTCTTTCCCATCCAGAGGTCCGGGAGCAGGAGATATGGAATGTGTCCTTAAGTGCCTGGGCTATTTTGGGAGCAGGGGACATGAATCTGTGCAGGGGCATCCAGGCTTTTCATTGCTGTGTTAATGGGGAGCTGACAGGACAGCCCAGCTCCAGCATCAGCACATCAATGTTTGCTTTTGGGGCAGAGAACTCATGAATATTTTTATTTTTCTGTGCTGTTTAAAATGGTGGTGTCTTCTGAAGATGGGAAGATGACAGCAATGCCTAGAGGAGTTGCCTTGGAATGATGGCAAAAACATCTTACAATGGAAATGTGAAGCTCTGAGAGTCCAGTGGAAGAGCACAGGTTCTCTTCCTGGAACAGCTGCTTTGGAATTTTGGGCAGATTGTGCAGCTACCACATATTTGCAAGAGCAACATAACATGCAAGAGGTTTTTCAGAAATCCAAGGAAAATGTTCCATCCTGCAAACATCTTGGAGTATAATAAGAGATGAAGTTGGGGAAGGAGCAGCAGCTGTAGGTACTTATGCAAGTTAACTTCACTGCAAGTGCCAGGGAAGACTGGATTTCTGCTGGAGCTGCTAAAGCAGCTTTGGAGAAAGGGCTTCTCAGAGGGATGTGCTATTTAGAACAGGGAAGTTTAGAAATAGATAAATGGAGGCAAAGTGAATAGCCAAAAATTAGTGTCTTACCCTTGGTAGTTTAGGGCAACCAGAACTGTTTGGAACATCAGATTTCAAGGCTTCATACAGACAGTATTGACCCAGAGATTATAAAATTCAAAACTTTAGCTAGCAGAAATCAGCAGAGCTGTGTTTGCTTTTGCTAGTTAGGAGCTTCCTGATGTTGAAGTGATGATTCCCTTCCTAGCATTCTTCAACAACAGGATTCTATTTCTATTTCATGTGTGAAGGCAGAGTTCTGTTAGGGCATGCTTGGCTGGTGACTGACCTGGTGCTGTCCCTGCTTGCACCTCCTCTGCTTTAACTTCCCTTCTGGGGCCAGCTCAGGTGTTCAGGGGCCTCTATTTTGTTGGACTTTCACTGTAAGGTAACTAATTAATCCAGAAAGAGTTAAAATTGAGTGAGCCAGAAGCTGAAGCTGACTTCATTTTCCCCTGCAGGCGTACGAGAAGCGCTTTCCTACGTGCCCAGAGATCCCAGTGTTCCTGGGCAGTGAGATCCTGCACGAGTCCAGGAGCGAGGACGGGGCCGTCCACGTCATCGAGCGCAGCTGCAAGCTCAACGTGGATGCTCCCAGGCTGCTGAAGAAGGCAGGTGGAGCCTTGGGAGCTGAGAGGCCTGCATTTTGTTGGATTTCCTCAAGTTACTCTTTTCTCTCTTCAGATTGCAGGGGTGGATTATGTCTTCTTCATCCAGAAGAACACAGTGAACTGGAGAGAGAGAACCCTGCGCATCGAAGCCCACAACGAGACCTTTGCCAACAGGGTGGTGGTCAGGGAGACCTGCAGCTACTCAGTGAGAGTCTGCTGTGGCTGCCTGTGCTGGGAGGGGAGGAACTGTGCACTCACACACAGGGGGAGCTGCCTGAAGGGCTCTGAGCACCCCTGAGTGCTGGGCTGGCATTAGAGAGTGGGGCTGGAAATGCTGTTGGGTGCTGGGTGTGTTCTTGTTCAGCTGCTTTGGAGGAAGGGCCTGGAGAGACAAGATAAGGAGGAATGGCTTCCCAAGGACAAACTGACATTGAGAAGGAATTCTTCCATGTGAGAGTGGTGAGGCCCTAGCACAGGTTGCCCCTGGATCCATGGAAGTGTCCAAGGCCAGCTTGGACAGAGCTTTGGAGCAGCCTGGGATAGGGGAAGGTGTCCCTGCCTAAGGCATGGGGTGGAACAAGATGGGCTTTAAGGTCTTGATGATCATAAAGGTCTCTTCCAACCTTGTGATTCTGTGTGTCCATCCAATCCATTCTGTGATTTCATAGGGCTTGAGTAACTTCTTCAGGTTGATTGTGTTTCCCTGCTTGGAGTGAAACTGGAAAGCAGAATTGGTGTTCCAGAACTGCTGATATTCCCACAGTTTCTTTTTGATTGAAATTCAGGCTAACAAAAACATCTAGAGCTTGGACATGTCTAAAAATCTGGATATCTAGAATTAAACCCTTACTATTCATTATTATAAGGGCCTGAGTGAAGTCTGGAAATTTATTTTGCCCACAAATAAGTGAAAGTTTTAGCACCTTGTTTGTCATTATTTTCATGCTCTAAAGATTTGGAGAAAGGACTAGAGGCTTACTTGTGGCCTGGGCTGTCTCCCTTTGTGGCTGTTCCTGTGCTGTTTCACTGTAATGGTGCTCTGAGGGCCCAGCCTCGGCTGTTTCTAGAAGCAATCAGATCCTGCTTCCTGTTCCTTACACAAATGTCCAGATCCTGTTACTTACCTGCCCTTTTGGCAGCTGGACAGCTTCTTGGGAGTAAGCAGGCTGTAAGACAAGAGGAGGGGTGGAAAAGCTGTGAACATTTTGGATGGTGAGGGTGCTCCTGAGCCAGAGATCTCTTGGTGGCTGTGTGAGGCTTCCTAAAAACTGCTGTAAATCAAACTTCCATCATCATCAGAGGCACTGACAGGTCTGAAATGCTCCCAGGTCAACTCTGAGATTGTTACACTTGCTGATTTTGGCTGTATCCTTAGGAAGGAAACGTCAGCATCTGGGCTTTGAGGGGAACAGGGTGGGAGTGCTGGCTGCATCCTCGAGATGGTTCCCTGCTCTATTTTTACCAGTTCCCTTTTCCCTGCCAGAGTGCACCGGAAGCAGGTTTATTCTCATCTTTCCTTTTCTGCAGTGTTCTCTGAGGCAACTTGGAGAAATATGATCCTGCTCCTGCAGTTACTTAATATCTCCCCAGGGAATTTGTCTTTACGGTATCTTGTGTGGGGGCTGGAGTTGTTTTTCTTTCCTGTCAGTTTGTGAACAGCAGCACCTGCAGAGAGAAGGCAGAGCCTTCTCAGGAAAGGGTTAAGTTTAAAAGAGGAAAAGATTCTACTATGGATAGAGGAACAGAGGGGAAATAAGGGAAAGGTGTGTGTTGAGCTGAAGAATGGGGAAACTCCCTGCTCTGCCATGTCCCCAGTGTTTCGTGGCTCAGTCTCCCATCCAAAACTAGAAAAAGAAAGCAAGTCTGCATTTTTCTTCGTTGCAGGTGTAGTAGTTTTAATTGCAAGTTCCACAAGGCCATCCCTGTCTTTCCATAAAGAGACCTTGACACAATGGGTTGAAGTTGGGCAGTTCCACTGCTATTTTTGTGCAGCTTTTGCTACTACAGTACAGGTCTGCTGGAGCAGGGATGGGTTTAAATCTTGATTTCCTTGTGCATGTGAAGAATGCTGCTTTAGCAAAAGTCTGCATGTCCAGTTCACGATGGGTTCTGCCAATGGGAATGAAGCTGGCTGGTCAATCCAGGTGTGGCAGTGCCTCCTGCCCCCTCTCTGTAGCTGTGGAGGTCAGACAGCCATGAACCATGTGCCACCATCCCTCCTGCAGGTTCACCCTGAGAATGAGGAGTGGACGTGCTTTGAGCAGTCGGCCTCTCTGGACATCAAATCCTTTTTTGGCTTTGAGAGCACAGTGGAGAAGATTGCCATGAAGCAGTACACCTCCAACATCAAACGGGTAAGGTGGGCTGCCCTGGCTGCCAGAGCTGCCCTGCTCTGCTTGCCTTGCAGTGCAGTTCTGTGCCCCTGCTTGTGGCTCTGGAAGCCCTCAGCTGGGCAAAGGAAGGCCAAGAGCACAGGAGGATCTGCTGGCTGGGATGTGTCTGTGCAGGGCGGAGCAGGCTGTGCCAGGGAGGATGGCAGTGGGTGCTGTGGGTGCCAGGCTCCTTGGACACTGAGGACACTTCTTGTGCAGGAAGGGAAAGTTCTGGGTGAAAATCACCCCCCGTGTCTCCAGAGCTTGGGCTTGGGCTGCAGAGGAACTGGGCAGCTAATCAGGTTTGGGAGCAGGAGGATGGGGTAAAAGTGTTAGAAAGGCAGCTGCATCCACAGACTGGGATTTGTCTGGCCATTACTGTAATTCATCATTCATGGGGGGCTTTCATACTGGAGGTGTTTTGACAGGATGGGGATGGAAGGAGAGATTTCCCCTCTGTTTATCCCTAGCAGCATTAATCGTCTGTCCTGAGGAAACTCCTGTGCCTTGCTGGCTCTGGAGGAGGCGTTTCCCTAAGGAAAGTTTTCCCCTCCAGGGCAAGGAGGTGATTGAGCACTACCTGAAGGAGCTGATCTCCCAAGGGATCACGTTCATCCCTCGCTGGAGCCCTCCCGCGGCCAAGGATGAGCGAGCCCCGGCTGTGGGACGGGCCCCTGGGGACATCCTGGATTCTGGGGCTGCTGGCAGCAGCAGGGAGCCAACTGCCAGCCCCTGCCCTCCCCCCGAGGCTGCCAGCCCTGACGGTAAGCACTGCCCAGGCAGCAGCACTCCCTCAGTGCCACTCACCAAGCAGCCCTTCTGCATTTCTCTTGGCATCAGGTTTTTCATCTGGAGTGTGGGGGAGGAGGAGGGAAAGCTATTTTCTTTTTTCAAGAAAAATAAACAATGGATTTTTTTTTTCCCTAGAACAAAAAAGCTGTGCAGGCAGTATGTTTTGGAGCTTAGAAGAAAATTAGGTTTGATCAACCCTCTAAGGTATTTTATGCTTTAAACTGGAGAAGGTCTCTTCAGTATGCTGGAATTAAATATTTTATCTGTTCCAAAATTAATATTCTAGGGGACAGGTTTGGATGGGTTTTGGCCCTGTATTAGGCCAGGACAAACTTGAAGAATGTCTTCTAATGCATTTTTCCCACAAAATGCCTGAATCAAACTTTATCTTTCTGTGTGTGGGTCTGATGATATCTTCTAGACTAAATAAAATACTTCTCTGGCAAAAAGAAATAGGATGAACCTTTGAATCCAGAGCTGTTGTGAGAGAAACAGTTGTTGTCATTCCTGAGAAGAAAAGGCAACACTTGTTTTGCTGAGTGTAACTAGGGAGAAAGCTCAGAATTTGAAAATATCAGTAGCTCTGCTCTCACCTTACATTGTCTGGGAGCTTTTCTGGAAAAAGATGGGATTCCACAGAGAAGCTTATTAAGAGAAATGTTTGAGAATAATGTTGACCTCAGAGTGGTGGGTCCCATCTAGCAGAAGAGGAGAGCAGCCCTTATTTTTCTGCCCATATTCCTGTTCAGGACAGGATTAGCTTCCCTGGGCCTGCTCCCCAGTTCTACAGAATGTCTCACTTCCAAATGCAATTTCTGTCTTATCCTGTTTATCCTCTGGGTGTCCAGGCCTCCCTCTGTAGGTGATGGCATCTACTGAGAACATTGTGCCTGACAAAGAGCCAGCTCTGAGCTGTCCCCAGCCCTGCTCCCTGTGCCTTCCACCCCAGCTGCTGCCGGGGCTGCTCCCCCTGGCTGCCCCATCCTGCTGACTGACAGCTGCCAGCCCTGGGTGACACATCCCTGTGTCCCTTGGTGCTGGCACATCCCCATGGCCCTCAGTGCTGGCAGTCACCAGCCCCTTGTCCTTTGTCTCTGAGCTGGAGGAGCCTTGAACTGCTTGGTGTGCACAGGACTCCTTCTCCTGCCAAAATCTCCCTGGCTGTCAGAAATGTGCTGTTGTTCTCTTTGTCTCTGGTGTCCCTGGGCAGAATAATGGCTTGGTTTTCCAGCAAGCCTCTTGTCACTGCAGTTGTGCATGAGATTTAGGACACGTGGAGATGGAAGTGCCCAGCTCTTGGAGAGGTTGGTGAGCTGAGTGCCAGAGCTCATGATAGATCTTTTAAAACTCTTGCTGGAGCAATTGAGGGCTGAGTGGAATATTGGTGTTGCCAGAGACAGCTGGAGTGATCCAGCTGTGATACAGCACAAACTGTGGCCTCATGCCCCGATCACTGGGAGAGTGTCCCTTCTTCCCTCCCTCAGGCTGCTGGAATGAGGCTTCTGAGCAAATGCCCTGTAAATCATAGGAACCCAGTGTGCAGCAATACCTGCTCCCCTGCTGCTGGCTGTGCCAGCGAGCTCTGAGCTGTGTTTCCTCCTGCAGCTGACAAGCTGGACGCTGATTACATCGAGCGCTACCTGGGCCAGCTGAGCCCCATGCAGGAGAGCTGCCTGATCCGCCTGCGCCAGTGGCTCCAGGAGACTCACAAGGGAAAGGTGGGTGGGGCAGCACTGAGGGGCACCCAGGGGACCCCTGCTGGGATGGGAGACCCTGCATGCACCAGCACACTGGGGAGTGAGGCTGGAGTACAGCACCTGCTTGATGTTGAGCTGGACGTGACCCCGAAGGTCAGCATGTCCTGTGAGCACTGTCCTGCTCTGCTGTGTGCCACAGTGGCCTCACCTCTGCTCCTGGGCACCACAATGTCAGAGGGATCTAAAGCTGTCAGAAAGTGTCCAAAGGAGGGACATGAGGATGGGGAAGGGAGAAGGGGAAGCTGTAGGAGGAGAGGCTGAGGGCACTTGGTTTGTTCAGCTGGAGGAGATGGAGCACACAGTTCACCTGGGCTGCAGCTCCAATCCCTGTTCCCTGTGACAGGGACAGGGAAGAGCTGGAGTTGTGCCAGGGGAGGTTCAGGTTGGATATCAGGAAAGGTTTCTTCCCTAGAGGGTGCTGGCACTGCCCAGGCTCCCCAGGGAATGGGCACAGCCCTGAGGCTGCCAGAGCTCCAGGAGTGTTTGGGCAGCACTGCCAGGGATACACAGGGTGGGGTTGTTGGGGTGTCTTTGCAGGAACAGGGGTTGGACTGGAGGATCCCTGTGGGTCCCTTCCTGCTCAAGGAAATTCTGTGGTTCTCTGGTTTTTCCCTGAGAAGCAGCACAGGCACTGAGGGACAGGTGTGCCTCTGCTCTTCTGGAATGTCCAGAAGTTACCTGGGCTCCTTTTGGGTAAAGGAAAAGTTTGTCAGACTATCAGGGTAGCTGGTATGTGACTGGGAAAAGAGCAGCTTGAATGCCTCAAGATGGGTTTAACTCCAGATTTCCTGATGGAGATGGATTAGGGAGGAAGGAAAGAAGGACCAAGGATAGCACCAGAGAGAGTAATGTTGTGGGGTTAGTAGATAAAGGATGCTTAGGAAGAAGAGCAAGTGATCCCCCTTGGAAGGAGAGAACAGCTGGATGTGGTTTCAACAGTTAAAGCTTCCTGACTTAGAAGGAATCAGCTCAGTCAGGATGAGTTAGGTAAGGTACTCTGCATTCCTGGGTTTGGGAAGATTTTCATTCTTTTTCCTTTACCTGGCCTTGCCAAAAAAAACTGCTGCTTTACAAGGAGCTTTGCCAGTCCTGCATGCTGTGCTGCATGTCTCAGAGCTGAGCATATCTCTCTGAGTACAGGGAGCCTGAACATGATTTAGAATGCTGCTTTCTCTTGGAAAAGTGAATGTGCATCACCTCTGTAGAAATAAAATGTAACAAAGATTTAGTGCTATTGTTCTGCTGCTGTTGAACTCCTGAAGTTCCCTTGTGTGTGAGCAGGCACGTGGGTTTTGTTGGTACCCAGGAATGTGGATGGAGAAACAGCTCCCAGAAAACCTCAGTCTGAAAAGAACAGGAGATGTTGGGGCAGTGTGAGAGGCTCCCAGCAGCTGATAAGCTCCAGACACCAACAGTGCTGTTGAATTGTGCCCTGAGGCAGAGGACAGGAGGCTGTGCATGGAGCCCTGAACAGTGAAATGCTGTGAGCTCCATGGGGGTAGGAGAGGTCTCACCCAGTGGGTCCTGGGTGGAAGGACATCCCAAAGTCAGGGAGGCTTTCTGCCTGGGTGACCTGCCAGGATCCTACTTTTAGCTGCAGCAGGCACTACCTAAACATTTGTTTAGGTTGAAAAGTATCAACCCACAGGTTGGTTTTCCCTTTCCATGTCGGAGGCTGGGGAGTGGAAGCTGTAGAAGGATAAAATGAGAGAGCATGAGCAAAATGTGGAACAGCTGCCCCTTGGGTGCTTGGAGCTGGGCAGGGAGTGGCAGCCCTTGTCCCCTGTGCTGTGCTGGGAGCCTTGGGAAGCTGCAGCTGAATCCCAAGCTCCAGGGACAGCAGGAGCTGCCTCGGGCCTTTGGATGGCCATGGTGGGCACACAGGATGGGGGATGCTGGCTACTGAAACTTCATCTTGAACCCCCTGACTGCCTGGCTGTTTGCTTCTCCTGATTCCCTGACAGAGAGGCCAAAATCAGGAGCTTATCCTGCAAGGCTGGGGTTTTCCCTGGAGAGCCTCTTACCTTGCTGTGACAATCTGTTCTTTTAATTCAGAACAGGGATGGCCTTATTACTCTGTTGGAAATTATCAAGAAATAGATCTCCTGTTTCTTGGAAAATGGCCCTTCTTATTTTTGTCCTTTGTCCTATTTCACTATCCCTTCCCTGTTCTTCCAAAGTAGACATTGCCTTTACAATCAGATATGTTGCTTAAAAAATCTGAGGAGTTGAAGGAACAAACTGCAAATGGCATTAAATTGCAGCAGCTTGAAGCTCTGTTCAAGGCTTGGCACCATGCAGCAGAGTGCAGCAGTTTCACCAGTGAATACAAAAGCAGGCTGAAGTTAAACCTTTGTTTTCTTGCATGTGGGAGTTACTGCTTTGGTTGGACAAGGATAAAAAAGTGATTCCACTGTGGAATTTAAGTCTTCTTGGAGCTTTGGTCCAAACAGAAGTGCTGAATTTGCCTCTTGCCTGGAGCTGTGCACAGGAGAGGTTTGAAACATGAAAAGCATCAACCCTTCCATCAGCAGTGGCCTGTCCTGCAGAGATCCAGGGTGTTGAGGGTGTCTGGGCTGGCTCTGATGAGTGACAGCTGCTTCTGAGCAGCAGGAACACAAACCTGAATTAGCTGATGAACTCTCTGCTGGCTTTGAAATTGCTGGGATACTGAATTCCCCTAAATACTCCCAAGATCATCTTTGGGAAGGCTGCTCTCTCCTTTTCAGGACAAACAGAACCAGTGTTAACCTCCCCCCTGCTCCTAAGGTGCTTTAGGACTGGTTTAGGCTGCCTGAACTCTGCCTCTTTAGGCAAGTCAGTTCTTGCCATCTCTTGCTTGTGAATCTGAGATTGCTCCCTCCTGACACAGCTGCCAGCCTTGCTTTCTACCCAGCTTTGTGTTTCCCTGAGCTTGGCAGTGGACAGACAAAGGAGCTTTGACTCCTGAACATGGGGGTTTGTGTCCCAGCAGGACTGGGAGTGCTGGGGATGTGCTGCACAATATGGATGCTCTGGAAGAGACGATTCCTGCTCAACAGATCTGGAAATTTTTTATGGAAACTTGTAGAGAATGAGGCCAAGCACTTTTGGGGAAGTTGGAGTAAGGGACTGGGAATCCAGCAGCACATGCAGCTTTAATCCACTTGGATTTGCAGCTGACAGACTCTTAGTCAGATTTGGCACTTCTGTGGAATCCATCAGGTTTGTTGCTAATTCCTGCTGCTTGGCATTCCTGGCAAGTTTGCTTTGATTCTTCAGCTAAAGAGAACGTGGCTGATCTGGAAGGAGGTTGGAATCAGCTATTCTGCAGACCTGCTTTGGAAAGCTTTTGTGCCTGTGGTGTCAGGATTGCTGCTGGTGCTGGGGGAGCAATTGGGAAAGGTGTGTTGTAGTTTTGGTTGTGGTGTGCTGGGGCAGGGAAGCTTTTGAAGCACTCAGCAGCTTTCCTGTTCAAACAGCA
This sequence comes from Erithacus rubecula, assembly GCF_903797595.1. Lineage (NCBI taxonomy): Eukaryota > Metazoa > Chordata > Aves > Passeriformes > Muscicapidae > Erithacus > Erithacus rubecula. The sequence continues at coordinate 14,320,027 of NC_136669.1, forward strand.
GCAGCAGGGCCTGGAACTGGTACTGGTGGCATTATTAGCCTGCACAGCTGAGATTCCCCTCCCGTGCCTGCTGTGGTCAATGTGTTACCTGTGGCTGTTCATTACCTGTTGCCATGCCATGCTGATTTGCCCTGGGCAGTGAACTTGCAGCTCCCTGACTCTCACACAGTATTTTGGAGGGTCCTTGTGGATAACCAGCCAAGGGAAACATCAGCCAGGGTTTGCTGGGGCTCCTGGGAATTGCACTGGGGAAGTGAGTTGCTCCTGGCACCCTCTGCTGCATCCAGCCGGGTTAGCTACAAAGACAGGGAGGGAAAAGGGAAGTTTCATGTTTGCTATCTTAGTTTTAAGAGCTGAAAAAGCGACGTAGGCAGTGCAGCCTCCTCTGCAGGCCAGAGGGAGCATTGCAGCCCTGCTCCTTTCTGTCTGCAGATCCCCAAGGACGAGCACATCCTGCGCTTCCTGCGCGCCCGCGACTTCAACATGGACAAGGCGCGGGAGATGCTGTGCCAGTCGCTGGCCTGGCGCAAGCAGTACCAGGTGGATCTCATCCTGCAGTCCTGGAGACCCCCAGCCCTGCTGCAGGAGTACTACACTGGGGGCTGGCACTACCAGGACAAAGGTGAGGAGCTGCCCCTGGCACAGGTTCCTGGGCTGTTGAGGAAAGCTGGATTGATACTTCTAATGCAGTTCAGTGCCTGTGAGTTGCCACTCTGCTTCCCTAGAATTGTATTTCCTCTGCACAGATCAGTCAGTGCAAAGCAATTCTTCTGAAAAGGTTACTTTTGGCAGGGATTTTTATCCTTTTCAAATATTTAAAGTGGATTTTAAAATGGTGTGAGAGTGATAGCCTGGGAGACTGAAGTGCTGCCCTCTGTAAAGCCTTTGTTTTGTTTGGAAGATGGGCGGCCGCTCTACATCCTGCGCCTTGGCCAGATGGACACCAAGGGTTTGGTGAAGGCCCTGGGAGAGGAATCCCTGCTGAGACATGTGAGTTGTGTCTTTGTGTGTCACCTGTTCCCCTCGGGGTGCTGGGGAGTTACATCAGGATATCAGGAGATACATCAGGAATCCTGGAATGGTTTGGGTGGGAAGGGACCTTAAAACTTATCCCATCCCATCCCACCCCTGACATGGACAGGGACACCTCCCACTGTCCCAGGCTGCTCCAAGCCCCATCCAGCCTGGCCTTGGGCACTTCCAGGGATCCAGGGGCAGCCACAGCTGCTCTGGGCACCCTGTGCCAGGGCCTGCCCACCCTCCCAGGGAACAATTCCTGCCCAATATCCCATCCAGCCCTGCACTTTGCTTTCTGTATTTTTTAAAAAAGAATTTCCAGGCCATCCTGGTTCCTCAGCCATACTGGGGTTAATCCCTGTCTGTGCTCTTTGGTTCCAGGTTCTGTCCATTAATGAGGAAGGACAGAAGAGATGTGAGGAAAACACCAACATCTTCGGCCGCCCCATCACGTCAGTATAATTGGTTTTCCTGAGTCTTTGCAGATTCTCCCTGCCATGGTGAAGGAAGCGGCTGTGCTTTGGGGTGATATCCTTAGGGCTACAGTGCAGACAGCAGTGTGTCTTTTGGGCTGTATGGAGACCACAGATACATATATATACATAAATATACAAATATAAATTTATTTGTTGGACTTAATTGCAGACAAATCCTGCAATTTCATTGGAAAGCAAGTATTGATCCTTCCTTACATCATTTTCATAGTCCATCTCAGATTAAATTAGTCTTTCTGTCTTGGTAATTTAAATCCACATGTTTTAAGTTCTGACATTTTTTTTAATGCAGGAGCCTGTCTGCCAGATTCCACCTTCATTTAAAATGCATTTTTATATTATTTTTAGTAATAGGCCTGCATACCCTCACCTTCTCCCAGAGTGGCAGATGTTCTTGCCCTTGGGGGTGGGTGCCTGTGTTACCGGAGCTCACCTGGTTTCAGGTGTCTGCTGCGCACGTGGAGATGTGGAACTGCTCGTGTTCCTTGTTGGCTTCCCTGGGTCCTGCTCAGGCTGTGGGGTTCCTGTGGATCCTAAACTGAGCCATCACACTCTGACAGGTCTTTTTCTGCCTGATTGTTTTAGATCCTGGACATGCCTGGTGGACTTGGAGGGGCTCAATATGAGGCACCTCTGGCGGCCTGGGGTGAAGGCCCTGCTCAGGATCATTGAGGTGGTGGAGGACAACTACCCTGAGACCCTGGGGAGGCTCCTGATCGTGAGAGCACCACGGGTCTTCCCCGTGCTCTGGACCCTGGTGGGTGAAACCTGGGCTCTACAGGATCACTGGCACTTGTGCAGGTTCACAAGCAGCTGCATCAGCAGAGGCAGGGAGGGACAATCTCCAGGCAGCTGCTGAAGAGGCCACAGCAGAGCCAGGTCATGGGGTGCCTATGGGCTTCTGGTGACTCCCAACCACCAGTACAGGATAAGAAACCTGAATGAGAATTCCCTATTCCACCCAAATTTCAACAGAGATTTCATTTCAACATAGATGGGAAAAGACAGATACCTTTTAATCTCATGCTGTAGGACACTGAAGGGTAATAGGTAGTAAATAATAAATCTGGTTCTGCCTGGTGCCTGCTGACTGCTCTGGCAATGTGACAACGTGGTTGTTACATTTCTTGTGATGTTTGTAGGTGAGGCAGTGACTGCAGACTTCCTTTTCATGAAGCAGAAAGTGTTGTGAGATGATGATACAGAGAGAGAGAACATTTTCTGTTTGTAGCCCCTCTCTTTGGGCAGTGCCTCAGAGCTGTGGAACTGCACACTGCTGAGACATTCCAGGCTAGAGCCCAAGGCATCGTGGTGAGATGGCTCAGAGTGTCTCCACTGAGCTGCCCTCAGTGACAGCCATGTCTCATGTGCCCTTTGTCTTTCAGGTCAGTCCCTTTATCAATGAGAACACAAGGCAGAAGTTCCTCATCTACAGTGGCAATAACTACCAGGGCTCAGGAGGGCTGGTGGACCATGTGGACAAGGATGTGATCCCAGATTTCCTGGGAGGAGACTGCATGGTAGGTTTTCTTTCCTCTTGTGCAAGTGCAATCTGGAACTGATTCCTTCTTCCTCACCACCCTGCCTTTCCACTGCCTTCTGGAAGCTCTGTGCTGGCCTGCATGCCCCTGCTCTGGGCACAGGGCAGTTCCTCTGGGCACAGGGGCTGCCCCCTGCAGTGGTGGTGCTGCCCTGGGGATCCTGGAGCAGGGTCAGAGCTCTCTACAGAGAGCTCACATGAACCTTGGGAGTCCCAGTGAGCTCAGAGCTGCAGTGTTACTCTGGCTCAGCTGAGGGCTCAGCCAGCTGACAGCCAGCACGTGTTCCTGGCTCACTGCTGAGCATTCTGACCCCTCCTGTTGGTGTCTGGCTGTTGCAGTGCACTGTCTCAGAAGGGGGACTCGTCCCCAAGTCCCTTTACCAGACCGAGGACGAGCCAGAGAACTCGGATCACATCCGGCTGTGGACAGAGACCATCTACCACTCTGCAAGTGTCCTCAAAGGAGCCCCACACGAGGTACAGGGCACAGCTGCAGCTGCTGGGCTGGCACTGTGGCATGGCCCCTCTGCTGGGGCTGGCTGCAGCAGCCAGGGGTTCCCACAGAGGGGCAGGGAGGGCTCGGCAGCAGCTGCTGTTCCTGGAAGGGAACAGCTGGAAGGGTGGGAGTTAGGAACAGCAGTTTGAGCAGCAGTGTCTCTGATCTCTGCTATGGCCTGATCTTCTGTAAGGTCTAGTCTCTTCCTCCTCACCCTCCTCCTCCTCCTCCTGGGAGAAGTAAAGGCCACTCAGTTTCCCTTCTGATAGTTCAGCTCCCATTCCCAGCAGTGTAGCTGGGACAGTAATTGGGGTGATAAAGGAAAGTGTGTGCTGGGAACTGCTTGATGTGAGTCACCAGCAAACAGGATATCCCAAAAAGGAGCAATTAAGTGTCAAATCAGTCTTCTGGCTTCTCTGATGGGGAGTGACTCTGCTTTGGCTCTTTGCTGTGTCCTGTTTTGTGTTCCACTGAGGTTTTCCTAGAACAAGTAACTAATTTAGAACCAACTCTGATGTGAGTAGGTAAAAACCCCTGAGTGGGTTTTTACTGTGGTAGGTCTGGGTGTTGGAATCGTGTGTATCCCCCTCAGGGATCCAGACCATCAGCCAGCTGAAGGACTGTGGAGCCAAGTGTTTGCCCCAGAGTGGGGAGGAGCACACTGCTGCCACCTGAGCACTGACCCAAACAGGGGCTTGTTCTGTTCCTCTCTTAGATACTTGTGGAGATCCTGGAAGGGGAATCTGTCATCACCTGGGACTTTGACATCCTGAAGGGAGATGTGGTGTTCAGCCTCTTCCACTCCAAACGAGCTCCTGAGCCAAGTCACAAGGAAGCCACATCACCAAGTCCTTCTGCTGCAGGGGACAATGTGCAGCTCATCGACAAGACCTGGGTGCTGGGGGTGGATTACAGCAGGGTGGAGTCTCCTCTGGTCTGCAGGGAAGGAGAGAGCATCCAGGTCAGAAGGGTTTGGGTCCTGCCTCGGGTTCAGAGTCCTGCAAGCTCCAAAGTAATTGGGTAGGAGGGAGGGATTTGATGGTGTGGGAAATCAGAAATGGGAACTGTGGTCATTCCCAGCAGCAGGAAAGGGGAGATTCTGTCCCACTCAGGTGAGACCCCACCTGCAGAGCTGCCTCCAGACCTGGGAATCTAAAACAGAAGGAAGTGGAGCTGCTGGAGAGAGCCACAGGAAGGCACAGAGATTCTCTGAGAGTTGGAGCCAGGCTGGGAGAGCTGGGGGTGCTCACCTGGAGAAGAGAAGGCTCCAGGAACACCTCAGAGCCCCTTCCAGGGCATAAAGGGGATCCAGGAGAGCTGGAGAGGGACTGGGGACAAGGGATGGAGGGACAGGACACAGGGAATGGCTCCCACTGCCAGAGGGCAGGGCTGGATGGGATATTGGGCAGGAATTGTTCCCTGGGAGGGTGGGCAGGCCCTGGCACAGGGTGCCCAGAGCAGCTGTGGCTGCCCCTGGATCCCTGGCAGTGTCCAGAGCCAAGCTGGATGGGACTTGGAGCAGCCTGGGACAATGGAATGGGATGGAGTGGGATGAGCTTGAAGGTCCCTTCCCAGCCAAACCATTCTGTGATCATTTTCTGGGTCCCCTGTGAAATGCTAATTTAGAGTGAACGTGCTGGGTCACTCAGCCACGGTCCCCTCTGTCCCTCCCTCTCTGCAGGGCTCCCATGTCACACGCTGGCCTGGCTTTTACATCCTGCAGTGGAGGATGCACGGGCCCCTGCCCTGCTCCAGCTCCAGCCTCCCACGTGTGGATGATGTCCTGGCCTCCCTGCAGGGCTCCAGCCACAGGTGCAAGCTCATCTACTACTACGAGGTGCTGGCCTCCAAGGACTTCAGGTGGGGCATTTACACGGGGTTTGCTACAAATGGCACTGAGTGTGAGTGAAACACTTGGATATCAGAAACACAGGGGGTGTGTTTCACTGACAAGTGATGAACACAAAATTGGTGATATTGGTTACATTTTGTGCAACCAATCTCCTCTGGTGCTGTAGGTTCTCTGGACTCTGTGTTCAGCAGTGGAATTTGTGCTTTGGTTCTTGCTTGCAGTTCTTGAAGAGGTTTTTTACTTGGGAGGATTTTTATCTTAGTTGGGAATATTTTCAGAAGCTACTTTTGGATTAATTTAAATATCACCTGGACTATTTCCCAGATGATTTTGTTTGGCACTTGAGAAGGATAAGCACTTCTGAACAGGTGAACAGCCAGCATTGGCAGGGTGTGCTTGGCTTCCTCCTTCAATGCCAGCAGCACCTCCCATCTCCTGTCAGTCTGAGCTCTGTGCAGGTCCTTGACCCAGAGCTGGAGGAGGCATTGGGCAGTGGTGAGCCTGAGGTGTGACCTGTGGGGTCAGAGAAGCAGAAATGCCTCTCTCCAGTCATGCTTGTTCCTTGGGGCTCTTCCTGAGCCCAGCCTGCTTTTGGCAGGAGGAGCTGGGGATGCTGAGTTGGGACTCTGGTGTGCAGCAGCCTGGAGCCCTTGGCTTTACAGGAGTGCATTTGGAGTGCTCTGGAGCTTTCCTTTTTCCTCAGGGACAGCTCCCAGCTTCCCCTTCTCCAGAACAATAGTCAGAGACAAGGAATAATATCTGTAACTGGAGAAAAAATGTCTCTGATGATTTTTTCATAATGACACAGAGATTCCTAGAGAGCAGGTGGGAAATAATGGGCCAAAAAGCAGTTGTAGAAGTTCTGGAGAGGGGGAGCTGGTCTGTGGGAGGAATGGTTATCCCTGCATTGCTGCCTTGCTAAGAGCACATCTGTTCTGTCCCATGCCAGGGGATCCATGTCCAGCCTGGAATCCTGCAACAGTGGCTTTTCCCAGCTGAGTGGAGTCACCACATCTTCCAGCCAGTCCCAGAGCAGCTCCCACCTGTCCAGATAGCAGAGCCAAGGCTGCAGCAGCAGGGGAACCCTGGGCTGCCAACCCAAACCAAAGAGCTCCAGGCTGAGCCATGGGGCCCTCACAGCCCTTTGGACACAGAGAGGCCTCTGGGAGCTGCTTCAGCCACAACAACTCAGATTCCAAGGGCAGGTTTGGGAGTTTTGGGTCAGCTGCCTGCTCCTCAGCAGCCTCCTTCACCCCCTGTGGATTTTGGGTGCCTGTGAGTTTGCAGGGATCCATTCCACTCCACTGTAAAGGGCTCTTCCCATCACTCCTTTGCCACAGAGGAGGCTGATGCTGCCTTACCTGTTGGACCTTCAGATAATTCCTGGGTGGCAGAACCAGGGGAATGTCCTGGGTACCCACAGGGTACTGCTTCCACCCTGGACAGTCAAGTGGGCATTCCAGGGGCAGGGCCTTGGAAGGAACTGCCAGTACCTGGGTACAGGTAGGACAATTCTGAAATCACTTCCAGGCCAAACCAAAAACCTCTTCTGGTCTGGCAGGATGCTCTGGGAAATGTGTTGGATTTTTTTAACCCTGCTGAGAAACAAAGTCAAAATGTTGTTGGGTTTTTTTTAGAAATTCCAGGCATTGTATCTGCCTGCAGTGAATGGCATCTTCCAAACTATTGTTTCTTTTTACTCAGGTTTACAGCAATAATGAGTAGGTCTGTCCCATTCCTGAGTGGATGGGAACTGAATCCAATCCTAAAGGGCTAAGAAAAGCAATATTTGATTTCCTGAAGGCACAAGATTTTCTGGCAGTATTACAGAACTTGCTTCTTTTAAACATGAGCTCACTTGAAATCTTTCAGAGAGGCATGTATGTATGTAAGCACTTATTGAAGCCTATTTATTCTATACTAGCTTATTTTAAATTAATTTTTAACTTATTTATAATGTCAGAATTTACTATTTATTAAATACAGTCACCATTTTTTAATGGGATGAACTTTGATTCAGAAAGGAATAACTGATTGTCTTTAATCCCAAGCAATCTTTCTGCTTGGGTCCCGATCTTTGTGATCACTGGATGTTCTTGCAAAAGGGCTGCATTGGAGTAAGGGCTGTGTCACCTTCCTTGCCAGGAAAGGTGTGAGTCCAGTGCTTTTTTAGACTGTTTTTTAGGATTAAGAAACAAGAATTGAGTTCAGGAGTTGTCATGAAGATGCACTGTTTTCCTGCACACCAAAAATGCCATGTTTGTCCCTAATCTCTGATGCTTCCTGTAGCCAGGTTGGGGAGCAAATTATCCATGTTCTTGTCCAGGTGAAAAAAAAAATGAGAGGGGGTGTCAAATATTCCCCAAGTTTTTATTCAGGAATCTGTGAAGTTCTTCCTTCCCACCTTGCTTTTTTAATCACTGGTTTTGAAGCTCTGCCAAAGGAGAAAAGAGCCAAAATATTTGGGACAATGGAAGACCAAGAACTTGATGTGGTTTTGAGTTGTTTGGTGGCTTTTTTTTAGGGATTGGAGCCAAGGCAATTACTGTGCACCTTGCATCTCTGCCTGTGAAGAAGAGCTCAGGGAAGTTCTGATTTCCAGTTCTCAATTGTTCCATAGACTTTAATGTTTCTCCCAGACAAATAAAACTTCTGTCTCTGGCATTTCAGCATAGCTGGAGTCTGATAAAGAGGGACACATTTTCTCTGGAAAGTCAGGAATTCTGGAAGCAAAAGTTCATGTGTGTATCCTTCATGGAAAATCCTTGACTCAGAATAAAATCTGATTCTAGAAACAGTTTCAGACTCCCAAAGCTCCAGAAGCAACCCCAGCCCTGTTCCCCCTGTGCTGTTTCAGGATTTTTGTTTCCTTTCTCACATGGTTATTCACATCCTGTAGTGGCAACATTCCTGTTCCCTGGGTTTGCTCTGGGTAAGCATCTCTTCCTTTGCCTTGGATTTTTTTTAAATTTTATTTTGAAATGTGGGATGTGCCGTTTGCTGCCCACCAGAAGTTTTGGGTGTTTGACTTTTGTCAGTGAAGCACCTGGAACTTGGCCCCTGGCAGATCTCTGAAGGGTGAGGTCCAAGGCTGGTTCCACAGGGCACTCCAGGCTCTGGGAATATCCCAATCCCAGTTTTTCCTCTTGTCCCTTGGCAGTACCACTCCTCTGCCCATCAGAGATCACAGCACAGGTCTGTGAAGCAGCTAGTGACCTCTCCTTGACTGCCAAGTTTATCCCACCTGACAGTTTACTTTGAAACCAATTTAAATAATTCAATATTGTTCCCTTTATGTCCTGAATGTTAATAGGAGAAAGGGAGCAACAGCCTGGGTGCTGTGCTGTGCTTTTTAAACCTGACTGTGTCAGAGACACAGAATTCTTCTATGTCACCATTTACTCCCTCAAATGACATCAATGTCCTTTAGAAAATAAGCTCAGTTTTCTTCACTGAGGGAGGGGTTCTGGATCCTCAGAAATCTCCTAAGCCCAAACCCTGGCACTGGCCTCATTGTGGGTGATGCAGCAAAGCTCTCCCTGCTCTCTCCCCAGCAGCTGCTCTGCAGTGAGGCCAATGAGCTCGGGCTCTGTGAGCTGCTAATTAAAAACTGGCTCCTAGCAAATTGGGGCTCTCCCTGGTTCAGATATTCCCTATGCAAACACAACACCTACCTCAGAGCTGGTGCACTGTCTGGTGGGAGCTGGGGGAGTGCAAGGTGCTGTGCCACAGGGTGCAAACACGGCCAGGGGTGCCACCTTCATTCCCGGGGCGTTCTCCAGCTTTGCCCTGGGCTCTGTCCCAGAGCAGGAGCGTGGATGCTGGATGGCCTCAGTTGTCATTCAGGGCACAGTCCTGAGCCGTGTTTTGCTGCTCCCTGGTGTGAAAAGGGCTTTGTCCCAGCCCCCTGGGGCACTGGGGCCGCTCCAGCCCCGCAGGTCACACCGGAGCAGGGCTGAGCCCCGGGGCAGCTCCAGCCCCGCCGGTCACACCGGAGCAGGGCTGAGCCCCGGGGCAGCTCCAGCCCCGCAGGTCACACCGGAGCAGGGCTGAGCCCCCGGGGCACTGGGGCCGCTCCAGCCCCGCAGGTCACACCGGAGCAGGGCAGCGCTGCAGCCGGCACTGGGCGCGCTCACAGGAGGCACCGGAGCAGCTCGGCCTTTCCTCAGCTCCTGTGCTCGCTGCTGGGAACAGAATTCCCGACCGGCACCAGGCCTGGGAGTCCCCAGTGACTGAGATGCAGCCGTGCTCCTCTGCTCAGCCAGGTCGGTTCTGTCTATTCCCTTTCAGGAATTGTTAATAAATTCTAATCCCAGTCTGGTTTATTAGCAAAAGGTTTTGAAAAACCAAAATCCAAAATCCACTGGCACTTCCCAGTAGGAAGTGGTGAGCCCAGCTGTCCACACTGGGCTGGGAAACTGCTGGGGCTGAGGCCAGCCCTGCTCCAGGCAGGGAATCCCTCATTTCAAAAGGCATTTTATGAGCTCACACTGCTTTAATATCCCAAATGTTTGTACTGTGAGCAATTAATGCAAGAACAGCTATTAGAGACTTACCTGATAGCAGCTGTCAAAGATTCCTGCATGCAAATACCTTTAATAATCCTCCAACACGTTTGTGATGCTCCTTACATCTGATTATTTCTCTCTTGGAAGGTGAAATTGGAGTCAAGTCACAGTTACTGGCTTTTAGTGACACCAACACCCATTTCCAAGCTTTCAGTTACACAAGTTAAATGGGCATTAATTAAGTTTTTTAGCAGCACTTACTTTCTCTCCTTTGCAGCTGGCTTTGGTCTTACACACTGAATTCCTTGTTCTTCTCAGCCAAAACCCTCAAACCTCCTGTAAGAGCCACTGCAGGGTGCTGAAATAACAGATATCCTCCAGTGATGGTGTCTGTGGGTCCTGGTAGAGCTGTACTTTTGGGTATGTGGGAAATAAAACATCTCTGAGAACACGTGGAATTGTTTGATTCAATTGTTGAAATTGCAGGGCAATGAAAATTCAAGCCTGTGTGCTGCTCTATTTGCTCCCAGAAGCAGAAGTAAAGCTTGTATTCACTTTTTCCTGCTTTTTAACTAAAATGTTTGGGCTTTTTTCTACAGAACCAGCATCTTTTCTTTAGTTTCCTAGCACAGAAATGGGCTGAGCAGTACATCCTGCAGTGTGGGTGTTATTAAAAATATAAGAGCCCTTGGGTTCCACTGGGTGGCTGAGGTTAACTGGGAGAGGACCAGCTCCTTCTGCAGCTGCACATCAGGAATTTTGAGTTTCAGACAGGTAGCACTAATAGACTTTATTCAAGTTTCAAATAATCTTCTGTAAATCATAGAAAAATAGAGTCTCTTGGTTACAGGCTGATTTGATGCCAACACTGGCACAGAAATTACATGTCCTGTACTTGGAGAGGTAAAAAGGGAGTGAGTGCATAAAGATGTGTGGGGCTCAGACAGGCTCTCACCCCTCTGCAGCATCCAAGGGGCTCATCCAAGGCTGGGTTTCCCTCATGGGAAGCAAACTCCAACACTGTTCTAGTGTAACTGTGGAAGGATGTGTTCCACATTTCCAGAGAAGGTGCACAGGATCCTGGCTGGGCTGGAGACCTTGCTGGTGCCCCAGCCCAGTCTGTCATGCCAGCCATGCCAGGCTGTCCCTGTCTGTGCCCCTCCCCACAGGGACAGCTCCAGGCTGTGTCACTGCCAGGGTCCCTCAGGAGCCTTTGGCTCCTGGAACTTGGGGAGATGCACAAATGGAACCTGGGAGGTGACAGGGTTTTTTGTGGTGGTGTGCTGCAGGAGCTGGCCCAAAACACAGCACTCATCACCCTCTGGGGCTGCTATGGCCTGAGGATTAGCCAGAAAACACTCCAGCCCTGCCTGGGGCTGTCACAACCCTGTGTGTCACCCCTGAGCCACCACCATGGCCAGGAGAGGAGGGCTCTGCTGGCACTGGGTGCTGCACCTGCTTCAACATTTTATAACATTTTGTAACATTTTGTCACTTTTGTGAATAAAATCTGAGCTGAGCAAGGGAGAGCAGACATCGACTGTAATACCCTTAAGCCCAGCTTTGTACTAGAGGCAGTTTAACTTGCATCTTAAAAAGCACTGCTCAGGTGAGCAGCATCTTTCAGAGGTGCCTGTAACCTGCATCCCTCACCTGTTTCCCTCCAGCTTTGGAAGGAACCAGCCCATCTCCTTTCCTGCTGCAGCTGGAAAGCTGGAAAGCTGCACCCAAGGGATGTCCTGCATCCCCTAATACTGCAGTCCTGGGTGCTGGGGCAGCAGAGGAAAGGAAATTAAGGCCTAACAGGGCAGTTCCTGGGCTGAGGCTCCTCAGGCAGCAGCGTGAGGCTCCCAGTGGGAACAGCCCCAGAGCCAGTCAATGAGGGGCAATGCAGGGTGAAGTACCCATCCCATCCACGACTCTAAAGGAACTCTTGGCTTGGGTCCTGGGTGTCCTGGGGCTCCTGGGTGTCCTGGTCCCAGGCAGCAGAGGTGGGGCAGTGAGGGCTGTCTCCGTTGATGTCCCTCAGGGGGTGGTAGCGATAGTCGCGCTGTCGCCCCCGCCCCCGCAGCAGCAGCCCCACGTTCCCCAGGGCACTCAGCACCAGCAGCAGGGCCAGGGCACAGCTCAGGGACAGCCACGAGCTTCTGGGGACACACAAACACATCACCAACAGCTCACCTGTGGCACATGTGCCCAGTGTGCAGAGGACTGTCCTCCCTTCTCTGTGTTCCCTTGTGGGCTGCTCCCAGACAGGAGAGAACCAGGGGATCCTTTAGGCTGGAAAAGCCCTCCAAGATCATCGAGTCCAACCATTAACCCAGCACTGCCAAGATCCCCAGTGAACCATGTCCCAGCTGCCACACCCACACAGCTTCTAAATCCCTCCAGGGATGGGGACTCGCCACCTCCCTGGGCCAGTGCCTGACCACCCTTTCTGTGAAGGAATTTCTTTAGCATCCAAACTAAACCTCTCCTGGCACAGCTCAAGACTGTTTACCTCTGTCCTGTCCCTGTTCCCTGGGAGCAGAACCCAAACCCCCTGCCTGTCCCCTCCTGTCAGGGGTTGTGGAGAGTGAGGTCAGCCCTGAGCCTCCTCTTCTGTAGACTGAACACCCCCCATGCTCTGTGACAGCCTCTGAGATGTACAGTGAGCACCACACACTTACTCTGACAGAGAGAATTTTTCTTTGCTCTTTTCCATTTTCTGGGAAGCCAAGCACTGTCCAGCTGGAAAAAAAAAAAAAAAAAAAAGGAGGGAAGAAAGGTGGGGCAGGGTGTACAATTCCACTGAAAAAGAGCAAGGTTAAACAGAGCTGGTGTCTAAGTAAACACCAATATGCACTGAAGCTGCTCTTTCAACTTTTTTCCAAAGCCCACCCCCTGCAGTCAGTACCTCTGTGTAGCTGCTCCTGCAGTGCCCCGTGCTGGGTGATATTGCAGCTTCCTGTCTCGGGGTCACAGGGACACAGGTGCTCACACACACAGCGGCTCCGGCAGCTCGGCCCAAACCAGCCCAGGGGACACTCTGGGGATGGGGTCACAGAGGGACTGGTCATTGCCAAGGCTCCAACTGCTCTGACACCACCCAGGCTGTGCATCAGCTCCCTCAGCTCAGCTGAGCCTGCAGCAGCCTGGGAGCACCATGCTGGGAGTTCAGGGCTGCTCTTTGGTGAGACTCAGAGGGGTGTTTGTGTGAAACTGGCACCACATAATCATGGAATGGTTTGAACTGGAAGGGACTTTAAAGCTCATCTTGCTCCAACCCCCTGCCATGGGCAGGGACACCTCCACTATCCCAGGCTGTTCCAAGCCCTGAGCAGCCTGGCCCTGGACACTGTCAGGGATCCAGGGGCAGCATCTTGGCAACATCTCTGGGATGGGATTGGCTGAGTGTTCCCAGGCTAGAACACAGCATCACTGACAGAATCAGGAACCCAACTGTAATTAACTTTTTCACCTAGATACAGGGGGCTGGAGTGGTTATAGGAGGCAGGAGAGGGCCAGCTCTGTTAGCAGTGAGTGTGGAGCATTCCACAGGCACTGACCTACATCACCTGAACCTGGGCTACAGCAGGGCCTGGTGCAACACCCTGGAGCAGAGAATGTTTTGTGTTCACTCAGGGGCTCTGGGAAAAGAATGCAATTCTTTGGGGCTGAGACAAAACAGGAATCCACAATTTTCTGTGGATGGAGCAAACTCCTCTTTCTGCTCCTTCCTGTCCTTTTTAGCCCATTTGGGTAGGACAGGCAGAAGAGCTGGGAGCCAGCTGGTGATGTTCAGGCCTGAGCTCCCCTTGCAGAACTGCTCCTTGCTTCGCCCACAAGAGATGATCCAGAAGTGACACAAAGTGCTGTTGCCAGCCCTAGAGATCACTGAGAACAGCCCTCACCATGATCACAGGAGCCTTACCCTCCTCAGAGGGCCCTCACTCTGCTCACAGGACCCTCACCCTACTCACAGGGCCCTCCCCCTGCTCACAGGACCCTCCCCCTGCTCACAGGACCCTTACCATGCTCGCAGCTGGTGCCATAGAAGCCAGCAGGGCAGCTGCAGGCTCCATGCACGGGGTCACAGGAGCTGCCATGCTGGCACTGGCATTTCTGGCTGCAGGATTCCCCATAGGAACCAGGAGCACAGGCTGCAGGAGACAAGCAGAGGTGTCACCAGGGCCCTGGTGGCAGAGGTAAGCAATCCCAGTGCACAGCACAGCTCAGGGTGAGGAGGGATGCTCAGCAATCAGCTCAGTGTGTGCCCTGAACAATGAGCAAGGGCTTGAGTGTCTCACACCAAGCAGCTGCAATTAAACTCACACTGCCAGAAGAGAGCAGCCCAGCCCACAGGGTGGCCTTTCCCTCCCCTGCTCCCCCTCAGGCAGGCAGCTGTTGGACAGTTTCCCACTCCCCTCTCCCTGGCTGTGAAGAGGCAGGGCAGTAGCAGCCAGTGCTTACCTTCAGTGCAGTTGCTGCCAGTCCAGCCAGGGTCACACAGGCATCCAGCTACACAAACACATGGAACAGTGTTATTGACAACAAAAAAAAACACTTGCAAGCAGCAAGGACTAAAAATTAGGAGCCTCTGCCTCTTGAGGAGTCTTCTTACCCTGCCAGCAAATCCCTAGAAGAGGAACCCTGTGCTCACATAAAGGGTGGGTTCATACACCCCCCCTCCCAAATGCAATCCCTGTTCATGGCATTCCCTGGGATCAACTCTGGGTCAGCTACTGGCAACACCTGCAGCCACCAAGCTCTGCCCAGCCATTGCACTGGGGCACACCTGAATGAGAGCTGAGTCAGGAGGACAGGAAAAGGGTAATGAGATGGGGCACAGAGGGCAGAAACTGGGGGCAGATATTCCAGCAATCCCTAGTTTCATATTCATGGAAGAGTAGCACCTGCACACTTGTAAAAATTATCAAGTAGGAGAGGCAAGTAAAGAAGGAACAGTAGGGGGAGGGGACAGAAGCAGCTGCTTTCACACAGCATAATGATTCTGCCCTGCGCATCAGCAGCCTCACAAAAAACTCAAGAGGACAACCCTAGGGCAGAAAGAGAAACTGAGGCACAGAGCTTGATGTTTCCAGCACCAAGCCCCAGCCCAGCCCTGCTGCTGCCTCCTAAAGGCAACGAATTCTGCCCATCTGTGCCCATCTGTGCCCCAGACACTGGAGCAGAGGGGAAGCAGCCAACTGGTGCCTGGTGGGCAGGCACACCATGCTCCCAGGGAGCTCCCAGGGTTGTTCCCCAGGGTTGTTCCCCAGGGCTGCCCCGCCCCGCAGCCCCGCCCCGCCCAGCGCAGGGACTCACCGGCGCTGCACACGCCGTGCCCGCTGCAGTTGGCCGGGCCGCAGTCCAGGCTGTCACAGGCGGCACCTGCCCAGAAGGGGCTGTCGCAGTGGCAGCGCCCCGCCACGCAGAGCCCGTGGCCGCTGCAGTCGGGAGGGTCACAGCCCGGCTCGTGCACACACACCACGGTGGAGATGCTCCGGGGACAGCGCCACATGCTGTCAAAGGAGCTGGGGACAGCACAGGGGACACCAGCTGAGCCAGCGCTGCTGCCCAGCCCAGCCCAACACCCCTTCTATAACCCAGAGATCTCCTCCTGATCCACACTGCCAAACATGAACTTTAATTCTGGGAAAACAGAAACATAAAACTATATGGGAGTCAATGTTTTAACTGCGTTAAAAATCCCATCTGATAGGTATCACTTTAAACACAAAATTACAGAAGCAACACAGTAGTCTCCCTTAAAGCAGTCCCAGCTTCCCTCATTCTGGCACCCAGCACACATTTTGAACGTTATTTGCTTTGATATAAATTATATCACTGTAGTTATAGCAACTGAATGTCAAATCCCTTCATGTTTGCAGTCAGAACTGATTAAAAAGTTTAATTTAAAACAGAATATTCTTTAGATTCCCTCCAATGAGGGTCTCCCAGTCAGTGTTTCTCTTCCATAATAATAAGCTGCTGGCAGATCTCTGCTAATTCCCATGGATGTGCAGCTCTGAATCTCCCAGACTAAGAGCTGCTGCCTTATCCAATTCCTACACCAGCCACTCAGTCACACCACAGCTTTGCTGCCTATATGGAACCAGCTCAGCTTTAATCCTGGATGACTAAATGGAAAAAACATGGAGCCACTCAATCTCTTTAAATTCTAGAGCTGCTCACTCCCACAGATCCTGCCACCTGCCTTTGCTGTGCCCTCCCAGGCAGTCCAGGGTGTGGGGCTGGGCTCTGCACCCTGGGCACCAGGCAGCAGCACCTACCAGTGCTCAGAGGGGTAGTTGGCCAGGGTCCCATTCAGCACCAGTGTGGCAGAGCCTCCACCATCCAGGTTGATGGCATTGATGACTCCCTGCTGCTTCAGGAATTCTGCCATTTCCCACAGGCTGACCCTGCAAAACAGAGGTTGGTTGTTGATTTGCCTTCAGTGAAGCTGTTAGATCAGGAGCTTGTTGCTCTCTGTTGTGGAAGAGGAATATCTCCCATCCCACACACCCTGAGGAGGGCTGAGTGAGCCTTTTCTGGCTCTCCTGAGCTCTACGAGTCTGTCTGAAACATGTCCCTGACAGCTGCAGTGTCCCTCCAGGCCCAGGAACTGAAGGCCTTACCCTCTGGATTTTGTCTGCCCATCCACATGAACCAAGACCAGGCGGCCCTGGCGGTCGTGTCCCACCGCAGTCCTGGCTGAGGTCACGTTGATGAACCTGTCGAAGGTTCCTGCAGGACAGGGAACAATTCACACTCAGCAGGGGCACAAAATGGGCTGTGAACACACATCTGTCTGCAAAAGAGCTCCCAGCAAGGGCCTCATCTGAACTGAAACACAGTGAGGAGCACAGCCCAGGCTCCTCCTGCTCATCCAAGCCCTACAAAAGTGCTCTTGATTAAGTTCTTGTCTGGCACGGGTGCAAAGCAGGGGATTCACAATCCCTTGGCATTCAACTTCTGTGAGAGGAATCTGATTTGAATTTCTCTGGACAGGTTAGACAGGATAGGAATTCTTGGCTGTGAGGGTGGGCAGGCCCTGGCACAGGGTGCCCAGAGAAGCTGTGGCTGCCCCTGGATCCCTGGAAGTGTCCGAGACCAGGATGGACAGGTCTTGAAGCAACCTGAGTAGTGGAAGGTGTCCCTGCTCACAGCAGGGGTGTGGAATAAGATGGTCTTTAAGGTCCTTCCAACCCAAATTATTCCATTATTCTCTGAAAGCTGGACTTTTTAAGTACCCCCTCTCCCAAGAGCCCCTGGGGAAGGACAATCCATGGCCAGGCCCCACAGTATTTACCTGTGGTTTGAGTGTCACCACACTCGGCCACCCGGCTCTGGTTGATGTACACCTCTCCATTCCTCAGCAGCCAAACCACCCCACTCACAAGCTGCACAAAGGGGTTGGATTGATCCAGCACATCCTCCTCAGACAGGTAACTAGGAACAGAGGGCAGGAGGGTTACCCACAGTCACAGCACATCATGGTAAAGCCTCTCCTGCTGCCAGCAGGCTCTTGAAGCAGGGTAAAAGCAGAAGGTAGAATGAAGGATAGCTACATCCAAAACTAGGGGCCAGGCAGCATGAAACATCACTTTAGCAGCCTGACCTCTGCTCTTCTGCACAAACCCACAGCTAATGATGGTCCCAGGCCATTGTGCCTGAAAGAATGTGGCCAGCAACAACAGCAATGTGGCCAGCAGATCTGAGCCAGGGGAACAAGGGCAGCAAGCATCTGGCATGGCACAAGGACAGAGCCACTGCCAAATACTCAGGGATCTGTGGAAGCATCTGTAACATCTTGATGCCTGTCAGCTTCTATTCTCCAAAAATGTGACACCAAACAGCTTTGGAGAGCATTTGGAGCTACAGCATCCAGCCTGCCTGCAGCTGCACTGGATGCTGCCTGCCCCTTCCATCTGGGTGCTGTGTGTCACCACAGGAAGGACGCTGCTCTCTCCTGAATGAGGGTGAAGAGAACACCTGCCTCAGCAGAGCCTGGTGCTGGGGGATGTTTGCAACTGAGAGAATGGAGCAGGGACTGGAGCTGGAGAGCTGTGCTCTGACAGAGATTTTGGATTTAAAGGTGACTTTTTTGATGCCTTGTGGGAGCTGGATGCTGAACTTTTACTTGTCTGGTATCCGTGACTGAAAGCAAACAAAGCTTTGTGCTTTGTAGAGAAGTGTAATTGCAAATACCTGAATGGAAAACATGCAAAACTAATTATCTTTTCCCATGGGAAAGGTACAAGAAGACAACACGACCATGCCTAAAATTAGATCAAACTACAAAACAGTTTGGGCAGGGACTGAGAGCTTTTAAAGCCTGGATTCACTCCCTGTCAGCCCAGGGAGCAGCAGTAGCAGCAGCTTTGCAGGGCGGGGCAATTGTGCCCTGGGCTGTGTCCTGCTGGTCCAGATGCAGGGTGAACCAGTGAAGTTGTGAACAACTTTCCCCACTGTCCTGACAGCCAAAATTATTTAGATCCAAACCAATTTTCTGATGATGGTTTGGAAGGCACAAAACCACCAAACACAACAGCTCCATTTAACAGGGACATCCTGCCAGAGCTGGGGAGCAGCAGGGCAGAGCTGAGGTGAAGGACTCACCAGTGACCCTCAGACTGCTGTTGGTCACTCCACAGCAGTCCCCTCACTGCAGGGACGTGTCACTGACCCACCTAGTCCCTCTCTCACATAAATCAGGTACTCAGGGCTGCCAGAATGGCTGCAGGATAAAGCCCTGGCTTGGCACACCCAGCATGGATTTGCAGGGATCCTTCCTGAGGCCTGGGAGTGAGCTACCAGAAGGGTGGAGGATGCAGCTTCCAGGCTGCTGCTGCATCTTCTGAGACCAGAAGGGTCCTGGAAACCTTTCTGGGACTTTTAGAATCCTCCTGCTGTTGGGGAAGGGCAGCTCCTGGAGACCTTGCACTCAGCCAAATATTCCTCACCAGATGGTGATCAGAATTACTGTCTCCAGCTGCTTGGGGAGGGTCACATGCTCAGGGGGGCAAGAAGGCCAGTGACACTTGGCCTGGACCAGCCACAGTGTGGCCAGCAGGGCCAGAGCAGTGACCCTGGATCCCCTGGGCACTGCTGAGGCACCCAGTGCTGGGGGAAGTCCTGGGCCTTTCACAATAAACACTCTGAGGGGCTGGAGCATGTCCAGGGAAGGGAACAGAGCTGGGAAGGGGCTGAAGCACCAGGAGAGGCTGAGGGAGCTGGGAAAGGGGCTCAGCCTGGAGAGAAGGAGGCTCAGGGGGAACCTTCTGGCTCTGCACAACTCCCTGAAAGGAGGGGACAGGGCTCTGTTCCCAGGGAACAGGAACAGATTGAGAGGGAATGCCTCGAGCTGTGCCAGGGGAGGTTGAGAATGGATATTGGGAAAATTTCTTCATGGAAATGGTGGTCAGGCACTGGCACAGCTGCCCAGGGCAGTGATGGAGTCACTGCCCTTAAAGTGTTCCCAGAAAGTGTTAATATGGTTTGCACAGATAGGATATGGAGTTTCCATCTCTGGAGATGCTCAAAATCCAACCAGGCATGGCCCTGAGCAGCCCAGTCCATCCAAGCTGTACTGAGCAGGGATGAGGCACCTCGTGGGGTCCCTTCCAAAGCCCAGCCTTTCTGTACTGCAGCCACAGCACACACACTGCACTCTGTGTCCTGTGGGGTGAACACAGAGCCCTCTCCCTTCCACCCTGCCCAGTGTCCCTACTGCAAGCTGGGAGAGGAGACACTGGAGCATAAGCAGCTGGAGATCATAAGTTTGAGCTTCTCTTCATCCTAGGACACGAGCCAAGGGCCACAGAGGTACAACAAGAACGTCCCTAGCTTCAGCACTCCAAGTGAGCTTCTGCTCTAACAGGGGAGGCCAAGGAGGCAGTGCTGTAATAAGCTGCCTGCCCACGATGCCTGAAAGCCTTCAAGCTAGAGAGCATTCTCCAAATCCCCCCAGCTCTTACCCGAACACCATGGTGCCATCTTTCCGGATGCCAAATTGAGCGTTCTGCAGGCCTCCAGAGTCTCTCACCAGCTTTCCATCGCTCACAACATTCCCAAGGCATTCTCCAGTTTCCATGTTAAAGTACCCGCCGTTCTGGGCCACCAGACACTTGCTGAGCTTCGCAGTCTCCTCCACGGGGACTCTGCGCTGAGCCAGGCAGCCGCCGGCACCGCCCGGCTCCAGCACCGAGAAGGTCCTCAGGGGGTTCCTCACGAAGGTGAAGTGGCCATAGATCACCTTGCGGTCGCTGCCCTCCGGGTGGAGGTAGGAGACAAACGTTCTGGTGACAGCCACCGGGCCGGCGGTGCTGTTGTCGCCGGGCCACGCTTCGTGCGTGAGGTTGCCGTACTTGAGGGGCTGGCAGTCCCTGACGTGCCTGTGGCCGTGCCGCGGGCCGTGCTGCGGCGGCGGGTAGGGCCGCAGGGGGGGCTCGCCGGGGGCGCTCCTGCAACGACAACACCAAGGCCGCAAAGGCGGGGTGATGAGAGCGGCGCAGCTCGGGGTGGGCACGGCCTCGCTGACACCCCCGGGCCGCTTCTCCCGCGTCCCCGCTGTGACCCGCCGCGCTGCGAGGGCGCCCGTCCCGCTTGGCAGCCGCTCCACCAGCCCGACCGCAGGGCACCGGGAGCCCCCTGAGCCGGGCACAGGCGGTGCCCACACACTCACCCGGCGCCGCGGGCCACCTGCAGCGAGCCAAGCACGGCCAACGCGGCCGCCAGGACCGTCCCGACCCCCGCTCGGCCCGAGCCCCGGCCCGGGGCCGAGCCCCCGCCCGCCACCCCACACGCCGCCATCTTGGCGGGCGCTCGGCGCGGGGCGGCGGCAGCGCCCTCTGGCGGCGGGCGGGGCGGGACCGCTCCCTCAGGGACGCGGGACCGAGCTAATGAATTAAAATAATTAAATCACACAATCATGGAATGGTTTGGGTTGGAAGGGAGCTTAAAGCCCATCCCATCCCACTCCTGCCATGGCAGGGACACCTCCCGCTGTCCCAGGCTGCTCCAAGCCCATCCACCCTGGCCCTGGGCACTGCCAGGGATCCAGGGGCAGCCACAGCTGCTCTGTGTCGGGGCCTGCCAACCCTCACCCGGAACAATTCCTTCCCAATATCCATTCTAACCCTGCTCTCTGGCAGTGGGAGCCATTCCCTGTGTCCTGTCACGTTGTCAATGTCCCTTCCCAGCTCTCTTCAGGCCTTGATTCCATAAATGAGGTGGTACAAGGACAGGTGTCACCTCTGTGCCCTGTGGAGCCTCAAACTTGAGGCTGTACTGCCTCAAAGAAAAGAACTCTGTGTTCCCACAGCCAGTGGTTTATGCCTCAGCTTTCCCAGGATAAGCACATCTGCTTCAGGTAAATAAATGTGCTGCTGTCTCAGATGTCTTGCAGTTGGGAAATGTAGTTTTATGTCACAAATTAACCAGAAAACTCCCTTAGGACAAGCCAGTGCATTAAAAGATCTTAGCTAATGGATTATTATGCCTCCAGTTTGATTCAGCCATGGAGAACTGCAGGTGTCCTGCTTGTGTTTCCAGCTGGAAACAAGCTGTCCAATGGAACTCCAGGGTGGGCTAGAGGTGGTTTTCATGGTCTAAACTCAGATTTTCATAAAGCATGAGTAGAGCACTTTGGGAGCTCACTCAGGTTTGTGCATGAGTTTGGTCTTTTGCTCAAACAGCTTCCCCTTTTCACAGGGATCATCATGTACTAAAGGTTCCACTGAGAAGCTTCCACCCAGTTCCCAAACTCCCCGTGTCTTTTCCATAACTTACAAGGGAGTCTGGAATCACAACATGCAGTGTGGAATGCACGGGCCAAAAGTCACCTTTGGAAAAAGAGAGAACAGAAACCTCTTCCAGACTGGAATGAGAAACAAAGCAGTATTTGAAAATGGAACAGTCTCTCCTTTCTGTACAGTGCATTTCCTTTCAGTTTACTTTCCTCTCTAAAGCAGCTCCTTCCACCTCATTAATACAAAGTGTAAGTGGAATAACAAGGGACTTGTTTTTCCAGAATTGCTTGGAGGAAAGGGTGGCATTGTCAGAATTCCAGGGTTTGTTTTGCAGACACATGATTTCCCCACTAATTGAGATAACTACCTGCTGTTAAAGATAACCTGTCTCCATTCCAGGAGTGTCACAACCATATTTATGTCCTCAAAATGCAGGGTCTGAAGTACATGTGTGTGCAGGGCTGGGAAAACACCTTGTGACACACTGGGCCAAATGAATCTCAGCAGCTGAGCTTTGGTATGAAGACACAACCCCAAGCCCAATTGAAGTCTTAGTCTAAGTCAGGCTCTAAGTCAGAATATCTGTTTTATCCACTCAGTGAAGGTCAGCCAGTGGGTGTTTTTTTCTGTTATCAGAGTGAGTATTATGAGAGGAATGTGCATGCTGATGTCTAGAGCTAATTCTAATTCCAATTATATATTGGAATGTAAGGCAGATATTCATCTCTCTTGAGCGTGAAGCTCAGCCCAGCTCTGAAAATTTGGCCATGAACACAATTAGGAAGTATTTTATCATTTTCCTGCAATTTGAAAATTTTATGTTGTGAAAAAAAACCTTGTCTAATAATTATTAATTTGAATTTCTCTGTGATTACCAGCCATATACACTGGCTTTACTTTTCCTGATTATATCCCTTCTTCCTCTTCTATGCCCTGGGAGGAAATATAAAATGTATTCCTATAACCTGGTGGGCTTGGTAAAAGGTCTGTGGGAAACAGCTGACATTGAGGTAAAGCAGGAGTACAGTCCATGCCACTGCAGGTACTAAACAATAACAATAATTTCATATTTTAGAGCATGGGGATTGTTAGAGGAACATTAGGGCCAGTCCTCCCTTCAAACACCACAGGGTTTTCATCTTCAGGGCAAAGCCCAGGAGCATCCCAGCAGCACCAGAGCAGTGCCAGGGCTCAGTGCTGGGCCACCTGCAGTGGCATTTCAGGCCACCTGGAATAGCTCCCAAATTGAGGTTACTCTGCAGCCAACTCCTTTCACCTCCACTATGGCAGGGGTTGTGCTTTGGAAATTGAGCAAAAAGAGAACAAACACAAGAAGCAAATTACCTTGCTATTAAAAATGGCCATAATTTATCCTTCATGATACAGCACAGCACCAGTGCTCTGAGCCCTTTGAGTTTGTAAGCATTATTAGCCTGCAGCCTGCAGTGCAGGAGTGATTGGTGCAAATACTTGTTACTGGCATATTCCTTGTTATTTTTTCAGTGAAAATTTAAAGAAAAAAAAATTAAAGTGTGTTTCAAAAGGTTTGAACTACATGTATTATGTGGCAATAAGAGTAACCAGGGTAGCAGCAGGTTGTCATGAGATTTGCTCGAGGCATTTGAGTTGGAAACTTCTGGGATGAGTGAAGTTCCATTTGTGAGAGGGATTTTGGCTGCTCTGTCTCTGTTTATTGCACTCACAGCAGTCCATCGAGGACAGGAGGACTGGGGTTGGAGCTTAAACAGACTGTTTCTGGGGTAAATGCAAACAGCATTTCCAAACTTTCTGAAAATGTCAGGAAGAAGAGACAGGAAAAGCCTTTTGCAAAACAGAGCTGCTATTCAATACATATGAAAAATTTTATGGGCAGACATCAGTAGTCTCTGAAAATGCACTTCTCTCAAATTCATCCCTGTTTTCAGAGTCTCAGCCAGAAGTGATGACTGCACCTTATTTATCTTTCTCCAATTAAGTGCTCTGAAGATTACATAGGTCAAAAGGACTTTTATTGCAACTCATTTATTGAACTCTACCTTAATAAACTGAAAGTCACTGCATCCATAAAGCTGATACACTTGTAAATTTAAGTACTTTGATAACCTGCCAGAAAACACAGCTGTATGGATTTGGGGAGTTATGCCTGAGAGCCTGCAAGAATCCACCAGTCCCTCATTCCATTGCAGCCAGGATATTTGCATTTTATTCAAGGAAGTAAACAGAAAAGCAATTTGCATTTTGCATTAAAATGATACACAGCAAGGAACTGTCAGGTGAGATAGGAGGGACTGAAACAAAGGATTCCCAAAAGATCAGACCTCCTACAGGTTGGAATTGTCAGGAAAATTAATCCACAAAAGTCAGAAGTTCATGTCCAGAAAGGAGATAGAGGAGTCCTGTGACTTTATTCAAATAAAGGGAGAAGCCATGGGGCATTCCCCTGGCATGTCACAAATTTTTGGAGGATGCAGCCTCCTTTTTATCTCTATTTCCCAGTTCTCTTTCCCCATTGGGTGAGGTACTTGAGAGGCACAGACTTCCCAAACACCTGATACCTGAGATTCCCCTCTATTGTACAACCCTCTCTTTTAATTGTTAATTCTTATACAATTCATGGATTGTCCTTATTGCTTCTTTCAGCTCTCAAAATCCAGTTTAATTTATCAGCAAACCTACAGTTTGTTTGTAAAGGTAAATATATTTTTCCATTCATCAATCAGTGAATCTATCCCATTGTTTCTTTTATCTCTCAGTGCTGGTCTTATCTACCAGCAGATCCAGAGCTCGTTTGTAAAGACAAATCCATCATTCCTCTCAGAATGGATGTGTGCCTGCCATGGCAGGGCTGTATGTGTAACAGCAGGAGAGGAATGGGGTCCAGTGGGGTTTTCTAGAGGAAACCTTGGCTCCCCAGGGAATGGGCACAGCCCCGAGGCTGCCAGAGTGTTTGGGCAGCGCTGCCAGGGATGCTCAGGGTGGGATTGTTGGGGTGTCTGTGCAGGGACAGGGGCTGGACTGCAGAATCTTTGAGCAGACATTCCAGGCTTCATTTTGTTCTGGAACCAGTCTGCCCACACTCCTAATTAGTTGTGTATTCTAAAAGGGAACAACAGTTTCATTGTTACCACCTACTTGCTGTTTGGTAATATGGAGAGTTACGCTGGAAATGCAAATCTGGCTTTGTCATAGGGGGCAGAGAAACATAACTGGAGTAACAGGATAACATTCTGGGGGACACAAGGGTCTGCAGAGAGAATCATGGAATTGTAAGATTTACTGGTTGGGAAGAGCCCCACAGGGACCATCCAGTCCAGGCCCTGTCCCTGCACAGACCCCCAGCAATCCCACCCTGTGATCCCTGCCCAAACACTCCTGGAGCTCTGGCAGCCCCGGGGCTGTGCCATTCCCTGGGCAGCCTGGGCACCCTCTGGGGGAAGAACCTTTCCTAAAATCCAACCTGAACCTCCCCTGACATGACTCCAGCCATTCCCTGGTCACCAAAATCTTTCATTTTTGGTTTTATCCCTATTTGTAGTGAAGAAATACCATTTGTTCTCTGCACTGTGTGACAACTCCTATTGGATTCTTGGCCAGTACAACTGATTTAGTCTTAAACTTCTGTAAAACTTTGTACTAAACTTTTGTACAACCAAGTCATTACAACTGACTTAGTTTTAAACTTTTGTACAACTTAATGATTTTTTTCAATGTGGTGTTCAGTCACTTCCATGGTGCCAAGATAACGTGGCAATTTTTATTTTTTTTCCTGCAGGCTAATGTTTTTCTGTATTTCCACAAGAAAACAAGCTGAAAATAGATGGAAATTGTTTATTAGGTACACGTATGAGAAACCAGTGGGATGCAGATGTTGAAGGGATTTAGTACCTAGTGGGATCAGGGATTGAGACAACAAACTGAGGGGCAGCACAGAAATATATAGAGTTTCAACTCAGATCAGAGAAGATCGCGTTAGAATTTAGCTGAATTCGAGCTAAAGAGAAGCACACACATTGGATGGTAATGGGGCTGCACTGAAGTCAACCCTGACTTCCAGATACTCTAAAATGTACCAGGAAACCCCGCACTGCGGAGGACGGTTCAGTGCCGCTGTAATTAATGAACCCTCTCTCTTGCTGTGATTAATTAATTATCCATTCCCTCGGTAATCGCCGCGGTCCCGCGGCCGCCCGGGGTCCCCTCAGAGCGCGGCACCTCCGCGCCGCCAGGGGGCGCCCCCGCCGCGCCTTTCCCGCCTTCGCGGCGCTCCAAGATGGCGGCGGCAGGGCCGTGGCTGTGGCCGTGCCTGTGGGCGGCGGTGACGGGCGCGGTGGCGGCTCTGCTGCTTCTGCTGCTGTGGCGGCGGCGGGCGGGCGGCGCGGGCCGGGTGTGCGTGGCCGTGCTGGGGGACCTGGGCCGCAGCCCGCGGATGCAGTACCACGCGTTGGCGCTGGCCCGGCACGGGCGCGAGGTTGCTCTGCTGGGCTACCTCCGTGAGTGAGGGGCGGCCGGGGCGCCGCGGGGCCGGGCGGGGCGGGGCGGCCGCGCCGCTGACCGCGCTCTCCCCCCGCAGAGAGCCGGCCGCACCGGGACGTGCTGCACAGCGAGAACATCCGCCTGGTGCCCGTGGCGGAGCTGCGCGGGCTGCGAGGTGCGTGCGGGCCGGGCAGGGCGGCGGGGGCTCGTGGGGCCGTGGAGAGCCCGCAGCCTGGGCGGGTCCAGCCCCTCCTCAGCACCGCTCCGCGCTCCTGTCTCCCTTCCTCTGTTAAACAGGAGCCGCTGGAATCGAACACCTGCCCGTACATCGGTGCTGTTCACCTGCAGAGTGAAACGTGGACATTATTTTCATTCTAACTCTTGCTCCCCCACCTTGTATTTACCTCTGTTGCCCAGGCTGTGGCCGCCCCATCCCTGGCAGTGTCCAAGGCCAGGCTGGACGGGACTTGGAGCAACCTGGGCTAGTGGAAAGTGTCCCTTTCCATGGCAGGGTGTGGAATGAGATTAGCCTAAAGGTCCTTTCCAATCCAAACCATTCAACGAGTGTAGGATTTCTTTCCGTACAAAATACAGAATGAGAATTTGTAGGGATCACGAGATGTTTGCATAGCTTTATAGTGATCATAGAATAAAATCACAAAGGTTGGAAAAACCCTCTAAGAACATTGAGTTCAATGTTCCATTTCCCCAGTGCTGCCAAGGCCACCACTGAAACGTGTCCCCAGGTGCCACATCACTTTTAAATCCCTCCAGAGATGGTGACCCCAGCACTGCCCTGCGCAGCTGTGCCAGTGCCTGACCCTTCCCATGAAGGAATTTTCCCAGTATCCAATCTAAACCTCCCCTGACACAACTGAGGCTGTTCCCTCTCCTCCTGTCCTTGTTTCCTGGGAGCAGAGCCTGACTCCCCCCCTGGCTGTCCCCTCCTGTCAGGGAGTTGTGCAGAGCCAGAAGGTTCCCCCTGAGCCTCCTTCTCTCCAGGCTGAGCCCCTTTCCCAGCTCCCTCAGCCTCTCCTGGTGCTCCAGCCCCTTCCCCAGCTCTGTTCCCTTCCCTGGACACGCTCCAACCCCTCAGTGTCTGCCTTGGAGTGATCCAGCTGTACAGATCCTTCTGCAGAGCCTTCCTACCCTCAAGCAGATTGACACTCACCCAACGTGATGCCATCTCCAAATTTGTTGAGGGTGTGCCTAATCACTTACCCAGGTTGTTGGTAAAGTTGTTAAACTGGTGTCCATTTTCATGTTATTTTGACCTGTCTCTACATAGCTGGCTGGTTCTGATGTTCACATTTCTCTGGGGAGAGCTCTAATATTCTTACCTGGTTTTCTGTCACTTTGCAGTGGGTCCAAAGCTTTTCCAGTATGTCCTAAAGGTGCTGGTGCAGTCAGTGCAGTTACTGTACACGTTGCTGAGGATAGATCAGCCATCCTACATTCTTCTTCAGGTGTGTTTTGTGTTGGGACTAATTTCAGTAAAAATAAATAGTGCTACATTATAGGGCATTTTTAGCCATCTCAGACATTGTTCTAATTATTTCAGAGCTGAACTGGCCTCATCAGTGCTGTAAACCTGTATCCAGGTATTTTTTGGCTCTAAACTTTGATTTGTCTGTTAACAAGTCAAGTTTTCTTTTTCCTTTAGTTGTTGTGATTTGAAACTTCATTCCCATAGGTAGTAGTAAAGAATAAATCTTACTGGAAATATTGATGTGTTTATTGGAGGGGAATTTTGATCTTGATCCAAGGGTTAAATTTGAAGTACCTGCCAATGTAAGTGATACAAACAATCTCTGTTCATGAAGCTCCCTTAAGGTGATGCAATTTCAATTTGATTTTTTGTTTCTGGTAGTTACTTTGTGTTTGTCACCTGGTCACAGTCTTATGCTATTTTGGTTTTGTTTTTGAGCAGAATCCCCCAGGCTTGCCCAGTATAGCTGTTGCCTGGGTGGCAGGGCTGTGGT
The DNA here is from genome assembly GCF_903797595.1 of Erithacus rubecula. NCBI lineage: Eukaryota > Metazoa > Chordata > Aves > Passeriformes > Muscicapidae > Erithacus > Erithacus rubecula. Next base: position 14,348,124 of record NC_136669.1, read on the forward strand.
GGGGGAGCAAACTCATCATTGATTGGCACAACTATGGATACACCATCATGAGCCTGAGTCACGGGAGGAGCCACCCACTGGTCCTGATTGCAAAATGGTTTGTGCAGTCATTCCTGCTCTGTATAAATGACATTTGGTGGAATTGAGAATGGAGCCAGTGGGGAGAATATCATTGGCATGGGGAGGGGTTTCTGGGCCTTGCTGTGTAAAACTGGTTTCTGTTCTGCAGCTGCTTTGTGGAACACGTGGGAGGAGGGTTGCAGGAAATAGGCAGGTTGCTTTTCCACACATATGCAAATGTTGATTTTGTTACTGGAATTTCTTTATATGTCCTGGGTTTTGTATTCTGTAATGCTGCTTTACACTCCAGCTTTTCTTTGAACAGCTCCTTGCTAAATATAATTGCTTATGTGTAGTTAAAAACTTTGGAGAATATGAGTCCATCAAAAATTTGCAATCAAATTTCAGTTCTGGAGGCAGTTGGGTTTCTTTGGGTTTTGTTTGGCTTTCATCAATCATCAGCAATGGGGACAGTTGATGCAATTGCCTGCCTGTGGTTTCTGACTGACATTTCATTTTTGTCAGGTATGAAAAGCTTTTTGGGCGCTTGTCTGACTATAACCTGTGTGTCACTGATGCCATGAAAAAAGATCTCTGGGTGAATTTCAAGATAAAGTAAGTCACGTGCCCCAGACAATTTAGTTGTGTGTGTGCTAAGTAAATGAAAGAACACATCCCTGCAGATTTAGGATGCAGAGGGATCTTACAAAAGCAGCTCTCCTGAGCTCATCCATCACCACTGAAACACATCAGCTCAGTTTTGTGATGAGCCAGTGCAGTGTGGGCATTCAGGAATCTTCATTATCCTTCTAAGCCCCACTGACTGAGGCAGCAGTCCAGGAACCATGGAAGTTTGCTGGAGTGGGACAGGTACCAGTGGGATTTGAACAATTACTCTGGTCTGCCAGCTTGTCTTGAGGGCTTCAAGATCAGAGTTGCTCAGGGGCAGTTATGGAGTAAGTCTGAAAATCAGGACAGTGATGCCTGCAGTTCTGGCAGGTGCATTTCACCCCTAGAATAAGCATACAAGAAAGGGGTTCTTTGTTACTTGTGTCCACCTTGGTGCTTCCAGCAAACTTCAGGAATAGAGAAATTGTAAGAGTCAAAAGCTGAATTATTTTGCTGTATTGATTTGGGTGATTTGTTTCTGATTACATTCTTGCAGCCTGCCACTGTACCATGTGCATGTTGTTACATCTGTATCTTATTGAGCTGCACATTTATTTCCTCCCAGGGCTGTAACATTGTATGACAAACCAGCATCTTATTTTAAGGAAACACCACTAGACCTCCAGCACAACCTGTACATGAAACTTGCCAAGGACTACGAGCCTTTCAGACCACGGTATGTGCAAGTGCAGCTGGCCCTACAGCCCTGAACCAAGGGACATGGGGTTGTGGCACTTAAGTTACCAGAAATACTTGTGTGGGGTGTTCTGACCCCCAGCAGGCACAGGGGGCACTGAGTGCCTTAATTGTCTCTAGGAGAGGCCAGAAGTGAAATGATTGAGCTGTAGTCACATGAGTGATAGAAGTGTTCTGTTTTAAAAGAAGTTGGCAAAGCACTTAAGCAATCTGTGAGGAGTGTCTGGGGTGGAACTCTGCAGCTGTCTGCTTCCCACTGACCCACACTACAGTGGCTGGATGCTTCCTTAATAGCATCCCTTAATTACTTTGGAAAGCCTCAGGATCTTGGTCCAAGTGTTAGACCCTCCCCTCTGGCTGTTCATGATGTCACCTGTAGCACATGTACTGGAGAGTTAAATTCACTAAACTAAGGCTTGAAAAAGAAGTGAAATCCACAGTGCATGATGGGGATTTTTTGCAAATGTCCAGCTCAGAATGTGTAGGTTGTGAGTTTAGTTGAATAAATGTGCTGTTGGCCTCCATGATGTGCTAAGTGTGACATAGACTGTGGAAAGGGAGGCTGACCCTGCTCAACTTGTGAAGGAAAACATTTGTTTGCAAAGTGGAATTGTGCCTATAGCAGCAGGCGAGAGGCAAAAATGGCCTGCCCTGTCCTGGTATTTCTGTAAGGCAATGATTCTGTTTCTAGCCAAATTGACAGCAATGTGTGGCAGTTGGTGCCAGGTTAGCAGTGTTCTGCTGTTGCTGGCTGTGTGTGCAGCTGATGCTCAGAAGTTGTGTTTCCATAGTACAGAGCTGTCAGTGGCACTGCTGACAGATCAGCCTTCACCGAGAGGGACAGCAGCACTGGGACTGTGCTGAAGGCCAGGGCCAGGCCAGCCCTCCTCATCAGCAGCACCAGCTGGACAGGTTGGCCATCATTTTATTTTTATTATCAAATAGGGCTGTGTGTACTTTCTCACACCTGAAGTTATGTTTGCCCTTTGTTTTCTTGGGAGAATTTGAAGATAATGTGTCCCTGATGCAACTAAATGAAGATACATATAACTTACATAAAGCTACAAATGAATGATATTTTTAGAAGTTATGTTTTAATTATAGAGCTCAACTGTAAGAATGATTAAAAGAAATTTCCTACTTGGTTTGTTTAGCTTTCATTCTAGATATGCTGTCTTGCATGGTGGTGTAAAACAGATTAAGAAACTCAAATATTTTCTCCTTACTGAGCACCCTGAAGGTGTCTCTGCCCATGGCAGAGGGCTGGATGAGATGAGCTTTGAGGTCCCATGTAACCCAAACCAATTTGTCATTCCATGGTTTCTGATGATGTTTATTACATAATTATGTACATTTTTTTTCCCTCTGTATGAGGAAGAGAACAGAGACTGGAAACAAATCCATTGTCAGTAACCATGGGCAGGATGGTCTTTATTTTTGAATAATCAGGGCAGTTTATACACTTAATTCTCAGTTTTAGAAAGTAGAAGAATTTAACTTGATAGCTTCAAAGATGTATAGTATTTGTAGCTGGTTTGTCTGTCATATTGCCAACAAAGGAAATAAATAAACACTATGCATGGTTATGGACTTCTATTTATGAAAATAAACTAGGGGATTTTAATAGCACATTATAGTAAATAGTAATCTTTCAGTACAGACTATGTACTTAACCTTTGGGTACATAGTCTGTATTTTAATTGTGTAGGTGAAGTTGAAGAAAATCTCAATTGCTATTTAAAGACAAAAATTTAAAATGGTAGAAATATGAATTTCACTAATAAAGCCTTCTCTTTCAGAGGATGAAGACTTTTCAGTGCTTTTAAGAGCTTTAGAAGGTTGGTATGAAGGAATTAATCTCACTTTTTCAAAGAGGTCTCTTCTGGACACTTGAGGGTTTTGCTAAAGAGCAATGCTTCTGTATAAAGGAACAAATGCAGTTGTATTTGATTAATTAGCACTAATTTCAGATAAGTAATTGAAATACAGCAGTGCAATATCTGAATTCAATTAGAAGAGTTGTCAGGAAGAATTAAATCTCTAACTGGCTCCTAAGCTGCAGTTTTATTTTCTGAGCTATTACACCTACTCTCCACAGGTATCTGTTAATGAGAAGGGAGGGAATACTTTGTCTTATCTTGTAAACTTTGCAGCTGCAATTCTAAATTGATCTATTGAAGCAACTGATTGGGGAGCAGTTGAAGAAAGGCTTCATGCTTAAACAGCAGGATTTATTTCTGTAGAAGTCTGTAGATGTTAACATTGCTGAATTTACTGCTCTGTTACTAATACATGTTTGTAAGGAAATTGCTTGTAGTGGGAAGCTCAATAATGAATTCACTCTCACCTTTCTTCAACCAAGCACCCTGAGATTTGTCATCTCTGACCAGTGTTTTATCTTCTCCAGACTATGAGAGGTTTATCAAGGAGGGAGCCAAGCTTCCAGCTTTAGTGTGTGTGATAACAGGTAAGAATGTTTGTGTTACAATTCTGTCAGTGCCAACAGAAGGTTTGGTTGTCACTTATTGTTCTGTGCTGACTCTTCTGTTGCTGGTGGGAGAGAGGAGGGGCTTTTGCCTTTGTATCTGGTTTTAAGGACAGTGATTTATAGCTGAGTTATTGCACCATCCACCAGTTATGGCACATCTTTAAAGAGCCTCCCTCTGCTCCAGCTCTGCATGAAAAACAATCTAAGGTCTATGTTGAGATGATGCTGCAAAAGCAGTGTCAGAGGAAGCAGCCTCAAGCTGTGCCAGGGGAGGTTTAGGTTGGAATTCCTTCATGGAGAGGGTGGTCAGGCACTGGCACAGCTGCCCAGGGCAGTGGTGGGGTCACCATCCCTGGGTGATGTTATGTGCATGTGGCACTTGGGGCATGGGTCAGTGTTGGCCCTGGCAGTGCTGGGGAACAGTTGGATTTGATCTGAGAGGGCTTTTCCAACCTTTCATGATTGAAAACTTATTGAAATACTGAGTAAGAGAAGGTGCACATTGCTTTCAAGGGAACTTGGATTTCTCGTATCTTTTTAGGCCACCACAAGTGTTGTATCCTGTTTGTGCACCTGATCCAACAGGAGCTTGTATTTCACAGACTACACTGTTTTCAGTCACCTTGATAAAACATTATTTTTCTGTTTTAAACAGGTAAAGGACCTCTGAAGGATTACTACAATGGACTGATCCAAAAACTGGACTTGGAGCATGTCCAGATCTGTACACCATGGCTGGAAGCTGAGGATTACCCTCTTCTGCTTGGTAAATAGTGCATGATGGAAAAGGCTTGAGGATGTGTGGGACACAACTCAGCACAGTTGCTGGGGGCTGATGCAGACTGCACAGAAGCTGGGAGGATGTTTTCAGGAATGCTGCTGGTTAGTGGCAGGATATTAATGGGTTTGACTCATTCCAGCAGAGCTGTGAATTCCTCTGGCTGGCTTTTCCCTGTTTTCCCAAGGAGTAGCTGTGTTGCTGTTTCAGCCTGTTCTGTGCACTCTTTGTTCATTCCAGTTGTGCTGAAATACAGCTGTGCATGTTCTACTTTACTTTCAGGGTCATTCCAGTAAATGAAACGAAAAAGTTGTTGGCTGAGCAAGCAAAAGTAACTGAAATTCTAAATTATCCTGTCATTGGGATGTTACTCCCTCAGGATCTTTATTGCAACAACATGAAGTGGGAATAATAGAGTTATAAAATACATATTCAGTGTGATCTTCATTCTGCAGGGTTAGAGCATAACAATTTATGTGGCTGTAAAACACTGTTTATTTGGTCCTTTTCAAAGAATTAACAAAGTCTGTAAAATCACTCTGTAATTCCTCTGAGCTGACTTCAACTGAGAGAGGTCACTAGTGAACCACACAGTGTATTCTGATTGGATAGTGATGGGATTGTCCTTTACTTACCCATTTTAGCAGGTTGAGAGGCTGAAAGGCTGTTTTAAGATACATAAAACTAAAAATCCCTTTTAATTTAACATGCGCTCACTTATTACTTTTCTAAAACATAACTAATTTGAGTTCCAAAACACCCTGTGCTTTATTTTTTCCCTAATTGCTTGAAATTGTGTCTGGGTAGTTGAAAGTTTCACTTGCACTATCAAAGCAGCACAGAAATGAAGGCTTGCAGGAGGTCAGAGGAGCTGCTTTCAGAGAGTTCAGACTGTGTTGTGTTGGTTTTTCAGGCTCAGCAGACCTGGGGGTGTGTCTCCATAAATCCTCCAGTGGTTTGGATTTGCCCATGAAGGTGGTGGATATGTTTGGCTGCTGTTTACCTGTGTGTGCAATACATTTTGAATGGTAAGAGCTTACTCTGTTACAGTTCAAGGGCATCACATAAAACAATATTCTTACAAAGCCAGAGTTCAGCAGCTACTGCAGGAATTCAGTCAGATTCCTTTATTATGCAATTTCTGTAATTCAAAAAGATAGAAATCAAGGTTGTTTTAAGTTTAAAAGTTAATACTAGTTTCTACAAACTTGGAATATTTAATCCAAGGACTTGACTTAAAAATCCCTGTATTCCATTGTTTCCATATATTTAATTTTAAAAAAAAAGCTTTCTTCCTCATAGACACATCTGTTCAGTGAAAGGTGAGTGTATATATGGGCATTCTTGGAAATGTATGGTTCTTTATAAAAGAAGATAAATTCTCTTTGAAGATTTCATGATGGATCATGGACAGATTTTCCTTGTGGAAAAAAAAAATCTCATTTTAAAGTAGATCATTGCCCTGTTTTTTAATGGATGTCCAGACAAGAGGCACAAAGACAGAATGAGGACCCTTTGGTACAGTTGTGATGGATTTAGTCTGACATAGAAAGGAGAAGAAGTCTTTAACTGTTTCAAACTGCCTGTTTAATTCCATTATGTCAGTTGTGGAGCTTGTGACATCTAGGGCCATGATGATACAGATTATCCTGCTTTGGTCCCCTTGGATGTCACTGTGCCACATTGTAAATGTCCCACTCACTGGTTTTTGACTCAGTTTTCCTTCTGTGACTTTTTTTCACAGTTTACATGAACTGGTGAAACACAATGAGAATGGTTTGATATTCAGAGACTCGCAGGAACTTGCAGAACAACTGAAGGTAAAGGCTCTGACTGATTTCCTTCCCCTCAGAAATAACCCCAGAGGTGCCACTGTGTGGGCAGCCTTTTCAGATCTGAGCATCACCCCTGTTTTTTGCATTCTCACAAGGTGCAGCCTGGCTGGTGAGCAGTTTGCCTCACTTCTGTTTAAATGTGAACCTGAGGCTGGCAAAAGCATTTCAGATATTGTCCTTGTTCTCTGCTTGTGGGGCCAGACCCCAGAACTACAGCTGTAGTTGAGGGTTAACACTGAGGAGGCTGGAATGAGCCTGAAATGGAACATGCTAGTTATTTTTCTGTGGTTTTGCTTTTTAAATTGCAGATGCTTTTCCTTGATTTCCCTACCCTGGAAGGGAAACTTCACCATTTCCGAGAGAACCTGCGAGCGTCTCGGCAGCTGCGCTGGGACCAGAGCTGGGACCAGACTGTCCTTCCCTTGCTGGGGAACAAGGAATGACTGGGGGAAGGAGGGTGTCAAACACATTCCTGCAGCTGCAGAAATTTGGGAAACAGTGAATAAATACTTTGTATTGTTTGCATTTATAGTTTCTAACTCCTTTGTCTTGGAACGGGGCTCTCACTCTTCCTTTAGTTTCAGCTTCCTGGCTAAGAGGTGCAGAAGGTGCTGAGGCTGTTTGTTGTGAGAGAACCTGTGCTGCTTGAAGGTCCCTTTTTGGTGAAGATTCTTGAATACAGATAGAAACTGTTACCAGCTTTACCTCCTGTGCCGTCAGCACTTTAGTAGGTGATTTGGGTGTGGTGTTTTTGGCATATGGCAGATGCTTTTCATTTCAGTTGTTTCATTTCAGCTGGTCAATTTGATGGCCAGTTAATTGCCCAAGCACTGAATATCCTCTTGTGTTGTTTTATTGGAATAGAACCATTTTGTTTCCAAGTTTTTCCTTTTGACAGTGTGTGCAAGAGTGTGGAAACACAGCACTGTGTCTGACAGCTTTACTGGGCACTTAGAGCAAAGCAGAGCTTGCAGTGAGTGTTCTCCTTTTGACTCTGAAATGAATGTGCCCATTTACCTTGGGAAAAAACATAAAATTAATCTCTTCTTGAACAGATGAAAAGGGAAATAGAAACCCAAAATACATGACCAGAGTATGTATAACCTAATGAAAAGGCACTTTGCTTTGTGAGTGCTTACTCAGGTACAGCTTTTAGCTTTTTATTAAGGTCAGTGTTCACTCAATGCTTACAGGCATTCACTAATGCCCATTAATGATTACAAGATTTTTTTCATCACCTTTTTGATGATAAAATAGATGTCAGTCATTGGTAAATGTGCTTGGTTTGGACTGTGTTTAATGCTCCTCACAGCTCCTGTGTCAGGGTGGGAGGTGAGGACAGTGGGTTCTGCACCAGCAGTTTTAAGCTCTGAACAACCCTTGAGTTCATCTGCTTTTGTCAAAAAAGAAAATGTGAAAATAAAGCAACTTGACTCTACTACAGGAATTTGGCAAAACCTCCAGCTTATTGACTGAAGAATGATCCATGAAGATTGATTTACCAATTTTTTAGTGGTTTTTTTTTCCTGTTTTCAGTCAAAATCCTGTTAAGAGGTTTGGCCATTCCTGTGCACATGGAGATAAATTAGGCACTTCTCTAATTAAACAGTAATGCCAAAAGCTTTAGAGAGGTTTCCTCTTCCTATAATAGAACTTTTTAGATCCAAAATTAGCTCTGTACAGAACCTTTGACTTGAATTTTGTGTAAGGGGAGATAAAGGAGCTCCTGTGTGGGTTGCCAGCTTGTGTTGACTCTGGAAATAACACACCTTTCAGTTCCTTCTTTTTGGGGACAGGGAACCAAAACCTGGGCTGGGATTATTTCTGCTTGATCCCAGCAGTCATGGTCTCCTTTAGCTTGAAAAATAATAAGATTCTTCAGGTTTCAAGTTAGGTATCACCAGTTTTCTCTCCATTGCTACAGAAGGAGTTTTTTCAAGTAGTTTTTAATAGAGAAAATGAAGTCAAAAGAGAAGAATGAGCAGCACTTTGATTTTTCTGCTTTAGGACCAATGCTGCCCAACAGGAGAATGATTAATGGATGGTGGAAGTTTCAGAGCAGGGGAGCTCAATCCTTGCTCTTTGCAGGATACCTGGAGCACTGCTCTGCAGACATTCCTTCTTCATTCCCAGCAGCCACTGTGGAAGTGACAGTCCTTATGTGAGGGAAAGGGACATCAGTTCTGACTTGTCATCACTGCAGACTAAAGATGCACCTGATTTACAGCAGAGGCATCCTGGGACACAAACACAGGTATTGGTCACTGTTTTATTGGGTGTTTTTAAGCTAACCCAGACTGCAAATGTATACAGACATAAAAGACCAGAGTAGACAATTACAGCTGGTTTTAGTATCAAAACCCATTAATTACTTTGAAACATTGTTTTGCTCTCTTGTCTGAGATCCTCATCCTGTCATCCTGCAGGCTGTCCCCAGTACTTACAAATCACAACACAGTTGGGGAAAAAAACCACTTGAATTCTGTTGTCTTCTGCAGAATCCAAGTGAAGTGTGCTTGGGGCTTTTTTTTGGTTCCTGTTGTTTGAGGTTCAGTCACTTCCCAGGGGCAGCAGCAGGCCTGGATCCATGCTGGGAATTACAGGAAGGACTCTACATGTCCTTGTGTACAGTTGTATCCTCAGAATCTCGTTTCCAGAATTCAGGATAATCTTGATACAAGGACGAGACAGCTCCTGTTGGCCTCAATATTCCAGTTCTGTTTGCCAAGCCTATATAAACAGCTGTAGAATAGTTACATCTGGCTGCACATCATAGAGAAAATTACAGCTGCTCTGGGCTGGAATCATCTGCCACCTGATCCCAGCTTTATCTGTGAAGAGAAACACTGGCAATCATATTTATGCTTAATAAAACAAAGAGCAAAAGTTGCATGACAAGTTCTGTAAGAAGAGATCTTTAACATGCTGTGATAGGCAAATGCTTATGAGTGTTTTTTAAAAAATCCCATTAATGCCTCTGCTGAACTCTGAGTGTCACTGTGTTAATAGACCAGAATTTCACAGAATATCCTGAGCTGAAGGAACCCACAAGGATCACTAGATCCAGTTGGTGAACACCAGCTGAACAGCAGAGAGACTCCAAAATATAGGCTTTAGAAGTGTATATGAAGAAAAATCCCCAAATCCCTCTTTTATTTAATCTCTAGTTGGGGGTTTTAACCCTCAAAGAACAATAAGATAAGATAAAGGGTTTAGGCTGCATTTCAGGTGTTATCACTGTGACAGTGCAGCACTGATGACTCCCTCCTTTAAGCTTAAACCTTTTTTTACTTTATTATTGGCACCAGACTTACATCCCTCACAGATGTGAGCTGTGATAGCCAGAATGTACCTAAAGGTGAGTTCAAGCTCCTGATGAAATCCATGTGCAAAAGCTACTGCTCATAAATCCAGCTCCAGGATAAGATCCTGCTCTTGGACAATGCTCCTGCTCCTCTCTAGCACAGAACAAGGAATGGGGGAAGAGGCAAAAAGGCAAAACTATTGAACACTGGAACAGGCACCCACCCAGCTCAGCCTGGAACAGCTGATACGTGTCTGGATTCCGGACTGTGGAGGCAATGAACACCTCAGGAGCTCTCCTGTCTGCTCTGCAGGTGGAGAGTTTCTGTAGCATCCCAGTGAGGGCTAAAATTATCTCAGGATCATACACCACATCTACAAAAAAAAAAAAAAAAAAAAAAAAAAAAAAAAAAAAAAAAGAAAAGAAACATACAATATTTATTGAGAATTGAACAAAAACCAGAATAAAAACAGCAAAGCAGAATTACAATCTTTACAGTGCAGGAGAATATTGATATTCTATGGGCTATGCCCTCATCACTAGAAATCAGTGCTCCTTTTTGTAAATGGATTGTCAGATATTTTATTTAAGCCCATCCTAAGGGAGGCAGCAGAACCACTGAGTACTGGTGCTCTATTCCCACTGCCCTTGGCAAAACAAACCTGCTCTGTTAAAATGAGTTGGTTTAGAGGTTGATGCCAAGGACTTGCAGAAGTTTTCAAATGGAGTCATTCCCTGGAGAGCAGAAATGGTGGTGAGAGGTCAGTGAACACCAGGGGCAGCAGAATGCTGATGCTCAGAGGGGTTGTTTCCCACAAAGGTGTCCAGCTGTGTGTAGCACTGCAGTTACTCGTGCTGCACATCCTGCTGCAATGACTAACAGCAAATAGAGATGCCAGTGCCCCTCAGTTCTTGCCTTCAGAGTCCAGCTGGGGCTGGTTGGGCACTGAGCAGTGACATTGGCATTAGGTACCATGCAGTGACTTCATTTTATTGAATTCCCATTCAGTGCATCCTGTGATACCTTGGATGCCATCTTTGCACTGAATTCTCAGGTTTTTCTTTGCAAAGCTCCAGATCAGGGTGTAAGACACACAGATGAGACATTCTGCTCTCACTAGGTATCACCACTATTGTCCTACTGGCACTAGATTTTCCATGACTGGATTTTTTCATAAAACTTTCTGAATTTATACACAGACAAGTCCAAAAAAGGTCTGTAGCTGGTTTTTGTTACTGTTATTCCTCAAGAGGCTGCCAGGGTTGCTGAGCCCTGCCCATCCCTGCTCCCTGCCAGTGAGTGTGGTACCTGCTGCAATGACAACATCAGCTCTGAGAGCCAGCAGCTGTTCTTGTGTCACTGAGCCCCAGTCAAGCTCAGCAACAATCACTTTTGTGTTTTGGCAGTTGTCTCCTTCCAGCTCCTGTCCTTGGCACTCTGGTTGGATGCTGCAGGGATCAGGCTCTGGGATGAAGCCGTTTAGCCGGATGTTTTCTCCCAGCTGTCTGAGAACACGGGGGTGGCAGTCACTAAATATGAATGTCCTGGGTTGGCAGGTCTTGCAGATGGCAATGCCAGTGAAACCAATCCCACTGCCTAATTCCAGGATTGTCCTGAGGGTAATGGAGTAAAAAGTACTATCAGAATTGAGTTGGAAATCAAAACATTCTAAATATAATTAAAAGGTAAAATCAGTTCCAGATAATTACAATAATTACAATAGATCCACAATCTAACCTTTGCCCCAAGCAAATGAAGAGTTGGGAATAACTAAGTGTGGAATTGTCAGCATAAAATTAATTAGCTGAAATGCTGATTTCTGCAAGGCACAAAGCATTCCCACCACAGGGATCAGAGACATTCCCACCTGGCTTTAGCCATCTGCAGCACAGTTGTTTCCACCTGAGCTGGCTCTCCAGTTTTTAGTCAGTGGAGAGAAACAGACACTGAGCAGCAGAGTTCCTTCCCCTGTGACCTTGATTATTATTATTAAATTATCTTTCCTCAAAAGTCCTTGCTCATCTTGGCTGCTTATAAATAAAGTAGAAATTATGTGATCAGAGCTGCCCACTAATCACCTAATGTAGATAATCCTTGGTGAATCCCATCATGGATTCATGGTTGTTAGTTAAATTACTGAAAACTGCACAGCTGACCTCACAGAGCAGGTCAGACTGCACCGTGCAAGGGTTTGATCCCAAACCAAGTCTTGACAGGTCCTCTCCTGAGTTAAAGTTTGGGAGAACAGACAAAAGCAGCAATTACACTGCAGCAAAAGGGTGTAATTTCAGTTACTTTAAGTAGTACTTTAGTCTGGTATTAAGTATTTCTGTTGTTAAATTGCAATTGTGTAGCTCACAGTATTAGAGGGCTGGAGCCCCTCTGCTCTGGAGCCAGGCTGGGAGAGATGGAGAAGAGAAGGCTCCAAGGACACCTAAGAGCCCCTTCCAGGGCATAAAGGGGCTCCAGGAGAGCTGGAGAGGGACTGGGGACAAGGGATGGAGGGACAGGACACAGGGAATGGCTCCCACTGCCAGAGGGCAGGGATGGATGGGATATTGGGCAGGAATTGTTCCCTGGGAGGGTGGGCAGGCCCTGGCACAGGGTGCCCAGAGCAGCTGTGGCTGCCCCTGGATCCCTGGCAGTGCCCAGGCCAGGCTGGATGGGGCTGGAGCAGCCTGGGACAGTGGAAGGTGTCCCTGCCCATGGAATGATGTCCCTTCCCAGCCTAACCATTCTGTGATCCTGCAGGAATGAACACCTCTCTCCTCACTGCTGCAGCCCTGCAGCTGCCATACCTGTCCCTGAAGACAGCAGGGTTCTGCAGTGCCCAGTGTGCCAGCAGCAGAGCAGCCTCCCAGGTGACGAGCCCCGTGGTGCCCCCAGAGATCAGCGCCGTGCTCTCAGAGAGGCTCACACAGTCCCCCGTGGGCTGCAGGACAGGGCAAGGCAAAGGTGGATCAGCACAGGCCAGGATTTGGAGTTTACAATCAACAGAGCACCTGGGAAAAGGCAGGAAGCACTCCAAGCTTCAGGGATTTAAATGCTTTTAAATTATTGCTTAGTTTGGGTAAGTAAATGTGGTTTAGAACAGTGCAGTGTCAGTTCTTACCAGTAAGTAGTTTTTGTAACAATGAGTAGATTCTTCTTCTTTTAGAACATCTGCCAGTGCCTCATAGAGTTCATCCAGAGGTTCAGCTGCTATGGATTCAAGCTGTGGGGAGGAGAACAGGGCAGCTCTGAGCATCACATTGTCATAAAACAGAAAATAACTGCACTCTAAGCCCTGTTTTAGTACAGTGTATTTACACTGAATGTTGTGGTTGGTTGGTACGTGAGGGATTTTCAAGGAGAAAAAAGAGAAAAACAAGTGAAAAATAAGCTGAAAAGTAAGAGGTACCTTTTTGATGAGCTCAGTCAGGAAGCACCTCCTGTACTTGGCTGAAGGTGGATATTTCACACACAGAGGGTGAAGAATTGTCTGCAATGAGAACAGCCACAGAAACAAATTACCCAGGGCAGGGTTTAGGAAAGGCACTAAGGACCAGAGGAGCATTAATTGGCTCTGGGTACCATGAAATGCACTGGAATTTAATCTGTACAAGAGATGTTAAGCCAGAAATTGAAATTAGATTATTTCTGACAGGTTTGTGAGTTTACAGATTTGGCACAAATTTCTTACTTTTTCTGGCAACAAAAATCTTACTTTTCAATAGAGTAAAGAGGAAAGTGGAGTGGAAATAATCCAATTTACTCTCCTCCCTCTTTTGCTTTTCTCTTTCTTCTTTCCATTTTGGTTTGCTACCTAATTTGTGATCTCCATCACAGGGACAGTTTAGGCACCACCATTCCCGGTACCCCCGAACATCCGGGAGCAGCTGCACTGACTGTGCCATTCACCACATCACTGCTATGGCACGCGGGTCTCAATTTTGGTCTAAGAACACCCAAATACGAGGCAGAGAAGGGAACCTGCAGTTCTGCAGAGCCTAACGAAACACTGCGACCCCGGCTCACTGCTCTCCGTATTTCTGAGCCGTTCCGCCGGCTTTGGGACGCGCTGGCACCGCCCGCAGGTGGCACGGGGGTGACTGCGAGCTGTCCTCACCTTGTGCAGAATATCCACCAGCAGCGCGGGGTCCGGCGCGCTCCGCAGCCTTTGTTCGAGTTCCTGAAACAGGATAGATAAATAAAACAATAAATAAATAAACAAGGCCGCGGGGCCGCCTCCCCCCGGCCCGGCCCTCCCGTACCGGCCAGGGCAGCGAGCGGAGCGGCCGCGCCGCCAGGAACCGGCGCTGGAAGCGCAGCACCAGCCCGGGCCGCGGCTCTGCCATGGCCGCGCAGCGCCCGGCCGAGCAGGCCGCGAGTCCCCGGCCTCGCCTGGCGCAGTCCCCGCAGGAGGAGCCGCCCAGAGCGCAGAGCGGCACCGCCCGACCGCGGCGCGAACAGGGAGCGGCGGAGCGGGGATCGAACCCGCCACCCTCGGGGCACGGCGCGGCTCCCCCGAGTGAGTGCCCCGGCCGGGAGGGGGCGCCACGCCCGGGCTGCGACTGAGGCGGACAGCGGCGGCACGGGAAAACAAACACCGGGAACGGGAAAACAAACACCGGGAACGGGGAATAATTTGGATTAGGGAAACATCGAGATCGTGGAATACTGGAATCGAGAAAACGTGGAATCACTGGATTAATGAATCGTTGGGATGTTAAGAATAGAAACACGGCAATTATGGAATAATTATAAACATGGAAACACAGAATATTGGAATAATGGAATCAGTGGGATCATGGAACGGTTTGGCTGGGAAAGTGATTAGGGACCATCCCAACCTCACCCGTGCCATGGGGCAGGGACACCTTCCACCATCCCAGGCTGCTCCAAGCTCCATCCAGCCTGGCCTTGGGCACTGCCAAGGCCTGCCCACCCTCCCAGGGAACAACTCCTTCCCAATATCCCATCCATCCCTGCCCTCTGCCAGTGGGAACCATTCCCTGTGTCCTGTCCCTCCGTGCTGTTGCCAATAGACTTGCCCCATCTTTCCCGTCAGTTCCCTGCAGGCTCGGGAACAGCCGCAGCTGAGTGCCCCCTGAGCTGTTTTTTCCCCCAAACACTCCCCGTTCCCTCACGGCAGAGCCGCCACAGCCCCGCCATCGCCTCGGCGGCCTTGCGTCACAACTGCGCGCCCCGTGACGTCACTGCCGCGCGCCGCGGCGAAGGACACGGCGCCCGAGCGGGGCCGGAGCGGAGCGAGCCGAGCCGAGCCGGGCCGGAGCGGAGCGGCTGAGGCGCCATGAGCAGCCCTGCGGAGGATGAGAAGCTGCGGGTGCAGCAGCTCCGCATCCTGCGGCGCCGCTGGCTGCGGGACCAGGAGCTGAGCCCGCGGGAGCCCGTCCTGCCGCCGCGGCGGCTCGGGCCCGTGGCCGCCTTCTGGGAGCGCTTCCTGCAGCGCAGGGATCCCTGGCGGCAGCAGGTGAGCGGCGGGCGCGGGCTCCGGGCGGCCTCTCCCGCCGCTGCCCCGCCTGACTGTCCCTGTGCCCGCAGGTGCACAGCTTGTACCAGGGCGGCCGCTTCGTCATGCTGAGGTTGCTGCTCCCCGCCTGGGCCATCACCTACTTCCTGAAGTACCACCTGCTGGTGCGTGCGGGGTTAAAGGGAGCGCTCGGGAGGGGACGGGAGAGGCTGGAAAAGCCCAGGGCCGGGGGGGATGATGCCAGGAGTGATCCCACTCCTGTGTGCGAATGTGCTGCTTACATGCGGTGGATGATGAAGGTTGTTCCCCCTGGCCTGTTCACCACCTGTGTTTCCTTGCTGGGGTAGCACTTATATATAAATGTTGTGTGATACTTCACAAATAATCACGTTTGTGAGACCCCCCCCTGCAGAGCTGCCCCAGCCCTGGGGCCAACAGCAGCAGGACATGGAGCTGCTGGAGAGAGTCCAGGGGAGGCCACAGAGACCAAGGGCTGGAGCCCCTCTGCTCTGGAGCCAGGCTGGGAGAGCTGGGGGTGCTCACCTGGAGAAGGGAAATGTCTAGGGATTCCTCAGAGCCCCTTCCAGGGCCTGAAGGGGCCAGGAGAGCTGGAGAGGGACTTTGAATAAGGGTATGGACAAGGGGAAATGGCTTCCCACTGCCAGAGGGCAGGGATAGATGGGATATTGGGAAGGAATTGTTCCCTGGGAGGGTGGGCAGGCCCTGGCACAGGGTGCCCAGAGAAACTGTGGCTGCCCCTGGATCCCTGGCAGTGCCCAAGGCCAGGCTGGAGGGGTCCTGGAGCAGCCTGGGATAGTGGAAGGTGTCCCCCATGGAAGGTTTTAGGTCCCTTACAGTGAAAACCATTCCATGATTTATGGCAATGCCCAGCTTTTCCTGTGATGTGAGCAGATTTGTGTCTGAATTGTTCCCGCCCTGCAGAAACAGCAGGGAACATCACTCCTGGGCAGCTGTTGGTGTGGGGAGGGAAAAGGGCCAGCCCAGCCCTCCCTGGCAGGTGTGACTGCTGTAGCCCCAGGTATTTCTCTAAGCAATGGAAGGTTTAACAAGACTTGTGCTTAGCACAGTTTGTATTCTGGAAGGGTTATGGTACCCATTTTGAAAATCCTTTCTGCTTCCTCCAATAACACAGTTCTCTTTACCCTTCCCTCTCTTCTCCCCCTGCTTCCAGAAATCTCCGCATGGTGTGGTTGTGACAAACCCACGGATATTCCCAGTAAGTCTCTTACCACTTGTCTTATCTTCCAGCTGTGTCTCACACACAGGAAGGGGTTTCCAGGGAGGTTTGTGCAGAAAAATGTCTAGTGACAGCTTTCCCAAGAGATGTGCTGGGTCCTGTGGGCAGCACAGGGATAGTGGGTTTGGGCACTTTTATCTTGTCCTCAGTCCCTGTTTCAATGTTACCTCCTCTGTAACACCTGGCTGTCAGAATGTGACCAATGCTGTTCATCCTGGGTGGAAAATACAAACATTCCCTTTGAGAATGGGTATTCAAAACCCCAGTAATTACTAACACATGGAAACACAGGAGTGGCTCTGCTTCTCCTCATTGTCAGCACTGAGAGTGTTGGTTCTGGCTTGGTCCCAGTTGTCCCTGAAGGTCCCCCAGACTCAGGTGTCCCCAAAAGAGTTGTGTCACCTCAGCTTGGGACAAGTTTCATGAAGCAGAGAGTGTCACAATGTTTGGTCTGTTCTGTTTTCAGGCTTCTCTGAGCTGTTACTGATTGGTGTAACAAGTCAGAGGGCAAATATTCCCAGAGTTCAGCTCTGCCCTTTCTGAATGCTGCCCATTTTTGGCATCACACCTCCTAATCATGCTCTAAAATAAAATTATAAAATACTCCATCCCAAACAACTACAAAGCACCATGCTGAAGGTTGAGCAGTTGGCCTCAGTCTTCTGCCTAATTTTCCAGTTGAGTTAGGTCAGGAGGCCAAGACTGTGCCTGGAGCTGGAAGAAGTGGTGCTGGGGCAGCAGGCTGATTTTTGAGGGATTCCATGGCTCCCCATGGGTTCTGGGCTGTGGGTTTGGACTCACTGATCACTGCTGGAGGGCATTATGCAGTGCTATAAGTAATTTTTGAAACCAAAGGGGCTCAAAATGTGTGGCTGCTGTTCTATAGTGAAAACAAAGGGTAAAACAAGTACAGACTCAAGGTGATTTTGCTGTGATGTTATTCCAGTAGTCTGGGAGTGTTGGGTGAGAGTGTTCTGAGTTGTGAGATTCTGGCCTGGAAGTGGGACTGTTGCAGGTTCCCTGGAGGACTGGGCTGTGCAGGGGGAGTCTGGGTGCCACAGGGAATGCTCACCACACTCTCATCCCACAGGGGGACAAGATTTTAGAGACTGGAGAGATCATGCCACCCCTGAGAGATGAGCCCCACAAGCACCATTGATGGCCAGGAGCTGATTTCCTCCTTGGGTGAACGTGGTGAGAGCTGCACCTGCTTTATCTCTTCCATAAAAGAGTCTTTATTCTACACTGTCTCAGCTCCTCTGTCATTTACTGTCTCCTTTAGTCCGTGTCATTCCAGGTGCTCCTCATGTGGGAGTTCATATTGCTGGATCCTGGGGGTCTCCAACCCCCTTACTCACTGTTCAGTGAGACCTGGCAGCAGGACAGGGTGTGCCTTGGGGTGGTGAGAGACACACTCTGGATCCCAGGGCTTTTGGAGCTGGCTGCTCCAGGGAGCAGAGTCACACTGAGCTCCTCACACACACTTGGTTCTCCTCTCCCACTCTACCAAACCCTTTCTACTAACCCTTTCTGACAGACTTCCAGTGAAAACTTAGCTTCCACCTATGCCATCCCAGCTCTCTGCTTAGGGAGGGAGGCAGAAGAGGCACTGCTGCCAAAAATCATTTTACCACTCCTTCCTTTGCCTTCAGCCCTTTCTGAGGAGGAGTTTTCCAGCCCCTAGATACCTGGGGTACTTTGTACTGGGGAGGTTGGTCTCTTAAAGAGCAGGGAGCTGGAGGAGGCAGTGATCCCTGTGGATCCCTTCCAACTTGACATATTTTATGATTTGAAGTGTTTTAATAGTTACTTTGGGGGTATGAATGGTTAAACCAGCAATCCAAAGGGTAACCTGGGGAGCAGGGGTCAGAGCCCCTGTACTGTGTGTGGGGACAGCCAGACCCTTTAGAATGGCTCTGGAAGGTACTTGAACCATGGAAAACACAGAGAAAAGTGTCCAGCACTCCAGGGAGATCAGGGAGGCTGTGGACCCCATGCCCAGGCCCTTCCCACACCCACGTCCCTTTCTTTCCTTGGGTAAATGGTGGCTCAGGGTGGGACAGTAGGATCCTCTGGGTCAGCACTCGGGGCTGGAGTGTGAGCAGGGGCTGTTGGGGAGCACTGGAAGGTAGAGTCTAGTGTGAGATTGGGTGTTGATGGGCTCTCCCTGAGTTCCCCTGACACCTCCACCCCTCTGATGACAGCTGGGGTACCCCAAAGCTCCAAGGTCCCCATGCACTTGGGCAGTGTTTGTGAGGAACTGGGGACTGTGACATCTCCTGGGGACACCACACACCCAGGGGGATGCCTGATACTCCCAGAGCTCCCAGATTCCCCCAAGAAGGCCCTGATACTCCCGGGACTCTGATTCCCTTGAGGAAATGTTGACAACTCTGCTCCTCTAGTGAGAATTCCCCCAGGACTGCAGGGAATTCCCAGTACCCCCAGAGTGCCACAAACATTCCCACAGCTCCAGCATGCCAAGAAACACCCCAGTCCCCCATGTCCCCATGATGTGGGGCCAGGGGGCCACTGAAGGCCACAGACTCAAGGACAAGTGTGGGGCCCTGGATCACCTGAGGGTTTTGGAACAGATAATCCTCCCTGAGCAGAAAGAATGGATACCTTTCCCTTGAGCAGGGAGAGGTTTGAGTGTCACAACCACACACAAAAAGACAACAGAGCCCACTGAACATATCCTAGCACAGCTGCAGCAGGACCATTGATCCCCATCCCCTCAGCTGTCCCACTGCAGGTGGAACCATGAGCTGGTGTCAGACAGCACACTGCTGACAGCTGCTGGACTCTGCAACCACCATGTGCCTCCACAAAACAGTCTGCATCTTCCCTGGGGTATTCCTGGACCTCTCAAAGTCATCCAGTCCAGTTTCCCTCATATCAAAAACATGGGTGATGCACTCTCTTGACAACAAAAGCAAAACTCTTCTGGGTTTGTACCATATTGTTCCCTCAAATGCCCTCAGTGTTGCACACACAGATACTACACACAGGACTACATCTTCTGCATAGCTTTGAGATCCCTACCAGCTAAAAACATATCACTGATCAGTGATAGATGCACACATGGATAATTGCAGAGTCATGGAATGGTTTGGGTTGAAGGAACTTTAACACTCTCCTTGTCCCACCCCCTGCCATGGGAGGGGACACCTCCACTATCCCAGGTTGCTCCAAGCCCTGTCCAGCCTGATACTGGCTCTTTCCAGAAAGGGGCAGCCACAGTTTCTCTGGGCAACCCTGTGCTAAGGCCTCCCTACCCTTATACAATATATGTGCATTACATATTTAGTCAAGGGCTGTATTTCCTTGCACCTGCTTTGCTGCAAAAAGCCTTCCAGTGCAACAGCTCAAGGAACATCTCCCAAAATCAGTGGTGGATGATATGACTTTCTGTC
Source organism: Erithacus rubecula (assembly GCF_903797595.1). NCBI lineage: Eukaryota > Metazoa > Chordata > Aves > Passeriformes > Muscicapidae > Erithacus > Erithacus rubecula. The sequence goes on from NC_136669.1 coordinate 14,368,102, forward strand.
CTGCCCTTTGACAGCCATCAGGTCCCCGTTGCTCAGGCTGCAGCTGGGAGGGCTGAGGGCAGGTACCAGAAAGAGCCACTTGCCAGTGTAGAGGTCATGGCAGAGGTGAGAACAGAGGGAAGCTTGGTCTCCTGGGAAACGAGGACTGGAAGATCCTGCGATGTGGAACATGCAAACTCTTTCTCTCTCTCACCTGATGTGACTCAGGCAGGAGCTGCTGGTTCCAGCACTGCCAGAACACAACGGGAATTCTCCTTGTGCACTCCAGTCCCTGCCAACCCTGGGTGTGTACCCTGTGCTCGGCCAGCTGGCTCTGCTCCAGGCCACCTCCCATCCTCCAGGGCATCCCACAGCACAGCAGCTCAGGATCAGTGCCAGGGAGCTCAGACAGATCTGGAGCTGTGTCTGGGCTGACACACATTGATCCATGGCTGGTTGGATCTCAGCTGTGCAAGTCCATGGTGTGGGGACAGCTGGCTGACACTCTCCTCTGTCACATTTGGGAAGTTGTGGTGGGTGGGGGAGAATTTTTACAGCCAGAAGAAAGCAAGGTTTGTATGGTAAAAAAAAACTTGAGCTGTGGGGCCGGGACCTGGACACCTGAGGTACCTCATGTGACACCAGAGTGCAGCCACTGGATGTCCCCAAGTGCCCAAGCTCTCACTCCAGCTAATGCTCCACAGCTGGTGACAGATCTTACTGGAAACTCCCACCATGGTGGAGCCAGTAGATTCTTCTAAGCCCAAATTCTCCCTTTCCCCAGTGGATTCTGAGAGGTTTTGCCCTACAGTGGGCAAGGCAGGATTCCTGGGGATGTCCTGTGCAGGGCCAGCAGCTGGACTCGATGATCCTGGTGGGTCCCTTCCAGCTTGGGATATTCCATGATCCTGTGATTTTGGGGATACCTGCTCTGTGCTTTCCTCAGGCACTGCTGGAGCACCAAGCCCTCAGTTTCCCCAGTCTAGGAATCCCATCTGTCAGCAAGGGCAGTATGGGGCTGCTCCTTCCCTGGCCCACCCCAAAGGACGGTGGCAGAGCTGTGTCTGCAGCCTCTAGGAAAGATCTGACTGCAAACAAATGTATTGATACGACTGGCAGTCACATCTTAGAGATGGATGAAGGGCCCAAGCTCTTCATCAGCTTTTGGTCCCTGCATTGTCCTGCAGAAGGTCTCATGAATATTTGCAATTTCAGCAGTCTCAACTGCCCGCAGAGAAAGCCTGGGGCGCCCTTTGGGGAGCGTCCAACAGCCCAAAGAGAACATACACCCTGTTTAGCAATTGTCACGTTTCACCTAGTAGCCAGTAACCCCCCTCCAAGATTGGTGGTTTAAATGATGCTGCTTTTGCTGCAACGACCACTGATTTCCCTTTAGGGTGTGCTGGACCAGCCGGGCTGGGTCCCATCCGGGACCCCCTCCCCGTTTTTCCTGGCGGCTCCGGGAGGGAGCAGGTGCTGCACCAACTGCTCCCAGCTCTCATCCCGGGCCGGGAGGGTTTGAAGGCGCCTCTTAACGGGCGGCTGCGGCCCTGGGCTCCGAGGCTGCCCGGGGTGCAGGCCAGCCCTGCCCCTGCCCGTCCCACGCCGAACCGCGGCCGCACACCGCCCGCAGCGCCCAGCAGATCCCTGCCGGCTCCACCCTCGCTTCATGTGCCGCCAGCTCATTAAGAGCTGTAATTACGAGCGATTCTGTCCAGGTTGGCTCAGCCGCTGGCTCTGATCCTCACGGGGAACGCCCGGATCCTCCATCCCCTCACGGCGGAGCGGGCAGGGACGCTCAGGGGAGCACGGAGCCTCCGTGCGAGGGCTCAGAGCCATGCACCCGCCTTTCCCAAACCGGGACCCCGGACGAACGGAGCCACGGGAACCCCGGCACACACCAACACCCCCGGACCCTCCGGGAACCCTCCGTCCCGCCGCCCCCGAGCGCAGCGCCGCCTGCGCCGCGACCCCCGGGCGGGGGGCGGCGCTCTCCCACCGGCCGCAAGGCACGCTGGGACTTGTAGTCCTCGCCCGCCGCACAGCGCCCTCCGCCCCTCACCGGCCGCTCCGGCCCCCGCCCTCCGCGCGCCCGCAGCTCGCCGATCCCTCGGCTCTGAAACACCGCCGCTGCCCGGGCCTGCCCCGGCCCCCAACCGCCGCTCCCGGTGCCCTGCTTGGCCTCCGCTTTCCGCTTCCTGCGCGCGGCGCCCCTCGGGGCTCGTAGTCCCTCCGCGCTATTCACGACGGTCCCTGCGCTGTCTCCGCGCCGCACGCCCGCGGCCGGGACGGGGCGCTGCGCCACGGCGGCGGCGTAGGGCGGGCGCGGGGCTCGGGCGGGCGGGAGGAAGGGCCGGTGGGGCGGCCGGTGCGGGCGCGAGCTGCTCCGCCCGGGGCAACGCGCGCGGCCGGGGGCGCAGAACGGCAGCGCGGCGCCTCCACCCCCAGGTGAGCGGCGCCGGGGGCGCGGGGGAGGGAGCGGGGACGGACGGGCCGCCCGCCCGGGGCCTCCCGCCGCAGCCCCGCGGGCCGCGCTCCCCCCGCGCCGGGGGTCGCCTGGGGCTCTCCCGGCCGGAGGCGCCGGCTGGGCCCGGCCGCCCCCGGGCCGCCCCGCACCACCTGTTGCCGGTGGGCCCGAGCGGGGGCCGGGGGCCAGGGGCCGGGGCGGGCGGGCGGTGGCGGGTCCCGGCTCGCGGCTGTGCCTTGCCCGGGGTGCCTCGCCCGGGGCTTTGCAGCGCCCCGGGGGCTGCGGGGGCCCCGCTCGCGAGGCAGCCCGGCCGCGCAGCCGGAGGGTTTTTAACGGGCTTGGGGATCGTGCAGCAGCCGGGGGGGAGCGCGGAGGCTCCGTGGTTGCCCGCGCTAGGCTGCAGTGCCTGACCTGCCTTCGATCGCAGCTCCCGGGTCCTCCCGCTCGGGGCAGCGCCGAGTGCCGGCCCCGGAGCCCCCAGCGCCCCGGGCTGCAGTCCTTCAGGTCTCCACTCTCACCTCCAGCTTGGACACCCGTGCTGGGGCTGAACAGGGTGTTATGCAGAGTTTCTCAAGCCTCTGCGAGTTTGCCCTTTGGAATCAGTTGGCTGGGTCTTAATCCTTGGGTTTTGAACATCCTAAGGCTGTTGGGTCCCACTGTCTCATCAAGACCCCTGGATTTTGCTGCATGTCAGCTCAGTTGCAGTTAAAGCATCTCAGCTTCCAGGTCCTAGATGTAGGAGTCTTAGAGGATGGGAAAAGCTCTGTACTTGCCAGCCTCTCCATTTACTGAGCTCTCTCCTCTCCCTGCTGCTGCTCCTGGGGTGCATCCCCCGAAGCACCAGGAAACAAATGTTCAGGGTGATCATCCGTGGGCCTGCTGGAGGAGATGGGATAATGTGAACGTTGTGTTTGAAATGTCATACTGTTTCCTACAAGCGTTTTTTCAGCTGGGAATCTCTCTGAATCTTGGCCTGCAGGCCCAGGATGTGGCTGGCTGGCTTCTCGTGGTCAGACAGAAGGTTATTTGGGAGCTGCTCACTGCATGTGGCCTGGGGCACTGGTGCAGACAGTGCTGCACTGCTGTGGCTTGGTCAAGAGCTGATGGAGACTGGGAGATGTGTTTGGAGGGAGCCAAGGTGGAGGTGAGGGGTGCATACCCCAGACTGGCTCTAAATGTAGAGATTTTGCCACGCTCTGCACGTTGTCACCCTCAGAGGGACTTGTGCTTTAGGGCTGTGCTATTCCCTAAACTGGAGCAGAGCTGTGGTGACAAACTAGCTGCGTGTGACTCTGAGACTCTGCTGGTGGCTTTTGTCTGGCCATTTTTTGAGATCCTGTTGAGAGTCTGTTGTCTGGTTTGTGCTCCTGAGTGCACCAGAGCAGGGCTGAGCTCTTCCTGAGCATAAACCATCCAAGGCATGATTCAAATTACCCTGATTTTATGTATGTGGGGATATTAACTCATTCAGATTGCATCAGCTCCTGTTTGTGTCCAAGGCTTTAACAGTTGAAGGCAGAAGGCAAAGCCCAGCATTGCTTCCTTCCCCATGTGGGTTGAATGGCTGGAGAGCCCTTTGAAGGTTTGATGTGACTGGCTGGGTTTGCTTTGGCAGGAGGCAGAGCAGCCTCCTCCAGCCTGATGACTTGGTGCATAAGGGAGCTGGAGGCGTGGGCCAGGCACGGTGTCTCCTGAATGGGAATAAATCTTGGAAAACAGAAGTGCTAAAGTTGCAAGTGAAACAGTTGGGCATTGTGCCCAGACTCTCATGGTGGCAGAAGGGCTGGATGACCCCATAGAGGAGCCTGGATGCTCCCAGCAGATGCACTGATTACCCCTCACTCTCCTGGCTTATATTTGCTCTGGGCACCCTTTATCTTCACTCGGAATTCTGCTGGCTTTGCAGAGGGAAGTGGCCACAGCCCAGGTGTTCCCTCAGCCAGCTGAGTGCAGTTGGCTTTCATTCATGGAAAACACGCTGCTCTCCTCTGTCCTGGAGGTTTTGTGGGAGCTTTCCAAGTTTGCTCTGGTTGCATGTGAGATCTAGGAGAGACTCAGCCTGTGCCATGTGTCCGTAGTCATGTTGATCCCCACTAATGGAAACATCTCTGCTCTTAGGTGGAGAAATGCTGTTTTCCTCCCATCTTCCCACTTCATCTGAATCCAGGCTTGGTTTTTTCTGGCTTTTTTCTAACCATTCCTGTGAACAGGAGGGTCTGGGAAGGAGCAGACCCTGTGGCATTCCTCCAAGTGACAGTTTTTAGGAAGCAGAGGGAAGCTGAAGTGAGGGACTGTGGCTGCCTGCAGTCAGGGGAGGCAGATTTGGAAAGCCCAGTGTCCTGCCACCATGGCTCTCTCTCAGTGCTCAGAGCTGGGGGAACCTTGTGAGCCCTTGATTTGCTGGAACCTGGGGCTCTGAGCAAGGTCACACTCATGCAGCCTTCGGTGGGAAAGCTGCTTACGCGGGTGGGACAGGTGAGTCAGTGGCTTCCTCCTCATTTTCCGTCATAATCCCACTCTCTGGAGCTGCCTCCCTGCTCCCTGGCAGCCTCTGCATCTGCCTGTGTTTGCCTCAGCCTTCCTGGAGGCTCCCTCTTCTCCAGGCCACACTCACTGAGCTGGGCAGGGAGGAGCAGGCTGCTCCAAATTTCTGTCACATTTGCTGTTTGGAGTGTTGACACTTGCCTTGCATTTAGCAATGGCAGCTGAGGCAGCCCAGAGAGGCAGAAGAGCTGCTGCCTGCTCACAAGAAACATTTAACTCTTGCCCTCACAGCTCCCTTCCCCATGTGCTGGCAGCTCTCAGGTTGGCTGATAGGAAATGCCAGTGGTGCTCGCAAAATTAATTCGTGTTCTGTTGCTTGAAAGATGAGGAGGGTTTTTGTGTGCTGTTTCCTCTTTTCTGGAAGAAAACAACACTGGTGCCCTGGTGCCTGGGCAGAAGGGAGAAGGGGGAGCCCTGGCAAGGAAATAGGATCCAGAGAAATGTGTCACCAGCAGAAAGAGCAATTGTTTTCCTGCATTTCCATGGCAGAGCCTTGTCCTGTTGAGGCAGCCCGTGTTTGACAGCCAAGATAATACATTTATATTGATGTAATTAGCGGGACGTGGAGTTTGCTGAATGGCTCGGGGGCAGCCTGCTTTTCAGACTAACTCCAGCAAATAGATCAGGGAGGATTGGAAAGCTGCCGTGGGTTGCTGGAATTGGCCCGTTGGGTTTCTGGAGGTTGAATACATAACTGCTGATATTTCCTATTGTGCTGTACCCTGCCTATTTGAAAAGAAAATAACTCAAGGGAACATGGGGCTATTTTTGCCAGCTTGAGATGATCAAGTTTGATTTCTAAAAACTGGAGCCGAGTCTTTAGGCTTGCACATTAAAACCAGTGTTGGAACCATATCTCTGTTCCTCCACAAATGCGTGCCTCCACACTTTGCCAACGGTGTAAACTCTAATGAGTGTTCATAAAAAAAGAGAGCTTTTCTGTTCCTGCAGTGCAGCCCCTTTTGTAGGAAATGCTGTGGGCTTGAGCAGGCTCAGCATCAGTGACAGTGACACTGTGTCAGGACACTTAACTGGTGTCCTGCCCCAGCCCTGGTGTGAGCAGCCATTGCCAAACCTCAAGGTTATCAGTGCATTCTCAATTTGGTGAAATAGATACCAAGACCTTACAAAAAACTGTTGTCCCCTCCAGTGATGCTGCCCAGTTGCATTTCCAATGTGATGCTTCCAGTGGCAATGATGCCTTGGGTTTTAGCTTTTATATTTTTCAGATTCTCTGCTGGTTAGTGTGTAACTCTGGAACTTTGTATTAGATATTGATAAGTTCTCTTCACAGGGTAGTTAGACAAAACAATCCCTTCCCAGCTAGAGAATCAAGAACACCCTTTACCCAAAAGGCATAAACAATGTCAAAAGGAAAGGGGCAAGCCAGGGGCTGAGGCTCCATAACCTGGGGCTGTGGTTGGACAATTGACCCCAAGACCAAAATTTATAAAAGTGTAAAACTCATGACCTGAATCCATCTTGGATTTGACTTGGGTGTAGCCCCAGCTAGGCTCTTGCACTGGCCAAGGTGTATCCTTTCAATAAATTCCTATTTTATTCCTTCTGCTCTGCCTTATCTCTGTTCCAGGTCAGCACCAGTTTCCCCTTCAGCATCTTGTTCCCACTCCCAGCCCAGGTGATTTCAGTTTTCTGAGGTTATCACAGGCAGCTTCCCAACCTGTGTCCTTCTGCTCTTGTAACAAAAATGTTTGCAGAAAAAGTTACTCATAGACAACTTTGCTGGCAGCAAATCCCCTGTGTTTGTCCTGCTCCATGGAAGTGGGAGCACAGCACCAGGGTCCTTGTGTGCTGAGCTCTGTCCTCTCCTTTTGCTATCCACAATCCACAGAGGCTGCACTGGTGTGATCAAGGTCTTGCTCTCCAGCTTGCCTGTCAGTCTGCTTCCTGCAGACTGGCCAGCAGGCAGAGCTTGGGAAGTCTGTGGAATTCCAGCCCAGCCCAGCAGGTCTGTGCTGAGCTGCTGGCTGTGGATTGCTTTCCCTTCCCATCCCATGGTATGTTCAAGGATAATGATGTGATGTGACACTTGGAGGGTGCTCTGTGTGCTGGTGTTGGTCTCACTCCCTCCTTCTCTCTCCTGAATCTCCTTCCTTTCCAGTTCAGGAGCAGCTCAGTGAGTGCCTTGGAGGTGCTGTGTGCCTGGAATTCCCAGTGTAGCTGCCCAGACTCTTGGGCTAAAAGGATTAGGGTGGTCCTTTTGAACCTGAAGAGTTCCTGAATCAGTCTCTTATTTACTCATTACTGGTCCCTGAGTGGTGCCCCTTTCCATTCTGTACACCCTCTGTCTGCTGCTCTGGTTCTGTTAGCAGCACCTGTCCAAGTGCTCATCTTTTTCCCACTGCCTGGAATTATCAGTGATGGGGAGTGCTGGAAGAGAAAAGCTCGTTGTGAGTTCACCATCACCTACCCCAGAAGCATCACACTGTATCTGATGGTGTGGCTGTGGGGATAGTGAGCAAGGTGAGGGGGCAGAATGGGTTCTCTTGCTCTGCCATGCTGCTAAAGAGGCTCACTGATCACATGGTGCCAGCTGAATCCTTATTTTTGTCCTCCCTCCCCAACCTAAAATAGAGGAAGTAAGAGTGTGCTGGAGAGCCAGACACTTATGGATGAGGGTTCTTGTTGCCTCCATCTGGTAAAGGCCTGTCCCAAAGGAGACAGCACTTTCCCAAAGCAGGAATTTCATTAAAACAGGTTGTTTTTTGAGCAGAGAGCATGAAGGAGAGAGGGGAAATATCTCGGAGGAGGAAGGTTTGCCGAGGCAGCTACTCAAACGTCATGGCTTCTGGGGGTGGGATGGGCATGTTTGGCATAATCAGAGGAATTTGTACTTCAGAATCTCCAGGAGATGTAGCTGCTAATGATGTCCTGGCTATGCAGAGTAATTAACATCTGTTTCTGTATTTGAACATTCAGGCAGCGTGCCCCACCAGCCGTCGCTGCGTTCCCGTCCGGCCCCTCGGGAGATCCTGCCCTGTTGCTAATTGTTGGGAGCTGTCCAGAGTCCTCCTCACACCATCCTGCTGTGCTCCATCCTGCTGTGCTCCATCCTGCTGTGCTCCATCCTGCAGTGCTCCATCCTGCTGTGCTCCTGAGGTGTGCCATTCCCTGCTCTGATGACAGCTCACACCAGGATGATCAGCAGCAGCTGCCGGCAGGGACTGGGACCATTGGTGGGCACAGAGCTATAAAGTCACATCCAAAGGTTCTGAGAGCACGAGTGAAGAGTCTGAGCTGACCCAAAAGCTGTCTCCAGGAGGGACCAAGCTGCAGCTGGATGCTGTGGGAAGCACAGAGCCCTCTGCGTGCTGGAGTTCAAGGGGATATTGATTGAGGGACCAAAAATGTGAGGTTGGTTTTCTCTGCTGGTGCCATGCTGATGGGCCTGGGGTCTCAGCAGTCATTTATTCTTACGTGCCTTTTTTCACTCTCTGTCCAGCAGCTTGGGACACCTCCTTCCAGGCTTGGTGTGCTCCCAGTGCTCAGTGCAGGGACCTTCTAGCATGCTCCACTCAGCAGGTGCCAGCAGCAGCTGCTCGGGACCAGGGACACCAGGCTGACCCTACACTGACTGGCACTGGACCTGCCAAGCAGGAATTGTCTGGGGTGAGAGGCTTTTCTGACTGGGCTGGGCTGGGAGGGGCTGGAAGGAAGGAGACTTCTCTCCTCTTGTTTGTGAGCACACTCACCCTGCTTCGTGTCTCTCGTGCCTTTCTTTCTTGTCTTCCTTCCTTGTTGAATTCCTTCTTTGAGTGTTTCCATGCTGTCTGTGTGCAGGCCACGTGCTTAAATGGATGGGGATAACAACATCCTCTGGTTTTCTCATGGTGAAGAAGAAACTGTGAGAAAGGAAGAGAAACTGTGGGGTCTTCCAGCACCTTGCAGTCTTAAGCAGTGGAAACTGCATGGCTGTTCCAGGGTGTGTTTGAGGCAGTGCAAGGACAGGGCAATAAATGAAGAAACTGTGCATAGCTTTGCCTGCAGTAACCACAGAGCTGTGGCAATTCCCACCCCCCTGGGACAGAGAGGTGACTGTGTTGTGCCTTATGTGGCTGGGCTGCTCTCAGCCTGGGCACTCAGGACTGGGGAGGCAGGATGAGATGGTGGGAGGCCAGTCTGAGCTTGGACCATCAGGCAAATTTGCAGCATTTGATGGTGCTGTCCTTGGATTGAAATGATCCAGGTTGACATGGCCTCATCCAGGTTGGGGCTTTGGATTAATCAGATGGACACTAGAGCTTGCTGTGTGTTGGCCCATCTGGTCTGCTGGATGTGTTTGTGTTGGTGTCCAGCCACAGCAGGTCTGCAGGAACCTCTCCTAGCTTTGGTCAGTGAAGCCAGGCCATGAGCACTCTGGAGTTTGAGTGGTGACTGTCACCAGGCAGGTGTTGGTCAGATCTCCACCACAGCTTGTTCTCATGGGTGAGAAGGATGAGGTGGCATTCCTGCTCTTGGATCTGTTTTGATGCAGCCTTGGAATGTCTTCCAAAAGCTACTGCCCTTGTTCCTGTTGCCTGACCTTGCTGTGTCTCAGCAAGCAGAGCCTGCTGGAGGGGAGCCTGGGGGTCTGCAGCACCACACAAGGCTCAGGCAGCTGGATGTGTCTTGCAAGGCCTGTGGGAGTGACTCCAGTAACATGATCTCCTCTCCATCTGCACTTTTGGTTCAGGAGGCAGCCAGCAGCCCTTGGTTAAAGCTCAGCTCCCTCCCTGTGTTGGAGGTGCCTCGTGTGGCTGGCTGGCTTTGCTCCACCATTACCCAAACCATCTGTGTTGTGTTTCAGCCCTCTCAGAGTACAGCCTTTTTCTCATATGACCATTGTGTTTGTTCAAATGGCTGTTGCCAGAAAATATTGCTTAAGGTGTGTGTAATTGAACACATCCTACACTTCCAGCTGTACTGGTGTGGGTGAAGAGGAGCCACTTGTGATGGGGACAATGAGCCAGTAAAACTACTCTGGTGAGGAGAGGGGAGGGTGGTGGTGGTGTCAGGCACTGTTTTGTTTGTATCACTTCCTTGTACCAGATGTTTTTCCACACCTATAATTTCAATACAGTATAATCTCCTAACAGAAGCAGTGGCATGGCTGCCACATCAGTGTGCAGAAGGATTGATGTGTTTTTCAGGTGTCATCTGGAGGTGGAGTGGGGTAAGCAGTAATGCAGTGCTTTTGCATTAAATGATTGTGGTGAGCTGTGCTTCCTTGTTGCTCAGAGAAGCTGTGGCTGCCCCATCCCTGGAAGTGTTCAAGGCCAGGTTGGATGGAACTTGGAGCAGCTTGGCTTAGTGGAAGGTGGCAGGGGTGGTAGGAGATGGGCTTTAAGTTTCCCTCCAATCCAAACAAAACCATTGTGTGATTCTAGACAAGGAACTTCCTCTCTGCCCCCTGAGTCTGTCCCCCTCCCTGTTCTTTCCCGGTTTCCTGTGCTCCTGGGGAAGGCAGGAGCCTCTTGTGCAGTTCTCAGCAATTCTGTTTTATCTGTTGGTTGTTTGTGATGGAAATGCCAAATGGCACCATTGTCTGACAGGCTTCTCCCACCTCTGCTTGCCTGAGGCACAGCCAGAGATGTGTTGGCTTAAATCTAGGCCAGTTGGTTGGAAATTGGGACATGGTGCCCTATGAAAGCCAGGGAAAGCCAAATTGCATTAAAATGGCAGGAGACAGCCAGGTGCTGCTGCCTGTATGGCTTGGGCAGGGCACTGCAGTGAGGACTGGAGCTGTCTCTGGGAAGGGATGCAACTGGATGTGTCTTGGGCAAACGGCATATTTACTGTCTGTCTAATCTGTGTTAGAATGAAAGCTGTGACTGGAGTGTCTGAGGACAGTGTGCTCAGGGAACATTTCCACCTCCTGTCTCTCAGACTTTGCTTTCCAAGTCTGTGGCCTGAGTTTTCACTGGCTGTGAGACTGTTTCTTGCTGCAATTCTCTTCCCCTCCCTTCTGCAGTAGCCAGCCCTTCATCTGCTTATCTGTCAGCTTAGCATGATCTGAAGATACAATCCCTGCTGTCCTTTTGGGAATGACCTCGTGTTTGTGCTGTGTCTGGGCCTCTATGAATTTGGGTTGCTGAGTGATTGGGAGGAAGGAACTTCATGGGTCATCAAGTCCAGTTCCGTGCTGCTGAAGACGGGCAGTCAGCTCATGCAGGTCATGAACTTGTCCTGGAAACAATTGTTGGAACTCACACTGTGCTTTTTTCCCCAGTGCTTCTGGAGCAGCCGGTCCAGAGATCTCTTGGAAAGGTTAGAAACCCTCCTCACACTTGCAGTGTCCACTTTTCCTGGGTTGGTTTGTTGTGCCTGTGTCATTGCAGAGTGTCAGCTTGCAGATGAGATGATGACTTGCACATTTTTTTCCTTCCCTGGTTCTCTGTAACCTTTATGTCCTGCAGCAGTTGTGGCTCTGGATGGAGATTTGTCCTGAGAAATGTACTGAAGGCTGTTTTGTTTTCCCATTTGGGCAGCTTGGTTTGGCTGGGCCCATTTGTTTCCTTGTTGTGCTTTTGAGTGTTTCAAGTGCAGGTGGACCTGTGAGCTGCACAGTTGTGAATGTTAGCGAATACAGAAGAGTGCTTTTTGTGCTGCTGTCATTTCTGTCTTCTTTTTTAATGTTTGTCCTTGCTACTTGTGCCATCTTGCCCCTTCAGGAGGGAGAGATGTCAGAAACATTTGAATCAAGGTGAACCTGATAAAGCAATGTATTGAAGAGCCAGTGCCTGGCTCTTACTCGTGGCTCTTATTCATGTTTATCTCTAGCTGTGAATGTGCAATAACAACAGTTCTGTTCAGCACAGGCTGGCACAGCCTCAGACAGGAAGATCTGCTGTTTACCAAGCAACACTCTGCTAAAAGTGAGAAAGAGGGGAAAAAAGTGGTTTATTGCTGCTGGGTAGCTCAGAGTGTAGTTAAACCTTTCTGAAAAAAGAGGAAACTAAGAGCACATGTGTTACTCAAGATGCATTTTTCCTGGCAAGAGTCCCATGTGTGTGCTCTTCTTGCAAAGCATCCCTGCGTATGCTCCTTCCCATTAAATCCACAGCATATTGGGAGCAGGCAGCTTCCTGTTTTTATAATGCAACTGGTCTCAGCAGGCAGTCTGTCGGGGTGATTTTTCAGCCTGACATCTTTTGTAGCTGGGGCAGCCTGTGAGCTGAGTAGGATGACAGAACTCTGCTGCAAGGATTATAAACACGGGGAGGAAAAGATCTGGAAATGAGATCTGCTGGTAAAGCTTCTCAGGATTGGATGCTGTGCTTGTGTTGTTTCTGTCCTTCCCCTGTGAGTCTCTCAGTGGCATTTCCTTGCTGCTGGTGCTCAGAGGGCCCTGCCAGCCCACCCACGCCGTGGTGACGCTCCAGAGTCACCCACAATTGGCCAGGAACTGCAGGACACACAGGCTCATTGCACTCCACTGGAGCAGTGTTAATTAACTTAATAGAGCACTGGGGTGCTAGGGATTTCTTTGTGTGGGTTTTCTTAAATGTATGTTTACTCAGACCCTGCTGCAGCAGTGCCCTTGTTGCCATTTTCATGCTCCTTCAGATGCTGCTTTACAGTTGTCAGTGGAGATGAGGTTTGAAGTTAACCTTTATTTTGAAAAAAAACCTTCCTGCTTCTCCTCTTTTTCTCCCTCCAGCTTGTGATTAAGATGCTGATTGCCCTTTTGGATCTGTGTAATCCCCTCTTTCAAAGTGACCAGGATAGATTTCCTGTAGCTCCCTGGATTATCTGTCACTGGTTTACAGTGTCCAGTGCAGGGGAGAAGAGGAAACTTTGTTCAGACTTTGGAAGTTGTTTTGTGGCTAAGCTGGCTCTGCAATACATCTGGTTTTCCTATCAATCTTTCACTTCAGGCTTTGGACACCTCTTCCTCTGCCTGCATGTTTACAAAGTTGAGCATTAAATGCAGCTTAGCCCAATTCAGCTGCTGTGTATGAATTTCTTCTGGGCTAAAGTTGGGCCAGAAACAGTATCAAGGCAGCTGAAAGAAGGTAAAGACCCTCAAGCTTGCCATTGCATGTTGGTGTCTGTGGCCAGAGACATGGGCTGCTGTTCTGGACTTTGTAGCATGGAGTGTGAGATCCTGTTCTGTGCTGGTCTAGGACTCCAGGTTCAATTATCTTGTTACCTTGTTAATAGCCTGTCTGGTAATCTGCTTCCAGACAGTGCACTTCCGCTAGTGATATCTCTGCAAGTGCTGTACTGGTCTGTTTCTCACCAAGACCTGGAAAACAGCTCACTTAAAGCTTCCTGTCCTCTCAGTTTCCTGCAAGACCAGAATATCTGACTCTCTTCCCTCTGCCCCAGAACAAACATTTGGGTGGGTGAGTTTCACCCTTTGCTCCTTTTTCTATGTCCTCCCATGTGCAGTGCTTGCACACTGCCTGTGGTCCTCGTGCCCTGCACTCCTGAGGACTCCTTGGCCCTGGCAGGTAAGGCAGAGCTTTCTGAGACACAGAACCCTGGCAGCTCTGTGGTGGAGCACAAGGGCTGGAAAAGCTTCTCCCATCCCAGCTGAATGTGCCAACCACTGTCCCATCCCTGCAGTTATACCCCTGCCTCAGTCTGTCCTTGGAGGTGCCTTCCCAGCCCTCCCTGCTAGCAGCTTTGCAAGGAATTGGAACTTGCTGACACCCTCATTTCCTGCCAAGACTGCAGTACTTGGGCTGGCTTGGCAGGTGGGGGCAGGCAAAAAAAGCAGCAAAACTTTGTCGTGTCCCCAGCTGTGTGCAGGACACCTGCTCAGGACACTCTGTGTGCTCAGCACAGAGTGTTCCAGCTCGCTTGCTCCTGCTGCATTTGAGCCGTGGAGCTCTCCTTGGGTTGTGTTTGCAGCTTGGATTTCAGTGCTGTGTCTGCCTGAGGTGGGTGTCTTGTTGCTTGCCTGCTCCTCTCCTGCTGCCTTGTGGAAAAAAAGAGGATTTTTCCCTTCCTCTCCTGGGGTTCTTTTCTCATAAGCCATCTCAACCTGGTGAATTCCAGCCATGCTCTTGGTGCCTGTTTTGCACATCCTCAGGTCCTGCCACCCTGCCTGGAGCTGGGGACTGGCTAGATGCCACAAATGCTTGAGCTCTTTTCCCTTCCTTGGCTAGCAAAACACCATCAGACACTCCCCTCTGCATTCTTAGCTGTCCCAACCTGCTCTGGGACTTTACCTTAAGCTGCCACGTACCAGGTGCTGTGCACCTTCCCAGCCCTGCACAGCATTCCCTGCTTACCCTGGGCATGTGCCTCCTTCAGGGGAGATCTGCTGTCCACAGAGGCAGGATTGGTGGGGGCCAAGGGTTGTCCATTCCTTCAGAATGTCTAAAGTGATCTCCTCCAGCTGGATGCCCCCAACACAGCCCCAGCTCCTGCAGCTGCCCCTGACTCCTTGGTGTTTGAGGGTGTGAGTCACATCCTGCAGTCCCCAGAGAGGAGGCTGCTCCTCCAGGGCTGTGTGTGGGCACTTCACAATGAGAGCTCTTCAGGAGCCCTGTTTTCTCCCTGCCAGCAGAGCTGATTTGGGACTGAAGGCAGAGAGCTCCTCCTTTGCTGGTGATGGTGGTCCCAGGTCCCAGCACATCTGGCTCCCCAGGGAATGGTCATGGCCCCAAGGCTGCCAGAGCTCCAGGGTGTTTGGACAATGCTCTCAGGCATGGGGTGGGATTGTTGAGGAGTCCTGGTGCAGGGCCAGGAGTTAGACTCATGATCCTTGTGAATCCATTCTAACTCAGGACATGTGGAGCTTAGTCAGCCCCCAGGCAGAGGAGCTCACACAGCAGAGGGAGGAGAAGGGCTGGTACTTCAGCTTCAATCTTAGAAGAAAGTCTCCTGCAGCTTCCTCTGGGGCACAGCTTTGAGGGATGTATTTCCCTCAGGTGCATGGTGAGCCTTCTCCTGGGCCAGATGCTGGCCCTCACCTCAGACCAGAGCTGTATGGAGTTCAGTATGTCTGATGGTATTTTCATTCCTGGATCTTCCCTGGACCAAGGGAGTAGCTCAGAATTGATTTGATTTATATGCTGGGGGAGTGGAGGAATTAATGAAGTGGCAAAGTCTTGTCCCTGAATTTCCAAAATTGAGAACCAAGAGAGGCTGGAAAATTCAAGCAGGAGCAAAGCTAGCTCATGCCACATTGATCAGTAGATTACTAGGAAAAGGAGTGTGGGGGTAGCCAGCACAAAGAGGGGCTGCTGCATGTGGGACCAGCTGGGGTGGGTCTGCCTCACTGGTTTCCTCAGTGGCTGCAGCAGCTCCAGGGACTTCTGTCTCTTCCTGCTGCGTGCCAAAGGGCAGAGCTTGGAGCTGATGCTAGGAAAAGTTGATCCTGCAACTTCCTAGATGCACTGAAACACATGGGCTAGTTCCTTTTTTTTTCCCCCTCTTCAGAGCTAAAACTTAACTTTGAAACTGGAGGGAAGGAAAGGGGGTTGGGTAGATCCCCACCCTTCCTGTGACACAAGAGCTGGGGCCCAAAGGGTCAGCCCTGCTCACTGGTGTGCAGTAATAAGGTTATATGGAAGCATCCAGGCAGCTGCTTTGCTGTCCTGGCAGCAGGAGGAGCTCCATGGGACAGCTTTGCTGTCCTGCACTCTCTGCATGCCTGCTACCAAGGGTCTAGTGGAGAATTTGAGGAGGGGTCTGCATCACATACCACAGATCAGAATAAGCAGCTGTGAGTGGCTTGGGGGGGGCAAGATCAAACCTGGTTTTATTTTGGAAATGATATTTTGGGAGCAGTTACACACATTAGTTCAAACCTGGTAATTATTGCAGCTGCAAGGGGCAGAAAACCAAAATCCAAACTCAGCATCTTGCTAAGGTGCTTAACTGTTCATTTCCATGAGTGAGATCCACCCTTCTCAAGACACTTCAATCTGTTCACATTGTTGCTTCCTCTCCAGATTAGGTAGGTGGAAGTAGTGCTTTATTAATTAGAGGAAAACTCCTGCTCCCTCCTGCCAAGACAAGGAACTCTTGGCAGTTTGCTCCCTTTTAGTGACTGAAGTGAATTCCCCTGTTCAGTCAGGTGCCTTCAGATCATCTCCTGGGCATCTCCCTGCCCAGTGGCAGAAATTCCTCAAAAATAAGGCTGAGTGCTTCCAGAGAGGCTTTCTTCTTCTTTAATTGACCCCTTCCCTTG
Organism: Erithacus rubecula; assembly: GCF_903797595.1. Taxonomy (NCBI): domain Eukaryota; kingdom Metazoa; phylum Chordata; class Aves; order Passeriformes; family Muscicapidae; genus Erithacus; species Erithacus rubecula. The sequence goes on from NC_136669.1 coordinate 14,384,241, forward strand.
CTGGGGTGCAGTTTCCATTCTCCCCTTGACTTCTTGGAGGCTCCTCATCTGCCTAGTGTTAGCCTGAGGCATTTTAGAGCTCAGCATGGTGAGCACGTCCATGCTTTGCATTGGGCTGTAATACTGCTGCCCACTCCTGTTCTCAGACTGGTTCTCCCTCTCCCCACCTTTGGTCAACGCTCCCCCTTCAATATCATTCATTGGCTGCTCTCACCTGGCGTGAGGGTGACCCTGAGGAGAGAAGGATTTACTGCTTTGCCTGGAGAAATCCGATTTCACGCAGCACTCACAGCCGAGCAGCCCAGTTAGACCAGACAGTCTCGGAGATCACTCCGACTTAGCCAGGTTATCCTCCACCTATTTATAGCTCCCTTCCTCTCCCAGCTCCACCCACCGTGGGGTTTTGCTGCAGGTGTTAAAGCAGGGCTCCCAGCCTTTCCCCTGCCTGCAGAGTGGAGCTGCCTGGTGTGGCGCCTTGGTGTGGAGCTGGGGAGCAGCAGCGATGCGGGCAGCAGGCACGTCTGGCTCCTCTTGGCATGAGCTAAAACTGGCCTTTCCATGGGCAGCAGGAGGGAGCAAAGGGTTCTGCTTTACCAGCTCGAGGAATTGGTCTTGAACCAGGCTGTGGAATTGCTTTATGTGGCAGTTTAACCCACCTCAAGGGGGAAAAGGCTACTGGTGCCTGGGCATCCTTCTTCTGTTTGGCTCAGCCTGCAATGAGGGGCTGTTCTACCCAGCTTGCCTTTACTTATCTACTTTATTATGATAGAATTCAAGCTCTGAGGTAAGAGACAGTTTGTTCTTCTTGTAGGTGTCAGACCTGCGTCCCCTGTGCCTTTGCTGCTGGAGCACATAGGGCCCCTGGGATGGGGTGGAAGAGCCAGAGACACCACAGGCGTGGGATGTCTGATGTCTCCAGATAGACTGAGTTGATGACACTTGGAAATGCTCTTCCCCTCACATCCTGTGCCTTTCATTTAGCCAGAAAATCAGATTTGTTACAAATTAACTGCTTGAAAACTGCTTGGAAAAAGTGAAACCTTGCTCTGGGGTAGTGGGGATGTGGTGCTGATGTACAGCAGCGAGGCAGCCCAATTAAAACAAGGAGGAGGCAGGGAAAACTGTGTTCTTGGGCTTTTTTCAGATTTCTTTGGTTCATCCAGGCTTTGCAGGCTACAGAGGCTGTGGCAGAGCAGTTAACATTCTCCAGTTAATGACCTAATGTAGGCGCATTCTGGTATTGAGCTTGTAGCAAAATTGCACCTGCTCCTTGAGCTGCTGCTTTTGAGAGTCTATTATCTATCAAGGCCTTTCTTGATCCCTTAGATCAATCCTGGGATTGAAAAGCTGCATTTTAGGACTTCTCATCTCAGCCTTTTTATGGCAAAAGTAGTTTCTTCGCAAAGGTCTTTCTGTGGTTCATTCATCTCCTTAAATCCTGGTGGGTAATTGAATAAGCTCAGCTGTGCTAATTTTTCTATCTTCCTTGTTTCTTCTTGCTTGCTCTGTTAAATGTTACCTTGATCCATTGCTCCTGACATGCATCCAGATTGTCCTGCCTTTTCACTTGAAGGAGAGACGTGTGTGTGTTTAAACGTCTTTTAATACAGAGGACATGAAGTGTTTCTGGAGTTTAATTGTGAGGGTGCTTGAAGAATAAATTCTGAAAAGTAGGAAAGAGAGAGGGAGAAAAGGAGGAGCAAAGCCCTAGACCTGCTTCTCTGGGTAGGGGTGTGCTCAGGATCAGCTAAAACTTGCCTTGAGCTGAAAGTAAATAGTCACAGAAAATACTTGTGCAAATCCCCAGTCCGTCCAGTTCCAGTCCCACTGGGGTGTTAGTGGGAAACAGGAAAGAAAGGATATTATATTTTATTTTACAAGTAAGCACATAAGCTATCCAGTCCTTGTAGCTGAGTACCTGAAACGAGTGTGCCAGTCAGAGCCCAGACTAACCTTGTGTGTGTGGTCCCCAGGGCTGCTGGCTTGGGCCTGGCTTGTCTCGTTTTCTGCTTCTTTCCCATGTGTGAAGGGCTTTGTGCTGGACTCTGCTGTGCTTCCCTCCATCAGTCAGTGCTTCCCTGTGCTTAGGAACTCCTGGTGCTTAATGTAGGGGGAGCCTCTTCTAGAGCCCCCAGCTCCCCATCTCTTCAGTGACACAGTGAGCTCTGGAATGGGGACCCTGGTCAGAGCATACATTTCTAGGCTTTAAAACTGCAGGGTTGTTGCTGAAATCATACCTTATCTTTCTCTCTTTTTCTTTCCTTTTTTTTCCCCTTTCTCTGTTTGTTTGTTATTTTTTTCCCGACTCTGATCAGAACCGACCCTCCTTTGTCCAGCGTGCTGGGATCTTTGCAGCAGCCCATGCCGCAGCGCCTCGCCCGTCCCGCCCCAGCTGCCCATGCCACTGGCTCGGAGCTAACCTAGGCTGTGGCAGCGTGGCCTGGGCAGGGGCCAGCATGGGCAGCTCTGCCTCATCGCTGGCCGCAGAGACGGAGTCGGACCATGGCTTCAGTAGCTCGCCCTACGCGGGGCACCCGGCCGTGGGCTGGTACCGGAGCAGCCCCGGCGGCCCCGTGTGGGAAAGCGCCCTTATAACGCGGCAGCACCAGCACTTCCAGCACCGGCTGCGAAGGTAAGAGGAGGGGAAGGACCTGCTCACCCGCTCACCTGCTCACCTCTCAGCTTCAGCCCAGCCTGCCCTTCGGACACCAGCTGCTTTGCATCCTGCTGAGTGTTGGCACGCTCTGTTCAGTTCCTTGGGATGCCACAGCCAAATTCCCACCGGTTTGAGTGATGCCGAGCCCTGGCTTTGCACAGGGTGGCTGATGTCTCCTGCAGAATGGACTGCATGACTTATCCCAGCTCTTCCTCACTCACCTAAATTGTCAAGGTGGCTGCCTGGGAATGGGATCTCAGTTCCTTGTTTGCCGTGTCCTCGTGGCTCCTTTTCTTTCTGGCCTCCCAACCACACTATAGCATGACAGGTGGAGGATTGTCTCTCCAGGTTGGGTGGCAATAAGCTGCAAGAGTTTCTGAACTCAGAAGAGCCAGAGAAGCTGTTTTCATGCAAAAGCAGTGAAATGCTTTTGAATAACAGATCCACAGGGATGAAACGCACCAAAACAGAATTACTCTTAAAAACAGATTAGTGTTTCCAGCCCTCAATTCCTGTCCCACCTCGATGAAATCAGCACCTCAGATGTGTCTCTGAGCTGTTGCCTCTCCCCCTTCCGCATCAGCCACTTGCAGTGAGGAGTTTCTCTTGTTTTTGGAGGGCTGGTGTCCTGCATTCAGTCTCTGACAGGTTGAGAGATTTATCAAAAAGCATCCCAAACCCCTCTGCCCGGGGGCTTGGCTACAGAGGCTGCCCTGTTTTGTGCTGATAACGTTTGAGCCTTTGCCTAATGCCTGCTTTGTGTGGACTCTAGCCTGGATGGTTGTCCATACTTGCTTGAGTCTGTTTGGAGCTGCTGGGCATTTAGGAATAGCTGCTTGCTCTGAGTGTCCCTGAGCTGTCCTGGCTTTCCCCTGGAGGTGTTTGCTGTGATGTTGGTGCAGTATCAGTGGTGCAGTCCTTGTTTTCCTGCCTTCCTGCTGCTGCGAGGTCAGGATGTGCTTCCTGGGCTCTGGTGCATGACTGGAGGCTCCCAGCAATGTCAGGCTTTGCTCCTTTCTGGCTCTGGCTTGGGTCTTGTTGAGCTGGGAACAGTGTGAAACCAATAAGTTGTTGTATTTATAGAATAGTCTTGAGTACTTTTAAAAAAGGATATTTTGTGCAGTTCCCAAGTTCTGTTGCTGTGTGTGCTAACCTGTGTGGCCATCCACAGCTCTGGTTGGTGATCTGTGCTGTGTGGGTTTGTCCCCTCTGGTTTAGAAGGATCCTACAAACAGAGCTGGGTTCTTCCTGCAGGGTTATCCCTTCTGGACTGCTGGTTTTCTCTCTGTTGCCTTGAGGAGTTGGGAAGGTATCTCAGCTCACAGATGAACTCCCTGGTACGGCTGTGCACTGCCAGAACTGAAATTTAGGAATTTCCAGTGTACACCTGGCCCTGGGCACTAAAACAGGCGGTGTCTCTACAGCCTTGTGTGTGGCAGCTGAGGCTGCTCATGATTCCAAATCTGTAGTTTGAGGAACTAAGTGATATCTTGACATGTGGAAATCAATTTCCTGAAGAACCAGCCTCGGTGGTGCAGCGGATGTTGGGGCAAGAACAGGAACTGCCGGTCTTGGCGCAGATAATGCCGGTGTCCTGTGGGGACAGGGGTGGCTTTGTGATAATTCCTCATTTCCCCTGCTCAGGGGAGAGCAGAACTCATCCCAGCTCAGTGCTGCGTGGTTCCTGGAGACAGGAAAATCACCGGCCGTGATTCACTGAGCAGCGAGTTGCGTGGGAAGAGCTCGCTCCAGGCACTGATTATGGAAGTGGGTTCAAAAGACCTGCTGAGATCAGCCAGGCTGCCAGGCATCAAAGGGCTGCTCCCAGGGAACAGCAGGGCCAAGGAGCAGTGGATGATTTGTTTTCAGAGAGGAACAGATAAATATATTCTTTTTAAAAATTAAGTAAGTCAATAGAACAAGTCAGGGTCGGTATCCTACCTGTGCATGTCTTCATCCCCGGAGTCATGTAGTGTAGGAAGGAAGTGGAGTACTGGAGAGTCAATTTGAGGCTGAGCAGGAGTTCTGGAATAGGCTTTGCTTCTCCTGCTGGTTTTCTGTCCCTGCCTGCAGCCACCTTCAAAACTGATAATGCTTTGGCTAGAGCAGCACAGATCCAAGCTGCTCTGGGCTGTCTCAGGGATGAACACAAACCTTCCTTGGCAGACAAACAAGGACACAAATACTTAGCATGTGACTTTGGTCTGTACTTGATTTGGGAGCTGGGGGAGTCATCCCTCGTGGTGGGATGGGAATAAGGAGAGAAATCAGTGCTGGTTGGCTTTCAAGATTTTAAAACCTGGGAGGTGGCTTCACTGTCTTCTGTTGCCTGGGTGAGGCTGATGGTGTGGAAGTTCCTGTCTGCTGAAGAGACAAGAGGGAGTAGAGAAAGGGCCTTAGTGGTAGAAGCAGCAGGCTTGTGACAACCAGATTTGAGTCCCTAATCTTTTCTGGACAGGCTGTGCAGTTTCTGAGTGTCAGCATTTAAACAGGAGCCTGTCCCTTTCCCGGTGTGCCAGGAGGACACAGCTACTGAATGACTGGAGGTACCAGGTATTGAGTTCATGTTGGAGGGATCTGATTGCAGAAGCCTCTGCTTAGGGCAAAGATGTTGGGTTTAAATTCACTCCTGGTAGCTGTGTGCAGCCAGACAAGTCCTGGCTCAGCTACAAGTCCCCTTGGGCTCTGTCTTGCTCATGTGCTTGGAGGTGCTTGGCCTGGTCTGTTGTTGGGTGGGAGCGTTCAGCTGAGCCTGGGCATCCATCATGGCCAAGCTTCCTGATGTGCCAAACCCTTCCTGGAGCTGGGAGCAGCAAGGGGCAGTGCCACAGCTTGGTGCTGGCAGCAGGACATGGCTCCATGGCTGTGGCTGCCACTGTGGAATGGTTTGGGAGCAGTGGGATCGCAGTGGTTTCTCCTGCTGCTGCTGGAAGGGGTGGTGGCACCTCTCCAGGGTGTATCTTTCCCCCCTGTAAGGGGTTAAGAGGGAATTTGGGCTCTGAACTGTTTGCTGATGAGATTTAAGGCAATGTTGCTGTTCACCTATTCCTCACTCAGGATTTATGAGCAGGGTTCTGCTGAGTACTGAGAACTTCTGAATTTCACTCTTAGGAGAGGCCTTTGGAGAAGGTTTGCAAGGTTGGTGCAGCTGACCTAAGTCTCTGCTCACTACTTGCTTTGGCTGAAGCTCTCTGAATGCCCTTCTCTTCCAGAGGATATTCATTTTCTGGGCTTTCCCACAGTGCTGTGCTGAGGGTTTTTATTTTTCTATAAAAGTCTTTGCAGAATGAAATACTTCTGGGTCTCAATGACTGTGGAGGGAGGAACACACTCTTTTATTATTCTTTTATTTTATTATTATGGTGTACTAAAAATAAAAGTTTACATAAAAATATGTAAATCTCCCCACTTTTAGAGGGAGGTGAGGGTTCTGGTTTTATGGCAGGTGGTGGGAGGGCACTTGCTGTGCCACCCCCTGCTCCACAGAAGTACCACTTACATCTGGGGAAAATCTCTGGGCAAGCCTATGTGTCCTGTGAGCCCTTGGCTTAAATACATGAACAGCAGCAAGTCAGAACTGCTGGGCAGCACACAGTGGGCTCTGAGTTATTCTGAGGCTGGTGGAGATTTTAATAACTGAACTCTGACATATGGAAGTGTGGAGGGAGCTGGGTGGAGCAGGAATGTGGCTCTGTGCTGCTCCTTCCCCATCCTGTGGCACTTCAGCTTTGAGTGCAGCATGAGAAGTGTCTGGAGGACACCAGGACAGTGTTTAGTCTGGAGAAAGGAAGGCTCAGGGGTATCTTCTGGCTCTCCACAACTCCCTGGCAGGAGGGTGCAGCTGGGTGAAGGTCAGGCTCTGTTCCCAGGGAACAGAGACATGGACAAGAGGAAACAACCTCAAGTTGTGCCAGGGGAGGCTCAGGTTGGACACTGGGGAAAAAATTCTTCACAGAAAAGGTGGTCAGGCATTGGAACAGGCTGCCCAGGCAGTGGTGGAGTCACCATCCCCTTATGATGTGGCACCTGGGGACATGGATCACTGGTGGTCTTGGCAGTGCTGGGGGAATGGTTGGACTGGGTGCACTTGGAGGGCTTTTCCCAACTAAATGATTACTAGTGTTCCTTGTTGGGGAAAGCAGGGTCCAGAGAAATGATTTTCTGGGATAAAAAACTCTTGGTAAAGCATCAGGTGACTGCAGGGAATCACCTGGTAATTGCCTGCTTCTGTTTTCTGTCATCAGATCTCAGACCTTGGGAGGTCTGGCAGCCTCAGCAGTACAGGTGTACCCCAGCAAACCTGGGGTGGGGCAGGCACAGATCCCTGGGTTTTATCAGCAACCTGCATGTGTTTGGGTGTGCTCAGAGTTTGTTTTGCACCTTTCAAGCATCACTGACTGGTTGGGGTTGGAAGGGGGCTCTGGGGTCCAGCTGGTCCATGCCCCTCCCAAAGCCTCCATGCAAAGGACAGATGTGGCTGTGGAACAGATGGGGGTCACCAACGTGTGCTCTGTGTGTCCACAGAGGAGGGATGAGGAGGGAAAAAGGAGCCACTCATCCAAACCACCCAGCTCTACCATCATACCCAGGACAGGAGGGAAGCCTGTGCTCCCCAGGTGCTGCAGTGAGGTGGATGCATCCCTGGGCAGCTTGTGCTCCCTCTGGAAGCTGCTGTGGAGTTCAGCTGGGATTTAGGGGAGTAAAGTTGCTGCAGGTTATTGTGGATACTTTTTGGCTGGGAATGTTTGGTTTGTAACTGTTTGCTCACCAGTTCTCAGCAGATCCTGCAGTGTCTGGAGCAGTGTCTTGCTCAAGGAGGTGTAGCAGTGCCAAGGAGCTGGCAGCATGGAATGCTGTTTCATCTGCCTGAGGCTCCCAGCTCAGCCCATCCCTCTCCACTCTGCCTGCTCCAGCGGTCACAAAGCCTATTAGTTGTTTAAATTAGGGCTATTTATAGCTCTGGAGCCATGGATAACTTGGAGGGTGGTGCAGAGCAGTGGAGACCAGAGTTCTCAATAGATCCCCAAACAAACCCTCCCTTTGCTCCCTGTGTGCCCTCCAACCTTCCTCATTTCCATGTCCCACAAGAGCAGTCCTGCCTCAAAGGAGGTCAAATCCAGGGCAGAGGCAGCTGGAGCACGTCCTCATCTTACACAGCAGGCTTGGCCAAATCTGAGCAGCAATGCCTGACCTTCTTGCCTGGTTGTTGCTGTCACAGCATGGAGAGCACAGCAGAGCTGTCCCTTTGACAGTGGCAGCCTGGAGAAGGGAAAATCCAGTACCTTTACCTGGTTTGGGGGTGCTCCTGTCTGCAGGAGCTCAGCAGTTTGCTCCAGGACCATGGATTTGGGTCCTTCTCCAGGTGCAGGTGTTGGGGAGTTTTGCTTTGGATACTGCATTGCATGGAGGATTTTAGCATCCAGCTTTGGCTGTGCATAGATCCATTCTTCATCTCTTTTGGGAAGAGGTCCTGCAGATGCAGTTTTGCTGTGAGGGAAGCTGGTTTCTTGTATGTGATGCTGTGGGAATATGTGGTTGAGGGCCCAGGAAAGCCCTTTGGTACTTGGTATTTTTCCAGTTGTATTTGGGCTGGGGAGGGGGGAGGAATTGGTACCTTGTGATTTTTTTGTGGGTTTTTAAAAATTTTTTAAAAGCAGGTAGCAGTAAGAGGAGCCAAAGCAGTGATTTATTTTTTTTTTTCCCCCAGAGTAAACCTTCAGCATTGCTTCTTTGGCTGCATAGGGAGGAACATGGTCTAGTGTCTCATAGCAAATCACTTGTCCCCCTGAGAGGTGTCACATGTGAAGCCTGGACTTGTGAAATGGTCTCAGTCCTCTGGCAGGAGCTGGTGGATGGATGTGGTGAGAGTGGGAAGCTCAGGAACCTGGCTCAGCTGCTGCAAGGAAGGAGGAAATGTAGCAAAGTGTGTGTTTGGAGGGTTATTTATTCTCTTGGGATCAGGATGGAAACTGCAAACACATCCCCCTAAGAGTGTCCTGGAGGGAGATGGGCTTGCAGTGATCTCAGTGTTGTGGGCTTGTGAGAGGAAGGGTGAAGGCAGGAATATCCTGAGGAAGGAGAAAGGAGCTCCCTTCCCTCTTTTTGCCCAGCATTCCCTGGCATCTCTCCAGAGCCCATTGCTTCCCTCTCAGATTACCAGGTACTGCTTGCAGTGAAAGGCACGTGCTGGATTTCTCCCACCAGTAACTTAATCCAGTTTGACACTGGTGGCTCTGGGCTGGAGTCTGACTAACATGAGTCAGAAGCAGGGAGGGGGGGTGGTGCTTAGAGCTCCCCCAGCTGCCTGCAGCCTGTTCCCCCCGTGTCCCTGTAAGGCTGCCTGGATCCAACAGCCAGAGCCTGGTGCTGTGCCTGGAGGGGGGCTGTGCTCACTGAACCCTCTGCAGCCTTTGTTCTCTGGGATGAAACCACCCTCAGCACGGGGCTGCTGCCAACAGAAGGGCACCTGGGGGAGAGGGGAGCGCTGCTTGGGTGCTGTTTGCATTTACCAAGCTGTGCTGCATCTCTCTATTCCTGCCTGGGGACCCACAACCCACCAGGTGCCTGTGCCTTTTCAGGCACTCTCTTCAAACAAACTGCCCTGGGCTTTTCTTTGACTTGGGCACCTTCCTGTGCTGCTCACCCTGCCAGCATTCCCACTCTGCCTGGCAAGGCAGCAGGATCTCAAGCAGCCCTTGCCAGGCAGTGCAGCTGCCAGCAGCCCCAGGCACCACCCAGTCCCTGCGAGGGGCAGGTGCTGCAGGTCACTGGGAGGAGCTGTGAAGAGCTGATCCGAGGAGAGGGAAGCTGCTCCTGCCTTACAGATGGCCTTTCTGAGGCTGCAGCAGGACATCCAAGCCAGAAGGAAGCTGGAAGTGGAGTGTGAAGGCAGCCTGGAGCCCTTCTGGATGGTGGCAGGACTGGCAGCAGGAGAGCTGGGGCTGGGGAGGGAGTGAGGAGAGTTTGGGCTGCAGGTGCTTGGAGGCTGCCAAGTCAGCAGCTTGCAGGGAGCTGGAGGGGCCTCACCTGCCTTGCCCAGAGCTGTGCAGAGCTCAGCTGGCTCTGCAGACACTCAGGTTCCAGCCCTGCTGCCCCCAGTGCTCACTGTGCCTCACACCCTGGGGCTTGTGGTTGCACAGAGCTGGGCTCTGGTGTTTGGAGCATGGCAGGTTGGCTACAGCACAAGCGGATTTTGAGAGGCTGGATCATGCCAGTTTTGGTGGGAGAGGACAGTGTCTGCACTCCTTGTCCTTCAGCAGCTGTGGAATGGGGAGAAGGCAGACACAAGCATGATCTTTTGTCTTCCTTAAAATCTGATTTTTATCTCCCTGCCTTGGAAAAGTGAAGCTATAGGTAGGTAGATGGATAGAAGTGTGTGTGTATACCTGTATTTTTCCCCTGTCCCTGCTTCTTTAGGACACCAAGCAGAGGACACCTTTCATTCAGAGCACTGGTGTTGACTGGCACTTGCCCCATGCAGCACTGGGACATTCCATCAGACCCATGCCACCAGCTGTACCTTCCCTGCCCAGGAGCTGAGGCCTCTCCTGCTGCCTTACCCACAGCTGCTGTGTCTGTCTGTGGGGAGGGATAAACATGGAAACACTTGGTGCTTCTGGAATGTGGAAAGACTTTACTTCTGCAGGAGCTTCAGGCTGCAGCTCATGGCACAGCTCATGGAATGATGAGTGACATTGCTGCTGTCTTGCCCAGCAGCCCCTGTGGCACTGGCAGTGACTGGCATTGAGCATTTCACACATGCCCTGGAGAATCTGCAGCAAAGCTTCACCCCATGACCAGTTTTCCCTGGGTTGTTTTCCTACAGTAAATGTGTCTTGTGGGCACACTGGTGTGGGCACTGCAGCCCTGCTTGTTCTCTTGGTGGCAGTGTGGTGGGGAGGGCACAGCAGCTGCCAGGGCCCTGTGTCTGCTGCAGCATTTCAGTCTCCAGGGCACGTGTGCTCCTTCCTGCACTGTCCTGTGCAGGCCAGCAGTGATGTCCTCCAAGGTGTCCTTGAGGAGTGTCTGTGCTGAGCTTACCCAGGGCTGTCTGTGAGCCTGTGTGTGACTTGATGAGGTTCAGGAGCTTTAAACAACAGCAGGAGCCACTCTCCTTGGTAGAAAATTGAGTGTTGTGCTGCAGGGAAGAGACACTGAGCTGTTGGAGCAGCCCCAGCCTGGCCTTTCTGGGGTTGCTGTGCTGGCAGGATGCTTCCCTCTGGCACATGGACTCGTGAGGGTTAATGGCACATGCTCCAGCCAGGAGCATCCTCTAGACTCCAACTGTCACAACACTAAGTTAAGTGTGTGTCATCTTTACAAGGCAGTAAAGAGTGCTATGGTCTGAATTACCCAGCCTGGAGGCCCCCAGGGTGCAGTACAACTCACAGGGGCTTCCCTGGTAATTCCAGCCTCTCTGCCTGCTCCAGGAGTCAGCCAGATGTGTTGCTGGCTCAGTTAAGGTGGCAGTAGCTCTGGAGCTTGGGGTATGAGCAGAAGGAGCAGGTTGGGGTGCTAGGTGGTCGTGTGGCTCAGTCTGCCCCAGCACAGCATTGCTCTGCTCTATTTATTCCTGGCCCTTCCATATAACCCACCAAATCTTCCTCCCTGTCTCCAAGAGGCTGGAGAAACCAAACAGCCTCATTTTGAAAGGACACAGTGATGCCAAACTGAATCTGAGGCCAAGTGTGGATTTCTGTGTGGAGCCTGTGTTTGATGGGGCATTGGGACTGTGGTGGGCTTCTGGTGTGCTGCAGTGCTCCTGTGTCCTACTGGAGGGTGATCTGTGACTGGCAACTGCCTGGGATAGCCTCAAGCCACCATGGACCTGGTGCTGATGGGGCAGGAGGTGCATGGAAGGGTTTTGTGCTGAGGGAACCTCTGTCACTGCCTACACAGGATGCTGTTCCAGAGGATACAGGCCAGAGTCCACTCTGCACACACAGAGCTATTTCACCTGCACACTGGCACTGGATGTTGGCCCAGGACTGTCCTAGAAGCTGCCAGTGCCAGGAAATAAAATGCCAAGTAGGCTGAGCATGATGAAGCATCTCCAGCCAAACCACAGGAAGGTCAGTGTGTTTTACCCCATTGAGCCTCTAGGGAGCTGTGGCTAATTGTCCCCTCTAAAGTTCAGTCATGTGAGAAAGAGGAGTGATCTCTGTAGGCCAGAAGCACACACACACACACAGATTCATTGCTGTTGGTGGGACTCAGCCTGCACAGGATCCCATCCTCTCCCATCTCCCTTGCAAGAGGGAGCTGCTCTCAGCTGCTGGCTAGGGCACCTCAAGGAGGTACTTCAGTGGCAGGGCTTGAGAGCTCCCCAGTGCCTGGGGGGGTCACTTTGGACCCATAGTTTGACCTCTCAGTAAACTGAAACCCCAGCCCTAGGGTAGTTTCTGGAATGAGGAATGAGCCTGGCCTGGCTTTTTGTGCAGGGATGCCCAGGGGCTGAAAGGCCAAAGTGTCCTTGGCTGTAATTGTGAAATTCCTCCATGGTTTTGGCAGTAGAGGACAGAGGGCTGGCTCAGAGCAGGAGGAGTTTCCCTGATGTCAAAGGAAAGCTGTTCTATTGAAGTTCACAGAGGTTTTGCTTTTGATTTTTTGGAGATTGTGTGTCACCCAGTTGTGCAGAGCAGAGCTAGGATTCCCTGGCAGCTGCAGGGCACTCTGACCTTTGCTTGGCTTCTCAGGGGAGGAGGCCATGGGGGCCTCGACAGGGGAAGCCCATGAAGGAATATTGATCCATGGCTTGCCAGCCTTTTTCCTCCAGTTCCAGTGTGAAAAGTTCCTGGAGGTGCAGGGGATAATTGAGCTCACCTCTGACCTCAGCAGGTAGGAATGGTGCCAGAATGGGGAGGCAGTGGGTGACCTTTGGGATGGGGGTGTCCCTTCTCCTGTCCTTGGTGGCTGCAGTTGGAAGTCATATGAGCAGCCACCAGCCCTGTCTCTTTTGTGCCATTCTCTGCCAGCTGTATTTATTGAGCCTGACAGTTCAGGTGCTGGGAGATGGACAGATTTCTGTTAACTGTACCCTGCATGTGTCCTGCTGCAAAGTGAGCCCAGGCATTGGCATTTCAGGGGCTGAAGGCTGGAGCAGAGCAGCTGGAAATGCAGAGTGATTGGTTCAATGGAGATGTGAGAGATGGAGCAAATGGCTTTGGAGCTGTGGTGTTGCTCCTGATCCATTTCCCCTCCCCTCTCTTTCATTTGCTCTTTCTCTTCCTCCACCGCTCTTCCAATTCTATTTTAACAGCACTACAAATTGCAGCATAAATCTTCAGCTGAGCAGCAATTTGGCTTGGCAGTCACCAGTAAATCTCCTCTTGCAGCCTCCCCATGTGAGGGAAGTTGCAGAGGGAGTAAGGGGATGTGGGTGAGTCCTGAGTTTACAGTCCCATCAGGTTTTCCTGACTCTTTCCAGCTGTAGGCCCATAGCCTTAGTCCCATATCTCTCTAATCCTGGGAAACAGGAAAATTCTTCTCTCACCCCAGCCTTCAGTTCAAACATCAGGTGTGTTGTGGTGTGAAACAGCCTCAAACATGGAATAGGAGGGCTACCAGCATAAGTTCCAAATACTGTGTTCAGGTCTGTGACCCTAAAGTTGTTCCCTGTTCTTGAAGACAGTACAAGGTTGTCTTCATCTGAGCAAATGTCCCTCCAAACTACCCTGCACACACAGGTGCTTCTGTTACCTGATGCAGAATGTGTGTATCCTCCATGGGAGATGTGATGGAAAATAGCTCTGAGTGATGTGTGAAAGGAAAAATGTGTCCATTTAGTCCATGCAAGGGATCTGTCCCAGCAGTCATTTTCCAGCTGTGGGTTCTGTGTCCTTGGCTGTGTTCTGCCTGTGTTTGTAGCCCCCTTCCATCACGTTTGAGCTTGACCAGCCTGCTGTCAGGAAGGAATTCTTCCCTGGGAGGATGGTGAGCCCCTGGCAGAGATTGCCCTGAGAAGCTGTGACTGCCCCATCCCTGGAAGTGTCCAAGACCAGGTTGGATGAGGCTTGGAGCAGCCTGGGATAGTGGAAGGTGTCCCATGGAATGAGATGGACTTTGATGTCCCTTCCAGCCCGTTCTGTGAATACAAGAGCAGGATAAAGTGCAGACCATGTCTTCATCTTGGCCTCTTGGCTGGGTGTGAAGCTTCAAAGGCATTTCCACACTGGATTCTTCAAACACTGGGCAAGTGTTGTTAAGACACAAGAACTCTGCCTGATGTCACCACTTGCTTTTTGTGTGATGTACCAGTGAGAAAACCGAGGTGCAAAGGGGAGAGGCACCTGCTGCAGAAGTGTGTTAGAAAACAGAGATTCAGGGGCTTTGGAGCAGGGTTTCTGTTTTTTGTAGAGAAGCACAAATCCCTGCAGTGCTGGCTCCAGATGGCCACTTCACTTCTCTCTGTTCTCTGGGGAGCACAGGCTCTTTGAGGCAGACCACAGACCCTCAGTTAAAAAGAAATTCCTTAATTGGCTTAAAGACAGAGAAATAAAAACAAGTAGAGGTTCCTCTTCATCCAGCCTGCTTTCCTCAGGGGTTGCTTTTGAAGTGACTGTTCAAACATACCTCAGGTGTGGGGAGCTAAATGGATGGAAACAAGTGTCATTTGGTCCCATGAGTCCACCCTCCTTGCTGAAGCTGTCCCAGCTCCTCAGGTGAGAGAGAAGCTTAATGAACTGAGCTTCTTGCTCCTTTCCTTGCCTCCCTCCCTGCTGAGAGCAGGTAGGGCTGTATTGTGAAACGTAACTGTGAATATCAGCCCCATCAGTATTTCCCTTCCTTCCCACATTCTCAGCTGAAAGGTTTCCTGCCTGCATCCTGCATCCCTGTGGTTCCTTCCAAGAGCAGCCTGTGCTACTCTGGAGCCCGTTTCAAATGGGACCTGGAGAGAGTTGGTCAAAACTTATTCCAAGGATCTCCATGCCCAGACCTGTGAGCTCCTCCTGGTACTGTGACAGCTGGGGTGAGAGATATCAGCAGGTTTCCCTTGGGATCCTCTTCTCTCCCAAGAGAAGCTGGCCTCCTGTGGTGTGGGATCTTTATTCAGCTGTGCTAACCCAACTCATGCACAGACATTTTTTGTTAGTGGTGATGGAAGCCCTGTGTAAGCTCCTGGTTAGATCCTGGCACTGCTCTTGTCCTGGAGATTTGGCCTTCATCCTGTTCAGGGGGTGGCAGCTGTCCTAGAAAGGACACAGCAGTGCTGAGTATCTCCTGAGCTGGTATAAGCCTCCTCACTAGCCCTGCAGGACCTGGTGTGATGTAGCTGAGCTGGAAACTCAATCACAACCCTCAGGTGATGTTTGCAGGCAGAGCTGGCTCTGCTCCTCTGGGCCAGGCACCAGTGCCTGCGTGCTCAGAGGTCCTGGGAGCCTTCTGGATCTCAGGATCAGATTCCCCCCACACTCATACATACCCTTTTGCAGCTATAATAAACCATATGCTTCTGTTATTTAAATAGAGTAAATTTAGAGATGGAAGAGCCTCCAGGAGCATCTGGAAGTTCAGCACCTGTGGAAAGTCAGCAGCTGAAGGAGCTGTATGTAAAGTGAGAGCAGGGAGAAGAACCCATAAAGGTCTCAGTGGAAAAAGAGAAGTGTCTTCTCATTGCAGTGTTCAGATGTGACTCCAGCTGCTTTCTATTCTGGGATGCAGGGAAGTGTGTGTTCCCACATGGGGCTCTTGCAGCTCTGAAAGAGCAGCTCCAGATTGACCCAAAGCTTGGAAATCATTCTGCTGTACAGTAAGGGTGGTGAAGGTGCACTGCCAGGACTTGAGAGATTCACGTTTCATTTCTGAATTTGTCTTAGACTTAGTGGTCTGTCAGTGCTTTCGCTGCTGTGTAGTCCCCATGGAAGGAGAATCCAAGGCTCTCCAAGACAAAATATGTTTGCTGCAGGCACAGAGCTGCACAGGTACACACAGAGAAGTCTGTACAGGTGTGAAGCCTTGTTCTTTTTGGGTGCTGATGGTGTTTCTTAGGTTGCAGTGGAAAAATCAGTCCCAGTTCTGTCTGGAACCCCATCAGATACTTTGTGGAAAAAGGGAATGTGGCAGCCAGGCCAGTGTTGCAAGCTGAGGAGGACACAGCCATCTCTCTGTATTCACCAAGGACCAAGTGGACCCTGGAATTCCTTTGCTTCAGAAGGGGCTTCTCCCTGTTCTCTCCTGACTAATTCAGACAACTGGCATCCCAGATTCTCCTTGTTTTAGGTTCCTTAAAAGTTAAGAATTTTATTTCCTGTCCTTCTGGACTGTGAACTCTACAGTCCCCTAGAAAGTCACTTATGAGCTGGAGATGCAGATATGAACATCCCACTTGTGCTGCATTGTTGGATGCTCCCTCACCCCGTGTCCCATCCCAGACACTTCTGCCCAAACCTTTTTGAGGCTGAAGGGCCAAGGCATGACCCCAGTGGAGCAGGGGACAGTGAGAGGTGGCAGTTAGCAGCCCTGAGAGTGAGGGACAAGCAGGGGTGGCTGGCTGGCTCACACTGTGCTCACCAGCATGCCAGGTGGGCAGGCAGGGATCTCTTGCAGCCTCCTTCTCCTGAGTTGCTGATGGTTTTTCACCTGAAGTGATGCATATCCCACTTGACTGCCAGGTCTTCCCTCTCCTGGTGTGGTTCACCAGCTTTGACAGGAAGGGCCAACCCTGCTGCAGGCTTTCATCATTTGTCACAATAAATTCCTTTTTCCTCCTGCTGCGTGGGGGAGATGCTGGTTCATTTGCCCTGAGTCTGAGCAGCACCTGAGGCAGCTTCTCCCTCTCCTTGCTCTTCCTCCCCCCAAGCCTGCAAGGAGAACAGAGCCTGCTGCAGCTGGCAACAGGCTCCCCAAAGCTTGCCTGATGCAGCAACAAATTTTGTGTGCTCTTGCATTCAGCTGCTTGACCTGACATGACCTGGGAAGGGGAACAGAGCTGGAAAAGGTGCTGCAGCTCCAGGAGCAGGAAAGGCAGGAGCCATCTGTGAGGCTGGTGGGGTCTGCTGCTGTCTGTGGTGGTCCCTCTCCAGCCCAGGTCAGTACAGCAGCAGGGCCTGGTGTGGCTTTGGCAGCACCTGGCAGGGAGTGTGAGTGGAGCCAAGGACTCAGTGGAGTGTGTGTGTACAAACTGCAGCACCCAGTTCAGCTGGGACTCTGCTTTGTGCAGCTTTGGACAGGGTTCCTGATGCAGGAGAGAGGACATTCATGTTTGCTTTCTGACCTTCTGTCACACCAAAGGAGCTCAGGCAAGTGGAGGGCTGGCAGGGTGTGCTGGTGGTGGCAGAGGCTGTGGCAGCCTCCATTCTCTCCTGTCCCTTGCTGCTGGGTGATGTTTGTAGCTGGAGTGGCTTCACTGCTGTGCCCTGAGCAGGCACACTCTGCACTCCAGGCATGCTGAGAGCTGCCAGAGCTCCTCTCTCTTCCTCTGGCCCCTGGCAGTCTTTCTTTCTCTCTGCAGATCAGTGCAAAGCTTGTTGGCTGAGATATTAAGCATGAGCTGCTTTCCTGAGGTCCAGGACTGGCTTAGCTCTTCATTAAGGGCTGTTAATCATGCTGAGGAGCCTGACAGCTGCTGGCCATGGAGCACAGTGCCCTGCTGCCTTCCAGCTCTCCAGGATGGTCCTGCCTGGGCTGCCCCAGAGTCACTGGCAGCCATGGGAAGGGCACTGCCTGCTCTGGCATGGGACACTGCAACTGCAGAGCTTGGCTTGAGAGCTTTCCTGGTTTGCAGCAAGAGTTCCCAGCAGCAGCTCTGCCAGGAGCTGGGATGATGGCCAAGTTAAAGCCCTGGGAGAAGAGGAAGAAGAGGCTGGGGGGCTCTGCTTCCACCTGCCAGGCTGCAGCCCCACTCTCCTTAGTCTCAGACCTCATGGAAACATGATTCTTTCTCTCTCCCTCCATCTCAAATGGTACCAGGCTCTTATTACTGTTGATTTTTGTCTTAATTGCACCTTGGAGCTGTGCTTTGATTTGTTTTATCAGGGAGAATTTAGGGGAAAGTATGGCTGTTTCTGAAGCAAATAGCAGCCTGCCTGATGTAGAGGTGGCACCTGGTGGGACAAAAGGAGAGAGGGGCTTGGCAGTGCCCTCCCAGCTCCTCCTGTGCCTGTGCCAGGACAGCTCCAGCTCCCCACAAACCCCCCAGGACTGCAGGAGGGGCAGGCAGCCCCCAGCTGCACAGGCCCCAAAGGCAGCAAATGGCTTTGAATTTCCTCCTCACGCTGGGAGGAAGGGATTTAATTAATTCTCTGCAGGTGCAGGGTGGTGTTTGGAAGCTGAGCTGGTGGTGCTGGCTGTAAGAGTGAGGTGGGGCCATGGAGGTGCTCACAGAGCATCACCTGCAGCTCCTCAAACCTGCACCATGCCTCCCTCTCCAGATGTGAGACACCCAGAGAGATGTTCTCTGCTCCATTCCCTCCTGCCTTTTGTCTGAAATCCTTCCATTTTGAGCTCTTCATTCCTCCCACTTCTCCTACTCAAGATTGTTGGGTTTTTAAATTAAAACCTGCCATGATTTGAAATGAATTAGTGTAACAGTAGTATTAAAGAACATCATCTTCCCAGCTGTTCCTCCCCAGCATCTTGCCAGTCCCAGAGCTGGTGCATTGGTCATAAATCCTCATCCTGCTGTTCTGGATATTCCCTGATTTCTTTACATCTTTCATTGTCTTAACAGCAGAGCAGGCTTGGACATCTGTGTTCCAATCCCTGTCTGATGTGACCTGCTCACATGATCAGTGCTTCTTCCTCTGCTTGGGGTGGTCACAAATTTTGCTGAACAAGTTTATTTTATGTGGGAAACTTTCTTCTCACTCCACAGATGGAGTGTAGTTATAAAAACCATACAGAGTAGCTGATCCAATTTTTATCAGGCTTTCTAAAAAGCAAAATTACATTTCTTGAAGTGTTTTCTTGCTCAAAGTATGTAAGAAGCTGAAGCTACAAGTATCCAACAGAACTTGGGGCTATCAGTCTTTTAGGATTCAGGCTTTTTATTGACAAAAAAAAAGATAAAATTCTTCAATTCTTGTGTTGCATTTGCTGGAGGGCTATGAGCTTTTTTTCCCTCTGAAAAAAAACCAGCTTTTTTGGGGACTTGCAGGCACACTGGAGCACTCACTGATGTTTTGGCAGAACCAGAGATCCTTTGTGCTTTCTACACCCAAGTTACACCAATTTCATGCCACTGTGACAAACCCTCATAAACTGCTGTACCTACTTTCTGTATTTGCTCTTGAGAGGGTTCAAATATCCATTATATGTAGATTTTGGTCAAAGTCAGTGTTGTGTAGTCAAAGCAAGACTGTTCAGTTCATCACATCCTTGAGCCAAATCAATGGCCATAGTGTGGTGCTGGCCTGAGTTAAGGACACAAATTTCCTCCCCCTGCTACAATATTTGGGTGCAATTGGAGCTTGGTATTTTTTACTTTTAATTTCCCCAGACACACAAAGGACTGGGGAAATTAGCTACAGAAAAGGTAAATAAAGTCATTGAGTAAGAGGAATGATGGCAGCAGTAGCATTGTGCTAAATTGGTTTCTTTGAAGTAAAGTGTGATTGCAACTGCAGAAATTTCCCCTGCTTGCATGCAGGGAGGCAAGATGAGGTTGTTAATTATAACAACAGGCTGGAATTGATCTTAATGAGAAATAGTGCAGCTTGGGAGGAGCTGAGGCTGTGCTGGTGGCTGTCTCCAGGGCTGGGGCTCCAGAAGTACCTTCCTGGGCAATCCTGCCAGCCTTGCTGCTCCAGAGCCTGTCCAGTGATGGTCCCGTGCTACTGAGTGGCTCCATGCTGGTTTTGAAGAAGTCACATTGCCATTGGCCATCTCATCCAGGCCCTGCATCTCCACAGCCTTGGACAGGTGTAGGAGGTGCTGCTGTAGGGTGAGAGACTTCATCAAAAAGCTGGTGAATCCAGAGCCTGCAAAGCTTCCGAGCAAAGCTACAACTTGGACTTTGCTGACTTCCTTGGAATACTCAGTCTGCCTCCTCCTTTTGTATCCCCAGGGATTGTAATTGTTGCCCTGGCAGACATATGGGAAACCTGCTCATTAGCCAAGGAGCCTTTGGGAATGGTCTTGTCCCAGCGTGCCTGTGCTCTGCCAGCCAAACTGGTTTTCTTCTGAGAGCTCCTTTCTTACAACACTACAGCAATTAAGGTTACTCATGCCCAGCCTGTTTTTCTCACAAGACAAGCCTTCCAGATTCTGATTCTGCTTTGATGAAGAATGATGAAAGTCTCTTGTCTCCTGTCCATCACTTCAGGGTAAGGCTCCCTGTGTGTCCCTGGGCTTGGAGAGAAGGCAGCGTGGGGCACGCTCCTTCCAGGTGTGTGCCACTTGGCATTCCTGCTGCAGCTCCAGTAACTTCAGATGGGCAGATCCCTCCAAAGACTCTGCCCCTTCCCTCCCTTTTCCTCAACAAAACCCAGGGATTTCAGCCATGAAAATGACTCTGCAAGCCGTGACAGACTCCTCAACTTCCCTTCTCCATCAAAGCCAGACTTTGGTGTGTGTCACAGGAGCTTTCAGGGTGCTCCTGTCCCAGCTGTGCTTCTCCCTCCTCCTGTTTCCCACCACACTCTGAACACATTCCTTGGTGTCTCTTCATGACTGGTGGAGGATACAGGAGTGTGTTCTCTGTCTCACTTGCACCCCTTGCAAGCACTTGTATTTACAGAGCATTGCCTTGGAATTGCCCAACACTCTCAGGGATGCACAGGGTGGGGTTGTTGGGGTGTCTGTGCAGAGCCAGGAGTTGGACTCATGATCCTTGTGGGTCCCTTCCAGCTCAGGACATTCTGTTATTCTATGAAGTCCTTTCTTGCCTGCCCCACAGCAAGATGTCCCCTCTCATCTGACAGGCAGTCCCTGGTTTTGGGGAGGTGACAAGAGAGTAAAGTGCAGGGACAGTTGTAGTTTGAGAGTATGTTCTGTGGCTTTGTTGGCTGCCAGAAATTCCTGTGCTGAGTGCACTCTGTACAGATGGGCCAGTGTCTTTTCTCTCAGACCTCTCATTAGCAGAGTCCAGCTTTCCCCTGGAAGCTTCTCATTAAAACTCCCAGCCTCTACTCTCCCTGGCTGCTGGAGCACATCTGAGCTGGAGCTGTGTCCAGTGTGGGAAAAGAAGAAACTAAATAGAGGCTGTGCAAGAGCTGTCTGGAGGTTTGGTGCAATGGGACGAAGAAATTCCCAGGAACTGGAGTGCGTCACCAGCTTGGGAAACTGTGTCTGTCTGAGCCTCTTGGCACCTCTGGGGAGGGTTGTGTGGTGTTGCTGGGTCTTTTATGGCCCCATTCACCATCAAGTGCTCACCCTTGCATGGTTTCCTGCTGTGCAATTAGACCTTTTTTCCCCCCTCCCTTCTGCTTTGATGAGGGATTTTTGCCTGCCACCATTCCTTTATTAAACAGGACAAATCCAGTTGTCCTGTTTCAATTCATTGCAGGTTATCACTAGTAGAAAATACCATTTTCTGTATAAATGTGATTGTCCTGCTCCAGTGAATGGTCAGGAGCACTGATACTGGGCAGGGAGGAGGGAGTCTCCAGAAAGAAGGGATGTCCTGGCCACAGAAGAGTTTGTCCTGGAAGGGGACCACACTGGTCCCTTGGCTGATTTTCCATCCCTGTGTTTCTGGGAGCTCCTTGATAGTTTGTCCTGGATTGACACTAAAGAGTGAGAGCAGATATAAATATATGATAAAGGTCTGGAGTGCTCAAAAATTAATATTTCAGGATTAGGAAATCTTTATTTCCTCAAGTGCTTCAACAAAAGGAGGAATTGAGGAGCTCTACCGGTACCTACAGACACATCATCCTAAGGTCAGGGCCAGGCTCTTCACAGCAGCATATGGTGGGAGGGCAGGAAACAACAAACACAGGATGAAACAGGAGAGGATCAGACTGGATAGAAGGAGAAGCATTTCTGCCCAAGGACAGCCAGTTATTTGGGGTTGCTGCCCAGAGAGGTTGTGAAGTCTCCATCCTTGCAGGTTTTCAAGGCCAGACTGTCTAAACCTACTGCAGTTCCTTTAAGAGATTCAGCTTGAAGCAGGAGTTTGGGCTGGAGACCACCCTGAGGCCTCTCTGACCTGAGTTACTCTGGAATCCTCCATGCTTGCTCTTGTGGAAGTGGGGTGCTGCTTTTGCACACTCCTGGAGAGGTGCAGCCTCTGTTTTTTGGGAATGTTTATGCCACTGCAGTGGGACCACCTGGCTGTGACTGGCCTGGGTACTTTGATACAGTGCTCCAGGAAAGCTGGAGTTAGGAGAGGGTCTCTGCTGTCTCTGCCCTTGCTCAGCAGATCTGGGAGAAAAGGGCAAAGAGACAAGTCCCTTCTGGTGCTCTGTTTTTGTCCATGTCTCTCCAAGACAGAATATCCTGAGCTAGAAGAGTCCTGGAAGGATGGGGTGAAGGTCACTGGTATTAAAGCCTGTTTTATTTTCTTGTTTCACTTTGGAGGCAGGATTTGGAAGTACTTATGCAACCTGCCCTGTTTGGATGATGCCAGCAAGGAGCTGGCGACACTTCCCTTTATAGCCTTGGGGGTTCAGAAGTCTGAATCAGAGACTGTTTGTCTCCACTGATGCTCCTATAGAAACTTGTACCAAGTGGAAAGTCCCAGCTCCCTGTGTTTCTGTGTTGCTCTGCCAGTATATCTGCTGCAACCTTCCAGGTCCAGCCTCCCAGCCCTTGCCTGGCTCTGCAAGAGTGAGTCAGCTCAGCCAACAGCATCTCCTCGCCCGGGCTTCATGATCCCAACCCACGTGTGCTCCTAACAGTGCACTGCCACAGGGATTCTGAGTGCTTCCTGACCTCCTGCACCCCTTCCTGGTGGGCACAGGTGCCTTCTGCTCCTGCTGGCTCTGGAGATGTGGTAGGTCCGTGTGGGAGAAGGCTCAGCAGTCCTCTCTTAGATCAGGGTCCGCAGTGCTATTGAAAGAAAATTAAATGGGAAATATTAAGTAGAAAGCATGGGGTTGAGGGGAAAGGATTCACAGCTCAAAGATATTGAGACAGGATTTGTTGAGGATTTTTTGGTAATTTTTATTTTTGTCCACAAAATTCTAGTGCTTTTTCTTGTATTTGTCAGTGAGGATTTTGCTGGGATGCATTGCGTGTCAGAGAGCTCGGGCTTTGTGTTGCTGACTAGAACAATTGATTTTTATTTATTTGTTTATTTACTGCGGGAGAGAAACTAAGCTGTAAGTTTTAAGACTTTAGCTGCTCTGGAGGAGTTTTATTTAGAGAAACAGCCTGATTGTGTTGCTGTGTGTGATTGACAATCTCCTCTAATCCTGTTGCCAGTGTGGGCTCTGCAGCAGAGTCCTGGGATCTCTCACTCTGGTGTCCAGGTCACCTCGAGCTGTATCTGACAGTCCAGGGTGCTTCTGCCCAGGGCTGGGTGCCACCTCCTGCCCTGGGCTCAGCTGCACATCACACAGCCCTGGCACACCACCAGCTACCTGCCAGCAGGAAAGACACAAACTGCAGGTTTTTGGACGCTTCTCGATTTCCTACCCTGCCTTGTTCCTTCTTGTTTTGCTGTTTTGCTTCAGAGAAGTTGGGTCCCAGATGGTGCCCAAAGGTGGTAGCCATCCCTGGACAGTTTGGTGGCTGTGTAGGAGCCAGGGCTCTGCAGCAGCTGGACACACAGGGCTCAGCAAACTCCTCGCTCAGCAGAGCCCGGGGCGGGGATATCACTGTCCTGAAATGGTTTTGGAAGGTGACCAGCTGGAACCTTCTTAATCCCTGGAGCAGTGAGATTCCCTGGGACCTGATCAGTGTGCTGAAAGCTTGGTTGAGTACTTTCTATATTATTTTTTAAGCATGATAATTACACTGCTGTGATTGCCAAGGTAGGGGCACTCCTGCCAACGTGGTGGTGCCTCCTGCCAGCTGGTATCTCCTGCCTTGGTTGGGGAGAGCTGCTGTGGTGGGAGCACAGCCACGTGGATGCAGCCCCATCTGTGCTGCTGGAGGTGTGGGGTTGCAGCCTGTTACCCTTTCCTTGCAGCCCAAGCTGCCCTTGTTGTGTGCACCCCAGAAGTGCCTCCAGCAGCTCCCTGGTGCCAGGCTGCAGAGCAGAGCCCTGCATCACTGTGCTCCCTGTGAAGTGTCCCCCAGGAAAGCCCTCCCGTGGGTGGGTGCTGCCAGGTCCCAGGTTTTGGAGGAGCTCCTCTCCTGCAGGAAGGTGGCAGGCAATGTTTATCTCGCTTGTGTTTGCTGGGGCTGGAGAGTGACTGTGTTAACACGCAGCAGATGGGCCTGGTGAATAGGTGCTGGAGATAACCCTATTTCCTCATGCAGCCTTGCTCCTTCTGGGAAAGGAGCCAGCCAGGCTGTTTAAGGAGAAATGTGGAGCTTGGACAGGCTGAGGATGGATTTCTCCTTCAGCTGGTTCAGTTTTGGGAGGAGGCTGTTACTGTGGGGCAGAGGCTGCTGCCACAACCCAGCACATTCTGGTGTGGGTTGGATTGTGTAAAGGCAGGTTCCAGCCTGGTGCCTGCTGGGATCCTTGACCCTAAATTGAATTCTGTTCCAGGCAGGTACTGGAACTGTCTGTCAGTCCTAGGCAGGGGAAGGCAGGCTGCAGGCTGGTGTCCTGCCAGTCACTAAGGCTGGGGGATTGGTGGTTGGGAACCTGGAACTGTGGGGCACAGCTGAAGGTTCATGTCCCATACACTGTGTTGTTCTCTGTGTCTCCCACTCATTTTTGTGTGGCTGCTGGGCACCACAACGTGCAACAGAAGGCGGGGAAGTGTCCTGCCAAAGCTTGTCACACTGGTGGCCCAGCCACTGCAGAACCTTTGAGGGAAGAACTGATGGCCCTTCTGGAAGGCTTTTTGGTGTTCCCAAGAAAGTCAAGTAGGTGGAAATCCTGGCAGCAGCTGAACAGTGTTTGGGGCTGACTCCTGATGCATGAAGTCAAAAGATGGGACCAGGATGGGGATAACATGACCAGAGAATGTCAAAGCTCCCCAAGGCCATTCCAGGACACTTCAGTGTCCTGGCTTCCACCTCCCTTCCAGCTGCCTGGAGCCTGGATCTCCTGCCCAGCCAAGTGAAATGGTGCTGCCTTCCCTGAGCCTGCAGCTTGTTGCTGATGCCACATCACGCAGGTCTGGTGATGCAGCTCACCCCAATGTCCCCTCGTGTGGTACTTGTGTCTTGTAGGTTATCCTGGGTTTTCTCCTCTCTGTGGGAAGGGACAGGGTGGTTCCTTCTACGGTGGCATTGCTAGAAGCCTTTGCCTGCTGGGTGGGACCATGGGTGTGTGAGGGATGTGCAGGAAGAGGATTGGTGGCTGTATGTCCCAATCTACAGAAGGCACTGCAGCATCCACACTTTGGGGTGGATATTTTGGAGCCAATGCTCTCCCACACGGTGTACCCTGGGTAACAGCATGGAAAGCTGCAGGAGGATGGAGGTGGATGGCACAGGTTGCTGACAGCCTTCCCTTGCCTTTTGCTGATGCCTGGGGTTTGATGAACTTCACCCAGTAAGACAAATGGATGTGACAGGATCACGGTGCCCTTCATGGCCCCATTCACTGCCACAGCCAGGCAGCAGCTCCTTCCCCTCCTCTGCTTGAGGAATGATCTCCTTTTCAGATCTTGTGGACATGATGCTGCCACAGGGGAGAGGGATGTACAGTGGCTCCCAGCTGTAGGACTTGAGGCAGAAAAATCAATGTTTATATTTCTGTTAGCTGGGAATAACTCCAGTAAATAAACACCTTGCACAGTTCAAACGATGCAGGCACCGTATATGAACCAGAATGAATTTTCAAGCTCTCTCTTGCAATAAAATGGATTTCTTGATTTCAGGCTTTATTTAGAGAAACGTTTGATTTAAGAAGGGAGTTGAAGGTTATATCTGATACCTCTGAGGTGGAGCTGCTCTTCCAGTGGCTGTGAAGCATGGTGTGGAAATGTGGTTGGATTGCTGCTGCTGCTGCTGGAGTGTTCCCAGGAGAGTTTCTCTTGTACCAGCCAAAGGGAGGGTCACTTCCCTCCTCCCCAGGGGGGTTCTGCCTGCATCCTCTGCCCCTCCAGACCTTGCTGCTGCATTGCAGTGTGCTCAGAGCCTTGGGAAGCTGCGTGTGCAGGTGCTGCTGCTTGGGATTCTGGAGGCCAGCCAGGACCCAGTTCCTTCCACGGGCTGCACCAGCGTCTCAGAGCTGTCTGTGCCTGCCCTTCATGGGATTAAACACCCTCCTCCCCTTTGTTCCAGCCAGTGTGGTGGTTGAACTCGGCTCTGTAAGGGACGCTGGAGAGGGAGCCAGTGGTGAGCCCACTGAGGTGCAGCTCCCATGACTTAGACTGCTCCTGGTCTGTGGAGTTCTGACTTTGCTGTTCCTTGGAATAGCTGAGGGCATGGGATGGACTTGGAGGCTTCTTCTGCACAGCTGACCCTGTCTGTGGTCTCAGGCAAGCAGAGCAGGGTGGAAGGGCTTGGAAGGGGCGTGCTCTCTCTGCTGGTGAGAGGCATAACTGACCTGGAACTGGGGTTCAAGGTTGGATTTAAGACTTGGCCATCTTATCTGGGGGCAGGAGTGCATGAAGGGAGGGTTCCAGGTTCCTGTTTAACTGAGGGAGAGCTGGTTTGCCCTTGTGTGAAGGAGTAAAAAACTCTGCTTTAGCCCCACCTAAGCTGCAGGAAATGACCCCAAGCAGGGGACAAAGGGCACCAGGCAGTGCTGGGTTTGTTCTCAGTGTGAGTGCACTCATGGCATCCTGAAGGCACTGGGAGGGCTGCATAGGGGGAAGGCTGCTCCCTTCAGCTCAAGGACCACCCTGGTCCATGGAGGTGGGGCTGCTGCTGCACTTTCTGAAAATTGAAGCTGCCTAGAAAACGTCACAGTGACTCCTGCCCTGAACGAGGTTGTTCTGTCGCGTGTTGGACCCATTCCTCTCTCAGGGTTTCAGGCATTCCCAGGCAACACTGGAGGTTGGTGCCAAGGGCTGGTACAGCCAGAAGGGCATTATGGCCTCTCTGCTTCACAGATAAGTGGGGAGGCAGCTGGAGCTGGGACATGGTGCCTGTCATTGCTCAGCTTGGACGCTGCTGGTGAGCTGTCCTGGCGCTGGTGCACCATGGAGCTGCTGCTCCCAGGCTGGCTGGGCCAGGCTTCCAGCTCCAAAACCTACAGCCAGGTAGAAGCACCTCTGCACACCAAAGGCTGCCTTCTGGCTTGGTGGTGTCTGGTGTGGGATAACAGTTATCCCAGTGTGAATAGGTGTTGTTGGATGCTGCTGGGAACCAGGGAAAAAGCAGCCTTGAAGTTTTGCCTTTCTCAGCCTTCAGAAGGATAAGAAGTTATAACAATGATTATGGACCTGCAGGGTGTGTGAGAGTCGTGAGTGTCTCATGATATTTGCAGAAGGTGTGTTTTCAAGGAGGTGTTGCCTTCTTGGACACAATGAGTCTTTTCTATTTTGTTTTTCACGTACTACCCTATATGTAAGTCTAGTGTTTTTTTAAATAAAGCTCTCTCTCTCTTTTGCTTCTCCATTGCATGAGGAACTATGTTGCATTATCCTTTTCGCTGCTCACCTATAGCCTCAAATGCAACAGATAAGTGGTGTGGAACTGAAAGGAGAGGAGGGAGACAGGAACAGGAAGTGAAACAGAGGTGGTGTGGAGTAGCGGAGGAAAGAACTGAACAGGGTGTCACCTCCTCCAAAGAGTTTCAAACGACCTGCAGACACACAGAGTTGTCAGGGTTGGTACAGAGATGGTGTGTTTGTTCACCAGGGCACAACCCCACTGTGAGAATGAGGTCAGTGGGTGCTGGGCTGGTTCTTTTGCCCTTCCTGGAGCATTTTGGATGGAAGCCAATGCATTGCCATGCACTTGGAGAATTTGTGCCTGTAGAGCAGTGATTGGATTGATGGTTGTTCACTTTCTAGAAGCAAGGTCCTGGCCATGCCAGCCCAGGAAGCACGTGGTACCTCTGCATATTGGGTGGCCCTGGCCTCAGCCTCACAGTGTGCCTTGTCTCTTGCAGCCACTCCCACTCTCCCGGCTCCATGGCTGCCGTCCGCGAGTGGTCCTGCACGCGCTGCACCTTCCTGAACCCCGTGGGCCAGCGGCAGTGCTCCATCTGCGAGGCCCCTCGCCAGAAACCTGACCTCAACCACATCCTGCGGCTCAGCGTGGAGGAGCAGAAATGGGCCTGCGCCCGCTGCACCTTCAGGAACTTTCTGGGCAAGGAAACCTGTGAGGTGTGTGGCTTCACCCCGGAGCCGGGACCCAGTGGCTCCCCCTTGCCCGTCATCAATGGCATCTTGCCCAAGCCTGCCGTGCTGGTGGAGCCCAAGGGCACGTCCAAGGAGGAGGCTGCCAAGGCAGAAAGCAGCAGCGAGGACTCGGAGGGGAAGAGCCCCGATGAAGCAGATCTGGAGAGCGGCTGGGCTTGCCAGCGCTGCACCCTGCACAACACTCCCGTGGCCAACTCCTGCTCTGCCTGCGGTGGCCCACGCAAGCTCTCCCTGCCCAAAATCCCACCAGAGGCGCTGGTCGTCCCTGAAGTCATCACCCCGGCCGGATTCCACATGGCCCCCTCCACCCCGCAGCCTTTAGTCTCCGCAGAGATCTCTGACGGCGACGCCGTGGCCCCCCAGGGTCCGGTGGCAATGGAACAAGAGGCCCAGAAGATTGCAGCCTTCAGCCCCTTCTCCCCGGGGCTGCAGAACAACCCTGTGCCCCGGAGCCGGCGGGAGGTGCCCCCACAGCTGCAGGTGCCGGGCCCCGAGGGCTCCCAGCCCGCGGCTGCGGGCGCCGTGGGGCAGAAGGGCTCTCCCCAGGGCCAGGCCAGGGCCGCCCCCGCCGCGCGCTTCCCGGACCTGCTGTCCAACAAACGCCTGAGCGTGCTGGAGGAGGAGATGGAGGTCAGTCCGTCCCACTGGAAGTGCAGCTCCTGCTCCCTGCTCAACTCCGCCGGGGCCGGCAAGTGCGAGGTGTGCAGCACCCAAAAAGGCAGCGACACCATCAACCTGGTGGGGGACTCCGTGAGGTTCACCCCGTGCAGCCCCTCCAGCCCTGATTTCACCACCTGGTCCTGTTCCAAATGCACCCTGAAGAACCCCACGCAGGCGCAGAAGTGCAAGGTGTGCGGCTCCTCCAAGCTGCACGGCTTCCAGGAGCACGGGGCTCCGGGCGAGGCGGCGCCGCGCTGCCCCGACTGCGAGCGGCCCGGCTGCTCCTGCTCCTGCGCCAGGGCGCCGTCCGCCCGCAAGGTGGCTCGGCTCTTCCCGGCCCCGCTGCCCGGCGGCCAGGACAGGCCGGCCCAGTGGGCCTGTCCCGCCTGCACCCTGCTCAACGAGGTGAAGGCCAAGCACTGCGGCGCCTGCCACACCCCCCAGCAGTACGTGGCCCAGCACAAGGGCCTCAAGCCCCTCAAGAGGAGGGAGAGCATGCACGTGGAGAAGAGGAGGCAGACGGATGAGGGCGAGGCCAAAGCCCTGTGGGAGAACATCGTGACCTTCTGCCGGGAGGTGAGTGCTTGCTTGTTCCTGGCTTCCCTTTGTGCCTCCCCTGGGTTCCAGGGATCTCCTCCTGCAGCACCTGGATCTGGTTGTTTGCACTGAAATGTCATCTTTTGGTGCAGAATGATCTAGGACAGCCCATACAGCCCACTCCTGGTGCAAGGGTGAGGAAGTCTAAAACCTAGTGTTAAACCTGTTAACTCTGAAACCCAGTGGTATTTTGAATCAGTGAGAGAGAACTTCTGAGATGAAGGGGACATCCCTAGGTGGTCAGTCCATCTCCTTCCAGTGTCTAGTGGTGGTAAAGGTGGTGAGTGTGTCCAGGTTGGCTGATGGCACTGCTGTCTGTGGGTGGATGCAGGAAATCTGGGATGCAACAGGCAGAAGCTCAGGATGAGAGTGCAGGCTGAGGAACTGCTGCCACTGCCGCAGCTGCAGGTGTTTCAGAACCAAGGGCTGGGCCCTGGTGTTCTTTCTTGGTTTGGGTGTTGCAAATGCAGAGGTGCAGCACACACAGCTCCCCCTGTTCTGGGCAGGCCAGCTGAGCTGGAGCTGTAGCCTGGCTCTAGTTGAAGGTCTCAGGAGTACGTGCTAGCACCCAGCTTTCCACTGTGAGGTATCTGCTTCAGTCAGTTTGGCTTCAGCCTCAAACACCACTCTGATGGCCTCATTTTTTTTTTCCCTGTATGGCATTAAAAGCTTTTGTGAATGCTGCCTTCTCTGGCCTCCTTCTGGGGGAAGCCTCCAGCTCTTCTGGACCAGATGGAAAGGGAGTTGCAGTCCCATTTTGACGTGCAGACAAGGCTTTTCCTGCCTGGTCTGAGGATTGTGTCCATTCCTGTGCCTCCACTGCACAGTCCAGGGGACAGAGATGTTTGGCTTGGAGGGGAAGCTCTGAGAATGATCTTGTTTGGGCTTGTGGTTTTTTTTAAATTGCTGCATGTCCTTCCTAACAGGCGTGGGTGTCTTTATAGCAGAGACCCAGATTCTGCTTATCCCTGTCCTTTAAGCAAGTGAATAGCCTCTTTTGTAGGAAGGGAACATCTGTTACATCAGGAATCAGGCCTGAAGGATGAATCACGATGATGGCCAGGCTGAATTAGCAATGTGGCACTGCCAGGAAGGGGAGCCTGCCTTGCCCTGTCCTGCAGTGCTGGGTCAGAGCCTTGGCTCAGCCTGTTCTGCTCCTTGACCCACCAGTAATGAGCTGTTAGATCCACATGGGCCACATCCCAAAAATCCCCCTGTACCCAAACCTCAGCTGTGCTCTGGCACTGTATAGTCTGAGGTTAGGCCTGGCAGCAGTGGAGGGACAATGCTGCTCCTGTCCTTGTGCTCCCCTGCTCCCAGTGTCCCTCCCAGTGCTCCTGCACAGGCTCAGTGTGTGAGCAGCCTCCAAGCTCCCTGCTGCCCCAGCCTTTCCCAGGCTGTTCAGCCTCCCCCTGGGCTGGAGGAGCCAGGCTGGCCAAGTTCTCCTCCGTCTGTTGTCCCCCTGCCAGGATTTCTGCTCGAGCTCCTGCTGTGGATTTTCCTTCCTCTGCTGTTCCAGGGATGCCTTTTCCAACTCTTCTCAGTGTTTGGTCCCTATTCTAGCTTTAACCTTTCTCTTCTGTTGGGGAGCAGTGCAGGGCTGACCTTTTCCACTGGAATAATGGAATCAGAATTTGGGTTGGAAGGAACCTTAAAGCTCATCTTGTTCCAACCCTGCCAGCCCACTAGACCAGGTTACTCCAAGCCCTGGCCTGCCCAAGCCTGATCCTGGACACTTCCACAGATGGGGCACCCATGGCTTCCCTGGGCAACCTGTGCCAGGGCCTCCCCACCCTCACAGGGAAGAATTTTTCTCCAGTATCCAACCTAAATTTCTCCCCTTTTAGTTTAAAACTTTCCCCTTGTCGCATCACTGCTTGTCCATGTGAAAAACTGCTTTTCCTCTTATTAATAAGCCCCTTGAGGCACTGGAAGGGGTTTTAAGGTCTCCATGGAGCCTTCTCCAGGTGAACACCCCCAGCTCTCCCAGCCTGGCTCCAGATCAGAGGGGATCCTGCCCATGGAGCATCTCCACAGCCTCCTCTGGACCTGTTCTAACAGATCCCCATCTTTCTTGTGCTGAGTCTTCCAGAGATGGACAAAATTGGGATCTCACAAGGCAAAGCAGAGGGGAAGAATCCCATCCCTTGTGTCCTCGTGGCCCTGTGTAGCAAGTTCCTGCAGAGCCCAGAGATCCATGGGCAGGCATGGGTCACATCCAGGCCCCAGCCAGCATGTGAGGAATGCTGGAATGGTGGCTGCTCCCCTGAGAGAGCAGGACAGCTATTAGCTGAAAAACAGCCTCCTGCAAAAGAGGAGCTGGAGGTGCTAATTGAGGCACAACAAAGGAAGCATTCAGGCAGGATTGCCACAGAAGAGAAGGTCAACTACTAGCTCGGTGTGCATAAAGCTAATTTAAATTAAAGCCAGCTTTTGTGGAAAGAATTTAATTTAATTTAATTTAATTAACAATAACAAAGAAACACCTGTTCTCATTTCACCCTGTGTTAGACTGAAAAAGCCACCCTTCTCCACTGGGTGAAGTTATGTGCCTCTATCCACGTGGTTAATGTCTATGGGATTACCTGCCTTTCCACCCATCCTATTTATTTAGTATGCAGCAGGTATTGCAGGAGGGCTGGCACGTGGGATACCCTCACTCTGGAATGGCTTGCCTGGTTGTGGTCTGGTTGAATGCAGTTGCCAGAGCTGCCCCTCCCATCCCCATGGATGTGCCTGGGGGGTGGCACAGGGCTGCCAAGCCCATCGTGTCCCCTCCGGGGCAGGGACAGGCTCGCTGGAGGTGTGTGTGTGTGCCAGGTGGCTGCTCACAGCCTTGCTGCTCACAGGCTTGGCTGCTCCTGGAGGTAGCCAAGGCCCCCCACAGCCCAGCTTTTAGCACCAGCACGAAGTGTCAGACAGTCCCTGCCCCGGGAGGCTCCTGTGAAACAGAAAAGGCAGATTGGAGCCACAGCCCGGAGCTTGGGCTGGAGAGGTGAGCCTGAGGCAAGGCTGAATGCTGGACTTGAAGCACAAGAAGAATCTCTGCAGCTGCCAGCAGGCACCAGCCTTGTCCTGCCCCCCTGAAGGGCTGGGAAGGGACTGCCTGGGCCGGGCAGGAGGGCTGGGGGCTCTGCTGTCTCTGGGGGCAGTGAGAGGCTCTCCAGGCCCCCCAGTCCTGATGCTCTCCTTGCCTTTTGCCCTCACAGAACAAAGTGAATTTTGTAGACGACAGTTTCCCGCCAGGGCCCCGGTCCGTGGGGTTCCCGGAAGGGGACAGCGTGCAGCAGCGGGTGAAGCAGTGGCTGCGGCCCCACGACATCAACTGCAGCATCTTCAAGGAGCGCTCGGTGAAGTGGTCGGTGTTCCGCACGCCCCGGCCCTCGGACATCCTGCAGGGGCTGCTGGGCAACTGCTGGTGAGGGCGAGTCAGCCGGCTCACACCTTCCATCCCCTCCCTCTCCTCCTTCCTTCCCCCTCTTCCTCCAGCTCGACCCCTGCAGCCCTACTCTGTAAGAGCTGAAGCTTGTATCCAGCTGGTGTAGCAATTCACGGGTCGTGGGTAACAAGAGCCCAGCCCACACCGGTCAGGATTAGCTGTAGGCTCACCTGGAGCCAACCCTAGTTTTGGTTACAATGCATTGTATACTTTTCATTGCAGGGCAACCAATCAATACTTTTACTATTACCTACAGCCTATCATAACTACAAACATTATCATATTCATGTTATTGTTTTCTAATTACAAAAAGTTAGTATGTTACAGTTTAAGCTAGAAGTTGGCTTTCAGTTTTATTGCAGTGGAAATTTTTGAGACTTTTTTTCTACTTGCAACATGGCATTTTTGTTTGCTTGTTCCCTGCTTTTTGCTTAGTAAAAACATGTTTTGTTTGAGGTGGATTTATCCTTTGCTCTGAGTCGTAAAAACTCCTTTCAACTCATTTTACCCTTTGCCTTCTAGTTGTCCAGTAAGACTGGCTCAGCAATTCTTCTCTTTTACATCAAAACTTGCTATCATTTCTATTCCTTCTTCATATTTTACATTCAAAGATCTTTCTGTGAGACCTTTTTGTCGAGCTTTGATTTCCCGGCTCTGCTCAAGCCCATCTATGCCCCCGGCTGTAGCCCATGCTCTGCCTCCCCGCTGCCAGCGCTGCGTGGCCGGGCGGTGCCGCTGCCGCTGCCGGCCGTGCCCCGCTGAGCCCCGCCCGCCCGCAGGTTCCTGAGCGCCCTGGCCGTGCTGGCCGAGCGGCCCGAGCTGGTGGAGAGGGTGATGATCACCAGGACGCTGTGCCCCGAGGGCGCCTACCAGGTGCGGCTGTGCAAGGACGGCACGTGGACCACGGTGCTGGTGGATGACATGCTGCCCTGCGATGAGTGCGGATACCTGCTCTTCTCCCAGGTCAGTGCCACGGGGGGATGGGGTGGGGGCAGGGAGCCTCATCCCGGGCTCTCCCAGGAGACATAGTGGAATGAGGCGCTGCTGGGTGTGAAACACTTGCTTTGTGCTGTGTTTTGAGTCATAGAGTCGATAAGGTTGGAAAAGGCCACAAATATCAAGTCAGACCGCTGATCGAATACCCCCTGCCCACTAAACCATTCCACAAAGCAACACATTGACTTGTTTTTTGAGCACTTCCAGGGATGGTGACTCCACCAGTGCCCTGGGTGGCCCATTCCAATGCCTGACTGCCTTTCATTAAGGAATTTTCCCAATATCCAATCTAAACCTCCCCTGGTGCCACTTGAGGCTGTTTCCTCTTGTCCTGTCCTTTGTTCCCTGGGAGCAGAGCCCAATGTCCCCCTGGCTGTCCCCTCCTGTCAGGGAGTTGTGCAGTGCCAGAAGGTTCCCCCTAAGCTTCTTTTTCTCTGGTGCTCCAGCCCCTTTCCCAGCTCCCTCAGCCTCTCCTGGTGCTCCAACCTTTCCCAGCTCTGTTCCCTTCTCTGGGCACACTCCAGCCCCTCAGTGTCCTTCCTGTCATGCCAGGTGCCATTGACCTTGCCCAGCTGGGCACATCTGAATCATGTTCAGCTCTGCCCAGCAGCACTCCCAGGTCCTTTCCCAGTGGTGCTTCTCAGCTACCCTGAGCCTGGAGCTGCCGGGGGCTGCTGTGACACAAATGGAAGATCCAGCACTGTGCACAGCTCTTTGCTGTGTCCTCCAGGCAGCTGAACTCTTTGGGGCCATAATATCCATCTGTTTAGAACCCTTCTGGCATTTCCCAGCCTGCAGTGAAGAAGTTTCATTTACAGTTGCTTTTCCCTCACTCCTCCTTGCACCACAGCCACTTCACTTGCAGGAAAAACCTCTTACTGTTCATTTAAAGGAAAACATTTTAACCTGTGTTTTGCACTGCGAGGGACTGAGGGAAAGCTGTTTCTTTCCTCTGAGGGGAGGTCTGACAGCTTGGCTGTGCCAGGGAGGGGCTGTGGAGAAGGAGGGCATGGCACATGGTGCTCTGAGCACACGGGGATGGCATCTGCTTGGATCAATTGATCTCCTTCAGCCCCTCCAAGACATCACTCTGCCCTGCCCTGCCCTGCTTGCCAGGCCCAGGGGCTCTTGCTGGGATCATGTCCATGAAGGAGACTGAGAACATCTCTATTGAAACTCAGGAGGCAAAATCTGCCAAAGAAAACAGTACCATTCTCAGGAGGAGACAGGGACTGGGACTGCTGGCTTGGATTTCATTCCACAAATCCAGTCCTCTGGGTTTTGACACACAGCCATGTCAGGACAGGACTCAAACTTCAGAGAAGGGGACAAGAAAGAGTTTGTGTCTACATTCTGCCTCTCAGTAGGCAGAGGATACACATGCATTTCTTTATTTCATTGTAAGGTTTACCTGTCTTGGTTTTTTTAATCTTTTCCTTCCATCTTTCATGGATTTCAAGTCTGCTTTTGGAGTTTTTTTAAGATTGGAGGTTTTCACATGGGCTGGACTTGCCTTGCCTCTGTTTCCAGGAGCATCCGAATCATGATTAGATTTTTCTGCTGAGTGTTCAGCTGTAGGAGCTGGATGTGAAGGATAAAAAAGGAAAATTGGAGTTTTAAAAATAAAAGAAAATCAGGCTCTTATCTGAGCTCCCTGGCTGTGGTTCAGGCAGAAATAAACAACATGGATTTTGTTGAGTGAGGGACCCAAAAACGAGCAAAAAGCACTTTTAAGCTCTCTTTATCCATCAGAAAGAAATCTTCACTGCCCTCCTTTCCTCTGCCAGCTCTTGGCTGCCACCTGTGAGTCACACAGGCACAATGTACGAGTGATTTTCCCTGCTGCTCTCCAAGCACCAGATACCAAACCCCATTTACTGAGAAAAAACTTGCATCTTGTTATTAGGCCTTGTAGTGACTCCCTGTGCTGGAGTAGAGGACTTTGCCAGTCCAAGTTTTTTGAGCTTGTCCTTGAAGCAGTGTCTGTGTTCCCTGGGTGGAATCCAGTCAGTCTCGTGGCCATCTGCACTCTGGGCAACCTTGTCTGCCAAAGGGCTGTTGGTTTGGGTTTGCAGAGGTGTGTGAGTTAAAGGCAGCTGTGTCAGATGTGCTCCACATCACAGAATCCTAGAATGCCCTGAGTGGGAAGAGACCCACAAGGATCATGAGTCCAGCTCCTGGCCCTGCACAGGACACCCCAACAGTCCCACCGTGTGCCTGAGAGCCTTGTCCAAATGCTCCTTGAGCTCTGGGAGCTTGGTATCCTCTTCCCTGGTCCTAAGTCCAGGCTGAAGTGGATGAAAGGGGCTCAGGGTGGGCACTCACCCTGCCAGCCTGACTGCTGGGCACCCCAGGGTGAAGCTCTGCCAGCGTCCAGGCCTCTTGGGTGTTCATTCCAGGACTTCTTCCCAAGGGGAATTGAGCTCTGCAAACAAAACACTGAGCAAGGAGTGAAGGGATCACCCATGGCCAAGGGGACAAACTGCTGGCATGGCCGTGCTGCTCCTGCCTCTGGAACCCCAGGGGGGCTGCTGGGGATGGATGGCTGTGAGGGGATGGCTGTGCAGGGGTGGCTGTGAGGGGATGGATATGAGGGGATGGATGGCTGTGCAGGGGTGGCTGTGAGGGGATGGATATGAGGGGATGGATGGCTGTGCAGGGGTGGCTGTGAGGGGATGGCTGTGAGGGGATGGCTGTGAGGGGATGGATATGAGGGGATGGATGGCTGTGAGGGGATGGCTGTGCAGGGGTAGCTGTGAGGGGATGGATATGAGGGGATGGATGGCTGTGAGGGGATGGATGTGAGGGGATGGATGGCTGTGCAGGGGTGGCTGTGAGGGGATGGCTGTGCAGGGGTAGCTGTGAGGGTTTCTCACCTCCTGCCCAGGGTGGTGACCTGTCCCTCGCTGTCTGTGCAGGCCCAGAGGAAGCAGCTGTGGGTGGCCCTCATTGAGAAGGCGCTGGCCAAGCTGCACGGTTCGTACTTCGCCCTGCAGGCCGGGCGGGCCATCGAAGGCCTGGCCACGCTCACGGGCGCCCCCTGCGAGAGCCTGATGCTGCAGGTCAGCTCCACTAACCCTCGCGAGGAGCCCATTGACACTGACCTCATCTGGGCCAAAATGCTGAGTTCTAAGGAGGCTGGGTAAGACGAGGCAGGGACACTGGAGAGGGGGGTGAGGGGGAGCATTCTTGTCTCTAGAGGCTCAGGAGAGGGGTTACTGCACTAGCTGGGGTGGAGTCCACCACCCTTGCCACTCACCTGAAGCATTGGTGGAGCTCCCACTCGAAGCTCTAAGAAATTATTTCTCCTGTGAGTAATTCTCATACGAAATTAGGAGCCTGGTGAACTTCCCCTGCACATCACTGCTGTCTTGCAGGAGTTAGGAAGTGGCACTGAGCCCACTTGCTTTGCTTTGGGCTTTTTTGTTGTGTGAATGCTTGACCCTGCCCGTGTCTCCCACCAGTATGTGACATCTTTGCTGATGACACCTGGCTAGCACTGGTCCAGAGGGAGCACAGCCAAAGCAGAGACCTCCTGCTCATCACTTGGGCAGGAGGGCAGCTGGGTTGGCGGAAGGCTGGAGTATGGGGCCACATGGATAGATAGCTCCCAGCACATGGTGTCCCCCTAAACCTGACTGGTACAGACCTCTTGCCCCAAATAGCATCCTCACCCCTGCCAGCTTATCTAGCTGATGAACCACCTGCCTTTCTTAGTGGCTTTCTGTCAGCCAGCAGAAGTAGGCAGGACCCTGGGGCCTGGCAGAAATCAGGGGAGGCTTGGGCCAAAGCTCCTCAGTGCTTGGAGCTCTCCTTGGAGCCTGGGCTCAGCGTGCACATAGGCAAGGGGAGTGAGCTCTGGCCAACGGGGCTGGGCACTGCCTGAGGGGTGCTGTTGATCCCACCAGTGTTGTTGCAGAGGGGGAGCATCCAGGAGCCTCCTGGAAGGAAGCTGTTCCCTCCTGGTGTGATAGGGATGAGCTTCCCCCAGGCCAGGCCTGGCAGCACCCCGAGGGTTTGCTGTCCCCTGCAGGTTCCTCATGGGCGCGTCCTGTGGCGGAGGCAACATGAAGGTGGATGATGTGGCCTACGAGAGCATGGGGCTCCGGCCCCGGCACGCCTACTCCATCCTGGATGTGAGGGATGTCCAGGGCTTCAGGTGAGCTCAGGCTGGCGCCTGCCGTGGCACTGCACTGCTCCTGCCAGCAGAAAACCTGGGGACAGATAACTGAGGGCATGGTGGACTGCCTGGGGACTCTTTGGTGTCCCATCCTCATGGTCAGCAAGGGTGACACTATCCTAGGGTGTCACATACATGCCGTTGTCATATAAGCTGTCCTTGCCTGGTGCTGGCTCCACGTTCAGGGGTAGAGTGTTTCACCTGGTTTCACAAGACACAGAGGACTGAGCTGAGCTGTAACTTCAGTGAGGCTCTCAGAGCATATTGCACACCTTTGAATGGGGGAGAGGATAGAAATGGGTGCCAGCCTGACAGCTGGGCTGCTGTAGGAAGCTGTATTTTCAGCCATGTCACTCTCAGCAGCCTCTCCTCCCCTGAGCCCCTTTGGGCAGCAGCAGGTCCAGAGCCACAGGACAGAGCCATCTGCGGCCACCATGTGGGTGACACATGAGTTCTGGGATGCTGGGAGGGCTTTGGAAGGCAGGAGTGACAAGGTGTCCTTCGTGGGAGGGCAGGCTGGGTCTTTCCTCTCTGCTGGGTGTGTGACACTTTTCCCCTTTCCCCAGGTTACTGCGGCTCCGGAATCCCTGGGGCCGCTTCTCGTGGAACGGCAGCTGGTCGGA
This sequence comes from Erithacus rubecula, assembly GCF_903797595.1. Classification (NCBI taxonomy): domain Eukaryota; kingdom Metazoa; phylum Chordata; class Aves; order Passeriformes; family Muscicapidae; genus Erithacus; species Erithacus rubecula. Next base: position 14,422,654 of record NC_136669.1, read on the forward strand.
CGAGTGGCCGCACTGGCCGCTCCCCCTGCGCCACGACCTGATGCCCCATGGCAGCAGCGAGGGTGTCTTCTGGATGGAGTACAGCGACTTCATCAAGTATGGCACTGCCAGAGGCACAGCTGCGGGGTGGGGAGCAGGGCAGGGATGGGAAACAGAACACGGGGTCAGGATGGGGCAGGTGGGAGCAGTCATCCCTAGGGAGTGTGGGTGTCCTGCAGCATGCAGGGTGCCCATGGGCACTGAGCCCGGCTTCCCCACAGGTATTTCGACTCTGTGGATATCTGCAAGCTGCATTCAGACTGGCACGAGGTGCGTGTGCAGGGCATGTTCCCCAACAAGGCCAATGGGCCAGTGACGGTGACGTCGCTGACGGTGTTGGAGCGCGCAGCTCTGGAATTTGCCCTCTTCCAGGAGGGCAGCAGGTGAGCTGGGCAGGACAGCGAAACTGGGGGGCTCAGCCTTGCAGGAAAGGAGGCTCAGGAGGAGCCTTCTGTCTCTCCATAACTCCCTGACAGGAGGGTGCAGTCAGCTGGGGGTCAGGCTCTGCTTTCAGATAGGACAAGGGTAAATGGCCTCAAGTTGCACCAGGGGAAGTTTACATGGGATATTGAGGAAAATTTCTTCCCTGAAAGCGTGGTCAGGCCCTGGGACAGGATCCCAGGGCAGTGATGGAGTCCCCATCCCTTGAAGGATTTAGAAACCTTATGTATGTGGCACTTGGGGACATGGGTTAGTGGTGACCTTGGCAGTGCTAGGTTAATGGTTGGAATCCAAATCTTAGAGGACTTTCGAACATTAATGATACCACGATTCTGTGTGCCCAGAAGATACCCAAACACGTTGACATCTCACCACATGGCATCCCCCAGGGTCACAGAGCTCAGGATGGGTCCCCATCACCATCACTCCAAATCTTGGGAACTGCTCCTATTTAGCTGGAATCCAAGTCCTGAATGCAGGGCTGGTTCCCAGGGCTGGGTATTTGGGGCAGTGGGCTAGCTCTTCCCTGGATCTGCTGCCTGTATGACCCTTCTTTCCTGGCACAGGAGGTCAGACACGGTGGACAGCCACTTGCTGGACCTGTGCATCATGGTTTTCCGGGCCACCTTCACCAGTGGCAACAAGCTGAGCCTGGGCCGCCTGATGGCCCACAGCAAACGAGCCGTCAAGAAGTTCGTCAACTGTGACGTGATGCTGGAGCCGGGCGAGTACGCCGTGGTGTGCTGTGCCTTCAACCACTGGAACACTGCCCTGGCCGGCCCTGCTGCCCAGGGTGAGGGGATGGAGGGGCCCTGGGGGAGGGAGAGGTGCCAAAGCCGTGGTACTCATCATAGGGACCTTCTTGAGGGTGGAGGTTGCCTGTTGCATGTTGCACATGCATGAACCCAAGAACACTGTGCTCCTGGGGATTGTGGGCTTGGTGACAGTTCCCTGATCCCCTTTTCTCGCGTGTCTCTGCAGCTTCCAGTCCCACCAGCAGCCGACCAACCACTGATTATTCCAGCTACATCCTGGCCATCTACAGCTCCCGCCTGGTGATGGTGGAGCAGGTGGAGGCACAGCCCACCACACTGGCAGATGCCATCATCCTGCTGACCGAGAACAAGGGCGAGCGCCACGAGGTGGGTGTGGAGCACAGGGAGAGGGGGCTGCAGTGGGGAGAGGGGTGTGATGCTGCCAGGGGGAGCCTGGACCTGTGGGGTCCTCAGGCAGGGGTTGGACAGGGCTGTGCCAGCTCTGGCTGCTACCCTGGATGCCCACCCCCATTGCTCCCTGGAGCAGCATGTGGCACTCCAGCAGATGCGCAGCCCTTGGCTAAAGTGGAAGATACCAGTGAGGGGGTTTTGATTCGGGGTGCCCAGAGGCTTCATCCCCTTCCCTGCTGTCCCCAGGGCCGTGAGGGGATGACCTGCTACTACCTGACCCACGGCTGGGCAGGGCTCATCGTGGTGGTGGAGAACAGGCACCCCAAGTCCTACCTGCACGTGCAGTGCGACTGCACCGACAGCTTCAACGTGGTGTCCACGCGCGGCAGCCTCAAGACACAGGACAGCGTCCCCCCGCTGCACAGGTCCGGGGTAGGCAGGGGTGGGTCATAGAGGCTGCCATGGGGCTGGCAGGAGGCAGGGAGAAAGGCAGAGCCAGGGCTGGCAGGGAGGCATGGACAGGGTGAAGCTGTCGAGACAGAGAAGAGATTCCTGGGGCAGAGGTGGGATTACCGAGGCAGGGTGGGATTGCCAGGACAAAGGTGGGATTCCTGGGGTAGAAGTGGGATTGCCAGGACAGAGGTGGGATACCTGGGGCAGAGGTGGAATTCCTGTGGCAGAGGTGAGATTACCAGGACAGGGTGAGATTGCTGGGACAGAGGTGGCATTCCTGGGGCAGAGGTGGCATTCCTGGGTCAGAGGCTGCTGCTCTGAACCCGTGGCTCTCTCCACAGGCAGGTGCTGGTGATCCTGTCCCAGCTGGAGGGTAACGCCGGTTTCTCCATCACGCACCGCCTGGCGCACCGCAAAGCCACCCAGGCCTTCCTCAATGACTGGATGCTGACCAAGGGCACCCACAACCCGCTGCTCACGCCCGAGGTGGCCGGGCTGCACGGCCCCCGGCCCCTATGACGAAGAGCTCCCCCTCCCCTCCCCACTGCCCCATTCTGTCACCGAGCCGCTGGCCCGGGGTGCCCCCCCGAGCCACCAGCGCTGAGCTGCAGGGCAGAGCTAGAGTGGCACCCCCAGCACTTTGCCCCACGCTGCGGGGCCGGGGCGAGTTCTCAGGGCCAGCTCAGCCCTGCCCGCTGCCCCCCGCCCTGGCACCGCTGCCCCCCACGCACTTTACAAGGAGCAGCTGGGGGCACGGGGCCATCTCAGGATCCCACCTCCCCGCAGCTGCGCTGGGCCCGGTGCCTCTGCCCGCCCCGGGGACTGTGGGACAGGGAGGGGCTGGAGCTTGCTGTCGAGACCCTTCCCAGGCACCACGCTCAGGACTCTGCCCGTTCCCATGGCGCCAGGGCACTGGCGCTGCAAAAAGAAGAATATACCTCTGATGTCTGTCCGTCTGTGTGACCCTCCGTCTGTCCTCGGGCCCTCCCCACTGTCTTGTTGCCCCCTTTGTCTGCTGCCAGGACCAGCGTGGTGCTGAGGTTGGGCTGGGGGGTACCAGGGTCACACTGCTGTGGTGCCACCCATGCCAGGGACTCCCCACCCATCCTGGGTGCTGGGGCTGGGGGGGCGAGGGCACAGTGTTATTGCAGAAAGCTGCTGCTGAGGGGGTTTTGCTGTAATTGGGGTGAAACTCAGAATTTTCATCACCTCCTCGGCTGAGGGTGGGGAGTGAGGCCTGGGGTGTTGCTGGTGGGGGCTGCGGTGCCGGGGCCCCTCTCCCTGTCACACAAGTGTTACTATGCAAAGGTGGGAGCAGTGCCTGCAGAGAAGCCATGGCCCGAGCTGGGCTCAGCCCCCAGCACTGCCCTGTGGGCCCCCCCACGTGCCCCATGGAGGGAGGGTGGGCAGCAGGTACAGACCCAGGGTCAGGGAGCAGATCCCTGGAGTTAGCACGAGTCCATGTGTGAGGAGGGGGTGATTTTGGGGGGGAAGCAGAAAGCCCCCTCCAGAGGGCTGGGGGAGGCAGTGAGCACAAGGTGGGTGCTGCTGGCCCTGTGGGTGCTCCGAGGTGGGGGCTGATCCTGGAGGGAGCTGCACCCCACATTTTCAGGGCATTGTGGCTCTCTGACTTGATGTGTGTGTGTGTGTGTGTGTGTGTGTGTGTGTGTGTGTGTGTGTGTGTGTGTGTTTTGGGGGTCCCCCTGTGTACTGTCTCCTTCCTTCCTGTGGACTTACAGCTGAGGGGAGGCGATGGGCAATGCTGGATCCTGTTCTGGCAGGGACCATGCTGGGGGGTCTTGCACCTCAAATCCTGCACCCCAAACCCTGGGCTGGGCAGGGGGTGCGGGGGGCTCTGCCTGACCTGTCCCTCTGTGTCCCCCGGGGATTGGGGGTGGTGGGGGTGTGGGCTGTCCTGGCACTCTCCCAACCCCCCGCCAGGGCTGCTGAGCCAAGCTCTGTCCGTATTTCTGTTTGTTGATCTGTTTCCTCTCTTTCCAGCTCCTTCCTCCTTGGGATGATTTGTCCTTCACTTTTTTTCTCCTCTGTCTTTCTGAGCTGTGAATATTTTTAACCCTGTAAATACTGTCCAGCTCTTCAGAATCATAGGATATTTTATCAATTGTAAATCAGATCAGTAATCCCTGTATGATATGAATTATCCATGGGTGGTTTTAAAACTCAGGTTCTGATGGACCAAATAAAGTTTTGTTTTTTACTGAAGCTGCCTGGTTTTGCTGTGGAAGAGACGAAAGGGATGAGTGGGCTGGTTTGGGGGTCAAAGCAATGGGTCTTGAAGGTATTTCCCTGGAGCAGTGACAGTCGGTGCTGAGGGGAGAGCTGAGCACCAGAAAAAGGAGAATTCGAAGTTGTTTAGCTGCACCTTGGGATGCAGGAGCACAGAAAGGAGTGGAAATAAAGCAAAACAAAAGCAAAGTCTAGAAATTCCCATAAAATGAGCGTTGTTCTCTTGCAGGGCCGAGCAGGGCTGTGCCTTGGCCGGGAGAGGGCACCCACCATCTGCCTGGATGCTCTCCCGCTCCTGCCTCAGTTTCCCCACCCGTTTCATGCCGGGCAGCGCCATGGCCGTGCCCGCTGCACCCCGGGCACAGTGCCCAGGCTGGGGATGCAGGAGCAGCTCCATCCCGCAGCAGCCAGGGCAGCACTCAGGGCAGCACACCTGCTCCCCGCCGTGCTCTCTGCATCCCCGCATCGTGCCTAGGCTGGGGATAAAGGAGCAGCTCTCTCCTCTCAGCAGTCAGGGCAGCACTCAGGGCAGCGCCCCTGCTCCCCGCCGTGCTCTCTGCATCCCCGCACAGTGCCCAGGCTGGGGATGCAGGAACAGCTCCATCCCCGCAGCAGCCAGGGCAGCGCCCCTGCTCCCCGCCGTGCCTTTGTCCGGCGGCGGGGCCGCCTGGCGCGGGAGAACTTTCCGGCTGAGTGGAGGCGGCCGGCTGCCAGCCCGCTCTCGCCCGGGGTGGGCACCTTGAGACCAGTAGGGAGAGACAGAAGGAGAGGATTTCGGTCTTTCTTACAGCAACTTGTAATAGATTTTTCCGGGCGAAACATCTTTGCATTCAGGAGGCCCTGTCACAAGCCATCAGCCTCAGCCAGGGAGAAACAGATGGAGAGTTAATTTTGGCGGGGAGGGCACTGCCACGCTCCCTCCTCTCCCTCAGTCTGTTCAGGGAGAGGAGCCGGGTTTAACCCTCGCGGCCCTGCCGCCCCTCGCTGCTGCCTCCCGGCGATCCCGGGGGGTTGTGGGGCCACCACGAGTCCCCCCGCCCCGCTCTGTGCCAAGGACACGCCGGGACATCTCAGCGCAGTGACCTGGTGCTGGCTCTTGCCGTGATGACCAGCCCAGGTGGGTGATCGTGTCCTGCCTTCCCACGGCCGCGGCTCCACGTCCTGCTGAGCCCCGCGTCTCCAACGCACTGGCAGCAAATCCTGCCATGCCACCGGCTTGGCACAGCAGTGCCCGGGGCAGCCAAGGACACTCGGGTGGGCTGCTGGTGGAGGGGACACCATCTCCCAGGAGAAGGCACGAGTGTTATTCTGTCTGAACACTTTGGGAACCCTCAGAGCACCCCCAACATCACGGACTGGGCTGAGAGCTGCGGTGTAGCCATGGAAGGGGTGGAGGTGAAATAAAACCCTAATTGTGCCCGATTCTCAAGGGCTGTGAGGCAGCATTAACTGTTTTATAATTACAAATAATTGTGTGGCAAAAGATAAAATTGTGCTTGACACATCAGCTCTGGAGGAGGGTGTTGCTTCATCTGGAAATTTGTCATCCCTTGGCTGCCAGTCTTAAGCCTGAGGTTCTGACGGGGGAGATGGGGACGGGCAAAGGGAGCAGCAGGTCTAAAAAAGGATGGATGGAAGGGAAGGATGGACAGCAGGACACTGAGGAGGGGAGTTGAAGGAGGAGCACTGTGGTACCGAGCCGTGCGAAGACCAGCAGACAGGTGCCACAGCTGAGGCAGGGAGCAGCCAGGGGCTGTCCCACTGCCCTGGCACGGCTGAGACACCTCACCCAAGGGGCTGTGGCTGCAAAAATGACAGCACAAGTCACCCCAGGGATGTCCACACATCAGCTCATCTGGTGGGACAGCGTGAGCAAGGCTGGCTGCCAGAGCCATGTAAGCACTGCTGCTGCCGTCCCGCTGGTCCCCTCCACCCGCAGGGCTGGTGCTGCTCCTCCCCGGGCACACGAGGATGATCGGGCAGATGAAGGTAAAGGGTGGTGAGGAGCTGGTACAGAGTGCCCAGAGAAGCTGTGATTGCCCCTGGAACCCTGGCAAGTGTCCAAGGCCAGGCTGGACGGGGTTTGGAGCAGCCTGGGATAGTGGGAGGTGTCCCTGCCCATGGCAGGAGGTGGAACGGGATGAGCTGTAATGTCCCTTCAACCCAAACCAGTCCTGGATCTTCTGAGGCAGACTCTTCAGCGCAGTCACCACCCCTCGGCTGCTGAGCCCGGGAAATTTCTCCCGGGGGCAGAGGTGGGAATGTGGGTCCTCGCTGTGGGATCCGGCCGGGCTCTGGCAGCTCGTCAGGCCCTGGCACCGCCGGGACCCCGCGGCGGCTCGTGGAGGGGGCACGCCAGGGAGCGAGGGCAGGAGCGCTCTCTGTGATTCACTCTGACTATAATGGGAGCTGCTGGTGAATATTTTATGGCTCCCACAGGGCAGATAGAACATATTGTGCATTTTACGCCACAAATCTCCGCCTGGAGACAGAGGGAAGCTTTAAAAAGAGCAGCACCAGCGCTGCGATGGGTTGAGGGGGGCAGAGCTGCAGCGCCAGTGCCAGCGTGAGCATCACGGGGATGTTGTCACCCACCTCTGTCACCCTCGCCGGGGTGCCGCTGGGCGCCCTGAGCCCAGCAGCGGCCCGGGCACGGGGGATGCTCTGCGGCCGCAGGACCAGGCTGCGGTGGGTGGCTGCGGCGGTTGCGGCCGCTGCCCCGGGCCAGGCCTGGCAGCTCTGCGGCTCTGCGGCAGAGGCGAAGTGCTTTGCCCGGGGCTGAGCCCTGCAGGAGGGTCCCTGCCTGCGCCCCGGCCTGCCTCCCCCTTCGTCAATAATGCAGCCCCTGCCCCGGGCGCCCGCCGGCGCTGCCCGCAATAATGGATCGGGATGCGAGCGGCCCCCTCCTCATCCTCCGCTGGGTTTCGCGCTCTGCCAGGAGCTGGCGAGCCACGCAGGAGCCTCCACCTCCACCGGCGCCAGCCGCTGCTGCTGCCCAGGCGGCGGGCACAGGGACCGGGGTTCCTTGCGGGCACCCCAACGCCCACCCGGCACCCCCGGAGGGAGAGGGAGCCCCCGGGGCCAGAACTCCGGCTGGCTGGGCTCAGGAGGGACAAAGGGCACAGCCGCCACTGCCACCGTGTGCCAGGGAGGGACCGCAGCCTTGCTGAAGGGCACGGGTGAGCTCTGAGTGCCAGGGTGCTCATCCTGCTCCCCTCGAGCACGTTCCAGTGCCGGGCAGGGAAACAGCGCTGCTCCTGCAGCTGCCTGCGCCCACCTGGGCTGGGCTGGAGTGGGGGGAGGGACCTCGGACCACGGCAGCAGCGGGAAAGAGGAGGAGGAGGAGGAGGAGGAAGAAAAGGATACAGGCACAGAGAGCAGCGGGTCAGGGCCAGCCCACGGGTGCCGCTGTGGGTGTTGAACGGCCCTTTATCCTCCCACCCCGGAGATCCCCAGCGACCCCCCCAGCAGGATGAGAACATGATGCTTGGGGTCAGTTTCTTTCCCCTTCAGGGACGGAGAAAGCCCCGAGATGTGGGTTAGGCCCAGGCTACCTAGAGAGCAGTGCCCAGTCCCCCGGCACGGCCAGGCAAGTCGGGAAGGTACGACCAGAGAGGAGCAGCCTGTGCCTCAGCGGCACCATGGACCCTCCAGCTCCCAATCCCCAGCTCTGATGGGTGAGCAGAACCCTCCAACATCCCCCCACTTCCGAATGGGGGTACGGCAGAGCTGCAGAGGGCGGGGGTGGAGCTGCTCTGGGGTGCTCACCTGGGGGTCACAGTGGCACATGGCCGGGTGGCCTCGCAGCAGGGCTGCCATGGCATCCACGCTGTCCCCGCTGAGTTTCCCCAGGGACGAGGCTTAGGAGGTCACCCAGACAGACATGAGGAAGGAGAAGACTTTGCCGGGATGAAGAGGAAGATCCCATCCCAGGATGACTGGTCTCCTCCTCCTCCTCCTCGGCGGCTCCGTCCGTCCGAGGGCAGCGGGCGAGGGGCCGCGCAGGGTCCGGGCCGGCACAGCTGGGGCCGGGCTGTCACGGGCTGGGCTATCGAATCTGAAAGCAATTAAAGCCATCACCAGCGCTCGCTCGGGGCTGGCTCCAGGCTGCAGGGAACCTGCCACAACAGATCATGTGCTCGGTGCTGCTGGCCCGAGGACCTGCTCCCACCCGCGCCCCGACACGCAGCGGTGCCAGCTCCGCGCGGGGGAACCCGGGCAGGGCGTGGGGCCACCGAGAGGGGCCACTGGGTAGCCCAGGCAGCCGCCTCGCTCCTGCTTCCCCTCCAGGGGTTCTGCTGCCGGGGGCTCGGCCACCAGCTTTGGCCGCGGCCGCCTGTGGTGAGGAGGAGCGGGCGGTGCTGCGGTGGCTCCGGTAGTTCCCGTGGTTCTGGGGAGGGTCCTGCTGTGGGGCTGGAGTGGGCACAGCGGGCAGCTGCCTGCACCCGTGGATTTTCCCGGCGGAGTGCCCATAGCCCGTGACCCACGGCTTGTCCCACATGGTGACAATGGGGACAGCCCCAGCAGGTCGTGTCCTGGGCTGGGGACAAAAAGCAGCAGGCGCTGGTCCCGGCAGCTTCTGGAAGCAGGGTGGGTGACAGCAGGGGGCTGTGGAGGGGCAGCACCTCTCTGCCGCGGGGTGAGGAGGGGGCTCTCACCAAGCCCCTTCCACCCTGTCATTCCTTTTCCCTACGGGGAGCGGTACCAGGATCCCCTGCCCTCCTCCCCCACCGCCCCCATCACTATTTTGGGGAATCTGCCTGCCCCTCTCCCGCGGCTCAGGGGCTAATGCAGCCTTGCAGGAGCATCTCCCGGGGCTAAAGCCGTGCTGCTGCTCCTGGGGGCGCGGCGGGCCGGGGGGTCCCCCCTCCTCGGGCACCGCACAGTTAAGCAGAAGTTTGCTGGTACGGAAGTTGCACATTGTCTTGAGGCACATTTTCTGTTTTTTCACTTGTGAAATATTTCTGTCAGAACCAGTTAATGTACAAATTAGCAGCGGTGGTCTCTCTTACGTCTTCTGACTCACTAATTTGACAGGGGGTGTTTCGGTGGCGGAACTCGCTCTTGACAGGCAAACGGGAGGTCAGGGACCCGCAGGGGGAGGAGGCACCGAGCCGCAGCTTCCCGGGGGTCTTCTCCTTCCTTGCCCACCCCACCGCTCCCGTTCACTCGGCCCTGGCTGGAGCTCGGGTCTGGTGTTTTTTTCCCCCAAAACAAGGGGGGCGGGGTGGGGGGTGGGGAAGGGCTCTTAGGATAGGTGGGGAGTACAGGGGTGGGGGGTTATGCTCTTGGTGTCCTACAGGCAAACCCACGGGATCCAGCATGAGGAAGGAACACAGTCATGGGAAGGGTTCCCTGCACCACGGCCGCATCCTTCAGCTCCTCCAGCCTGGGAATTCAGCTCTACGTTTCGGGACGCCCCCCCCCCCCCCCCCCCCAAGAGCCCCCATCCTCCTCCTGCCATTAGCGAGAAACTAATTGATGTTCCTATTCTCTGTGCACATCATAATCCCTCCACGCCGGGTTACCGATGAGCCAAGGGGCTGCAGAGCACCCTGTTAGCTCTCCATCTGTATCCCTGGGATATTGGTCAGACGGGGGGGCAGCGCTGCTGGAGGGGCTGGGGGCAGCGGCTGTGGAGGGAGCATCCCGAGCTGGCTGTGCCCGGGGGACGCTGAGCAGCGCTCTGCACCGTGGCGTGCAAGCTGTCCCTGGGCCAGAGGCTGGTGTGACAGATGGGCCCCGCGCCGCGCCCCGGGGCCAGCGGCTCCCCGGGCCCTGTGCTGGAAACCAGCAGCCTCTGCCCGTGCCACCCTCCTCCGGCATCCAGGCACTGCAGCCGGCTGGCCCAGGATGGAGCTGCGTGGAGCTGGGCACCTCCTGGAGCAGGGGAAGGAGTCCCATGGGCAGCTGCTGTCCCAGCCCTTCTGTCCCCACTGTGCTGCTGCCAGGGGCTGGAAACAAGCCCAGGAAGGTGACCCTGGTTATGGGAAGAGCAGCTTCAGGGCACATGGGTGCAGTCCTCTTCTCCTCATGTCCTCTCTTTCTACTGGTGCTTGCTGAGGGCTTTCTCAGGGTTGAGGTCTCCTGCTCATTGATTTTACTTCTAAGATAACATCCCCCACCCTGTGACCAGCAGCCACCTATGTCAAGCAGACTTCTACAAAATCCTCCCTCTTTGGGTCAAGCAGCATGCCTGGGTGACCAGATTTGGTATTTTATCCTGAAGTGTTCTTAGGTCTCAAACCACTCCTCCCACAAGGCTCAGCTATTTTCAGAGGTTCTGTACCCAACCAGGACCCCCGAGATGTTGCCCTGTACCAGTGAGACACCAGCAATGGTGGGAAAACTGGTTTTACATCCTAATGCATAGAAACAGTGACTTGGTCCAGCCTCTTCCAGGAGTCCCCAGGCAGCAGCAGCAGATCTGGAAAGGAGCTGGAAATTCCTGCTTCCCCTTTCTCAATGAAAAATGGAAGTTTTCTTTCCAGTGGTGAATCCATGCCCAGTTGGCAGATGAACCAGTCTGTGGTGATGCTGGCAAGGATGCCCAGGTGGCTCCTACACAGCCCTGCACCACAAAATGGAGGGGATCAGAACCCTTGAAGCAGCTCAGCTCCAGCATCGGACCCTCCTTGTCACAGCAAGGCCAATACCAGCAGGATTCTCACCAGATTCACCCACCCCAACCCCTGCTGGCAGCTCCATGAAATATCCCACTTCTTCCCTTACCTGAAATCCCCACCAGGATTTCCTGAAGGTGGGTTATTCCCCACTGGAACCCCTAAAAGCTACCACAATTCCTGTACAGAGCCCTGTCTGAGCCACTGCATGTGCTGCGGGTTCTGGAATGGGTTGGGTTGGAAAGGACCTCAAAGATCATCTTGTTTCACCCCCTGCCATGGGTAGGGACACATTGCACTGTCCCAGGCTGCTCCCAGCCCCATCCAGCCTGGCCCTGGACACTGCCAGGGATCCAGGGGCAGCCACAGCTACTCTGGGCACCCTGTGCCAGAGCTTCACCACCTCCACAGGGGGATGAATTTTTCTCTTCTACCCAATCCAACCCTGTTCTCAGAGAGTCCCTATTGCACTGACACCCTGGGGTGATGTGGCCTCTCAGGTGGAGCCATGTTGGGCAGGATCTGGCTGAGAGGGAAAGCTGCTGCCTCACTCCAAAGCTCTCTCCCAATCAGTCCTCTGTCCAAATCCTCTTGCCAAAAGTGAGCCAGGAAGTGGTAGAGGCAGCAGGCAGCCTTCCCTGTTGCAAGCATGATGGTTTCCATGCAAGTTCAGGACCAGAGGGTATTTCAGGTAAGGGAAGAAGTGGGATATTTCATGGAGCTGCCAGCAGGGGTTGGGGTGGGTGAATCTGGTGAGAATCCTGCTGGTATTGGCCTTGCTGTGACAAGGAGGGTCCGATGCTGGAGCTGAGCTGCTTCAAGGGTTCTGATCCCCTCCATTTTGTGGTGCAGGGCTGTGTAGGAGCCACCTGGGCATCCTTGCCAGCATCACCACAGACTGGTTCATCTGCCAACTGGGCATGGATTCACCACTGGAAAGAAAACTTCCATTTTTCATTGAGAAAGGGGAAGCAGGAATTTCCAGCTCCTTTCCAGATTTGCTGCTGCTGCCTGGGGACTCCTGGAAGAGGCTGGACCAAGTCACTGTTTCTATGCATTAGGATGTAAAACCAGTTTTCCCACCATTGCTGGTGTCTCACTGGTACAGGGCAACATCTCGGGGGTCCTGGTTGGAAGGCAGAGACAGCTCAGAGCTGATGGATGACCCCGGGCTGCTGCAGACACCTCCCCAATGCCAGTCCCTGCGGGACGGGTGTCGGGCTCTGCCCGGGTTCCTCAGGACTCCTGCATCCCAGCGTGCTCCAAACGCATCCATCGCACCAGCCCCGCTCTGGCCGTGCCCCAGCAGGGACGGGAGCGGGGCCGTGGCTGCGGCAGCCCTGGTACGAGGCGATGCTGGAGCAGCCCCGCCGCTGCTGCGAGGGAGCTCCGCACGCAGAGGCGGCCGGGGCGAAACAGCTCAGGCAGCACAAATCGACTGTGACAGCCCCAGAAAGGCTGAGCCCGGGGGTGCGGAAAAATACAAGTTAGTTTCCTTTTCCTTACCATATGCTCCCCTTCAGCTGTGGGCGGCAGGATAATTACTGCCATCCACCATGCTGCTCTGGCTTGTCACACAGGCTGCCGCCTGCTCCGCGGCAGGGCTGAGCCCGCACCGCCCCGCGCCCGTGACACGCTGCCATTCGCCCGCCTCGACCGCAGGTTGGGTTCGTGCCGGCACCAGGGACAGCAGCTTGAAAGCAGCAGAGGTGGGGAGAGAGGTGCAGCCCCTCTCCTCCCAGTTGTGTCTTTTTGCTGTTGACTTTGGTGTTAGCTCCTCTTCTCTGCTAGTGACCCCCCAGGTAAGGACACCTCTGTCCCTCTTCACAGGGTGCTGCTGGGGTTGTCCTGTGCTAGATCCCCTGCCTGGATGCCAGGAGACCTCTGGGGACAGCCACTGCTTGGGCAGATAAGGAGACAAGCTCTGTGGGGCACCCCAAAGGTCAGGGAGGGGATGGGCGGCTGAACATCTCCAGAGACCCTTCCAGGTCCCAGGAGTGCTGGAGCTCTGTGGGGATGCAGATGGGGCCGTGCAGGGGGAGCACCATGGGCTGAGGGATGTGCTGTCACCCTGGCATGTGGAGGGCACCAAAAGCATCCTCCTCCAGGGCACCCTTCTGCAGGAGCAGGCTGGGGCTGGCAGGGGAGCACCTCTGTGCCTGGACCACGAGATCCATGAAAATGGGATGGAGCTCTGCTACAGCCCCTGGACAAGCACCCATGGCTGTGTAGAGCAGAAGCCTTGAATCATGGCTGGCTCCTGGCACCCTCAGAGATGTCTCTGGGTCAGGAACGGGTTTGTTTTGGTCATCAACCTCCCTGGGCACAGGTCAAAGTGGATCTTTATTTCCACTGGCTTGAGCATTAATTGCTTCAGTGTCCTCATTTAGGAAGAGAAGGATGAAGCTGTGGCTGATCCCTGTAATTGTACAAGCTTAGCTTGGACAGGGCTTGGAGAAACCTGATCAAGTGGAAGGTGTCCCTGCCCATGGCAGGGAGTGGAATGAGGTGAGCTTTGAGGTCCCTTCCAAACTGTTCCAAGATTCTTTGAGGGGCCTTGGCACACGCTCAGCATCTTGCAAGACTTGTTTCTCACTATGGACAACGGGACCTGGATGGGGATACAGTGCCACGAATCAGTGAGATCCTTCCAGACTGCCACAGCAGCCTCTGCCCAGCTCAGGCTGTGCTTCCCATTGCTGCAGCAGCCCCTTCTGTGGCTCTCTGGTGCCAAGAGCACCACAGCTCCAGTCCTGAGCCCCGTCCATCATGAATTTGAACAGCACGTGTACTCAGCCCCTGGCCCCTGCCTCAGTTTCCCCATCTCATCTGATCCCTCTCCCTCACCACAACTGGACAACTGCAGCCAAACACTGGGACATGCAACAGCTGAAAAAACCCATCTATGCTCTGGCAACTCCCCCGGGATCCCCTAGAGGCTGTGATGGAGAGCAGAATGGATCTGGCCCTGGCTGAGTGTCCTTTCCCGATGTTCCCAGGGCTCAGCTTTGCTGGGAATACACACAGTAAAGCAAACTTTAGGAGATCTGAGGTGTCACAGGCTCTGCACCTCCTGGCGAGGTTCCATGGAAAATGAGCAGGCTTCTCACACCCCTTCCTCATCTGAAATTCACAGAATTTACAGAATTCACACAACGACTAGGTTGGAGGAGACCTTCAAGATCATCAAGTCCAACCCAGCCCTAACACCTCGACTAGACCATGGCACTAAGTGCCACATCCAGGAATGGCGACTCCACCACCTCCCTGGGCAGACCATTCCAGTACTTTACCACTCTTTCAGTGAAAAACTTTTTCCTGATATCCAACCTGCATCTCCCCTGGCGCAGCTTGAGACTGTGTCAGTTCTGCCTGCAGAAAGAGATCGAATCCTCAAGCCGCATCTCTCCGCCCTGCTCCATCCCCGGGAGGCGCCCGTGCCCGGCCACCGCTGGCACTGCCCAGCCGCTTGAGTGAATCGCTGACTCCTGAACCGGTTCTGCGGCGAAGGACCTTGCCCGAGTCACGGCGGGCTGGCTGATGCGATGTGACAGCCCCCGCACACCTCCCGAGCCGCCCGGGGCCGCGGCCAGCGCGGCTCCGCTGCCGGGCGGGGGGCTCGGGCCGAGGGGGCTGGGGAATCCTCACCATCATCCCAGCCACCCCTGACGTCACTGCAAGGAGGTTTAATATCCGTCAATCGCACGGAAAATCGCATGTTTGGCCCCAGAGCCCTCCTCCCCCCAGCCGCCTGTCCTATTTTGAAGGGCTCATTTTCCCGGCGCTAATGAAAGCGACAGCCGTGCAGCGCTGGTATTTGGGGTTATCAGCGAGAATATTAATGGTGCTGCTCGGCGTTAACTCTTTGAGAGGGCAGAGCTGGGCAGCTGCTGCCACCGGCCAGAGCAGAGCCATAGCACCACAGCCAGTACTGGGGATGGGATGGGAACTACAGTTCCATAAGGGTTTAATTGATTCCATCATTTTTGAGCCCCGGGGAGGGAATTAACCCAGCTGCCTCCTGCCGAGGAGGCTGAGGGAGCCGAGGTGGAGGCTGAGGGGATGGTGGGGGTGCTGTCACCTGGAGCAGCAGCGAGATTTGGGGCAGGAGGGGAGGATGGGGACACCAATGGACCAAGGGAAAGGCAGGTGCCAGAGGTGACCTGTCAGAGGCAGGATGTGGGCAGGGAGAAGGGATGAACTCACCTTGCACAGGGAGACTCTGACAGTCTGAGTGTGTTCGTGTTTGGCTGGAGATGTTCATGGTTGACTGGAATGCAGAGTTCCCCATGAGGGCTTTGCAAACAGCTGTGTGCAGATGTTAAAGAACAAGCACATCTCAGAAGAAATCCTATAACACTCATGGTACAGAGATGGGCCTTTCAGCAGGGCTTGTAGTGATAGGATGAAGGGTGGTGGTTTTAAACTGAAATAAGATTTTTACAATGAGGGTGGGGAGGCCCTGGCACAGGTTGTCCAGAGAAGCTGTGGCTGCTCCATTCCTGGAAGTGTTCAAGGCCAGATTGGAGGGGGCTTGAAGGAGCCTGGTCTAGTAGAAGGTGTCCCTGCCCCTTGCAGGGAGGGGTGGAACTGGATGGGCTTTAAAGATCCTTTCCAACCCAAACCTTTGTGTTGTTCTGTGGTTCACATCCTCACTCCATTGGCCTGCCTTTGGTTTCCAGGTAATTCAGGTTGCTGCCTGCAGTGGAGATTCCCTGTGAAGTCCCCAAGCCACTGTCTGTCAGTGGCACCTCAGGGTGGCTTCTCCTGGTGGATTCTGTTGGGCATGAGCTCCTTGGAGTAGTGAGGGGGTGCTTGTGGTGGCACCCCTCAGTCACAGCCTGCAGAGGAATTCATGAAGGGCATGAATTTGCCTCCTAAGACTCCCTAAGGAGCCTCCTTAGACTTCCTGAGGAGTCAGGGAATCCTTAGGCTGGACCTCAGCAACAGGTTGTCAAAGAACCATAGAGTATCCTGAGCTGGGAGGGACCAGCTCAGTACAAGGATCATTAAGCCCAGTTCCTTGATCGTGGTCACAATGAGAATTGGCACATCAGCCTGTCCTGCAGCAGAAGCTGACTGTGGGGAAGGGACAGGGGAGTGGTGCTGTGTCCAAAGACACCAGGCAGCAGCTCCCTTGGAGATCCAGGGCTGCTGAAAACTGGAGCAAACACTGACTGATTTTATCCCAGCTTTGAGCACAACAGGATTCACTGGCAGGTTTCTTGGAGAAAAACCAGGCAGGATGCTGTGAGTGCCACCAGGGCCACAGCAGTGACAGGTCCCACTGAGGAGAGACTGGTGTTTGCCGGGGGAGAAAACTCCCCTCCAGCCCCAGTGAGGACACCAGGGCTCACAGCAGCCCCTGCACTCAGGAGCTGCAGCTCATCTCTGAAGCCCCCTCTAATTGGATGCATTTAAAGATGCCTCCTGAGCTGTCTGTGTCTCCAGCAGGACACACATCCCTCAAATGACACCAGCTAATTAAGGCCGTGGAAGCCCAAGGACTCTTCTGTGCCTTGTTTGTTATCCAGGAGCCTGAGGCAACGCTGAGGCCAGTAGGACCCTGACAGGCAGCTGGAGAAACCTGGTAATGACAGGGCCACCAAACCAGTCAGGGAGAAAGAGGCAGGAGAGCACAGAAATCAGCAATGACAACTGCAACCGGCCTTGGAGAGGTGGCACCAATGGACCAGAGAGCTCCTCACCCTCTTCCAAGCAACTCCAGGCCCAAGGGGATGGAGGGTGGGGGTGGCAGTGGTGGGGCACTGGGTCTGATGTTTGAGGGTCAAGAGTCAAGCCTCTTATCAGGCTGTTCTCAAGATTTCTGGGAAAACACAGCAGCACCCCTCTAGTTTGGCTGGAGAACTGCCTGACTGCCCAGCTGCCCAGGATGACAACCTGGAAACCCCTTCCTGCTGGCCTTCAGGGTCCAGAAACCAGGGCAGAAGGGAAAGGCTGAACCTGGGAAAGCCATTCATGAGAGAACATCCCCTGCCTCCTCTGCTTTCAGTATTTCCTCCTGCTATTCTTCACACTCTGCTTCTGCATTTTGGGACAAACTCCCCCCCACCCCCTGCAGCATCCTGGAGCCCATTCCCAGCTCCCTCACCCTGCACTGTCCACAAAACACTGGACCTGGCTTTCCAGGGCAGTGGCGAGTCCCCATTGCTGGAGGGATTAAAAAGCCATGTAGATGTGGCACCTGGGGACAGTGCTGGGTTAATGGTGGTACTCAGTGGTCTCAGAGGGTTTTTCCAGCCTAAATGTTTCTATGAGATCTCCTTTACAGGATGTGTGTCCACTGCTCCCTTTTCTCTGGCACCAGCACACTGGAGAGAAAAAGGGATGATTGATGTGTCTGCCATGGCTGCAGCACCTGAGCAGAGTCCAGGAGTGCAGCATCACACCATGGTCAATGCTGAAGGGGCTGCTTGTCCTTCTGGCCATGTGCTGGTGCCAGAGGAGCTGCTGAGGGGGTTCCAGATGTTGTTTTGAGTTATTCTGAAACAAAACCAAGGAGAGGTGTCTGGAGAGGGCTCCCAGCCTTTCAAACAAAATTTCCCCAGCAGCATCTCGTGGTCAAGATAACCCCATACAATTCCATGATTTTTATATTAATCCTCCATCTTTTGAGCTTCTTAGGTCTCAGGTAATGGATGCAATGGTGGGTGAGACAGTGATCTACCTGCAACAAAGATACCTGGCAAACACTCTGGGGGACAAGACAAGATAGCTTCAGAGCAAGAGCAAAATCCATGTTACCTGAGTTCAGCTGCCTGGATGGTGCTCACAGGGCCATGGTTTATTCTGGGTGGTACTGGGAGGGGCAGGGAGTTGCACTTGATGATCTTATGTTCCCTTCCAGCTGGAGAACCTCTACAGCTCTGTGTCTGAAGGTGGGAGGAGGTGCAGAGCTCTGGGTGCATCCAGCATTTTCCCTGTCTGTGGTCAGGGCAGGGAGCAGCCTCAAGCTTGGTATTGCTGTCAAGAACTGTTTCCAATGAGGGTTGTCTGTCCCATTTTCTCTGGTGTGAATGATTATTTGTGCCCACAGATGGACCATCAAAATTCAGCACTGACCAGTGACAGAAATACCCACCTGAGTGGGGTGACCTTGAGATAAAGGAGACAAACAAGGACCAAAGAACACCAAGGATCAGAACCAGCAAACAACTCTTTTGCCATGAAATCCATCCATTCATTATAATAAAAAAAAATAAAATTCAGTTTTGGCTGTTAATGGTGACTTTTTTCCCTGTCAATAAGCAAGAGGGAGGAACTGGAAGTGCTGAGCTGAGGAGGGCTCAGTGGCTGTCTCAGCTCTGCGTGTGAGTGCTGCATTCCTGGAGAGGCTCTGGGGAGCCTGCAGCTCTCCCAGGGACCACGTTACATTTTGCCTTCCTTCTTCCAGTTACTTATGATTCCCTGAACATCCAAAGCCTGCAGTTTACATTATATGACAGAGCAAAAATGTCCTATGGGCAAGGGTCTAGGGAATCACACAAATAGCAATTTAATAATTTCATGCTGCCTGTGGAAATCCTAAAGGCCTGGGGGCCTGGGGATGGGTTGTGAAGCTTTTCTCTTTTGGGGCAATTAGCTTCAATCCAGCCTTTCTAATGACTGAAGGTTCTTGCATGCCTGAAGGGACTTCAGAGGCCTGAAGGAAAAGGGTCAGGGTCTCTGTGTAGCTCAGGTCTCCAGATCATCAGACCCACCTCTACACGTTGGGCTGTCATGGGCCAAGACAAGGAGATTTCACCCTTTAGGATGGTGAAAAGATTCCTAATAAAGATGGAGCAGGTAGACAAAGGTGTGGAGAAGCCTCAGCTTTCCCCATCTCCATGGAAATTGTGGTCCTGAGTGAGACTGCACAGAAAGCTCCTGGCTTGCCTGCAGGGTCTATACAAGTAATTTTTGTCCAGTCTTGGCCAGGCACAGCCAGATTCCACATCCCATTCCACAACCACAGCAACAGTGATTCACCAAACTCAGGAGCAGGTTCTGCTCTGAGCTGGTGCCCCCAGGGTGCTGAGCTCCCCTGGCTCAAGCCTCATGGAGCAGACCCTGTTGCTCCCCTAGATTTTGCTGAGGAAGGTGAGCAGCAGGTCCCAGCCTGCTGTTTTTCTGTTCTTATGGAGATGATATTTCATGGGATGTTGTTTGGAGTCTGTATTTTATCCCATGCCAGTGATGGATGAATGTTTGCCTGAGTAGAGTCATGGAAAGGACTCCAGGATCCTCAGAGAAGGTTTGGAGTGTTTTGGGGAGTTGTCTGATATGGGTGTGACCTGGGAATTTTGGCCAGGGAACCATTCCCATGTGAAGCTGAGAGAAGACCCTTGGGAAAGGCAGTTGGAGCCAGAAGACCTTGAAGGTCCCTTCCAACCCAAACTATTCTATCATCTTGTGACTCTCTTACAGAGAAGATCTGAAATGGAACATAAGGACCTGTTTTCCATTGTCTCAACATCTCACAGAGCAGCAGCTCTTGCTCCTCACCACAAGTCCCAGCAGAAAAGACCATTTTCTGAGGATCATTTCAAATGGCAGTGCCCCTCCCTCAGGGAGCAGGAGTGAGCAACTCCTGTGGCACTTACAGGACAATCCCACAGGACAATCCCACAGGACAATCCCACAGCCCCTCACTCCCAGCTCAGTGGCTGCACTTTCCCTGTGCAGGAATTTCTGCTGTGGCCTCTTCAGGGTCCAGGGGAGCTGTGAGCAGCCCAGCTCAGCTCCAGCTGCAGTGAACCAGCCCCAGCTCTGGCTGGCAGCCTGCAGAGAGCCATTCCCATCTGCTTCTGTCCCAGATGCTGGCTGCCCTGCCCTGGCACAGCGCTGACACTGAGCTGAGGGCAAGAGGGACGATCTCACCCCCTGAGATGGGATTTTAGTTTCTCTGCCTCTCTGGAGGTGCTGGGAGGCTGAGCTGTGCCTTTAGTGAATTTGCTGACCGGCGTGGTTGGCTCCTCACAGCTGGAAGCATCTTTCCTCCTGGAGCCTTGGCCCAGACAGAGCAGGTGCTTTGAATGAGAAGCAAAGAGGAACAATCTGACTCTGGGACACCAGGAGGGCTCTGAGCCAGATTTGCAAGGATTTTGCAGACTTTTCTCAGCTGTCCAGGAGAGACACAGCCTTTGGGGTGCTGTGGTTGGCACCAGGAGAGAAGCATACATCCAAGCCGAGCTGCTGCCCGTGCCACATTCCCAGGGACACAAACCCAACCGGCTTTGCCCCACCTCCTCCTTCTCAAAGCCGCTTTTATCCAAACACAAACCCGGGGCATGTCTGCTGCCCTCAGGGTCCCCGCCCCAGCCCCACTCGTGACGAGGAGCCGCGACCCTCGGTGACAGCCCTGTCACCCCGCCGCCGCTGCCCGTGCCCGTCAGCGCTGATGGGCGCTGACAGCGCTGCTCTTTTTCTCACGGCCCGCCGGGTGCCGGGCGGGGGACCCGGCCCGGGGGAGGGCGATGCGCGGAGCAGCTGCTCCCGATCGCATCGAGGAGAGCGGCCGAGCCGATGGACGGAGCCGGGCATGCGGCGGGCTGGGATCCTTCTGCGGAGCAGGAACACGGCGGGGGTGGATCTGGGGAGCAGGGACACGGCGGGGATGGGTGTGGGGAGTAGGGATACGGCGGGGATGAGTCTGGGTATCAGGGACCTTCTGGCATCGTTCTGGGTACCAGGGACCTGCAGGGATCATTCTGGGGAGCAGGGACATAGTAGGGATGGATCCGGGGAACAGTGGCCTGCAGGGATGGGTCTGGGTACCACAGACCTGCTGGGATTGTTCTGGGGAGCAGGGACACGACGGAGATAGATCTGGCTGCGGGTCACGGGATGGATCTGGATACCAGGGACCTGCAGGGATCGTTCTGAGGAGCGGGGACACAGCGGGGATGGATCTGGCTGCCAGGGACTTGCAGGGATGCATCTGGGAAGCAGGGACACGGCAGGGCTGGATCTGATTGAGGCACACGGGATGGGTGTGGCTGAGGCACACGGGATGGGTGTGGCTGTGGCACAAGGGATGGCTCTGGCTGTGGCACACGGGATGGCTCTGGCTCTGGCACAAGGGATGGCTCTGGCTGTGGCACACAGGATGGGTGTGGCTGAGGCACACGGGATGGCTCTGGCTGTGGCACACAGGATGGGTGTGGCTGAGGCACACGGGATGGCTCTGGCTGTGGCACACGGGATGGCTCTGGCTCTGGCACAAGGGATGGCTCTGGCTGTGGCACACAGGATGGGTGTGGCTGAGGCACACGGGATGGCTCTGGCTGTGGCACAAGGGATGGCTCTAGCTGTGGCACACGGGATGGCTCTGGCTGTGGCACACGGCATGGCTCTGGCTGAGGCACACGGGATGGGTGTGGATGTGGCTCACGGGATGGCTCTGGCTGTGGCACACGGAATGGCTCTGGCTGTGGCACACGGGATGGCTCTGGCTGAGGCACACGGAATGGCTCTGGCTGTGGCACACGGGATGGCTCTGGCTGAGGCACACGGAATGGCTCTGGCTGTGGCACAAGGGATGGCTCTGGCTGAGGCACACGGGATGGCTCTGGCTGAGGCCACGGGATGGGTGTGGCTGTGGCACAAGGGATGGCTCTGGCTGAGGCACACGGGATGGGTGTGGCTGTGGCACACGGAATGGCTCTGGCTGAGGCACACGGAATGGCTCTGGCTGTGGCACACGGCATGGCTCTGGCTGTGGCACAAGGGATGGCTCTGGCTGTGGCACACGGGATGGCTCTGGCTGTGGCACAAGGGATGGGTGTGGCTGTGGCACAAGGGATGGCTCTGGCATACAGGATGGCTCTGGCTGCCGGGCCCTGCGGGGTGCAGCTGCGGGAGGGGCCGGTGTTCCCCATTACAGCAGGATTCACCCTCGCTGTGCTGACCCAACGCTCCGGTCCCACCCATCTGCCAGCCCTCATCCACACCCTGCAAAACTCTCTTCCCTCCCCAGAGCTGCATCCAAGCAGACTGTACCTTTTCTTTGCTATTCCTACGGAACCCACGGGCAGTTCTGGCCGGGAGCATTTTGCTGCTGAAGATGGAGGGTGCTCTGTGCCCCCCCCCTTTGCATCCAACCCTGCTGTTTCTCCCTGTGGAGAGCAGCCAATTTTGCAAAGCTGCTGGTAGGTTCAGCATGGCTGCAATAGCCCCTAAAATGTGTGGGGCACAAACCCAGTGTCAGGAGCAACAAGCTCCTGCAGAAAGGAGGTAGAAGAGGAGGGGTAGAGATCCCCTCCAATCCAGATCCTGAACACAAATAAAGCAGAGCAGTGGGACCTGTGCAGGTGATGGCTGTGTGATGGCTATGCTGCTTCCCCAAGCTCAGGATCACTCCTCCTGGCCTTCCTTGGGCAGCAGAAGTTCCCATTCCTGGTGCTTGCAGGAGTTCTGCAGCCTCACTGCGCAGCTTATCAATTTTTAACGAGTACACCTCATAAATACTTTGTAAAGCACCTTCTAGCCAAAGTGCTTTTTTTGATTATTTTTTCTTCCCTGGCTGCTTGAAAGAGCTGCTCACCCTCCAATTTCTCTCTGGTCTGCAGCCCCTGCTGTTGTTTTGCACACATTTGCTGCTCTGAAATGATAAGGCTCTGCCTCCAACACCTGTGGTGGATCACAGTGAAGGATCACAGTGCTCCCCTTTGCTCCCTACACCCTTCCCAGCACCCTGCAGACACCCTGGTGCCTCCATTGACCCCACTGAGCACTGGGAGCAGCCCAGGTGGGCTCCTCCAGACCCTGACCCAAACCTTCCTCACCATTCCTGTCCCCCAGGGCCTCCTTCCCTGCTGTCCACTTGGCTCTGTGCTGGACTAGAGAGCAGGTGTTCACTTCCTTCCCCATAGCTCTCCTATCTTCCCAGTGCTTCCAGCTCTGCTATTGTTCTGTGAACTTCCATGTTAGGTTAAGGAGCAGGTGGGTGGTGGAGCAGGAGAAATGACAGCCCAAACACAACTTGCCAGGGAGCCGCCTGGAAGATGTTCCCCAGCCAGGGCCTGGCTTGTTTAACGTCCAGCAGGTTATTTTTATCTTTCTCTCTTCTCTGAATCAACGTGCTGCACGGGATCAGACCAGCATTTCCAGGGCAGCTGGCCACAGAGCTGCTCTGTCACTGGCCAAGCTTCATCCTCTCCAAAAACATGTCAGAGCAGCTGAATAAGCCAGTTTGTGTCAAGTGACATGGACTTGTCTCCAATTCCTCATTATATGGCTCCAGCAACCCTTGACTTTGCCAGGTGCTGGAGTCCAGTGAGCAGCCCAGCAGCACCAGTTCATGCCAATTCCCTGCTCCCAGCTCCTGCCTATCCTGGTCCCTCTCACAGTTAAAATGTGAGTGCAGCTTGTTGGACGAGGTTCACCTGGCCATGCTGGCTGTCCCAGCCTTCACCCTCCCTAAGTGTTTGGCCCCATTTCAGCTGAATTGGACAAAACAGTCAAAATCTGAAAAGAGGTAAGAATTTTTGTGAAGCTTAGTCCAGTAAAAGACCTGAATTTCCAAGGAAAAGGTGTGTGAAGTCACCAGGAGCTCCTAGAAGCACCACCAGGCCAACCTGTGTGTGCATGGCCACCCAACCAGCACCAGGAGATCCTGCCCCAGGTTCTGCAGGGTAGGACGTGACAGGGGCAGGAGTGGGAAGGTCTCATTAGAGCTGGGAAGGTGGGTGAATGCATCCTGTGTGTCACAGGACAGACAGTGCAAAAGTCAGCTGGGAAGAAAATGGGATGTAAACCCAGGAAAGCAGCTACTCCTTCTGTGGCTTTTTCCTCTTTAAAGAAACCAAACAACTGCTCTCGCCTCTTTTTCCTCTTTTCATTTTTAGAACCTCCTTTGCTGGCCTCTGAACCTGATTTCCTCTTTCCCTGGGTGGTAAGAGCAACCCAGACAGGTTGCAGGGGCTTTTACCATTTTTTTTCCTGCTGATTTTAAATTTTGTTCTTATTTTTCAGCTGTGAGAGCCTCGCTCCTGCTCAGCACCTCTCTTCCACATGTTTTGACACTCGCAGGGCTGTGAGGACTTTCCCAGGCAGGAAAGCGCCAAGTTCAGAGCATTTGTGGCTGTTCTCTCCCTGGGGTGGTGTGAATGGCTGTGGAAGGCAGGAGCCCATCAGAGTAACGCGAGCACGGGGCGGACCCGGCGGTGCGGGGTCACTGCCAGGCTGTCACCGCTGTCACCGCTGTCACCGCAGGGAGCAGGAGGGGCTGCGCTGCCCGCACAGGGCTCGGCTGAACTCCTGTCCCCCCCCCGCTGGCCTGGGACCCGCTTGTGGTGCCGTGGGTTGGGTGATGAATTTTGGGTGGAGATTCTGCGGGCGCCAGGCATCGCCAGGAAACTGGAGCAGAGAAACAAGGAGCAGCTGGCAGCGACACAGATCAGAGGTGCAAGTGCTCATCTGGCTCCTCTTGTGGCTTTGAGAATGACAAGCCCCTGCACAGGGTGGAAATCAGCACATGGAATAGATTCCTGTGTGACTGGGATCCAGCAAGGAAGGGAGATGACTCCTCTGCCTGGCCCCTTGTTAGAAAACCAAGCTGTGAGCTCCAAACACAAGTTGGTGAGATCCATAAGGCAGGAGTGTGCCCATGGCAGCTGTTCCTCAGGGCAAAGAGTGGGAACATCCCAGCAGGACAGCAGCAGGGTCAGCTTTGTCTGCAGCCAGAGTCCTGCAGACTGCTGGCTCCACTGAACCATGGAATTGTTTGGGCTGGAAGCAACCTTATAGATCATCTAATTCCACCCTGTGCCATGGGCAGAGGCACCTTCCACTGTCCCAGGCTGCTCCAAGCCCCAACCTGGCCTTGGACACTGCCAGGGATCCAGGGACAGCCACAGCTGCTCTGTGCCAGGGCCTGCCCATCCCAGGGGGAATAATTTCTCCCTATTAACTAATCTTACCCTGCCCTCTGTCTGTTTGAATCTCTCCCAACTGCCAAGAAAATGGCCAGGCCACCAAGCACAGACCACAGCTCAGTCCTGGGAGAGTTTTGAGGAGAAAGGATCAGCAAGCAGAGGAAGGACCTGCCAAGGGGAGAGTTATTGGTATGCAAGTCACATGTGTCCGTGAAATGCTGCCAGCCAAAGACCTGTGGCTACCAGGACATCTGTGAAATCATTTTACAGTGATGAAACAGAAGATCAGATGGGTAAAAATGTTCCAAATCTCTCTGTCCAGGATAATTTTTTGGAAGACATGGCACAAGTGATGATGTCCCAGGTGAGCTGGATGGGGAAGGTGCTGACTGGGTCCTGTGCAAAGCCCCTCACAGCTCCTGTACTCCTGGAGGGGTTCAGAGATCAATCCCTGAAAAGAAATGCAAAGCCAGTTCCTCTCTCTGAGTCATTGAGCATTTCTTTATCCATCCTGTTACTGCATTTTCTGGGCAAGAGCACATTCTCTGGTGCTCAGTTGCCCAGATTCAATATGAAATAACTCTGGCCACGTGTTTGATACAGGCACAAGGTAGAGGAGCTTCACACTAACAGAATGGAGACTTTAGCTTTCCATTTTGTCTTACTCAGATCATTGTTTCAGCCATTTTTGCTCAATTTGGAATTGAGGACACCTTGATCAGAGCAGTTCTTGCTTTCTGGAATTACTGGAATTACTTTCCCCTTGAACACTGTTATGCTCATTCTTCCCCTCTGTTCTTCAGGGCTCCACACCCAAATTAAGATGCCACTTGCTGCTGTTTTGGATTCTCCTCAGAGATCTGCACATCTGTTCTTTGGAGCACCTTTGGAAGCTGCTGAAGAGCAGGAGCCTCCCTCTGCTCTGAGCCAGCCTTGCTGTGCTCTGCCCCTCTTGTGACCATTTGTACATGTTCAAAACAAACATGGGCTGGGGATGAAGGGTTTGGCATCCCAGTGCCAGCAAGGCAAGTGTAATGGCATGGAGGAAGTCACTCTTTTAGAGCCTGATTCATGAGGTTCTATCACCTCTGGCAGCTGATGCTGTGACTATATTTGCTTCTGCTCTCACCTTCCCACGTTTCTGGGATGATTTTTATTCCACAGATTACTGTAACTCATCTACCCTGTTTCCCAATGGTCCTTAGTTGGTTAAGAAATACAGAATGAATCCTTCTACAAATTGTTTCACATTTTGGACAGTTTCATCCCCTCTGTTCATAAGCAGAGAACTCACCTCTGCCAGACCAGTGTGGCTTTTGGTAACTCAGTCACTGAAATTTCTGATTTTTATTTTGTGCAGCTCTCCCTCCAACCACTCTGGGTGCTAGAAACCAGCTGGGAATTACCTGCATGTCTTTTCCATGTTTTCCCTGTGGACTCACCTTTCACTGCTTTGTTTGCTGACAGGTTCCTGTCTCCCAGACAGGTTTTAGCTGTGTTCACTGCTCAGCTTGGTGATAAGTGGTGTTATAAATAAGTACTACTACAGGGATTATCATTCAAACCCAACAAGAGGAGGAATATGTTGCTTATTCTGGGATTTAAACTGCAATTTGCTCTGATTGCATAGAGTTTTTGGCATGAAAAATGATTGTGATCACTGATGTTCTACATGATCCTTCATTTTTCCAGCTGGAGGACTCCTCCCCCAGCCCTCTCTTCCCTGCCCCATTGGCTCCACTCCTCTGCTCCTGTAACCATTCCCAGCCCCCTGCATGGAAATGTCACTGCCTGTGCTTTGGGGATTTCTCAGCAGCACTGTGACAGTGAGGTAATGTCCAGCTTGTCCTAGCCAGTGCCAGGGATTTCATGCCTCCTTTGTTGGAAAGTTTTCCTTGCAACTCCAGTGAATTCACAGGAAACAAGACCTTTGTCTTGCTGAGCCATCCCATCCCATCCCATCCCATCCCATCCCATCCCATCCCATCCCATCCCATCCCATCCCATCCCATCCCAGTCCTTCTATTCTGGAGAAAGGACAAAGCTCTCCACAGTCATAGCAGCAGCACTCTGAGCCAGGAAATGCCCCCAGGTTTGGAAGATGTCTGGCCCAAGTTTGGGATCTGGGGCAGGAAACTGGTATTTGGTCACTACACAATCCATAGACAGGTGTTGGTTAAGTTTCCTCTCTGCAATGGGTGTGTCCAACTGGAAAACTTCAGGCTGGAAATTAAATTGTTCCTGTGACCAGAAACAACCCAGTTTACCAATGTCAGCTGGAATCTGGAGTTTAGCTGAGACCATAAAGCAGAAATATCTACCGAGAGAGAAAGAAAGAACCAGATCTTGGCCTCCTATGCACCTTCTTTAAATTCTGTCCTCCAACCTCCACAGCAGCAAGGGAAGGCTCTCCCCCTCCCAAACAGCCCTGAAGGTGCCTACACAGGGCTTTTGTCCAAGAATGAAGACTGGGCTCTGGGCTGCTGCAAGACTCAGGTGGTTGTTCACTGTCAGGGCTGAGCTGGTGACAAGGTGTGTGTGTCACCAGTGGCTGCTGGCCTGGAGCTCCTTGGTCTCTGGGAATACATGGATAATACTCCAAGCAGCTTTCCACTGGAAAGACTCCAGTTCATGCATCATTTAGTAGGTAGCTCCCCAGAGTTGGTACAACAATTCCAAGGTTTTCTTGTGCTGATGGTGAATTTGTGGTAGGGGATCTCTAAAGGTATTATTGGAAAAGCATCAGAAACACAGGACAGCTGAGGGGACTGAACTTTTTGTGTATCAACGTAAGAAGGAGTGTTTTGTAAGTACCAAGTGTTTTCCAGTCCAAAAAATTCCCTCTTCAAGCCCATTTGAACAGGAGGAATGAAGAAATTCAAGGGAAGAGAGTCTCCATCACCTTTTCTCTGTTAACCATCTGGGCCTGCTTCAGAAGTATGGTAAAACAAATGCACTTGCTGTGGCTGTGATGTCCCACAGCACCAAATTCTGTCAGGATGAAGAATTCAGGGTGGTGGAAAGAACAGGAGGAGAAAAGCGTGAGGTGATATCCATCTCTGATATCCATCAGAGGAGGAGAGACAGGTTGTGCCACCACAGCCCCAATGCCCAAACCACTCCTTGGTCCTGAGCAGCATCAGCAGCTGGGGTGGGGCTGGGGCTGCTGCATCCTCTCCCAGGTCTGCTGCACCTCCAGCCACGCCCTTGGACAAGCCCAGCTGTCCTCCTGCCTCTGCTGGGCCACCAGTGACACCCCCTTGTGTGACAGCTTTGTGGCATCATTAATGTCCATGGTGTGGAGTTTCTTGGGTCGGGAGAGCATGTCACTGTGGGCTGGGAAGCAGTGGAAGAGTACAGCAACACAACTCCTTTTTCTAACAGCAAGAAGGAGTGATTTATTGAAAAGCTATGGCATATATATATAAGGGAGATTGTGAAAAACAAAGTAGAAAAGACTCATTGGTCAAAGAAGACAGCACCTCTTTGAAAACGTGCTTTCTGCAAAATATCACGAGACACTCACAAGGCTCAGTGGTCAACACCAGGTGTCTATCTGTGTTTTCTTTCTACCTTTCCTTGTTTTGTCTCTGAGAAAGATTTCCAGCCTGGGAAAGATCCTGGCTGGAGCTGAGAAAAGTCAACAACCTGGGAAAAAATCCAATTAGCTTCCCCACGAGCCTTCAGCAGCGTCCACAAGAGCAAAGGGCTGTTGTTTAACGGGCACCTCTGGATCACTGGAGCTGCCACCACACTCCAGCCCTTTGTGGTCACTCCCAGGACATCCAGGACCCCTGGCCTTGCTGGGCTAACGTGTTGCTGCCGTGTTTTCCCCCCTCTCCCTCTGTCACTCCCCCTCTCTCCTCTCCCAGCTCCGTAGCAGTTTCCTCGGGAGTGCTCAGCTAGCTGACACATTTGCCACAGATGGATGGTGCACACGGAGACAGCTGTCACTCCTGATTTGCAGCCCACTGCGTGACAGCAGGACTGATGCCTTGTGAAAGGCATCTCGTGGAGCACATGCACTCTGACATTCTTCGAGATGAGCCCTACAGACACCTCTCAGTGGACCTCAGGAGGAGCTGGCGAGCGAGCCCAGCCCGCTCCCCCTCCCCGGAGCAGCCTGCAGGCTGCAAGGCAGCACACACACACACACACACACAGCCTCCTTGGGTAGTTCTGTGCCACTGCTGCTCTGCCAGGTCCCAGCCCGGCTGTTTGCTCCTGGTGCTGGTGTATGAAGTGAGGCGGGCTGAGATTTTCAGGAGGGAAAGGTCACCAGCCAAGCTGCTCTTTTCCCCTTTTCCGCCTTTTTAATTGCAGGAGGGAGGGATGTGGGCTTCAGATTCATTCTGTCACAGCAGCTGCCTCCATCCTCTTGAGCTCCTCTGTCACAGCAAAAGCTGATGGACTTTGCAGCCACAGCCCCTTCAGGCCTCTCTGTCTCCTCCATCACCTACAATGGTCTGCATCACCTCTGACCCACAGTGCAAAATGGAAATCCCCCTCTTGGCAGGGGTTTCCTGCCAGCCTCCCACCCCAACGTTGCACAGGGCAGTGGGGCAGCTGCCCCAACAGCACCCAGGGAGCTCCTCTGACCAGCTCCAGAGCCGCAGAGGCAAGGCTCACTTAGGCAAGGCTCATTTAGGCAAGGCTGGCTCCTTGGAAGACAAAGCTCTCCCCCCTTAACCAGCCTCAGGTCCATAATTTCAGGCCCCAGCCACACATTGATGTGTAGACACATGAGTTTCAATTTTGAGACCTTCAACAAAACCTTTCTGGTGGGACTTTCAGCTGAATAGACAAAGCAAAATGGGAAACTGTCTTTAGGTTTGGGCAGAAGGAAAAAAACCCCTCCAGATTCAAGACTCCATGGGAATGGAGCTGGTCCCTCCTTTGGTCCTCAGAGAAACAAATTCCTTCCAGAAAACAGATATGCACAGCTGTTACTTGTCCATTTGATTTGTCAAACTTTATGATCAAGGGAGTAGGTCTTCCTGAAAGGGAAAATGAACTAATTCTAGAGAATATAATCTGGGTCCCTCTGGGACTGGCCTGAGACTTCCCCATCTTCTCCAGTGTCTGAAATTCCACAGGGTGCACAAGAAGGTGGTGGCTGCACAAGGTCATGAAAAAATTTCTTCTAGCAAGGTCTCTGGTGTTGCTCAACAGTGGAGAGAGGAGAGGACACAGGCAGAGCAAACTCACAGGAGACTTCTCCTGGGCACTCTCCAAGCTTCCCACTGCTCTAAGCTGGGGGACTTTATGAACCAAGTGCGATTTCTCCATAGTCAGTGACTCCTGCTGGAGCTCCCACCTCCCCAGTGCCTGGCTGGGTCTGCCCATCCCTCCCATTCCAAAGTTCTTGTGAGCCATTCAGCTCCTGAGCATTCCCAAGTACAGAACCACAAGGACATCTGTTTTCCTGGTTGCTTTCTTCCTTCAACTCCTGTTCCCATCCCCTGGGAGCAGGCTGAGTCTGTCAGTAGGAGCCTGCTCAGCAAGAACAAGGTGTGATTTGCACCAGGACTCAGATTCCCTGGATCCTGCAGCAACAGGAACAGCATCTGGGGGCTGAGCTGTGCTGCCTTTGAGCTTCACAGATGGATTGAGCTCTGTTATCTGAGCAGGGACACCTCCAGCCTGGTGGGAGGTCATATCAAAGTGGCATCAGCATGAGAGGAGGGTGGTCCTGACAGGGGGGATGGGGCCCTTACTCAGCCCCAAAGCTGGGAAAGTGTGTTTGTGTATGGCAAAATACCAGGATAAGCATGGATCCAGTAAGAAATTCCATTATCAGAACCACAAATTCAAGATTGCTGAAAGTCACTGAGAACCTCAGGAAGAAACTGAATTGGAGCCCAAGTGAAGTTCAAACTGAAGAGAAAGGAGCAGTGTCATTTCCCTCCTGATGTCTCAGGAATGATTTCCCTGGACTGCTCCATCAGGCCATCCCTTGAGAAAGTGGGACTGTCCTGCCCTGAAGAACACAGCATTAAACAACATTAAAAAGATCTAAACCTATTAAAAACTCACTGGGAGAGGGCCACGGGGATGGTGTAGAAGGGAATAAAGCCAGGTGAGGAGTGGCTGAAGTAATTTGGTTTGAAAAGAGGAGACTGAGGGGAGATTCACAGGGGGCTGCAGCTCCTCCTGAGGCAGCTCTGATCTCTGCTCTGTGTGACAGGGACAGGACCTGAGGGAATGGCTGGAGCTGTGCCAGGGGAGGGTCAGGCTGCAAAGGTTTTTCCCCAGAGAGTGCTGGCACATCCCCGATGCTGCCAGAGCTCCAGGAGTGTTTGGACACCAGAGATGCTCAGGATGGGATTGTTGGGATGTCTGCACAGGGACAGGAGTTGGACTCATGATTCTTTTGTGTCCCTTCCAGCTCAGGATATTCCATGGTTTATGATTCCAGATGCCTTCTGTCCGGAAAGACCCTTCAATGCACACACACCACCAGCCTGATCCTTGGCCCTTCAGCTCCTCAGGTGTTTAAGGAAATCTCTGCTCAAGACCTCACAGGGCTCAGCTCCACATTTAGACGTATTTAGATGGTCCTACCAGATGCCACCTCAAATTCCCCATGTCTGTGCCACCTGGAGATGGGAATCCCTCACCCAGGTTCAGCTGTGAGTGTACCCAAGTTCCAGAATTGCTTCAATTAAGTAGTGTAACACAAAATTATTTTTCCCCTAATATTTCTGAAGAAGGTAGAAATACAATTCAGAAGATGCAGGTTTGTGGGTAAGGTCTTGGACCTTGGGAGCACATTGTCAGCTCAGCCAAAGCTGGGATGTTTGGGAAGGGAGCAAATGAAATTTTTGATGAAGAATTCTTAGGTTTTGAACCTTAAAAAAATACAAAAAAAACCAAAACCAAAAACAAAACAAAACAAAAAAAAACAACCCCAAACCTATTACATAAAGCTCCTTCCATAATATAATTTAAACAGCAGCCTATGATTACAGACAGAGAAATGACCCATTAGTGCTGTGTGGCTCCAGAAGACATCAGGCTCCAAAGGTGTCTCTGGGTTTGGGAGGGACATCATCACCTGGTGTCCCCTTTCTGAGGACAGGGAGGCCAAGGCTTTCCCAGAGAAGCTCCAGCCAGGAATGCCCCACCCAAAACAGGAGAGTGATGTGCCCTGCTGGGCTCCCAGCAGAGAGACACAGGAGCTGAGCAGGAAAGCAGCACCTGCACATTGCCCTGGGGGAGCTGCTGGGATGGTGGCAGTGGTATCAAGGACTGAGAACCACCAGGTAAAATCTGGTGCAGAAGATGATGAAACTGGGATTTCTGCAGCCTCTGCTCTGCACAACCAGTTGTGCACCCCTTCTGGGGAGGAGAGAAAGGGGAAAGGGAGGAAATTCTGGCTTCTCCTGGAGAAATATCCTCAAACCATTAGACAGACACCTGGCAGGACAGTAGGTGCAGCAGCCTCCTGCTGTCCCCACCGTGGTGGTGGCCAGGACAGTCATGCCTGGCTGTGCCAGGAGCTCCCCATCAGCCCCTTTCCCTTGGATGGGTGAGGGGAGCAGCCCCCATGCCAAGCACCACACGGAGCTTTCCTGGCCAGCACCCCACTCCAGGAGATGCCATCTCAACCACTTTGCACCCTGGTGCCCCAGGATGTGTTTGGGGCAGGGTGGTAGGGATGGGAGTGCCCCATCCCTGCCCTGCCTGGCAGCACCGGGGGCATTGCTGGGGAGGGTAAATATTCAGTGCTGGAGAGCTGCAGGTGGGCAGCAGCACTGGGCAGAAGCTGCAGCCCCTCACCTGCTCGGAGGCGAGGCGGGAGAGTGATCAAGGTGAAGGTGCCTTCACATCTCCCCAGCCTTGAACAGCAGATGAAGGGGCACCGGGAGCCAGGGATAACAAAAGGAGAGCAGGGAAAGTTCAGGTCAGGCAGGGATTTCTGCCTGGTGGGTTTTCCACTGAGAAATTCTCCCTGCCTCTTTCATGGTGATGAAGATCCTTTTAATTTTTTTTTCTTCCCCCTTTCTCCTCTCCTTCTTTTCCTCTTTCGCCAGGCGGATAGCTGGGAGCCGTGGAGCATGTGATGCATCTTCCATATAGGGGCAGGAGCAAAGCAAGACCAACTGATGGACGCCCTAGGGCCAGACTTGCAGACAATATATAACCTAGTGCATGATCTAAAACGCTTCCCACTTCCACAGAGCGAACATCAGGCAGAGCAGAGCCGCAGCGAGGGCAGAGGAGTCCTGCGTGCAGGTGAGTCCCCCTCGTCTGCTGCTCCCGGAGGCAGTCCCGGGGAGGGGGAAGGTGCGAGGGACCTGCTCCGTGCCCGGCTGCCGTGCACGCAGGTGGGATGGGACAGTTATTGCTGCTATCAGCGGGGATTTTAAAAGGCTTTTTTGGTGTCGGAGTTCAGGACAGTGGTGGAGAGAGTGGGAAGTAGAATTTGGCAGAGCCCAGCCTGAGCCTCTGTCCCTGCAGACACGGACACCACGAGTGGGAGAGGGTCCCGGGCCAGCCCATCTCCTTTACTTGCATTAATTGCTGTCGAGGTCCGCCTGGGCTCTGGGAAGCGCCTGGCTCCTGCCCGGCTGCTCTCCGGCATCTCCCGCCCGGCACCGTCCTATCCCACCGGGCCCCGTCGGGGGTCCCTTTGCCTTTGACAAAACATAAAAGGAATCCTCAAACAACTTTAAAAAGCACTTTTGCTCAGCCCGCCGCCTCCAGCGCCTGCCTATCTGCCTTCACCTTCCTGCACTGGAATTCCCTTTGCAAGGGAAACTCTTCCCAGCTGGGACCGAAGGGGGACGTGGGCTGAGACATCGCGGTGGCAAAACACAAACCGAAGTGTGCAGGTTGGGTGGGTGTGGGGGGGTCTGTGCAGCCCAGCTGCTGCCGCGTCCCTGTAGCACACACCCGGCCCCAAGGAAGGGGACCAGGCTCCGTGCCGGGGATAGTTCGTGTCCTGCTCCATGGAAAATCATCCTAGCAACAGCTCGGCACTCCGCGGGGCCTCGCCGAGCTCATGGCAGGGAGGGGGCTGCTCGCTTTGGGGAATCGCCTGCGCCTGGTGCTGATGCGGGGGTCGAGGAGCCCTGGCTGTGTTAGGGACTGGGGAACCTCCGCGAATTGCCAGTTTTGGACAAACCCTGGCAGTCCCAGGAAAAGGGGAATTGAAATTGGAATCCGTAATTGTAATCGGGATAAAAATGGACAATATCGTTAAAATGAATGTTTTGGGGCATTTGGGCTTACACACCCGCAGCAAGCGCAGAGATGATGAAACTGCTCTGTGGGTGCAAGGCTGAGGATGTTCCCTTGCTCTGTGCCTCAGTTTCCCCGTCTCTGCTCTTCCCTGGGTTCCTGGACCAACCCCGTGCAGAGGCAGCGCTCGATGCAGAGCCGCAGCACACGGAGGAAGGGTCAGCCCAGGGAACCATCGGAACTCAGCCACTGAGTGTAATTAAGATTGTATGCAGATACGGGTCTCCGAGAACCTGCAGCAGTCAGAGGCACCTCTGTGAGCAGAACCGGGCGGGCAGGCACGGCAGGAGATGCCCATCCCGAAGGCAATCAGTGTGGTCAGGTTGAGTTACGGACCCAGGGATGTGCTGGGTTGGCAGGGAGTCGAGGGTCTGTGCCGGGCGTCCTGCATGGGCTCGGTGATTCGGGCCAAGCTCTCTCTCTGCTACCATGAGCTTTTCCTGCGTCAGGGGTGGAAATCTGAGGGCTCTCAGTAGCTCAGCATGGCCGGGATCAGGCAGCGCAGGAAGAGCCGGCAGGGGCTCGGGGAGTCCCTGGCTCGGACCACAGAGAACGAGAGGAGAGAACACCTCATCCCCTCGGCGTCTTTGAAAATCCTTCCTGGTGGCAAGCGATCTCAGATTTCTGTACTAAAATGGGGACAGCTCAACCCTTCTCCAGCCCCCTTGGTTGTGTTCACACCCCAAAATCCCAGTTCTGAGCAGACACCGAGCTGCTCCCCACGGGTGCACAGAAACCGAGTGTGGCAGGAGCTGAGCGAAATCGCAGCTAAATCAGGCCAAGCTGGGAGTGCTGGGTGCCACATCCTGCTGCCACTGTAAAGCAGGAGGTTCCCAAAGCCATACACTAGTGCCCAGCCAGAGGAGGAGGTAAAGATATCAGAGATTTTTTTCCCCCTCATGGGATAAAATAATCCCTTCCTCCCACTGCTTTTCTCTCCACTGTTTTTTTCCTCTCCCACCCTTCCAAATCTCAAATTTGGACAAATTTCAGGGCACTTTCAGCCAAGGCATTGCCTAAAATCAGCCCTTCAGGTTCTCCCAGGCTTCAGACTAGTTTTGGCTAGCAGTGCTGGGTTTGGTAGGGGAGCATGAAGCATCCACTCCAGCGCCATTTCTTGATGTTCCCATTTTGATGAGCACCATCTGGAGAAGGTTTTACCCCTGCAGTGCCTTACCCTGATCCATGAATTGTACCCTGGGTTTCTCAGTGACACAGCTGCCAGGGCACTGCCTGTAGGAAGTACCAACCCTGCTAGGAGCATCAGCTCTGCCGGGACCAGACAAAGCACAGTTCCTAAGCTGAAAGCAAGACTTGTGACCCTGATGTTCTGCCAGCACCAGCTCTTGCTGGACCTGGAGTGCCTCACTTGCTCTTCTTGGTCCGGGAGGTGGGCTGGGTTGCCCATTTTCATGCTTGGTTGCCTGCCTTGGAGCCCACCCTCCAACGGGGGCTGTATCCGTGTTTGCATCAGGCTCAGGATCATTATTATTTGCAATTATTATAATTATTTCTGATTAGAGAGATGTGGGGAGGGCAGGAGGGTTGATAGGCATAGAGGGCAGAGCTGTTGTTCTTTCACACATCCTCATTGTGGTCTTGTGGAGCCTGGGGGGAGAATCCTTTGGATCTGGGGCAAAGGGACCGAGCCCGTTTCTGACACACCGTACGGCAGGGAGGGAGCTGCGAGCCTGGATGGAGGGAGCCGCACACAGGGCAGGGGTTGCGGAGGATCCGATCGCTCTGCGGGATCCAGGGCGGTTTCCTGACACTGAATCCCAAAGCCGGGGCAGGCACGGAGTAGCACTGGCGCTGCTGGAAAGGGCTGGCAGAGGCATCCGATCACTGCAGCATGGGCTTCTCTCCGGGATCCAGGGGGGTTTCCTGGGCACAGCATCAGGCGCCCCATCCCAAAGGCAGGGCAGGCACCGAGCCCGGCCCCGGGAGCGCCGGGAAGGGCTGGCAGAGGCAGCGGGGCTGGCACAGCTGTGTGGCTTTCAGAGATACTTGATCGATAGCTCCTTCCTCCCGCTCCCCCCGCTCCCCCAATCCCCACATGCATTTTTCATGCTAACCCCTCCTGGGCAAAGACTGTCTGCGTAGGAAAAGAAACAGAAAAAAACCACAAAACACAACAAACCGCAACCAAAATCCACGTTTGTTTCTCTGCTCCCCAGAGATTGTTGTAGTTAAAGGGCCAATCTATAGATTCAGGGCTGGGAATATCTTTGCTCCACGAACAAAGAGGGATGAAGAAGCTCCCCGGGGCTTTTCTCAACCGTGTTCGGGTTGGCCCAGAGCTGGAAAAGGCTGTGTACTGTGAGGGGTGCAGCTCTGCCTGGGCAAACTGGGTAGGCTGGAAAGGGGAGCAGGGCTCCTCTGCAGCCCCTCCTGGGCTCCCAACCCTCCCAGGTTGTGCTGGGATGCTGTGAGTGATAACGTGGGTCCCTCTCTGGGGTACAAAGAGTCTCCAGGCTCCTTGTGCAGCTGAAAGTCCACCCACGCATGCAGAGCTGGGTCCAGGGTGATCCCAGGCCACAGCGGCTCTGAAGGCTGGTGGATCGCTGGGCTGATCCTGCCTGGTCCTCAGGAAGAGCTCAGATGAAGGTTTGGGTATTTCTCAGAGTTAGGAAAAAACCTGCAGGGTTGAGCAAAGGGCAATTTCCAGGGTGAATCTCCTTTTTCTTTCTCCTGTTGTCAGTGAGAGGTTATCCCTTTTGCTCCCCACTTTTGGGTGGCAGCAGTAAGAGCCGGGAGCATCGCACAGAACATGTTTCCCCAGCGCTGGGATGCTCCCGTGACTCTCCTTCCCACCGCCGGCTCCTGCCCAGCCGGGGGAGGGAGCAGGGAGCTGCCCGTGTGTCTGTGCTGAAGGACCGGCCCCGGGCGAGGTTCCCGGGATCCCTCCAGACCCACACTCCCGCTGCATCCCCGGCACCCCGCTCCAGGCACAGAACAGCCCCGCTGCCTCGGGAGCGCGCCAGTGCCTGTGGCACCCGGGGCCAGACCCATCTCCCCCGGGTTTGTTATTCCCGCAGCATCCCCAAATTCCCATTATTTCCCCGTGGCACACGGCTCCCCCCGCCCTCCAGCGGTTTCTCTGGTCCGTGAAGAGCCCGGGCGGTGTGGGCAGGCACAGAGCATCCTCCCCGCAGCTCCCGCCGCCCCCGGGACCAGCGCCGGGGACGCGGCCGCACCGAGACGGCGCGTCCGGGGTCCAGCGCACGGGAGCGCTTCGCGTCTGACGGCGAAAGGGCACGGGCCAGAAATAGAAGGGAGAGGAGGACGCCGTGACCTTTCCAGCAGCCGGTGACGAATAAAACTTTCCGGTTACCTGTAGGAAGGCGCAGGGTCGGCTCCGTTATCGGCTCATCAAAGGACGACGTCCCTTGTGAGCAGGACAGCCACAGCCGCGGCGCCCGGGGGGATTCCTGGGATGAGCCTGCCGGTGCCTGGCTGCAGCGGGTGTGCGGCTCCAGATACGCGGTGGGCTCCGGCCGGGAGCTCTCAGGATGCTCCTGAACTGGGCAGGGAGGGAGGAGAGGATGGTGGCTGCCACCACCGCCAGCAGGAAGGCAGAGATACCTCTCTGCCAACAGGTTCCCGGGGTTCCTTTGGCTTCTCCTCTCGGGACACCCTTGGACAGGAAGGGATGGGATGTCCCCCTGCTCAGCCATGTGCTCAGTGCAACGGGGTCCGGGTTCAAGACACCCCCAAAGACCTACGCGGGCTCCACCTCCGCGTCCCTGCACCAAGGGTCACCCAGAGGCAGCAGGGAGTGGATGCTGCGGCCAACAGGGGCTGCCGGGGTGAACACTTTTCCCACTAAAGGGCTCAGAAATGTCCCTGCAAGCCCCCCGGCAGCAGCTCCCAGGAGGAACCTGTGGAGGAGCTGCCCCCATGCCCTCCGGGACGCCATGGCACCCACCCGGCCGGAGCAGCAGCAGCGCTGCCCCCAGTTGTCCCCCTGCTCGCTGACCCGGGCGGGGGGGTGGGAGGGTGGCAGCCTCCCCTCGGTCTGCCCCTCGCAGATGGCGTGGGCAGCCAGCACAGGTGGCCCCGTGCCACGGCAGATTGGGGCCGGCTGCCTGCGGAGCGCCCGGGAAGGGCCGAGTCCCTGCCACGCTTCGGAGC
Source organism: Erithacus rubecula (assembly GCF_903797595.1). Lineage (NCBI taxonomy): Eukaryota > Metazoa > Chordata > Aves > Passeriformes > Muscicapidae > Erithacus > Erithacus rubecula. Next base: position 14,460,880 of record NC_136669.1, read on the forward strand.
CCAGAGCAGAACCAGGCCCCCCATGGCACGGGGGGTGCAGGGCCCGGGGGGCCTCACAGTGCTTTGCCATGCTGGATGCAGCACTTCAGCACCAACACCACAGCCCTGTAAAATAATAAACCGAGGACAGGGGTGGGTGACAGGGAGCTAGTGGGTCATATGTGAGGACACAGGGTGTCCTCTCTTGGCCCCCAGAGCATCGGGAGGTTTTGGAAGGGTCCGATTTTAGGGAATTGCATTGAACAATGCCATGCAGAGACATCCCAATGCAGATGTCTGGACTGGATCCAACATCTTGTGAGGAGATTCTTGGGATACAGCTTCCCACAGTCCTTGCAATAAGGGTAAAGACCCTCCTGGGTGCTAGACACACCAACTGGATGGTCTGGGACTCACTTCTAGGGGAAAAGGACCTGCAAAGTGAGAAGAGAAGCACCCAAGCTGTGAATCATCTGTCCCTCTCTGGGGATGATGGTGCTCAGCCCACGGGCCCGAGCACCAGGGTGGGCATGACATGGCAGTGATGCTATCGGCCCCAGGGTGGGCACAGGGTGGGGATGATGGTGGGACTGTCCCAGCTCGAGGGGACTCATCTCGTGGCATAGAGGGGGATCTTGAGCCGGAGATGTGGTGCAGGAGCTGTCAGGGCAAGGGTGGTGGCTGGAGCAGGTAAATCATTAATGCCGGAGAAAGCCAGGCTGGCGTCCTGCCCATCAGCCGTCGATAGGAAAAGTTGATGTTGGAAGGAGAATTTTCACGTGTAACCTTCCCCTCCCTTCTCTGCCTTCCCTCCGGGGGCAGAGGGCTGGAGCAAGGAGCCAGCCTGGAGCCACGCACGCACCCAGCCCCAAACCAGCCTCTTGCCGAGCACGTTCTCTTCCAGCCCAGCTGGTTTTGCTCCCAGCCTGCTCCGTCTGTGCACATTAAAGCTTTTTCTAGGTCTGAACTGCTTTTGGCAAGCCAGGCTCCTGTTGGTCCCCACCACCCTCCCCATGGCTGCTCCCCCCGATCCGCTCCCCGTCTGGCTCCCGCTCCCCCTCCCCGGTCGAAGCCCTGCCAGGGACATGGCAAATCAGCGCGAAGCCTGCGGGGCAAATCGGTACAAATGAGACCAAGCAAGAGGGTGGGGAGGGACGGCGAGAGGGGGGGCGATGACTCCTGGGTTGGCGCTTCTGTTCCCGAGTTTGATGTTTCCTGCAAACAACCCTGTAAATGCTCAGGAGTGGCCTCGGACATCACCTGCCCCCCGCCTCGGCGGGGTTTGGGCTCGCTGGGTCCCAGACGGGGGGACAGCCCTCGCCCCGCTCCCGCAGCCTCCCGCAGCCCCCCGGCCCTGAGCAGGGACCCAGTCGGGACGGGGGCCGAGCTGTAAGTCCGGACATTTCAATCTCTTTCGGGGAGGGATGGGGTGGGCGGAGGGTGGAAGGTGCTGGAGGCAGCAGCGGGACTCACTGCGGGTCTGGGCAGGGAACAAAACCCACCAAGAACCTGGAGCGGAAAAAAAAAAAACGTTAAAAGCTGCCTGCTGCTGCCAGCTTTGCACTCCTCCAAATAGATCTCCAGACATCTGGCGGTGCCCAGGGAAGCCCTGTGCCACGCCACAGGCAGAGGCTCCGCCGGGAGCAGAGCTGGTACCCGGAGCGGGGATGTGCAAACCCGCTGGGAGCCGAGAGCCGACTGCTCCCAAGTGATGCTCTTTGATCCCGCTCTCCGCTCTCTTTACAAGCCGTGTAACTCCTGATTATTAAAGGCACTCGGCACCGGGGAGGTCATATGGGGCCTTTCTGCTTGGGTTGTTCCCCTAATGACACGTCCGACTGCCTTCACTGGGATCTGCTCGCGCACGTCCCTGACAATAGAAAGTTTGGGGAGGATTTTGGATGTTTTCTCCGTGACCGTGTGGTGGTTGCAGAATGTAACTGCTTTCCCCACTGAAAAATGAAAAGATAAATCGGGAAAAGGGAAGCAGCCTGGGAGGACACAGGGCTGGTTAATTTTAACGTATTTACCTCTTCGTGTTTGGGTAATAACCAAAAAGATCAATGGCTTTCTTCAGGTTTGTAGATGTGATGAGTAGTTGCAATTGTGAAAAAGTACAAACCAGGCGAAGGGGAAAATTTAGCAGTAAAACAGTATTATCCTTGTTATCCGTATTTTTTTCTTAAAGGAAGTGAAAACTAAACAGAGTTGTTGAATTGCCAGAGGAGGTGAGTTACTGAGATGCTTAATGGTGTCAACTAGGAATATACTTCCTCACGCCAGGGAATATGTGTTTGTAGGAATTTTGGCAATTAAATCAAAAGGTCAACAAGTAATAGTTCACAGCAGTCAGGGACTTCTGTAAGGGAAGGTAAAGGAATCAGGTCACTGAGGGCCAGCTGTGCATCGGGATGGTGGCAATTCCTGGGACTGGCACGGGAGAAGTTTCTGGCACTCACTGGGTGCTGCTGCCCTGCCCTCAATCCTCCACGGTGAGGATTTGGGTTCCCCTCTGTGAAAACCTGGGACAGGAGGTTGTGGATGTGTCACTCCTCATTCCCTTAGGTCTTCTCACTCTTTCCTGGAGATCCCAAGGAATGTCATAGTGCTGCCCCACCCGGAGGCAGTGGGGGGACCAAGTTTGGAGGGGGGATGCAGACAGACCCCTTTCCTGCTCAGACACTCCGGGGTCTGTCACAGCGGCTGCTCCCGGGCACCGTGTGGCCATTCCACCCCGTCCTGCGGCACAGCACGGGTTAACGAGCTGCATTCCCCTTCCTGCTCCAGCTAATAACATCCCTGCCTCCTCCCGGTGGCTTTGCCTCGGGCCCTTGTTACTCCTCCTGGTCATCCCTCGGCCAGTACAGAGCTCGCTGGGCAATTTGGTGGCCGAGCGCTACCTGCCCGCGCGGCGTCCCTGCCTCCAGGTACAGCAGCATCCCTCGGTTCCCATCCCGGCACTGCAGCCCGGGCACTGCCCGCGGTGCGGGGCCAGGGCCTGAGCAGCTCCGACCATTTTGGGGTGCAAAGGAGCTGGAAACACAGGGAGGATCCCAGCAAGCAGCACCACCCTTGAGCTGCGTTAAAAGCCCAAGCAAACACCACCACCAAGCAGCAGGCAGAACGTAGAGAGGTGCCTGCTGCCCACGGGTCAGCCTATAGCACTGCAGAGATTCCTGCCCAAGAATAAATAGGTAGAATAATAATAATAATAATAATAATAATAATAATAATAATAATAATAATAATAACGAATAAAATCGTGTTTTGGAGAAATATCTGCCTGCAAAGAGGTGTGATGTGCTCAGGATGTGATGTGCTGCCTGATGTGCTCCGTGTCCCTGTGGAGCAGCCTCCTCTCTCCTCTCTGGTGGGAGCAGGGTATCCCCCAGGAACAATCCGAGTTCCTCTACTGATGGGTTTATGGGTGTCCCATTCCAGTGAGAGGGCTTTTGCCTGGCAGAGCTCCTCCACATTTCCTGGAGTCCATCCCAACCAGCTTTTCTGCTCTGCAATCTCCTTGCTGTTCCCAAGCTCCCACAACCAGGTCTGCACCATTTCCCCTTTAGATTTTTATTTAGTAGGTGGAATTGTTAGTGCTCCTCTAAGGATGGGGAGGGAGAAGCAGGGGATGTCTACCTAGGACCATTGGAATGGGTTTTACAGTTGGCTGGATTTCATGGATGTGGTCACAAAATTGCACCGGTGCTGCTGGTGGATCAGCATATCAAACCCCCCCTCCCCAGTTTATTTGCTTTAACCTCAAACATAGCAAGTCCTTCACAGGTGGCAGTTTCTTGGTGCCTGGATAGAGCTTGTCATGGCTCCATCCCAAAATTGCTGGCTGGAGCCAGTGCTAGGAGCTGGCAGGCAGGAGCAGAGATAAGTCCAAGTCCCAGTCCCCCTTTTCCAGGAGTGGTTAAAATCATGACCCCGTCTTGGCCATGTTTTGGTTAAAAGAGATCTGTCTTGTAACTTAGGGGATGAAGGATCTTAGGGGATTACCCTGGGAGAACAACATCCCAGCCAAGAAAAGGAAGGGGTATACTGTGTGTGAAGCTTCCTGTGACCTGTGCTCCCCTTTCCTGCCCTCCCCTGCCCACCTGAGCTGGCAGGAGAGTCCATCAGGAGGGAGGCAGTGACTGAGTGTGCCTGCTGGCAGGTCTGTACCCTGAGGGTGTACTGAGGAAAGCTCTTTGGCTGTGTGGGGTGATCCCAAATGAGGGTTGGGTGGCTGCCACCAGCAATTCTCTGCTTTGCAAGCCCTGGGGACTGACCCAAGAGAGAAAGCCCCAAGGGGGCCAGCTGTGGGCACTGCTAGCTCCATCCCAGCCTCTGCTGAGATGTGCAGAGGTCCCTGCAGGGACACAACGGCCCCTGGCCCTGCAGCACACATGGCTCAGAACCACCAGGGAGCACCCAGAGTGAGCCAGACATAACCATGGTCTCTAGGACAGCTGTGAGCCCTCCTTGAAGACCTTTCCATTCTCAAGGATGGCAAGAAAGTGCCAGGGTGAATTTACTGGGGTCAAATCTTGCCAGAGCAGTACAACCACCCACTGTGAGGAGAGGGCTGGCTGCCAGAACAGGGGAGGGGGAGAAATGGATCCTGTTTAAGTGACCTTAGCATGGCTCCTGACATGTTGTCCTGCAGTGTCCTCATGGTCAAACTGGAAATGTAAAGACAAGGTGGGACAAAAAACTGGCTGTTCTGTCAGGCTCAATTGGCTGTGCAAGGTGCAGCTCCTAGCTGGAGAAAGGGAATGGCAAAGTCCTGCATTTGGGATAACCCTAGTAACACCCTGCAGCAGGGCATGTCCTGGCAAATGGGCTAAACAGCAGCTTGCAGGAAAGGAGCCACATCCAAGACACGAGCAGAGCCAGAATCTTTACTGCCAAGAGCTGGACCAAGAGATGAAAGGATGAGAAAGGCTCTGAAGATAGCAGGAAGAGTGGAGACATGGAAGGGTGAGGGAAATGCTTGGGATGTCCTTGTGTGAAGCTCCTCTCCTGTAGCAAAGGGTAAGTGAGGACACAGCAATGGACACATCCAAGAGCAGGAGAAGGCTGGGCTGCAAGGCAGAAGGAGGGCAGACAAAGAAGGGGTGAAGACTCCCTATTCCTGTCCCCAGAGGATATCAGCTGGATTTGAACTGCATGAAGGTGCATCTTCTGGTGGGGAGATGGAGAGTGATTTGGTGGGGCAGGACACCTGAATTACAAGAACAGCAGGTGGGAGAGAGCACGGGGTGTGAGCAAGGCTGCATCAATATGGGAACCTTTGATCATCTTTGGTGTGTCTTAGGAGACACAAAAAGAGCTGGGCTCTGCCAAGCCAGGAAAAGCAAAGTGGAGGTCTCCTTCCTTTCTTATTATTTCCATCCCCAGGGCATGTATAGAACGTGCACTGTCCAAGGATAAATGTAAAGTGGAGGGAAATATTTCCAGTATGAGGAACTGGGCTGTAGAAGTTTGGGGAGCCTCAGAGAGCTTTTGAGTTGGTCAAGGGGTGACTAAATACATCTCAGTGTCTGATAGATCTCATTGCTTTGCAGGGGAGGTGACAGAGGAGGTGGAATCCAGACTGGGGATCTGTGCTAGTGTGGGCAGAGAGATGACCTAACTTCTGTGTCCATTCTGAGGACACTCATGTGGTTTGGTCTGTGGGGGTGGGAAAAGTGGATTTTGGTAATCAGAGCAGTAAACAGCCCATCTTGGACTGCTGCAGGTGTGCCACAGCATACAGAGGGGGCAGGTGCCAGTGACCAGAAAGAGCTTCTGTAGGTTGCCACCATCCCCAGAGGCCCTCCAGATGGAAGGCTGAAAGGGAACCTCCCAGTGCAGGTGGTCACAGGCAGTAGGATCCATCCTCAGTTGTCACACCAGCAGCAGAAGGAGAAACTTGTAAGTGGGGAAAGGAATTTCAGAGGTCACAGAAACTGGAAGAAGCTATGGAATTATTTTCAGGGAACAGGAAAGCCCTGCACATTACAGGCATGACACGGACTTTAGCACAAAGGATGGCTGTACCTACATTCCTCTTCCAGCTGTACACCCTTCCTAAGCCCCCCAAGTTCTCTCCAGCTATCCATCATCTTCCCATGCTCACCATGCCAGCCTGGACACCACCTCCCCTGTACATCCCTGTGTGCCAACCACCCTGTTGACCCTCCTGAGCTGCACAGACACCTTCCCCTCTCTCCAGCTGCACCTTGTCATTCAGACATTGATGATGTCTTTACAAATTTGGAGATCATTTTGCCAATGAGCTGCTGACTCCATGGCTGGGAGCCTGTGGTCTCCTGAGGCTCCATTAGCAGGTAGAGTGGAGGTGGAGGAAGACGCAGAAGCTCCCACAGTGGGGCTAAGGCAGAAGCTCTGAGGGTGGTTGATATAATGTGGAGAGACAGTCCTATATCTCCTCACCAGGACCTGCCTCTTCCCCTGAAGGGATCTCAGTAAGAAAGGCTGTGGGAGGAAAGCCTTTGTGGTGGAGGACCCTCACGTCTCTGCAGAGTAGCCTGGAGGCTGTGACGGCCTGATCTCATCTCTCAAGGAGCCTGTGAGTTGTGCTGGGAGTGTCACAGGCAGACGATGATGACTCCAGCCCATTGCCGCTTGCTTGAATGCTTTTCACGGGGTGTTGGGGTTGCCACAGGGAGCCTTCAGGCCAACATTTTGTGGGTGGAGGCTAGATGAGAGGTCAGAGACATAGAAACTCTTCTTGAACAAGTGCACAAGTGGGAGGAGATTTGACCCAAAATGAGGGAAAACTTTACATGTGGAGTTGCTGTGACTACAGGGAGCATGTTCACCATCTGGCTGAGGGACATCCCAAGGCCAGGCAGGAGATGCCAGACAACCTGCACATCCAAAGGCAGCAATGCTCACAAAGATGGACTCACCTCATGTCTGGGCTGGGGTTTGGGTCTTACCAAAATCCACCTGTGAAGAGAACTAAGCTTCCCCAACCAGAAACTCCAGATCCCTCCAAACACTGGAAACTCAAAGGCTGGGAATCCAAATGCTGTCAGATTTGTAGACCATGACTCTGACTTTGTCTTGACCCTTGGGATGTGAAGCACATGGTTTGGTGAGCCCACATATGGAGACACAAAAGAGGTGGTGAAGAGTACTCCAGCAGAAGAGCCAAGCTGAGCTACAGGGTGTGGGCCAGAGCCTCTGGCCTTGGACACAAAGGTGTGCTGGGTAAGCAGACATGGAAAGATTGACTGCTTGGAGGAGACAGGAAACCCCCAATCTTCTGAAGATGTAGTTTTGGGAAGAGATTTTGGTGCAGCAATTGAGAATAAGCTGGAGGAAGGCACAGCTCAAGATGGGAATAGTTTCAAAGCTGCCGATGGAGGGAGCCAGGGGCAGAGGGGGTGGGATTGGCCTCACACAGTCACTCACACTGCGGCTGTACAGCTCAGAGAGGTGAGAGCTCCCAGCCCCACCAGCCACGCTCCCCTCCTCTTGCCGAGTGCCTGCTGCTTTGCCATGGCCGATTGCCTTCATCCCAGCTCCGATAAACGCTTAAAAGCTCAAATCGCACATCTCCAGGCTATGAAAACGAAAAGGGACCCGATAGCCGCTAATAGCCGAGCAGCCCCTGCGGCAAAAGCCTGTAGTGTAGGGAAAGTGGTTTGCATTGATCAGTGGCTCCCGCCCCACCGCTCCCCTCCCGCAGCGCTGCCCGGCTGCTCCAGCCACGGCACTGGGGAAAACGGGACAAAACCCCTCGGGAATTTCCAGAAAGGCAGATGTAATTTCCAGGGTAATGGTAGGAGCAGGAAGGTTTGTGGGGTTGGTGTGAGATGCCACCAAAACGCCATCCTTCTGCTCTACACTGTCCTGCCCTGGCATAGTCGCCAGGGCAGGGCATCCCTGGATGACAAACAGCAATGCCAGGGCCACACAGACGAGTGATGCTGAGCCCTGGGAGATGAGTAGCCTGGACAGCCTGGAGGGGAGCAACTGGTGGATGTAGGAGCAGGGAAGAGTTGTCCTGTGGTTGGTGCTGGGTGTGCAGGGCACCACCGATGAAATCCCACCTGTGGAGGGTAGGAGCAGCTTGTAAGAGACCACAGGAATCCTCAGCTGCAGGGCAAGGTGCAAGGCAGGAGGTTCATCACAACACTGAATGGAGAAGAGCTTCAGTGCCTTTCTTGAGCCATTCCTCCACGCCATGTCCTACAGCCATCTGGGAAAGGTTGAGGGCAGCCAATTTCCACGGGAGCGTTGCAGCTACCTGGCAGCCTCCCAGTCAGCACTGGGGCACTGGAGCAGAGAAAGGACTTCAGTTTGAGAGATAGGGTCTTTGTTCCAGTTAGAAAAACTCTTGGGAGCCTGCAAAAGCAATCAGGGTAAGTTCCCATGCTCACCTACAGGTGGAGAGGGTTTGTATTGTACAGGAAACCCACTGGCTGAGCCCCTTCCTGCAAGTGGCCGCCACACACCAGGAGCAGGCTCAGGGACGGGGATGGGATCTGGAAGGGCTTGGCCCTGTGTCCAGCTTCAGCCGGGAAAGAAGATGGTGAAGCAGGGATGTGGTGGTGAACCAGGTGTCTGGAGAGTAGACAGGGACCATGGCTGCTGATTCTACCAAACAAAGAATTGGGGGGCATCAAATGAGACTTGTGGGGACAAGGTGGAGGATGAAGCTTGGGTGGTGTGCCAAGAACTCCCTGCTGCAGAATGCTTCAGGGGCTAAACATTTCCACAGCTTCCAGAGAAGCTCCTGCAGATTCAGAGTGGGGATGTGCATTCTCTGTGCTGCATCTAGAGGCACCCAGACTACTGGGATGGCTGATGAGTTAGGAAAATTGGAGCAGTACCATAGATACCTGTCCTACACTCTGGAAATCGAGTTTTGGGTGTTATTCGAGACATGAGCTGGATGGACAACTGAAGTGCTGCGGCTCAGTTGCCCCAATGGCCGTGTGCCTTTCCCTGCGTGCCTGTGCCTGGAGACTAAGCTGGCATTTTTTACGTACTGAAGCACCAGGGACTGCAGATCTCTTTCGTGGGCATCTCTCTCTTTTCCCTTCCCTTTGTCTCTCCTCTTTCTTCTCCCCTCGCCGCTCGGCTCCCTCCATCGGAGCGTGCCCCTCTCCCCTCGGCGGTCCCGGGGCTGCCGCAATTCCCAGGCACAGGTGCGCGGTGCCCGCCGCGCGCTGCCCCCGGGCACGGCCCCCGCCGCCGCAGCTGACAGCCCACTGGAAATAATGTGTTGTGGCAGAGAGAGACTCAGCAGACCACGAAGATCTGCTGGTGCGGGAACTGCTCAGCAACCAGGAGTCACAACGCCTGTCTCCCGGCTCCGCAGGGCTGAGCCGGCTCTGGGGATGCCTCCGCTCTGACTCACACGCAGGGCACCTCTCCACTCTCTCCCGTTCTTTCTCTTTGCTCTTTCTCCTTTTCCTCCCTTGCTGTTCCTCTCCGCAGCGTTAAGGATGTGGAAGCAGCCAAGCTGCCTGTCCCTGCACCAGGGGCAGCTCTCCACCATCCTCTGCACCACCGGGCACAGGAGGGGAACAAACGGCTCTCGCAGCAGCCTTGGAGGAGGAGGATCAGGTGTGCAGGAATGGAACAACCAGTTCCAGTCTTCCAGCAAAGATTTAATCTGCCTCTGGCATATAAACAGCAAATGTTTGTTCAACTGACCTGCAAACAGGGGACGTGCATCGCAGCGGGGCCGAGGCGCCCAGCTCCCCGCTCCGCCACTCTCGATTTCTTGCCCTCTAGCAGGGTGACACGGGGCAGGGGACCAGGGACAAACAGGTCCAGGATGCTCAGGGCACCCCAGGCTCAGTGGCTGGAGCCAGGGAGCGGTGCTCGGAGGGGCCTCATCCTGCACAGCTGCTGCTGCATCCCCTGAGCAGCGCAGCGTGTGTGCAGCTCTCACAGCTCCCGGCCGTGACGCACACACAGCGTGGCTGAGGGCTCAAGGACGAGCGTGTCCTCGCGAGCAGGCTGGGACTGCTAAGGTGAACCTGCAGGCAAGCTCTGCCTGCACATCCCACTGTAATGGGAGAAATCAGCATGGGCTGCTGCAGGTCAGGGCTGCACCCCGGGGCTCCCCCCCCACATCCCAATGGACGTGGGTTTGTCACAAAGGGACATTTTTGCTTATTTTCTGCATGAGCAGATCTTAGTGGTAGGGTTGGCTACCAGCTCAGCCCACAATGTGGGCATGCAGGGGATTGTCCCTCAGCCCTGCCTGCAGCTCAGCCTGGCCCTGGGAAAGCCACAGTATAGCTCATTCCCTGTCCCCATGGCAGGTGGGAGATACTCCACTGTTAGATGTCAAACCTCAGAAATAAATTTGAAAGGGTTCTATGCAGGTAATTCTATTTCACAAATGCTCTCACCATGCTCCCAGGGGAAGAGGATGCCCCTATGTGCCCATGGTGAGGAGAGAGGGTGCCAGAGCATGGGAGCATCCTTCAGCTCAGCACAGCCACTGCATGGGCACAGGGCTGGTGGGACTGTCCCCACGGCCACTGGTATTGCAGGCTGCAGCCAGAGCATCCCTGTGTACCTGGAACAAGATAATCAGGGAAAAAAGCATGGTGCCATGGGGCTGCAGGGAGAGAGGCCAGCCCCAAGGTGTGGGCTCACCAAGGGGAGCAGCAGAAATGCCATCCAGCCGTGGGAGGTGGGCACCATCACGGGGCCACGTGGCAATCCATCCCCTGGTGTGCTGCTGCTGCAGGAGCCTCTTCCCTGCCCATCCCACTCTGATCCCAGCCCCTTGGCACTGCTGTGCTGATCCCTCTGCCCCAGGAGCTGCAATGGTCCCCCACATGGAAGCCCTCCAGATCGTGTGCAGAAGGATGTGGGCTATGGCTGGCACACTCCAGGCTGCTGGGGAGCAGGGCCCGTTACAGGGGCTGTCAGGTTCTTGAGCCACTGCCTGGACCTGCCCTCAGGCAACTCTTTGTCCCAGCTGCCCAAAGTTGCAGAGACACACACTGTTTCCCTTCTGATCCTCCAAATCTTGTCTCCTTCTTCCCAGAAGCCAGAGAGCAGATTTTTTCCCCAAATGGCTCCAGCTGCCACATTGGTGCCAATCTGGAGCTGCTTCTGGCCTTCTCCTTTCTGGGCTCTGCATTCCCACACCAGCCTGGCTGCAGGGTCCCTGGGCCAGAGCTCTGCTCTGGCACCTGATACATGGGAGAAGGGTTTGGCCCCTGAGAAATGAACACCAGGCACACAGAATGAGTCTTCAAATTCACTGCTCTGCCTAGGAAAAGCTGTCAAGGCCCTCGAGAGCAAAGCAGATTCTGGAGGGGTGGCACAGACATTTGAATCAGTGTTGGGTGCCCCATGACTGCTTGGCCACCTGTGAAGGAGCCTAATTTCATGACTGTGGTGCCTGTGCAGGTCTGGCTCTTCTGTGAGATGAGGAGTGAGTGGGCTGTATCCCTGCCCATCTCAGTGCTGGTGGGGGCCAGGCTGTGGGACAAGTATGACATGGCTGTCCCCAGGGAGGTTGTGGTGGGAAGCCCAGTGTTAGGGTCCCATGGGGGATATTGCCTGGACACTGTGATCGTGGCACCACCTGGAAGTAGGGGAAGTGTAGTTTAGCCTGGATTGGTTTTCCAGGCTAGCTTATCCCTGTTCTGTCACAGGACAGTGTCAGTCCCCCAGGGAGGCTGGGCTGCTTTTCTAGCAGTAACACTAGCTTACAGGCAGTCAGTCTGCAGCCTCTCCCATCCAGTCTATCCATTCCACTGTCCTCTTTGTACCTGGATCACACATTCACGTCCAGAGTATCAAAATGAATACAGGTATCAAATTTAGCCCAGCTCTGCAGCAGTTTTGGTGCCAGAGCTTTGGAACACGTTTGTAGGCTCTGTCACTGCTGTACCCCAGGAGATGGCAAAGCCAAATGAGTCTGCGCCCAGCACAGTGTTGGGGCTGCTGACTCTTTTCTCTTTTTTCTTTTCTCTTTTATCCCCTGCCTTCAGAAGGGAAATTGTCCCTGAGCTGGGCTGGGGCTGCCTCAGAGAGGCTCTGGCTGGCCAGGCAGGTCATCTGGGCACCTCAATGTCAGTTTGAGGTGGTTGAGCTCCAACGCCTTTAATAGTGTTTGTTTTCCTTTTCCTCTGGGCTGGTTTGAGAGAAGAGGGTAGATAATGGGATCAGCGTATACAGGCATACCTGCAGGCTTTGGGCAAAAATTCCAGCACTGGCCTGGGTTTAAATCTCAAAACTGGGAGCTCCGTACTGAGGTCCCAAAAGCTCTACTTCTCTGGGGCTTCACTCTGGGGCCAGGAGGTGCCCCCAGAGCAGAGCCATCTCCCCAGAAGCTTCAGGCACAGCTCACTACCTCCATGCTGTCCCTCTTCCAGGGCACACTGTGCTTCCCAGAGAGGAGTGGGCAGATCCACCTGCCGTGCGCCTCCATTCCCACCAGGAGCCATCACCAGGCAGCCTCCACCATGTCCAAGGACGACGGGGGCTGCAAGCTGACCTCAGTCTACAAGCACAAGGAGAGGAAGCCAAAGAAGCCCCACTATATCCCGAGGCCATGGGGCAAACCCTACAACTACAAATGCTTCCAGTGCCCCTTCACCTGCATGGAGAAGTCCCACCTCTACAACCACATGAAGTACAGCCTGTGCAAGAACTCCCTGTCCCTCCTGATCGAGTCTGACTGGCCCTACAAGAAGGGGAACCTGCTGCACCCGGAGCTGCGGCTGCTGCACGCCGAGAGCTCCCGCCTGCGCGGGCGGCGCGACGAGCACGACGCCTGCGAGCCGGCGGGCTCCACCCGCGCCAAGCAGCTCCCCACCAGGGATGGGCACGAGGAGAAACCCGTCACAGGGGTGGAGATCCTGCCTGCTGAGGGGGCGGCTGAGGAAGGTGGGCAGTTCCAGGAGGAGGAGGAGGATGTTGCCGGCCTGCTGAGGGAGATGGATGCAGGGGAGAAGAAAGAGAGAAACCAAGAGCCGGGTTGCCAAGGTGACCCAGCTGAACCAGAAGTGAACACTTTGGTCTTCGGCTTCAAGAACAAGAGAGACAATAAGCCTTGCAAGGAGGTGGAGCCCGACTTCATCATCACAGATGTCTTTTCCCTCAAGAACCATGTCATGAAGAGCAGGGAAATGGCCTCCCCTGACCTAGATGCAAAGCCAAAGCATTGCAAAGTGCCAAAGAAATGCCTGGCAAGCAGTGGGATCTTGATGGAGCAGTGGAAACTGGTGGCAAATGGGCAAAGGAGGAACACACCTGAGGTCTCCCCACCTTGTACCGACAGCAACATCATCCCGTGCTACCCCCCTCCAGCCTACAGTGACTACCATGAACCTCAGGGCCTGAACCTCTCACTGCTGGGTATTAACTACCCTTTGAACCCCAGTCTCTTCTCCTACCTGAGCCCCACCATGGCCAACAGCACGACAGCACACCCTCACTTGGCTCAGCTGCCCTTCCTGGCCTCCACAGCGCAGCTGATGCACCCCCATGCCTCCCATTTCCAGCCTCTGCAGAGCCCCGAGCGCTCAGCATTCCTGCCCCGCTTCTACTACCCGCTGCTCTTCGAGCACACCTTCGGCTCCACAGACACCAAGATGTCCTCCAGCAAGCCAGATCCCCAGCAGCTGGTGGGCTCAGTCATGCCCACGCCACCCCAACCCAAACCTTCCAGTGAGCCAAACAAAGCTGGGCTGATGAAAGTTCCTGTGATGAAGACAGGTTTTCCTTGGTCCAAAGGTGTCCGGGAGGAGCCAGGCTCTGAGCTCGGCCACTCTGCCATGCTGGGGCAGGAAGAAGAGGAGAAATGGCTGTCCCAGGAGAAGGACAGCAACCCAGCTTTGGGCCTCAGCAACCTACACAAGAAGTCAGCCACTGACATCTACCAAACCATGGTGGGGATGAAGGATGGTGCTTTCACTCACAGCAGTGTCAGGAAGACAGAGCTGCCAGTGGTGACCTGTCTGGAGACCAGCAGCCCTCCAGGAAACCCATTGAAGAGGAAGTTCCCTGCCAATGGGCTGGATTTGATAGGGCCTGAAAGGATGATGCCTGGGAAGCTCAGCTATCAGAGCAGGTAAGGTGCCTGAGATCCCTCTGCCTCTTCCTCACTTCAGGTTGACATAGTTTATCTCCATATCTTCTTGTTTCTCTGCTCCCCCCACTAATGCTGGGATGAGCCCCAGGGAGATGAGCACTCTTCACACTGGTGGTCCACACCAGGGCCCACCCAAGCAGAGCTCCCTGCCCTCCAGGGCCTCAAAAACCCCCAAAGGTATCCAAGCACCTGGGCTATGTCACACTCACTGTCCCTTGCCTTCCCCTGATCAATACAGAGCCAGAGGTGATGAGGTGGACTTGTGCTCCCCAGGCACCAGGAAAGCACCTCTTGTGTCCCCAGATATCCCAGGTTTGCTGGAACACTCATTGTCTATTTTTAAACATGCACATTTGCATTCCTTTGTTTCACCTTCTGGTTTCAAAGCCCAGAAGGAGGGTCATGCTCCCAAACATTTCCTTTTACCTGGGGCTAGAAATGTGCACAGCTCCTTTAAACAGAATTTCAGTTCCTCCCCTGGTTGTGCAAGTCCAGCTGTGGCTCCAAGAAAAATGTCACAGTAAAGCCATTGCTTTGACACTCAGAGGAGCTTTCTCTGGAGTAGATCTCTATGGTTTTGTATCTCCACCTGCCCTTTCCATGCTCCCAGACTGGCTGGGCAGACTCCCTACAACTGGGCCTTCAGGATTGTGGGATGGTCATTTCCATTAACATTCTCCAGTGCCCCAAGAAGAGGGGGAATCCAGGCTGGGCTAGCTGAGGTGGAATCAGCACCATCTCTCCAGACTGGCCTTTCCCTTTGTCAGTGCCATGAAACATTGTGTTGGGTCCATCCTCCTCTCCTGTGCAAGGAGCAGCTGCAGCCAGGGCTCTGCCTGCTCTGACCAAAGCCCTTCCTGGCAGGGTTTCACGCTGGCAGCAGCCAGTGGAGGAAACCTGGCTAATCTGGTAATGCTACCCCTGCACATAAGCAGGAGGATTTTCCTCTTTTTTTCCCTACTGATTGTATCCACGTCTTCTCTGCAGTGGTTCAAGAACCAACCCTGGCCACATCCCCAAGGCCCTGGACCACTGGCACTTGGATGTCCTCACAGGGCAGCCTGAGGAGCCAGAGAGGGGCAATGACACTGAAGTCCTTCCCTCTGTGGGTGCTGCCCTGGACCATGGCCTCTGCAAGCAGAGCAGACCCCAAGAGGCTCCTGCCATGACAGGCTCTGAGGCCACAACCATGCTTATTGGGGACCTGTCCAAAACCTTGGAGGAGTACCAAGAGGTGGAGAAGAAGCTGTCTGATCTGGCGAAGGAGGACACCCCTGGGCAAAAAGAGCTGAGGGACCAGATGGTCAAAATCCGAAGGGAGCTGTACCACATCCACCAGGCACTGGAGAAAGCCACAAAACCCCACGAGGGGCCGCTGGACCTGTCGGTGAAGAGATCCTCGGAAGGTTTGGAGAAGGTGCAGCAGGCCAAGAAGGAGCCCTGCAACGCGAGCCTGGGGAGCGAGAAGCTGCACGGCAAAGACCAAGGGCCCCTCGGCAAATGCCCTGCGAGCGGGGAGGCGGACGGGGAGGGGCTGTCCAGCTGCCTCCTGGAGGCCGAGAACATCGACCTGCTGCTCAAGATGAGCCGCTCCGAGAGCCTGCGGGCGGGCTCCTCCGAGGCCGCGCTGGGCGCCGTCATCAAGGCGGAGGCGCTGCCCCCGGAGCTGCGCCACGCCATGGAGCCCTACCTGAGCCGGCCCACCAAGTGCGAGGCGGACTCCAGCGTGCTGCTGTGCTCGGACGGCCGCGCCGCCGGCGCGCAGGGCCCGCAGCTGCCGCTCGGAGCCGAGGACGGGCCCCGCGGCTGCCGCGCCCTGCAGCGCTCCCTGTCCTGCGGCCTCCCCGGCGACACCGACGCCGTGTGTGTGCACAGCCCTCTGCATGCTGACCCCTGAGTGCGCCTTCCCCAAACCTCCTGCATCTCACCCACCGCCTCGTGTTTCACCGTCCCGATATCCCGCCTCTCCACTCCGCAGTTACCTGGCTGGGATCACCGCTGTGCCGGCAGCTGCCCCAGCTGAATCCAGCGGGTGTAAAAATCCAGTCCCTGTGCTCCCCAATGTGTCATGGACAGCCTTGCTGGGCTCTGCATGCTCCCAGCCTCAGCACCCCAGGCCTGGAACTCCCTTGGAAAGGGGAGTCACCAGCAGGCTCCAAGAGAAGACTGCTAAAAGCACCAGACAAAACTGCCTAAAGCACCAAGCTTTCATCAAAAGGCTCACCCAGCCCTCTCTTCAAGGACACTCAGGGACATTTGCAACCCAGTTCCCATAATCTGTGGACAGGGGAGGGACTATAGAGGGCCAAGCCTTGGTCCAGGTTGTGCTCAGACTGTCACCTTGTACAGAGCAATGACACAGTGGCTTTGTCCCACGGAGGCTGGAGGGTCACAGCCAGGAACCAGATGCCCAGCTGGACTGACCCAGAGGCTAAGAGTTTTCTGCACTGTGAAGACAAGAACATCCTGCCAGTCACAACAGCAAGTGTGACACAGGAGCCACCTTGCCAGCTCCATATCTGGGTCCTGAGCTCTCTTGCCTGGGCCATTTGCCACGTGTAGGGAATGCTGGGCTATGGGGATTTGTTCCTGCCCACTGACCATCCGGTGTCCTGGTCCTCCTTTTGCCTTCACACAGGAAGGACCTTCCCTCCCTCTCTCCCCATGCAGACATGATGCATGCTCCTCACCAAGGCCCTGATCCTGCAGAGTTCAGCTCCCAGGAGCTCCTGCCCACTAATCCTCATTCCCCAAACGCTGGTACATGGGACAGCAAAATGGGTGAGAGGATGCTGCTGTGAACCACAGAGGGACACAAACTCCCAAAACAGCAAGTGAAGGGACAAAACTTGGCCTGTCCTAATCTGGAACAATGCCGAGCAACCATCCCTGAGCCAGAGCACTGGAGATCAAACCACCCAGGCAGGTGCCTGCTGCTTGTGGGAGCAGCACTGGCCTTCCCAAAGGCCACATTCTCCCTGTGTTCACTGGGGGCTCCTGACTCTGTAGGGCAGACTGGGACCCACTGCAGGGCAGTCACACGTCCCTGTCCCCACCATCCTTCTGAGAAACATCTGTTCTGGCTCAGGATGCCCTCATGCTGGGCCCAGGAACTCTTGGAGTCCCTCCCTGTAGTGCTCTCCTGGAAAAGCATTTCCTCTCCCTTTCACACTCTGTATTCAGGACATGGTGGAGTGTGGGATGCAGACAATATGAAGAATTGGCTCTTATCACCTGATTGCTCTCTGGACAAAGCTTCCATGTCATCAAAGGGGTTTATTTCTCACTGCCAGAATTTGCATGGAGCACAGGGGCCTGTGGGGTTATTGGTCTCTTCTCTCTGGAGGAAAGTGTAGGGTGGTGAGGAGGGGGACATTCAGAAGGAGAGATGCTCAACTCAGCAGTATAGCCCTTTTGATCCAGCTCCAGACCTTCCTGATGGGCCACGTTCTGCTGCTTCCTAGCATGGCCTTGGTCCCACAAGGGAAGGTGGGAAGACCCCACGAGAACAGAGCCCAGAATCTGGGTGGAAGCTCCTCAACCCCAGAGACCAGGGAGGTGGCATAGCCCAGCCTCTCTGGGTGTGAATTCTGCTGTCTTGGATGCCAGACACCATCAGCATAGCAGACCCTCCACATTAAGAACCTTGCTCACATCACCTCTCCCAACAGCCTCCCACTCTCCCTTCAGCCTCTTGTACCATCCTGTGCCCCTCTGTCATCCCATGCCCTGCTGTCACCTCCTCTCCTCCAGCTCCCTCACTGCCTTGGCAGCCCATACTCCCCCCTGAGCACCTCCCTGTTCCTATATCTCAGGGCTCCCCATTCTCCCCCCTCACCATCTCCTCTTCCATGCCTGGACCTTCACCCCAGTCACAGCAGGAAACCCACAGGCACAGCCAGGAAGTCAGACTCCCATTTTCCCATGACATCCTTCTCTGTCCCACCCAGCCTTTACCTCCTTGAGGAACAACAACTCATATAGGTCTCTCTGCCCACCTGGAAAACACATCTCCTCCCAGTTCCAAGCATCATCCCATATTTTTTAGCAGATCCCCATCTGAACATGGGCACCTGCAAGGTCCAGGACACCAGAGGGGTAGGTGAGCTCTGGGACCATCAGCCCTGAGCTTCAGCAGGAGATCCACACCCAGATCACCAGGCAGTGCTGACCTTCACCCCTTTTTAGCTGCAATGTTGCTTGCACACTGTCACCTCTCTGTCCCCAGACCTGACTCCATCCTGCTGCCAGAGCTGGGATGCTGCCTTACTCTGTGGTGTCCATGCTGTGAGTTGGGCATCTCCCATGAGTAGAGCAGCCCTCCCTGTGTCACTCACTGTGTCCCTCACCTCTGCAGAAAACTGGGGGGGCAAGTGGAAGCTGGGGGCCAATCACACAGTATTTATTGTTCACAGTTTTACGAATGTACAAAACAAAAACCAAACCATTAAAGGGAAAACCTTCAAGTGGGAGTTGCTGCTGGCTGCTTTGTTCTTTCCTGGGAGTTCTGCCTGCTCTGGCTGAATCCTGCAGCAGTCTCATGCCACAGTTCCCATCACAGAGCCTCTGTCTTTGAGGTGTGAGGTGAGCCACCAGCAGGATGTGCAACTGACTGAGAGTGGTCTGTGTTTACATGGGTGGGATTTGATTCTTTCATTCTGCTGGATCAACACCAGGATCCCACTGGCTTGTCCCATGCTGGGGAGAGGGGCTGCCCACTGTGTCTGACAGCAGAAGTCAGGCTGAGGTATGTCATCACAGAAGCCATGAGTGTCCTAATTCATAGAATCCCAGAATTTCAGAATGGTTTGAGTCAGAAGGAACCTTAAACTTCATCTCTTTCCATGCCCTGCCATGAGCAGGGACACCTTCCACTATCCCAGGTTACTCCAAGCCCCATCCAGCCTGGCCTTGGACACTGCCAGGGATGGGGCAACCTGTGCCCAGTTTCTCTGTGCAACCTGTGCCAGGGCTTCTCCACCCTCACAGGGAAGAATTTCTTTCTAGCCAGTAATCTAAATCTACTCCCTTTCAGTTTGAAATAATTCCTTCTGTCCTATCCTGATGCTGCTTGCTCCTGCAGAAGTCCCTGCACACACACATGGCCTTTTCCTCCCATCTCCCTTACAATCTGCCATGGCTGGGCTTTGGGACCACCATACCACACCAGCCTCTGAGTTTTGGTTCAGGAAAGAGCAGAGAGAGGGTGCAGGGTCATATCCCATGTCCCCAGTTGCACCCTGTCCATCAGCCTTTGCACCTTGTCCCCAGGGGTGCAGGTAGCACCCCCACAGAAGGGATGGCTCCCCTCTCTGCCCTGCCATGGCTGTCCCAGGCAGTCCTCTCTCCAGGGACTCCTGCCTGCAGGCCACCAGGGTGGTGGCTGAGCTGGTGGCACCAGTCCAATTGAAAAGATGAAAGCATTTACCCTTACATTTAAATAATGGATGGGAGTTGAACTACCAGGGTGGCTTATCCAGGCTGCAATCTGCACCCCCAGGGCCCTCAGCCCACTCCAGCACAGGACCCATTACACGGCTATTTGGTCACCCTAAAGGCATCTGGGATGGAGCCATTACCCACCCTTAACACAAAGGCCCAGCTGATAGGCATCATTCTTGGCCATGGTTGACCACACTCCCCCTACTTGCATGTCCCCCCCATTTTCCTGCCATCCAAGCCCACTCTCAATCAACAGATGGAGGACCCAGCCCAATCCCTCCCCTGCCCCGATGAGGCAGCAGCCCCCCTGCGCCTTGGGCTGGGGGGATATGGGGTCACAGCAGGTCCCTGGCACAGCTCAGAGCCCAGCAGCTCCTGGTCAATGGAGCTGCACAATTTTTATGGGTTTCTAACCCCAGGTGGGTACAGCTGCTCCTGCTCAAGTATTCCTTCTCCTCCAGCTTCAAGAGCAATGGAGAGCTCAGGGATTGGGAGGGAGGGAAATTTCCTAATAAACAAACCCTGAGGGAAGACTTATCTCAGGCAAAGCAGTGGAAGGAACCAGATTCCAAGGTTCCTTGTAAAAGAGGAGGTTGTTACACTCCTGCCCCATTGGCACAAGGACGTGGCCCCAGGGAAGCAGGGAGTGGAGGACACAGAGGGTGGGTTTGCTGCATCCCCAACCAGTTTTCCAGCCACCGTTGGTGTGACTGTGAGCTCTGGCTGGATGCCCTGCCAGGGTCAAAAGCAAGGGGAGAGAGTGTGGGAGACACCCTGGGACACAGGGATGGGACCAGAGCTCCCCGGGGAAGGGTGGCAGAATGCCATGTCAGGCTGCTCACCATGAGCAGGGCAGCCCTGAGCACAAGGTGGGAACATCCCAGAGACCCCTGAAAATGCTGCATCCCCAGATTTCCCTGGCTTGGTGGCAAAGGGCCAGTGACAAAATTTGGGAGTGGATCCCATGCTGGAAGAGGACATTTGCTGCAGAGGTACAGTCTGCAGGAGCCCCAGGAGTCATCCACCTGCATGGAGGATGGATGGGGCTGTGCTGGGTATCACCACTGCACTCCAGCCTGGCAGGGAAACCATGGTCTAAGGGATGGAGCTGCAAACTCCCTTGGGTTTGCCCACAAGTAAGAGATGTGGTAGAGCCAATGCCATGTCCAGAGTTGGATGCTGCCAAATATTAGCAGGGTGTGACACTAATATGAGGACACATTTGTTGCCAGGGGAGGTTCACACTTTGCACACAGCAATGTGCAGGTGGATGGGGGAGATCCAAGTGATTGGGACCACACAAATCCAGAGGCCGTGGCTGAGGTGATAGGAGGGTAAGCCTGCAGCAGTCTGGGGAGCTGGGCACTCACGCAGAACTGTGGGCTACCAGGTGGAACCAGCTGGGGATGAGAAGTAGTTCCTGCCCAGCACAACCAGTTTTCTCTTACCCCAACGTGGGCTGGCCAGAGCTCGGAGCAGTGGAAAGTTACGAAACATGGGCTCAAGAAGGGCCAAGGTCGGCCAGGAGATTTCTGAGCAGACATGTGAAGCTGCTAAGACAACCTGGAGCAGAATTGCTCCATCTCAGGCAGGAGGGGGGCAATGATCCAGCCCTGCAGCAGTGACAGAGCAACTTCAACTGTGAGCCAAGGGCAGGGAAAGATTCCAGGCTGAGAGACCTCTGGAGCTGGGAAGACAAATCAGGAATTGACCCCAAAGGGGTCTCATCACTGCAGAGGGCCTGTCCCAGACCACCTTGCACTTCCCACCTGGGGAAAGGCTGGGGAGGTTTTCTTTCTGCCAAATGACTGGC
Organism: Erithacus rubecula; assembly: GCF_903797595.1. Lineage (NCBI taxonomy): Eukaryota > Metazoa > Chordata > Aves > Passeriformes > Muscicapidae > Erithacus > Erithacus rubecula. Next base: position 14,482,194 of record NC_136669.1, read on the forward strand.
CACTGGGGGGTAGTTTCCCCATGAACTTAAATAAGGACCAGTGTTGTTCCTGGGAGCTCCAAGTAAAGTGTCCTGGAAGGCATTAACAATGCCAGGAGATCATCATTCCCTTTGCTGCTTCCTCAAGCCTCTTCTCAGCATTGCTCCTCCCTTTGCTTGGAAGCTTTAGCACAGTAGGAGCAAGCAGGGGAGGCTGCGACTCCCCTCGAGGCACAAATGTTGCCCCCAGGGCTGGTAGCACACCAGGGAAGCAGCACAGATGTGCTGAGACCTGGCAGGGGCTGATCTGCCAGAGCAATGCTGATCAGAGGGACAGCCCAGCCCGGGCCTGTGCCCGCTCCCACCCAGACTGCAGCTCCTGGCGAGGAACAGCAAGTCCTCCTGATCCTCCTGGGAGCTCCTCTGTGGGAGAAAGAGGAGCAGAGACAGCCAGAAGCAGCACTCCATACATTGCCTGTGGCTTCTCTTGGATCTTCTGCTCCCAGCTGTTTGTGGAAGCAGCACTACTGCTCCTCACTACTCTCCCCACCATAACCACTGTGGTGGCATCTCTGCTGTGCCCAGGTCACTGTCCTCTGGCTCTGACAGGAACACTGCTGCACTGCTGCTGTATTTCAAGTCCCACATGAACTCTTCAACCCCCATCAGCCACAAACACTGAACTGCAGGGCAGTCCCCGAGACTGCAGCTCCCGATCTGCTCCAGCAGCAGCCGTGTTCTCCATCCCCCACAGCATGGAACCCCTGTGGAGGAGTAGCTATCCCATCTCCTCAGCTTTAAATGAGGAAAAACAGTACAAAAGGCTACAAAATTTCCCTGCTGCGTTTTCCCATCTGTTATTGCAATTGGAGGTTTCCTCTCCCTGATCCTAGACGCCTCGGAATGGATCGTTTCCCTGGGTATTTGCCCAGAGCAGAACCTTTCTAGCTTTGGAGCTGGATCAAAGGCCCATGGAGGGAAGCAGTGAGGGTTTAAGTACTTAAAAGGACTGGGGCGGGTGAGAGCAGTGCTCTGGCTCTCACCAGGGCTGATACTTCCAGAGGCAGCCAAGGTGAGCAGAGAGAAGGCTTCCCTCGGGCTTTGCAGGCTAAGGCAGGGTGAGATCCTGGCTGCTGCTGCTGCTGTTTGATCAGCTCCTGCCTTCCTGCCCACTTCCCTGCCTGGAAGGGGCCCATGCCAGCTGGAACTGGGGCAACACAGGTTGGTACCAGGGTACCTTGGCTGCATGTTCCCCACTGCTGCCCAGGGGTGCAGAAGATGCTGAGGGTCGAATGGTTGAGAGAGAAGGAGCAAACATTCCTGCAAGGCAGAAGCTTCCTGAAGATCCAGGAGCACCTGTAAGGCTGGGTGCCATGCCTGGGCAGCCCTGGCTCTCCCAGCCCAGGCAGCAGCTGCTGCAAAGCCAAAACACCCACATCATTTTCCCAGATCCAGGGCTCAGGGAGTCAAAGGACTCAGGCCCTCTTATTTCCTCCCTGATTTTAGGTGCAGGGTACCCAAGGATATTGACGTTTCATGGTCTGGGTGGGAAGTGGGAACAGAAAGAGCAGGTGCAGGTGTTTCCTTCCCCACCTGTAGCCAATGGCCATAAGCCTGTGGCACAGCAGCAGTGCCAGCCTTTCCAGAGGAAGAGCTGGAGCAATCCCTTGTGGAAGGCCAATTGGCTGAGTACCATCCATAAAGGAATGTTTCCAGCACATCACTTTGCTCCAGTAACAGCCATGCCCCTGGAATTCTACAGAGTTTCTGGACATCCAGAGCCCTCCTCAGAGGGCTGAGCATGGAGGTGTGTTTGCAGAAAGCTTCTGTTCGTTTCCCACTTCCTGCACAGCCTTAGGATGTTGTTCCCTGCCAGGACAGGAGGATGCTTGTCTTTCATCCCATCACCCTTCCAGACCAGGTGAAGAGGCCAGGATGGCATGGGGAGACAGCCTGGTGGGACCATTTCCCAGGTCCCATGGCCCTGGGGACAGGCTTGTGCCCTGGCCAGGTGGAGATGGGGTAGCAAAGGGGACAATCCACCAGCACAGAGATTCATCCAGAGCTGTTCCTGGCATGAAAGGGGCTTTGTGGCAGTGTCTCGCTGTGCTTCACAGCTTCTGGCCCTTCCCAGCAGGCTCAACAGCAAGCTTGATGTCCCAAAGAGGATTAACTCCCTAATCCTCTTGTGAGCCCTGTGAGCAAGGGAGGCTGCAGAGGAGGAGGGAGAAAGGGAGAAGCTGAGGCGTCAGCTGAGCCCTTGTCAGACTCTGGAGAATCTTTCCCATTGGTTAGCTAAGCAGCAGCAGGGATTCCGGGGTATCCATGCTGGCCAGGTCAGTTTTAGGGACCAGAGTAGTTCCAGCTCTCCTTTCTGGAGGGATTTCTGTGAGCCTGAAGAGGAGCTGAGTTCTTGCTCTCACCTCCATGGAACCAAGTTCAGGAAGCCTCAGCCCAGTCTCAGGCTGGTGGGGGATCAGACTCCAAGAGGTGTGTCGCCCAGTGTCCCCAAGTCCCTGCACGTCCCCAGCTGGACACTGCAAGCACTCCATGGACAGTGGGGGAGTGCAGCCAGGACAGAGGCTCTGCTCAGCTGGGAATCGTGTTTTCTGTGTGGAGATATGCAGTGGATGTTCCAGCTTCCCACCGAAACCTCTTGGACGGTGCTGGGATACGACTCTCCCTTGCACACAGACACAGACACAGACACGGTGCATTCCAGCTGTTTGATGCTCAGTGCCAATCACTGCCGGTTCTTCGGACAGACGGGGCCGCCTGCTGTCCGCGCAAAGCAATGACCAGCCCGACACCCGCTGCCACCCCGCTCCGTTCCCTCATTCCCTGTCAGTCCCAGCAAACCTCCACAGCCCTTGGCCGCCACCTTCTTGTGCTGGGGACTGCTGGGATCCTCGGGGCTGGGGTGCTCTGGTGGTGTCTAGAGCCACGGGAGGGTTTTGCCGCCTCAAAATTGACACTGGACTGACACTGTGGACTTTCAGGGTCCTCCCACACTCTCCCCAGTCACAGAGCTGTGCTCTAGGTGGGGAAATATTCTCAGTGGATGCGTTTGGGTTGCTTTCCTACAAGTCTTGTCACTTCCCACAAGTGACTTGGTAGCAATGACCTTGGCTCCTCCTATGGGCTCTCCTGCTGGCTCCCTGCACACTTGTGGTGTGCCAGGCAGGCACCATGCCTGTCTCCCTGGGCACAGGAACTGGCAGACACCCAGGGCTTGTGTGTTCCTTGTGGACACACAACCAAGAGCTGCTGACTCTGTGCCAGCAGAGGAAAAGCCACAGGGGTGAAGTTTGCCACTTATACCTGCAAGGAATGTGCTCCAGGAAAGCCTGAACTGAACTCAACCTCTCCCTTGGTTCATCTCTGGCATCAGCAGGTTGACCATGCCCACGCCCTTGAGCCCTGCAGCTGGCAGTGCTGGCGTGGGCATGGGCTGTGCCAGGGCTCTGCCATGACACAGGCCTCTCCTGGGGTCCAGGGTGGCTTCTGAACAGGTTGTGACAGAGCTACGGTCCTGGAAAGGTGAACGGGAGCCCCAGGGCCAGGCTGTGTTTGTTTATCCTGGTGATGGAGCACACAACAGTGAAACAAAAGGTCAGACCCTGTTGCCCTGGGAGATGGTTTTTGAAGCTGCCTCCCGTCCTGCTGGGGCTCCGATAGAGCGGCCCCAGCACTTGTCATGTCAAGTTATTTTTGTAATTTTGGCTGGTAATAGGTCTGAGGCAGGCAGTGTGAAGTTCAGGGATACATTGATCCAGGACCAGAAGGACCCTAAACACCTGGTGAGAAGAGCACCCAGCCCTGGGGCTTTGGAGGCAGATCCCCATCCCACAGCTCCTGCAGCCAGACAGGCCCCAACCTCCTTCCTTATTCCTAAGGGAGGCACATACAGTCCTTACAAGCATCCCAAAAGGTGGCTGAGTCTGACCAAAACCTCACTCACATTTGGCCCATCTAAATAATGAACAGACACAAACTTCTTCACAACTTGGCCAGGTTTAAGGTGGGTGGTTTGAGCTCACTATGGGCAAAGGTGGAGAGGGCACTCTCAGGAAGCACTGTCAGGAATCACTGCCAGGGAGGGAGGGCAGGCTCTGAGCAGCCTGCTCTTGCTCAGTCTGCTTTTACTCCTGACCCTCTTTGTTGGGGCAGAACTAATAAATGCCACCATCAACTCCAAGCACAGTTTTGTTCAATTGTGGGGAGCCTGGGTTGAGCAGCATGGAGATGGAAAGGGGGGCTGTTCTGGCAGTCCTGACTGATCTGCCTCTTCTAGAGATGCTTCTCCGTCACTGCACCTCAAAGCCTGATGTGGCAAAATTCACCAGTCTCCTTTTTGTAAGTGAGGAGGCTGAGGCTCACACCTGCACCATGCCCAGGCTGGGACAGTGGTGAAGCTATGAGGAGCCCTGATTCACCATGTGAACATTCCTGTCCCACCCCAGCAGCTGTCAAAGGTGAAGAGCAGCAAATCAGCCCTTTTGCCTCTACATACAAGCCCCAAATCCCCTGTGCAAGTGGGTACCTCCCTCTGGCAGGAGCAGACAGGTGGGACACAGACTGATCCTGGGGGAAAGGCACCTTGTCTCTGGGCAGGAGACCAGCAGGGAGTAAAAACCGTGTGGATCAGCCCTTGTCTTGCTGCTTCTGGTTGTCAGCACAAGGAGTTCTTGTGTTTACCCAGACTTCAGGGCAATCACCCGTCACTAACAACACAACATCCCTGGGTCCCACTGCCCTGAGCCCGGCGAGGGAGCAGGACAGAGCCAGTGGGAGGCCAGCACTGCCAGGGAAGGACAGGCAGCCCCAGGACAGCAGGACTAAGGTACAGGATCTGTGCTGCTGGGCTTGTATCCACGGGTGGGGGACAGTGTCAGAGCTCTCTTCTTGGGTTTGGACCCCAAGCAGCTGAAGCTAGGCTCAGGACACACCATCAAGGGTTTGATGGCAGCTTTGGGTGTCCAGTGCCCAGAAGTGAGGTGGATGCTCCTGATGAGGGGTGTGGGGCAGATGGCACATTGTCTCCCTGCCAGTGACTCAGTTTCCCCATCTGTAAAATCCAGCTTCTTGGACTGAGGACTCTGTCCATCTCTGAAGGAGGACCCTGACAAGCAGCCCTGGGATATGGAGGGCTTATTTCCACCCAGCAGATCTCTGCTGCTGGAGACACAAGGAATAACCACCATGGGAAAGAAAGAGCTGTTCCCAAAACAGCAGAAATTGGATTTCCATCTGTATTCTCTCATCCCCACCATTGTAGATTTGCATTTGGTAATTCTGCAATTATTCAGGGATGGCTTTTAGATAACGGTAGTATTTGGACAAGAGAAGGACCATTTGGCACTGTATGAGCTAGCTTTCTTCAGCTGTGGTCTGGAGAAATGTCACTTTTGTGAGCAGCATAGGCCACATGATCCAGGCAATCATGGGACATGGGGCAATAAAAGTGGAGTGATGGCTTGCAAACAACTCAAAACAGCCAAGTGTGGCCATTATAATATTAATTATAATCACATTTAAAGCAAAGTAAAGCTGTGCCTCTCCAGGAGCTTTAATGAGGTCATATTTCTCTTGACATTTCCCTTGCCAGCTCCTGGCTGTGTGTTATAAGCCATGCTCCAGCCAGGCCTGGGGAGAACATAGCAAAGCTGGGCTCCCATTGCTGCTGCATTTTTAAACAGAAGGAGAGTGTGCAAAAGAGAAATTTGGGTTCTCTTGGTGGTTCTCTTGCCTGAAAAAATGGTGAAGATTGAATGTATCTTTCACAGCAGAACCTCTCTTTTCTTCTTGACAAGTTCTTGTGATTTCTGCTCCCTGTGACAGGACCCGAGGGAATACCTGGAGCCCTGCCAGGGGAGGTTTAGGTTGAATTTCAGGAAAGGTTCTTCCCCAGAGGGTGCTGGCACTGCCCAGGCTCCCCAGGGAATGGGCACAACCCCGAGGCTGCCAGAGCTCCAGGAGTGTTTGGGCAGGGATCACAGGGATGCATAGGGTGACATTGTTGGAGTGAACTGTACCCAGTGATTATTGTGGGCCCCTTCCAACTCAGGATATTCTGTGATTCTATGAAACTATTTGGATGGGAAAGGGGCTGCCCTGAGGAAAGACATGCACTAGTCACACTGGACATCTGACATGTGTGAGTTGAGGAATGGTCACCCTGAGTGACTCAAATGTTATTGTGGATTGAGCTTGGTTTGGAGACATGAGGCCACAGAAAATAGGGGTAACAAGTATTAAAGACCTGAAAGAAGCTGCTATCTCAGGAACTGGAGAGTCTGAGGTTCCATTCAATATGTTCACACACAGGACTCACCTTTACACTTAAATCTTCAAGCTACATCTGACACCAGTTGAGCTGTCGGAGCCATTGGATCTTTTTGGCTTGTTCCTCCAGCTGCAGATCCAGCTTGCTGACCCTTTTATTTCTGTGCCATGGTCCTTGTTTGTCTTTATTTCTTAATTAGGTGGCAATAAAGTGACGTGGTCTCTCTGGCATGAAGTGAATCCAGACTAGCACCAGCACCTTGACCCTGGGTAAATAGCAAGCACCATAACATGGCCCCAGAGATGGGACATCATGGTCCTAACTGCTTCCCCCAAACAGGGACAAGAGATTTGTCATGGACTACACGCTGGAGACCAGCCAGCTAAAGCAGAAGCTTCTGAAAACCATCTACAGCCTCCAGGTGAAGTCATTTAGCACACTGCAGTCCGCCAGCCCGCTGCTGCACAACCAGTGTGGCATGGGCATGGTGACCCAGCAGCAGGTCCACCAGCTCACAGATAAGGCCAAGAGCCTGTGTGGAGATCTGGACAACATCAGGAACCTCCTCCACTATTGCCAGGATGCCTTGGTCCGGCAGATTCCCAACCCCACCGGCAGTCGCTACGGAGGTGTCAGTGGAATCCATTGCTCCCTGGATGGCTCCATCTATGTGATAGCTGAGAGTGCTCCCTGGGTGCATGTGCTCAGCAGCACGGGCCACACGCTGCACTCCCTGCCCTGCCAGCAAACGGGCAAGGGAGGCAGCATTTTCTTGCCAGAAGATGTGACAGTGACGAGGATGGGAATGGTGGCTGTAGCTGACATGGTGAACGAAGCCATCTGGGTCTTCAACCCTCACAGCCTCTCCAAGGGGGAATGGATAAAGATCAGGAAGGTTGGTTCCCCCAGGGGTATTGGAGTGGACTCCACAGGCAAGATCCTGGTAGCAGACTATGCACAAGGCCAAGTGCACAGCTTTGCTCTGGACCATGCCTTCAGGACCCTCAATGCCCACTCTGTCCCCAATCTGCAGGGACCTCGCTATGTCAGTGCAGTGCCTGGTGGAGGCTTTGTGGTGAGCGAGGAGTGTGGAGACGTCAAGGTCTTCATGAGCAGCCGTGAGCTCCTCTGCTCCCTCAGCAGCAAATACAGACACCAGTTTGGCAACCCCGCCGGGGTGTGCGTGGACAGGGATGGCAGCATCCTGGTGGCAGATGAGCAGCGCCGTACAGTCCACTTGTTCCCAGAGCATGGAGCTCCCGTCTGCCTGGTGTCCACAGGGCTGAGGAGGCCTGCTGGCGTGGCCTGCTCCTCCTCTGGGCACCTCTTTGTGGCAGACACAGTGGAGAACTGTGTCAAAGTCTTCAAGTACTGTGTGAGGCCCCCACACAGACCCACCAATGCTGGGGCATCGTGTGGTGAGCCCAACCAGACACACAGGAGGGGAGGGGGGGTGGTTCCCCTGCAGCCCCGCTGAGCTGTGCATCTGTTGGCAGGCTGAGAGCTCTACTGCTCTCACGGATTCATGGAACAGAGTCATGGAATGGGTTGGGAGGGAATATAAAGACCATATCACTGCTGGGACAATTTCCACTATCCCAGGTTGCTTCAAACCCTGTCCAACCTGGCCTTGGACATTTCCAGGGATGGGACATTGCTCCAGACCTGACTGCCTGATGGCCCCCAGCTTCTCCAGGACTAGACCATCTGTGAACCAACCTGAGTATGTAAAGGATGACCCAGCTACTCAGAATTTGCCTTGCATTGGTGCCTTGGCAAACTTGTTATTACCACACTCTCGATTCCTTGTGTGTTTTCCAAAGCTAATATAAATATGTCTCCTCTCTCCATGTAATTTTGATGTGCCACCATCCCATCTTCCTGATGCCAGAGCATGACCAGAGGGGTTAGGCCATGCCAGAAGTCCATGCTCTATCACAGAATCATGGAATTTAACAATGGTTTGGATTGGGTCCTTAAAGATCACCTAGATCTACACCCTGTGAGGTGAGTAGGGACACCTTCCACTAGATCAGGTTGCTCCAAGTCCTGTCCAGCCTGGCATGATTGAGCCAAGTGCTCTGTGCTAATTCATACCCAGGCTATTAGGGAGGGTTTTGCAAACAGAGAACAGCACATTGGCTCTGCAGCAGACTTCAAGAAAAGGGTAAAATGAAGGTAACTCCTTCTGTGCTGCATTCCTGACCTCTACAGGGAAGCAACAACCACTGCATGGAGTAAATTCCATATGAAAACATGGAACTCCTCAGGCTGCCGGAGCTGCCCTGCTGTCCTCTGGAGAGGAGGACTCAGAGATGTCGCTGCCTTTATCGGCAGGGGCCCGGGGAGGGCGGGCAGGGTGTGCCGGCTCGGGGACGGGCGTTTTCCTCTCCCCGCTCCAGCCCAGTGTGGGCTCGGAGCGCAAGGACTCCTCGGTCTCTGCTCATGTCCCAGACCCAAGTCACCGCCTCTCATCCCGAATGATCCTTGCCCCATCCCAGGAAGCTGAGCTCCCTCTCACAAGACCAAATCTTCCCCATCTTAGTTCCAATTCTGCGGCATCCAACAACAAAAATAAAACCCCCAACTTTTTCTCTAGCCCACCCCCACTTATGCACCTGCTCTCCCTTTCCATGAGGGACCTTCTCATGCTGCCCAGCACCTTCCCAAGCTCAGCGGCCCAAGCCACCGCCGGCTCACAGGGCAAAGCTCTTGGGGCTCTGCTGGGCCAGGCACCCACTGAGGGTGGGGGTCAAGAGGGTCCCAGCAGCACAGCCGAGCCCCTCGCCAGTGGCATGGGGGACAACAGGGTTCCCCGAGGAAAGGCGAGTCCTTGGACTTTGGGGTGAATGACAACGGGGAGTGCCTGGCCTGTGGGATGAGCGACGGCAGGGTCCCATGCGAACAGCGGAGCCCCTTGGTTTTGGAAACAGAGGCCAGCCGGGTCCTGTGAGGAAGCCCCTGGCTGTGGGGATGGAGCCGAGAGCTTGCCGTGAACACGGCCGAGGCCCTGGCCCCGCTCCAGCCCGGGCGGTGGCACGGCAGGCGGGCCGCACTGCCGCTCCTTATCGCACGGCTCAGGCGGCCCCGCCGCTCTCGGAGCCCGCGGGAAGGCGCCGGGACGAGCTGGGGAGCGGCGCTGGCGGAGCGGGGCCCGACAGGCCGGGAGCGGGGAGCCGGGGCACGGCGGAACGCGGGCGGCGGGTGCTGGCGCCGGCCGGGCCCGTCCCGCTGCACGGCCCCGCGGCAGCGGCGTCTCCGAGCAACCGCGGGCGGAAGCGGCGGAGCGGAGCGGCGGTAGGAGCGGGGCGGGCCGGGAGCGGGCAGAGCCGGGCCCCGCGCCACACTGAGGGGCTGGAGCGTGTCCGGGGAAGGGAACAGAGCTGGGGAAGGGGCTGGAGCACCAGGAGAGGCTGAGGGAGCTGGGAAAGGGGCTCAGCCTGGAGAGAAGGAGGCTCAGGGGGAACCTTCTGGCTCTGCACAACTCCCTGACAGGAGGGGACAGCCGGGGGGATCGGGCTCTGCTGACAAAGAACAGGGAGGGGATGAGAGAAAATGTATTTAAGTTGTGCCAGGAGAGGTTTAATTTGTATATAGATAGGATGGATGGGAAATTTCTTGAGCAAAGCATGGCCAGGCAGTGTCACAGGCTGCCCAGGGCAGTGGTGGGATGCCAGCCCTGCAAGTGTTAAAAAAGCAGTGTGCGTGCCGAGGGCATGGCTTAGTGGTGGTGCTGCTGGGGGAATGACTGATTTGATGGTCTTAGGGGGCTTTCCCGACCTTTACAATTCCACGGTTCTATGATTGGTTATCCTGGCCCTAACCCCCCTGCAAGGAACATGGGATGCTGAGCTGTGGGGTCCCTCTTGGCACCCTGTGGCCACAGCACACCCTCTGGGGTGAGACCACATCTCGCCATTCGCCTTTGCTTTTCTAACAAAAATTCTGGAATTAATCACTCCTGGGGTCCTCTATTCACTTGTTCGTCACATTGACACATTTTAGGTGGTTATTTTGTTTGTTTTGGTGGCCTGAGATCATTGCATTGGTACTGCCAGGGAAAGGTGGATGTTTTCAGCAGAAATAGGCAGATCTAGAAGATTTTAGGCACTTGATGAACAGGGAACTGCATGAGCATTAGTAAGATTTTTCTGTTAAAATTAGCAGCAGTGAAACAGTTGACTGTGATGACATTTGATATTTCAGTCTATTGAAATGAATGAGGTGGATGCATGACAAGTCGTGGATTTGGGAATATGAGACACATTAACATAACAGTAGTTGATCAGCCAGGTTTTCAACTATCAAGGGATTTTGTACAGCCTGAAAATCATTTCAGAATCTTCTTTGCCACGTCTCCAGCAGCCAAAGGGCAGATCATTTTACCTAAGCTATAGCCAGGAGTGGTTGAGTGCATAAAACTATGTTAATTTTAAAAGTTGGGGAAGGTGTAAGAGAAAATACTCACAAACTAGAGAAGATAAGGAAGAGAAGTGTTTCTGCTCCATGAGAAGTTTTCCCAGAGGATTGTGGCTATCTTTAAAAACAATCTCAGTGAAAAATAAATGTGTATGTGAAGAGTCAGTTGACAATTCCTCTGTGAAATGTCCACTGGATGGACAGACCTTTAAGGACAGCTGTGCACAGACACTGAGTCTCTTGTAGCAATACTCACAACAACTTTCCCTCCTTCAATAGGAAAAACATAATGGGGCTGTCTTTGATGTTTTTCCTTGGACTGAATTTTCCCTTTTACTGCAGAACTGCAAAGTACATCCCAAGGCTTCCCTCTCCTGAGGGATTTTGTTGGCAGTGTGGTGCTAGAAGCACAGTGTTCGCAGGTGCTGAAAGCACCCGGTGCTGGCTCTTGCTGCTCCAGAGATCCTCCAGTAAGACCTGGAGGCCACAGAGGGACTTCATTTTTCCCTCTTTGACCAGAGGGATAACCTCAGAGACCTGGAGGCTGTGGGGAAGCAGGATCTCAGAAGAATCATCACAGATCATGGAATGGTTTGGCATGGAAAAGACCTTACAGATCATCTCGTTCACCCCCTGCCGTGGTCAGGGACACCTTCCTCTGTCCCAGGCTGTTCCAAGCCCCTTCCAACCTGGCCTTGGACAGTTCCAGGGGTGGGGAGTCCACTGCTCCCCAGATTACCCTGCTGTGAGTGATTAACCCCCGAGGTTAATCACTCCCCATAGCTGCTGCTCCGTCCCTCCATGCTGTAGGAAATTCCCAGGTGCTGAGCTCTATTGGTTCAACTCTCCTCTACTAAGGGAGAGGAAAACAAAGCCAGCAGGCCCTTCCTGCTGTGCATCCTCTCTCTGTGCTGTAAATACCCTCTGTGTTCCCTTTCCAACTGACTGGGTCCCTCGCAGAGGAGCAGCCCCAGGGCCCTGCGGAGTTTTCCCATCCCTAACAAAGCACTGAAGGACAGGAAAGGACAACGGGCGCCGATGCCGCCTGTTCTGCGCCAGCGCCCTCCTTACTGCAATTATATTCCTGCTAGAAACCTCCACCTTATTTAAAGAGACACTGTCAACTGCCTCAAAGCTCCTTTCTGGAAAAGTCTCCCAAGGCCATTGAGATGTGTTCTTAATGATGGGGAGAAAAGCACAAAGATAAAGAGCACTGATAAAGCAGAGATGTTTCTCCTTTTTAAGCTGTTGAATCTAATGAATTAAAACTACTTCAATTAATCACTATAGTCCCTTCTGACAAAATGATCGTCTCAGTTTCCAGATGAGAGGAGTGAGGCAGAAGGAGCTGAATGATGGGATCAAGGTTGCTCTGTGAGTTTGCAGCACAGCTGAGCTCTGGGTTGTAAGGTGGTAAAGGAGACTGAATGGCATGAACCAGTGTTTGATTGCTGGTAGCAGCAGCAAATACTCCCCAGAGGCACCACAGTGTGCTGTGATGTAGTCCCTTCTCTAGGAAGTGCTCCAGCATATCCAGTGTGGGATCCAAGATCTAAGGCTGGGTGAGCTCCAGATCTTGGCTGGTCTGATGGGCTGTGCTTATCTGTGTACCACCATGAAAGACCTTTCCAGGACTGGGAGAAGGGCTTTACTGGGAAACTCCATGCTCACCTTCCCTCACTTCAAGGACTGCAGATCATCAGGAACCTCTTGGATGTGTGTATGACTGTTGGCTGTCACTAATGTCATTACTCAAGTGGTTATGCTTAATGTTTTCAAAAATGCTTAGTTCTCCTCTCTAGTGGCTTTGGCCAGCTCAGATTTTCCTCTCAGCCTCCTCAAGTTTAATTTTTGTTTATTGGCAGGTCACTCCAGGGTCGCTGCCATGGTACTGAAGGTGTTCTTCCCATCGTGCTGCTCCTCGGCAGACAGCGGCATTCTGATCGGCCGCTGGATCTCCGAGCAGAGCTCTGCTGTCATCCTTGCTGTGCTGCACTTCCCCTTCATTCCTGTCCAGGTGAAGCAGTACCTTGGGGAAGTTCAGCGTGTGACTAAAGTCAGTGTTTCTGTGCTTGGCTCATGGAGCAACAGCAAACAAGAAAAAGAAGAGAGCCTCAGTGAGTTCTTGGAAGACCTTGGGACCATATTCTGCCATGAACCATGGATCCAGATAAGCAAAGAGGGAGACAGCAAATTCTGGAGCTGTTCTACCCTCCAGAAACACTCCAAGAACCCTCAGGAGGAAGAAATCATCTTGGTGTACTATGACCAGCGCAAGGTCATGCTTTCCCATCTACACCCCCCTTTGGACACAGCTGACCAGGGGCCAGAGGATGCCTCAAAGCTCTCAGCCATCTTTGACACGGTGGCCAGGAGCCAGGTGCTGTTCATGACAGACAGGTATGATGAGGGGCCCATCAAACTGACCCACTGGCAGTCGGATGGGGTGGAAGCCAGTATCATCGTGGAGCTGCTGAAACAGGCCTCTGTGCCTGCCTGCATGCTGCTGACATTCCTGCTCTCACTGCTCTCTGGGATCTGCAGGAGCAGGTAGGTGATGTGACATCACCCAGCTTGTTTTGCCTGGAAATGTAATTTGTGTTTAGGCATTGCAGGACTGCTGCTCAACCCCAGTGGGAAATGTGATACAAAATTCTTCTGTTGGAAACAGGCTGATGCAAGAGGTCCTGTTGGAGCTCTGCTGAAAACACAAGGCCAGAGACTCCCTTGGTGGAGCTCTTGGTGGAGCTGGGAGGTTTTCTGGGAAGGCATTGATGTCCTCTCCATTTGCAGCAGGGATAGTTCAGCCCTGCTTCAATTTCATCATAGCTGAAATAGTGGATTTCCAGCTGTTCTGTGGCTGACAGAATGACATCAGGCTCTCCTTTATGGCCCAATAGCTGGGGACTCCCTCCTCCCTGTTTGCTGTGAGCCCCTCTGCAGCTGTGAAACATCAGCAAATACCGTTTCTAAATCCGTCCTGTCTCCGAGAGACTGTGGTGCTACAACCTTGGCACTTTATAGAAGCTCAGAGGGGTTGCTTCTTATCCTGAATCCTTGGTGAAATCCTGTTCTCACAACCCTGAGACTGAATAGAATGCTCCAAATGTAACACAGGGCAAGTGCTTGGACTGAAAACCAATTCTGAGCAGAAGGGGAGAAACTTAGAATAATGGGATAATTTACCTTGGAAAGGCACTCTAAGATCATTGAGTCCAACCATTCAGCCAGCACTGCCAAGGCCACCATTAACCCATGTTTCCAAGTGCCACATGTGTTTTGAATACTTGCAGTGATGGTGATTCCACCACTGCAGCTGCCTGGAGAGGTTGTTACAGAGAAGGGAGTGAAGTTCTGGTTCTAAGCTGCAAGGAGACACTATAATTGATGAAATTTTGATAACAGGTAGTACTGTATTCATGGATAAATCTTTTTAAGTACAGCCTAAGGGAATGAAGGTTTTTAACAGGTTTCTCATTGTGTGATATGGTTGTAAAAGAATTACAGCAAAACTCGACCCATGCAAAGATTTTCTGAATAGCAGAAAATTTCTGTACCTTTGGTACACAAAGGGAAAACTGTCCAATTTTGGATTTTTGGAAGAGATGGAGGTTCAATCCTGATATCATTGAGGACCCTTGTGTTCTGGGACTGCTCTGTAGATACTGTGTGTCACTGGTTCTTAATGGTGATTAAGTCACAACTTTGTGGTTGGGCAGAAGATTTGGAGTCAGCTCCAAAGGTCCTTTCTCTCTCTTGTGTGCCACCACCAACAGACATGATTCTTTTCTGCACAGGCACTTGTTCTCACTTGGTCCCACCTCAGCTTGTGCCAGTACTCAGGCCAGGCTTGGAGTTAGGTTAAGCCTAAGCCTTGCTGGCTTCGAGGAGGCTGCAGTCTAAACATAATTGGGAGATCAAGCTCAGCTGGCAGGTTGGGCCCAGATAGCTGCTACCCAGCTTATCAAGAATTCTGACTTCAGCTTTTCCTAGGGCCAGGAGGGATGTTTTGAGGTAGAGCAGCTGCCAGCTGTACCTGGCAGCAGGCAGAATACAAGGCTTGCTGTACATCAACCTTCACTGAGCCTGCCCTTAGCCTTGGGAGGCAGAGCTTTCTCTCTCCTTTATTTTATTCACCCACAGTATCAGCTTTATATTTACTTATCTCATATGTATTTTAAAACATCAGTCCTGGAGAGCAGAGATTAGTACCTGGCTTTATAGCAAGTCTCCTGCTTGACCTTTTCTAAGTCAGTTAAAGGAATTTGGTTCCATTTTGCACATGGTGTGTGGTACAGCCTCCCTCATGCCAGCATACTTGAGGCAGTGGGGGGTTTAAGTTGTCACATGCAGATGTCCTTCCAGTTGCCTCCTCCCCATGCTGGGACAGGACATCCCATAAAATAAGATCTACTGTGGTTTTTTCTCCTTCAGGTCACAGGACTTCTTTCTTTCAGTTTTTATATGTTGTTAAGGGATAGTCAGCTTTGAAAGGCTAAAGAAAGAGATCAGCAGCATCCTCTCAGGCTAGGGAGCCTTGGGGATTTTTGGATATGCCCCTGTTGTGTATTGGCACAGGAGAAGCAGGGCAGCAGTGTTGGAAATCTCAGGGAGTGAATCCCTGCAGTCCCTCCAAGATCACCCAGTGCTCCCAAGTCCTTCACATCCCTAATTAAGACATTTCTTCAGCACCACCGTGTGCTGAGGGGTGGCCATTGCGATTCTGCTTCAGAGGAACTTGGGGGCAGCATTCCCATTATCTCTGCATGTCTCTGCTCTTGAGGACATTAGGATGTTTTAGTCTTGAGGCAATAAATTCTGTGTGCTCCTTTTAAAAAAATCTGTTTATAAGCACCTCCAGTTCCTCATGCAAAGGGAGGCACTGCTCCGGCAGTTTCAAGCAAGGAACAAGAAGACATGCAGGAGCTCTGGTTAATGGTTAATATTTGCATGTGATCCAGATTCGGAAAGATTGCTTTTCATCTGATATCTGAAAATTCCCTTCTCACTCTTGGGAAAAAACTGAATTGAAAAATCAAGACTTACTCATGGAGGCTATGTTAATTTAGTGCTAAAATTCCATATATTTGGAAATACCCCAAAGATCTCCTGCTGCTTAAATAATGCAATGACACAATGTCACTGGATTTTTCTTGGGTTTTTTTTTATCTGGTTGGTTTTCCATTGAAGTTCTGAAAATTGCGTGGTAACAAGTGGGAGTATTTCTGGCAATGCACATCCATGTGCAAAGGGGTAGGAGACCACGCAAGGAATATTTTTTTGCTTTCTTCCTCAGTCCTCACAGAGAGGAGAGTTCCCACAGCACATCTTGCATCTGCTCTGTTGAGCATTTTGCAGTATGTTTGTATTTTTATTTCAATAAGTATGTGTATATATTTCCTTTCCAAAGAAGTATGTGAGTGGAATAGAGGTTGTGCTTGTGGTGAGTGAAAAGAGAGTCACTTGTAGCACAGACAAGGAGATCCCTCTGATGTGTTTTTGGGCCCATGGTGTCCAGCTGAACCATTGCAGGCTGCACAATCTTGTGGTGCTCTGGGGTTGGGGATGCTTTGGGAATCATTCCCACTTTTGGAAGACATTCCCCAACAGCAGCCTGTCCTTTCCCTTGGCCAGGGGTGTCAGACTGAGGGTGAGCCAGAGGCTGGCTGCCTCCAGCTTGAGGAGCAGCCGTGGGTGGTGGGAGACACCACTGCTGAGAGGATGGGACTATCACCCTGTGAGTGTGTAGTGTGGCACAGGGACCCAGAGCTGCTGCTTTCTGCCTGAGCTGACAGGGTCTGGCAGCTGGTGTTTGACCCATAATTCATCACCTTCAGCCATCTGTACATAATCCCACAGGTAGAGCGTTCCTCCTTCCCCTTCTTTACATTTCAAGTGCAATTCTCTGCTCTAGTCAAGTTTTGCCACACCAGAGTTTGTAACCACTGAGCTGGGGCATAATTGGAAGGGAAAACTGGTCTGCTGTTGTGTCTTGGTGAATCTGTGAGCCCAGGTGTGTGTGATCAGTGGTCAGAGCAGGCACCCCCTGTCCCTCCCCTGCACGGTGCTCTTTTCTCCACCGCCTCAGCTCCCTCCTCCTGACAAGTCAGCTGAGGAACAGTGCATTCATTTGTCTCCAAGGTGGGAGGCTGTAGCACAGAGCTGAGTAACTCAGAGACCTCAAATTAAGAATGATTCACAGTACACTGCGTGTGTTTCAAACCCAATGTGTCTGAAATTTGAATGGGGAGGGAGGAGGGAGGGAGGAGGGAGGGAGGGGGAAGGGGGGGACTTCAACACTCAGATCCTTAAGCTGACAAACTATGCACGAAGTGGGGATGAAAGGGCTCAGGAGGATTCAGGGAAGAAAGGGACAGCAGCCCCAGGGAGCTGAGCAGGGTTTGGAGGAACTATCCCCTTGTGGTTGGTGTGAATTGTATAAATAGCAGTGGGCACCCCAGTGTGCCCATCCTGGCCAGTGCTGGAGCTGCTGGGCACGGGCTGGCATGCTCCAGGTGAAATCCATGGGAGGCACGCACAGTTTGCAGGGATGTCCATCTCAGGAATGATCCAAGCAGCTGTGCAGTTTCCAAAGTGAAGCAGGATATAAGGAATAATGGTAGTGTGTGAAATGAATGTAACCTGAAAGACGGTGCTAAAGCAGCACAGGGCAGTAGGTGAAGTGATTAAAAGTGGCCATAGGTTCCTGGACCTGTAGTAAAAACCAGTGAAACACTGTGAAAATAGTGCAACAACTGCACTGGCTGGTGTAGTGTACAGCAGAGAAGTGATCCAAATCATATCCACATCAGAATTTATCCCCCAAACCAAACCTGGTGCCATGTGTTGCTGTGGTTTTTGTGACCCGCCTGCACCCAGTATTGTGTTACTTCAGCCTGCACAAATCACCAACTGTCCTTGCTTTATAGGTTGTGTGGTAATAAAAGTAACTCCTCAAAATAATTAAGCATCATTTAGTGCTTTTCTTCTGAGTCATAGGAAAAGAACCTTGTGATTGTTTCCTCCCCTACAAGCCTAATGTGGATGTTAACTTTGAAACCTAATTAAATGCTAAATGTTGTGTTGTGTACATAATGCTGGTCACTGCAAGGCAGTGGAGGGTAGGTAGAAGTGAAGACCCTGAGAAAGGAATTTGGAAGTAATAAAGAAAAAAAAAAAAAGAAGAGAAGGATCAAGTGGAAGAAAAAAGAAAAGAGAGGGGGAAGGGACTGCATGGAGGGCACTGCTGTTTGTTATACCAGGCTCACACCACACAGAGACTTCTGATCACCTCTACTGTGGAGCCAGGCTGGGAGAGCTGGGGGTGCTCACCTGGAGAAGAGAAGGCTCCAGGGACACCTCAGAGCCCTTCCAGGGCATAAAGGGGCTCCAGGAGAGCTGGAGAGGGACTGGGGACAAGGGATGGAGGGACAGGACACAGGGAATGGCTCCCACTGCCAGAGGGCAGGGATGGATGGGATATTGGGCAGGAATTGTTCCATGGGAGGGTGGGCAGGCCCTGGCACAGGGTGCCCAGAGCAGCTGTGGCTGCCCCTGGATCCCTGGCAGTGCCCAAGGCCAGGCTGGATGGGGCTTGGAGCAGCCTGGGGTGGTGGAAGGTGTCCCTGCCCATAGCAGTGGGTGGAATGAGATGAGCTTTAAGGTCCCTTCCAACCCAACCCATTCCATATCAGTGATGAGTGACACTGGGGTTTGTGCAGCAGTTACACTGTGTTGTGTTGTTGCACTGAACACCACTCTGCTCTCCTGGAGATGGGAGCATTGTACAAGCCCAGTGATGTATCCAAAAGCAGAGGTTGGAATCAGAATTGTCTTGTGGCTTCCTTGGAAGAATGAGGTGTGGTTTGACAGAGTGCAAATGAGAGCTTGGGTTCTCTACATTCATGTCTTGGTCTGGCAAGGCTGCCTTAATTCTGTTAACCTTTCAGGGAGTCATTAACATCTAATCACCAGCTCTGGTTGCACAACTTTAACTTAACACTGACTGTTTTGCATGGATGTTGGATGCTGGCCTGCCTGCTGCATGGCAAAGGCAAGAGGAGACATTCCCTTGTGTTTCTGCAGGGTGCTGAAGTTTTGGCCTTTGTCTTTCTTGTGGAGCAAACTCTCAACTTGTGAGCAGCTGGGACATCGCCTGCAGCACCTCCAGGTCATCAGCAGCAACAAGAAGGCTCAAAACCAAAATCAGCTGATGAGGTATGAAGTACACGTAAAGTTAGGTGTGTCTTGGCTCTGTTCCTGTCTCCTGTGGGAACTCAAACCATGGATCCCATGCCTGGACAGTGCTAGATCCTCACTGCACCTTATTATGTTGCTCTACTCCCTGCTAGTTTGCACATCTTTACTCAGGACTCTATTCATATTCATTTATGTTTGTGTCTTTATATGTTAATTATACCTTTTGCCAGATACCTGACATTTTCCCTAGCCCAGGAGAGGCAACTGGGATATTGCACTCCAAAAACTTGCACTGCACCCACGTGTGAGTGCTTTGCTGTCACTGCTCCCACAGACTCATTGCTTTCATGTGCTGCTGTCTACCATGGCCATCCATCAGTGTTCAGTGGCACTTTCCATAAGAGCAGAAAGATTTAAATGCTCCCCTCTTTCGCTCTTTTGGGGAAGCTTTTTGTGGAAAACTGCAGACCAGAGACTCCACTTGCGCTGTTAGAACAGTAACAAAGTGTAAGAGAAAAAGCAAACATGCAGCACAGTGAGAGGAACAGAGCAGAGATCTGAGACAGATATTGGATGCCCTACAGCTCTTCCACAGTCAGTCTTGTTCTGTGGTTCTCTGATCCTGCAGTAATAGACTCCCAGAGAACACTTAAAATAGATTAGCAGATTTGAAGGCCAAAAGTAACTGATTGTTCAGTCTGATTTCCTGAAGAACTCACGTCATGGAATTCCATTCAGAAACTCTAGCAAAGGAAGGGGCAGCTCAGCAGCCCTTCTGGGTTTGTGTATGAACCCAAACCCACTATTTATTGTCTTGTCTGGAAAGCCATCTGATCTCAGTGTGACTGCACCAAGCCCTGGTGCCCTCAGTACTGGTAATTGGTAAATCTTCCCTGAGCATGTATAAACCTTTCTGTCTAACATTCCTCTTTGGAGCTTCAATCCCCTCTTTGCTCCCTACTAAGAAAAGTTTTGTGGTGTAGCAGGCTCTGAGTGGCTCTGAGTTTAGATTCATGGAATCACAGAATATCCTGAGTGGGAAGGGACCCAAAGGATCATGAGTCCAACTCCTGTCCCTGCACAGACACCCCAGCAATCCCACCCTGTGCATCCCTGTGATCCCTGCCCAAACACTCCTGGAGCTCTGGCAGCCTCAGGGCTGTGCCCATTCTCTGGGGAGCCTGGGCAGTGCCAGCACCCTCTGGGGAAGAACCTTTCCTGAAATCCAACCTAAACCTCCCCTGGCAGGGCTCCAGCTATTCCTTTGGGTCCTGTCCCTGGTCACAGATCAGAGCTGCTGCTCAGCAGGAAGCTGTAAACAGCTGTGAGGTTTCCCCTCAGTCTTCCCTTCTCCAGGCTGAACAAACCTGTCCTGTGCTTGGCTACAGAAGGAGCAGCACACCAGTGGAAGTGAAAAGATTCCAAATTGTTCTTCTTCAGTGACTTGTCCTGGTGTCCCTGGGACATTAAAGATGCTACATAAGCAAAGCCAACAACTGTCATTGAAACATTAAACACTGTCCTTCCTTTTTCTCTAACTCTGTTTCTCTCTACCCTGCCTGCAGGAAAGCCAACATCTTTGTGTCTCTGCTGGTTGATGTGGCCCTGGGGATCCTGCTGTTGTCGTGGCTGTACAGGAAGAACCGCATTGGTCACCTTGCTGACACTCTCATCCCTGTGGCTGATGTAAGGCTGGCCAGACCTGATCCCCTTTCACCTGCTCTGGGCTCTGCCCAGCTCCTGCCTGTGGTGGTTGTAAAGAGGCAATGCCTCACATAAGGGTTTCAGAGAGACCTGTCTGAAGTCATGCAAATTAGGTCTCCTCAAGGACAGTGAAATCTTCAAATCAAGCCTGTTGGGGCTGCTCAAAAGAAACTCGGCTCTGCTTTGCATGTGCCTTGAATAGTAATTAGATGTTTATGGGAGGGCTCCTCCAGCTTCTAAAGGAACAATTATGGCTTGGACAGAGCTCTGCAGCTGCAGGTTGGGTGGTTATGGAGCCACGGTGCTTTTATTTTTTTCTGGAGTCAACAGAAAGTGTCCTCAAGTTGTTGCTGTATGGGTTGTCTGTGGTGAAAAAAAAGCTGCAATCTGGATTAAATCTGATAAATGGCTGGAAAGTCAAACATGATAATCAGTGCAGCTGTGCTTGTGAAAGGAGTTTCGTGGGGAAGTCCAAAGGCTTTGCTGGTCAGGGTACAATCACCTGAAATCTTGCTGAAGAGCTCTGGGTTATGGATGCTAAACTAGGAAATCTTGCTGTGTCTTGTGATTTTCTTAAACATAACTCCTCTTGCCCACTGAGATCCCTCAACATCAGCAGAAATTCATAAATAGTGAGCATGACTCACACTGTCCTGCTCTTCTGGTGGTTCATTTTAGGTACAGAGCTCCAGTGTATCTGTTTAGTGGCAGTAAGGAACATATAATGTACTTCAGAGGCTGAAGACCAGACCACTAATCTGAGGTCAGCTCTGTTTTAAGAGCTTCTGTGTCGTGGGAATACATGTGCAGCCAATTTTGAGCTGTGCCATGCAGCTGCACAGCTTAATCCTTTCTCTGCCCACTTTTCTTTCATTTCTGAATGAGTCTTTCCACTGGTTTCTTTCTAGCAGCTGGAGAATGTCTTCTCTTTCTCCAGCTTCTTGGTTGGGATGAATTTGATTTTGATCAGAGAATTCCAGCAGTGGTTTATTTTTCCTACTTAGGCTGCATTTACTGGGAAGAGCTTACATTTCCCTTGACAATGATCTTCTTGATCCAAGTCTAACTCCTTAATTTTTACAAGGTCTCTGATCATTCTTGCACATGCTGGACTTTTCAGGAAGCATGTATAGAGTGTCCAGCATAGCTGTGGATCAGGATTATTACTGGTTTTCTTATCTTTCATAGTCAAACTTTTTAAGGACAGCATGTTTGTTGTAGCAGCTGTGGTGGGTAGGAAGAACCACACTTGTTGCAGGACACTTGCTCTTGTGTTTGAGCTATACTCTGCAAATATTCTTCTAAAGTCTTATTCCTACATCTTTTCCCTTACAGATATTTCAGCTGGAGAAGTTTAAGTTCTCTAGAGCTTTCCCTTTGGGATTACTAGAAGTGCCCAGCTCTCAGAAATCTGAATTCTTAACAAATCTGCAGGGAAGTGGCTTTGGCTGCATTCCTGGTTGCACAGGTGGCTTTGGGAGGGATTCCATCTGCCCAGTGTCTTTGGCAGATGGACACTCTCTGCTCAAGGTGTGTCCACCCCCAGCACTTGTCCTGGACAGGCCTTCTTGTGAGGGTTGCTTGTTTGTTCCCCTTTCAGTAATTTAGCTCATCTGTCACTCAGCTTTTGCATCACAGTGACATCTATGTTCAGCACATCTCCTCCATGTGTGGACTCTGTTACCTGCCTATCACCAGGAGCTGTTTGCTTTCTTTCCTGGAAGTGCTGACTCCTCCATGTCTGGAGGGGCTGATAGCCAGTCAGTGCCTTTTTTCCCTGTTTTTCCAGGCTTATCAGTTCAGGCCACTCACAACTCTTCTTTTTTCCACCCCTTACTTTCTTCTTTCAGGCATGTGAGTTTGTGGACATAAAATCATTTGGAGTCTTTTTGCTCCCTTTGCTGGGCATTGATTGATATGCATTATGTGCAGGCCTTAAAAAATGCAGATCTGAGTGATCCCAAAATATACCAATGACTTCAGCATGTGGTGTGCAAGCCAGCACCACTTCTTTTCCAGTATGACAGCAAAATCTCCCCTCAGCCATTCAGCACTAGGTTTCCTCTCTGCTGCTGAGTGTCCATCTGGTCTGCATTATTCCCATCACTGGGCTTTCTCAAGTGCTTGTGTGTTGCCAAGTTCAGTAACTCAGCATTCCCTGTGTGCAGAGAGCTCCTATTCCTTCCCTAACACTCTTCTGCTTTGAGCTGTGCCCAGATTTGCTGATAGCATTGACTCTACACCTCTGTGTGTGTTGGTAAACAGAACTTTGGATATCTCATTTGCCCCAGAGGGTGCTGGCACTGCCCAGGCTCCCCAGGGAATGGGCACAGCCCTGGGGCTGCCAGAGCTCCAGGAGTGTTTGGACACCAGGGATGCTCAGGGTGGGATTGTTGGGGGTCTGTGCAGGGATTGGATGATGCTGATGGGTCCATTCCAACCTATATTGCTATTTTAATAAGGTTGTTATGCATAATAAGGCTATATACATAACCTCACTTTAACCTTATTGATTTTCATATTGACAGGCTACCCTTATATAACACATAAGCTTATTGGTTTGATTGATTGATTTTTACATTGACAAAATCCCAGCTGTGTGGGGCCTAGATACAGTGCTCAGGTTTTTCCCAACCAGCATCTCTCTGGAAGGAAGGTGGGTTGTTTTGACTCTCAGCATTGCCAGGGTCACGAGCTCAGCCTGCTGCCAGGAGTGTTCCTTGGCCATCCCTTGTCATCCTCTGATAAAATGGATCTCAAATCAGCACTTGGGTGGCAGTTGTTGATGCTGTACAAGACATCACTGAGTGCAGCTCCCACTTTCCCAGCGTGGTGAGCTGTGCTGTGCTGTGCTGGCTGTAATAACAAGTTGCTTTTGTCACTCAGTGAGGCAGATGTGATTCAGAGACACCCAGGGACTAACTGGCAAGGAGCTGTTAGGAAGGACTGATTTTTGAAGCAGGCTTTCAAATCCAAAAATGGAAAACTTGAATAATCATCTCTCTGTAGGTGCCCTCACAACTCCTACCTTCCTCCTCCTCTTGATCCCACCAGGCTTCCCAATGGCTGTCCTTGCCTTTGCCTTCCACAAGACATCCTTCTTTCATAAATACCTGACTCAAAGCTCTACACTGGGTTTTAAACAGAACTGCTTATAAACCATCTCCTATTTTTTTACCTTCATCTCTTTTATCCTTGCCATGTTTCTTTTTCCTGAGTTGCAATCTATTTGAAACAGTTACATATTTATCATAGATTGTGCCTGCAAAAGCTTTACTGGGGCTTGGAGATAATTTGGTATATGTTCCTACTCAATCTTGTTCCACTGATCCATAAACAAAGCAAGCAGAGGGAGCACTTCCTGAAAAATATTTTTAGATATTAATTTATAAGTAAGTGTATCTCAGAGCTCCAACCACCTGCAGCAGACACAGGGCAGGTGTGTCTGACAGGGAGAGCTTTGGAGTGCTCTGACTTGCAGCAGGTAGAGCTCTTAAAGCTGGGAAGCACCTTTAGGGTCCTCGAGTCCACCCATCAGCCCAGCACCACTGAGTTCACCACTAAGCCCTGTCCACAAGTACCTCCAGGGATGGTGACTCCACCACTGCCTCAGGCAGCTGTGCCAGTGCCTGACCATCCTTTCAGTGAAGGAATTTACCCACTATCCAATCTAAACCTCTACTGGTGCAACTTGAGGCCATTTCCCCTGGTCCTGTCCCTGTTCCCTGGGAGCAGAGCCCGATCCCCCCTGGCTGTCCCCTCCTGTCAGGGAGTTGTGCAGAGCCAGAAGGTTCCCCCTGAGCCTCCTTCTCTCCAGGCTGAGCCCCTTTCCCAGCTCCCTCAGCCTCTCCTGGTGCTCCAGCCCCTTCCCCAGCTCTGTTCCCTTCTCTGGAGCATCACAGTGCCCTGTATGTCCTTCTCCATCCATGTCACATCAGTGTTAGTCCTCTGCACATGGAAACTAGGAAGAGGAGCATGACAGTGAAGAGAGTATTTCCACAGTGAGCTCATCTAACCCTTGTTAGCTCCAGTCTCTCTCCAATTTGGTCATGTCCCAGCACCCTGTTATGAAACACTTCCAAGCCACTGTATCTGATTTATTAATATGCCCACATTCAGTATTCATGACTGCAGCAGGAGAATGGGACTCACAGTCACCTTTCCTGATTCTGCTTGTTATTGATCAGTCCTAAAATACCTGTCTGGAAAACAACCTGCAAGGTTATGCTTCAGTACCCTGTTTTGAGATGCCTTGCCCAGCTAAATAACAGCAAGGTAGGGCACCTTCCCAGGGCTACGTGCCCCTGCCAGGGTTTAGCAGCACCTCTGGGACTGGCAGCCTCCAGAAATACTCACTGCTAAAACCCAGCCTTGCTGAAGGACTGCTTTCAAACATTTAAATATTTCATTGAAATCCCCAAATGCTTTTTCTAAGTTACCAATCCAACACTTTAAATATTAAAACCAGTCTATTTATAAAGCAGCAAACACTTCTCAGCCACAGAGGTGAGCTCCATGGGATCCAATCAGTCCTGACTTGCAGTGAGACAGAGGGAAAAGGAAGGAAATAGAAAGACAAGCCTTTTGGAGAAGTTGAAAATGGACCCATTAGTTTTGCCCCAGCACTGAAAGTAAATGTATACAAACTCATTTTGCCAGGATCTGTTGGTTAATAAAGAAAATGGAATCATTCCTTGGAAATAATTTTTCCTTAGGGAAATTATACATGTGGATGATAAGGAAAGTAGGCTACAGTGCATCAGCTTTAGGGAGCCTGGCTTGGTGGTTCTACACGTGGGCAGTTTTCAGTGCCCTTCACTTGCATGGGCTGTAAGTGGGACTTTTTGAGAAAAGGAGGGCTTTTCCTCACAATCTCTGTCCATGTGGGACAGTGTAAGAGGCAACTTCTTCCAGGTATTTTCCCCACCTGCTTGCTGAAGGTTATCAGCTGCTTCAGTTCAGAGCTTGGTAACTGGAGCTCAGCAATGATTTCAGTTCAGGGAAGCAAAAAAGGTGGGAAGTTCTGAGGAGAAAAATCACTGAACTGCAAGGGGAGTGTGGAGAAATGTATTGTAGAGAGAAAATCCATAGATACCACCAACCTGGGCTGAAATCACCAGAAACTGTGAATCACAGCCCTCAGTGAAGGGTCTGGAGCACATGTGAGGTAGGGAGGAATAAGCCCAGAGCTGGGGTTTGGTTTGTTCTGCAGCTGTAAAGTGACAGCACATGGGGCTGGAGCATGTCCAGGGAAGGGAACAGAGCTGGGGAAGGGGCTGGAGCACCAGGAGAGGCTGAGGGAGCTGGGAAAGGGGCTCAGCCTGGAGATACCTGAAGAGGCTGCCTGGAACAGAGGCTAGACAGTGTTAAAGCAATAAAGGAGAGATTTATTTATAAGCCTTTAAAAGGATACACCTTGGGCAGCACTGGAGCCCAGCTGTGATCCCACCCAAGATGGACCCAAGACAGATGACTGGTCATGGGTTTTCACATATTTGGGTTAACTGTCCAGTTCTAGCTCCAGGTTCTGCAGTCCCACCCTCCCAGATTCTGTCCTCAATTCGCTGCTGTTTGCACCTTTTGGGCCTGAAGCTGCAGTGGTGTCCTTGGTTCTGGGGATGGAAAAGGATTGTTTTGTCTGACTGAACTTTCTAACACCTTATATGAAGTTGGGAGTCACACATCAATGCAGTACAGAATCTGAAAAATATGAAATCTTAAATTTAAGACATCACTGGAGAAAAGGAGTCTCAGGGGGGACCTTCTGGCTCTGCACAACTCCCTGACAGGAGGGGACAGCCAAGTAACAAAGGACAGGACAAGAGAAAGCAGCTTCAAGTTGCAGCAGGGGAGATTTAAATTGGATATTGGGAAAATTCCTTTATGAAGAGGGTGGTCAGGCATTGGGACAGGCTGCCCAGGTCAGGGGTGGAGTCACAGCAAGTGTTCAAAAAGCTGTGTGGATGTGGCACTTGGGGATGTATGTTATTGGTGCACCTGGCAGTATTAGGTTCATAGGAATTGATGATGTTAGAGGGCTTTTCCAACCATAATGATTTTCTGATTCAGTGGTGTTGGGAGGAGCTCCATTAGTGTTTTTCCTCAGTGATTCCAAGGCTGCTTTGTTGCTGGGATGTCATGAGTACCTGTCCATGAAGTCTGCAGAAAGTGATAGGCAAGATCAGGGCTATTGTTTGGCACACCACAAAGTATCAAGAGAGTTTTTGCATTAAATACATTTATAAATTGTGTTTTCTACCCTGCTCTTAACAAACACTGATTGTTTATAAAAACTATTAGTGCATCTTCCCCCCCGTTTAAAATCCTGACAGCCTTCCCCAAACTCAGCTCTGACTTTTCACCTGACTGTCCCCAGAAGTGGATTTGTGCACCAGCATTTGCCATCTATTTCCAGAACCCTCATTACCCCAGGAGATCCCACTGTGCAAGCCTTCCAGAGGTGGCCAGAGGTGACACAGTTCCATGCTCCCAGCACAGAGACCACTGTTCAAGTTCCTCTCAGCTGTTGTGTTTGATTCAGTAAGGAGTTAATAAAGGTGCATTTCTGATTTAGGTAGTTGTCTGTAAAGCAATTGTTTGGATTTTTTCCCATTGGTTTGAAGGTTGGGGTGGAATACTTGAGGGGGCAGCGGTTCCAGTGTACTGGTCCTGTTCAGTGTGATTGCAGTCTTTTCTCCCCTTGGCCTCCTTGTGTTTGCAGCACGTGGCTGAAGAGCTGCAGGAGCTGCTCCAGTGGCTGATGGGAGCACCAGCTGGGCTGAAAATGAACCGAGCCTTGGATCAAGTCTTGGGCCGCTTCTTCCTTTATCACATCCATCTTTGGATCAGTAAGTGAAATTGTTTAACTTTCCAACCTCCCTTTTCATCTCTCCCCTCTGAGTGTTTAATGTTTGCCTAGAGGTGAGTAATGAATCAAAATGCACTTCTGCAAGTACAGACTTGTCTGGGAATCTTCCTGCTGTGGGAACTGAAGCCAAAGTTGGATTCCCACACAAGGAATTCATGCATATTAAATAAAGTGCTGGTATTGATGCTCTGCATAAAGTGCAGATCCTGCTGGGGCTTAGTTCTTTGGTATCAGTGGTGGTGAGTGTCCAGGGAAGTCGCTGCTGTAAGGTCTTTTGCAGGGTTTTGTGGTCTTTGCCATGTGAGAGGTAACTCTTGGGATAGGGATGAGAAATGTGCAGGGATGCAAGTGCCAACCCTGTCCTATCACCAACTTCAGCTTAGTGCAATTTTATTATTTCAGGTTCTACCTTGAAATAACACATCCCTGTTATCCTTAATGGAGGAATACAGTCACGATGTACATGAACTCCATAGTTACTTTATATATTTACTTTGCTCACCAGTCAAGTATGGTCTTGTTTCTGTGACTTTGCCCCACTTTGGTGATGAAAGAGACTGTTTGACCACACTGCTTTATTTTACAAAAGGCATATGAGGTGGCTTTTGTGGGAAAAGCAGAAAAACAGGAATGGTTGCAGTAAAGGTTGATTGGTACAGTTAAAAATGTACTTAAGAACCTGGGCATAAATGTAAAAAATCAAATGTTGCATCCCTGGAAGCGTTCAAGGCCAGATTGGATAGGGATTGAAATAACCTGGTCTGGTGGAAGGTGTCCTGCCCTTGGCAGGGGGATGTCACTAAATGATCTTTAACGTGCCTTGAAACTCAAACCATGCCATGCTAATTCCATGAAATCCCATGTGGAGAAAGGTGACTGCTGTGTTCAGGCCATGCACACTCCTCCCCATGTTCCCAGTGTTCCCAGTGCTGCCCCACCTTAGGACAGAAACTTGTGCAGAAAGAGAGTTTTTGTTTGCCCTCCTAAAGAGACAGTGGCATCTAAAGGAGTTTCCCAGCTTCACTTCCATGTTTTTGTGGCTCTGATTTCTGGAGCAGTGTTATAGGGTGAGGGGAATCAGCCTTTTGATAGGGTCAAGAGGGAGATGTCCAGACAAGCACTGACCTTGTGCCATGTCCACCAGGCTACATTCACCTGCTGTCCCCCTTCATTGAGATGATCCTGTGGTACGTGGGGCTCTCTGCTTGCCTGGGCCTGACCGTGGCTCTCTGCATCCTTTCTGACATCATTGCACTCCTGACCTTCCACATCTACTGCTTCTATGTCTACGGGGCCAGGTGAGTCCCCTCCCTCCCTGGGCTGTGTTGGAAACCCCTCAGGCTGTGGTGAAGCATTCAGTCCTGGTGCAGTTCTCCTAAATTCACAGTTTAACTCAAATGAATTTCTTGCAGTCTTTTAAGCCTGTAGAAATGATGGCCATAGTAGTACAGGCAACCCATCTTTCATTTCTCCTGCAATTAGATATTTATCTGTCATGGTAGTGACCTGGAAAAAATGAAACTACACGACAGGCAGGAGGCAAGAAAGCAGCTCACTCCTTCCCTTTGATTCAGCCTCATAGTACTCTCCTCCACTGCACCCTGCTAGAGAGCTGGAGGGGAATAGGAGGAGAGGGGAACCCTAGTTTTGAAGAAGCTCCAAAACCCCTGTGTCTGCCCTGCTTCAGAGGTCCTTGCCTGCACTGTGGAGCACAGGTGGCAGGTTTGGGGTTACAGGGGGTCTGTGACACTATCCTGTTGTCATTGTCTGGAGGGTCCCGTGGCCTGAGAGATGGGCAGAGGCTCAGAATTAGTAGGGGGAGTGCAGGGGCACATCTGGGGCATGTTGGGGTTCCTGTGCAAGAGGTGCCCATCGCTGTGCTCTATTCCTTCTCTCCTCTAACACCAAGGAGTCCCACAGGCCACAGGATGTGCTTGCCAGGGAGATGGGATACACAATAAAGGTCCTTTTGCCTTATAAAGTACAGATTGGCCATCCTCCCTCCTCAGACTTTGCATAGCAAACAGCACAAGAAAGAGTAAAATCTTTAGATAAGGGTAGTTTAGGGAATGGTTGGAAATATTGAGACCTGATTTCTGAGCTGGGTCTGTTGTGAGCACAGATCTTACACCCAGAATCACTAATGTCAGGAGTGGGAGGTCTCTTCCCAACACCTCTAGTTACTGGTATTTCTGTGTTGGTCTGTGAGGAATGGCCTTGCTCATCCTAGTTGTGCAGAGTAGTAGTAGGAAGTAGGAAAAGCATTTTGTCAGCTGATTGCTCTTCCCTGTAGCTGCAGGGAGCCAGCCTACCTATCTTGTGTTTGTCAGAAGTACAGAGAGCTGTGTGCTGTCCCCATGGAGAGCCAGGAAGAGTCAGCAGTCACCCACAGCCTCCACAGCCCCTTGAATTCCTGCAGCTGGCAGGAGGAAGAATTTGCTAGTTTGGGTGCTGGTGAAGCCTGAGATCCCCTTCAGGAGCAAACCAGAGTGAAACGAGGGCAGGCATGTGTGTGCAGGCAGCAGGGCAGGTGGGGCAGGTGCCACTCCAGCAACACCCACTGGCTGTCATGTCAGGGGGTGCAGGGAGAGCATGGCCTTAGTCAGAGCCATGGGCAGGTGTGTGCCAGAGCCTGGAGGAGTTGTCCTGGGCTGCCTCCTGCCTAGGCATTAGTGCACCAAGCTGTGTCTGCCAGTCTGGAGGCACCCTGCCAATTCCTTGAAGCAGTTGGTGTTCTTCAAACCAGATTCTTCTCTTGGATGAGACTCCTTGCCTCTGCTTTCACATTGCTGCTGTGAAATCTGAGCAGCCTCCACACCTTAGCTGGCCTGGTTTGCCAGTCTGGCTTTTGTAGCTCTGTTGTGCCCCACGCATTGGTTGTGTCCCCTTCCTTTACATCCCTGTATGCTGGCAGTACCCAGGGCACTTTGTGCCTCCTCTCTATCCCAAGAGCTCTTTCTTCCTTGATGTTATTCCATTAAGAGATGTCTGTTTCCTACTCTTTGTCACCCCAAGTTTCCCTCACTGTTGTAATTTTTCTGTGACGGAAGTAGCTCCAAGTCTCATAGCACCAAGTTCTGAAAGCCTAAGGAAGGGGTGCAGTAGGGGGCCACAAGGCGTTTCTCTGGTCTCTTCCCACTCTTAAGGATTTTTAGAGCTGTGGGTTACTAGAGGAGCTGCAGGGGCTTCACTTCTCTCCCTTTTGTCTCTGCTGCAGAGGCTCAATTGCATTGCATTAGCTCAGGTGTGGGGGTAAGACCTTGGCCAGCCCTGTCTGAAAGGGTGTGAAGGCAGGGAAAGGGACAGATCTGAACTGAGGAGACACAGGTGAGCCTGGGGAAATAGGATTGCTGGTTCTTTTCATAGAATCATGGAATGGTTTGGGTTGGAAGGGGCCTTAAAGCCCATCTCATTCCAACCCTCTGCCATGGGTAGGGATACCTTCCCCTATCCCAGGCTGCTCCAAGTTCCATCCAGCCTGGGCTTGGACACTGTCAGGGATCCAGGGGCAGCCACAGCTTCTCTGGGCACCCTGTGCCAGGGCCTCAGCACCCTTTTGCTGCAGGGAAGATGCTGCCATGAGGCTGGTGATTGCTGCAGCTCCAGGGCATGGCCTGGCCATTGGCCTCCAGTGGCCCAGAGCTGGCTGCAGCAGCCCCCATGCCAGGGGCCAGCCCAGACAGAGCTGACTGAGCTCTGAGACTTTTTCTGCATCATTGCCAGTGGATTTCTTCTGGCAGCCAGAGCTCTGCAGGTGGGTGAGTGGGCGTGGGGCTGTGCTGGTGACAGCTGGGTGGTGCTGGAGCTGGGAGCTGCCAGCTGTGCTGCAGAGTCTTGTCTTTGCTCAGGCTCTACTGCCTGAAGATCTACGGCCTGTCCTCCCTGTGGCGCCTGTTCCGGGGCAAGAAGTGGAACGTGCTGCGGCAGCGGGTGGATTCCTGCTCCTATGACCTGGACCAGGTAGTGCCACAGCCCCAGGGTGTCCCTTGCTGATGCCCTCCCCTCCTGCTGTCTGCTGCTGGGAGCACAGACACAGGAGCCTTTGTGGTGCCCACAACAGGGACACGGAGCCCATGGCTCTTCTGCTGCCTTACAGCACTGCTTGACTGCCCTGCAGCACCCCTTCATCGCCCTGCACTCCTTCCCTGCCCTCCAACATCCCTTCCTTTCCCTGCAGCACCTCTTCCCTGCTCTGTTCCCTTTCCTTGCACCCTTTCCCTACCCTACCCCCTATCCCTACTCTCCAGCTTCCTTTCCCTTTCCCTTTCCCTTTCCCTTTCCCTTTCCCTTTCCCTTTCCCTTTCCCTTTCCCTTTCCCTTTCCCTTTCCATTTCCATTTCCTTTTCCCTTCCCCTCTCCCTGCCCTCCAGCACCCCCTCCCTTGCTCAGAGGGCCAAATTCTGGCCAGTGCATAGTTGGCCTGAGCACCTGCCAGGCACCCAGCGAGCTGTGGTGGGTGCTGCAGATGCTGGCAGCTCTGGGAGCCTGGAGTGGGAATGGGGGAGGGATGGAGGCAGTTGGAAATGTGGTGCCCAGCAGTGTTGCCACAGTAACAGCCGTGGCAGCGTTTCTATTAAAAGGCCCCGTTTCATTCACGTTGTGCTGGAGCCTGGCCCACACACTCAGGCAGAGGCAGTATTTTGTGAAATGCTAGAAGCTCTTTCTAATTTCTGAAATGCCATGCAAAAGTCCAGCAGAGCCTAAACTGCTCCAGGCCAGCAGCTGCAAACATCACTGAAATAATACAATAATATTTGGAAACTTGCAGGATCAACACCTCTCTCTATTGCAACAGATAACCCTGAGCTTTTGCAGCACAGCTGAGAGCTGGCTTTCTGTTTCTTTGGTGATTAAAAGCCTCCGTGCCAGGTTTGCATCAGGGCTCACACCCTGTGGACTTTGAGGAGAATTGGTTTGGCACTTCAGGCTCCATCCTGCTGCTCTGGAGACCAGTGGGAATTGTGTCACTGGCTGGGTAGGAAGGGACATTCAAAGCAGACCTTAAAAGACTTTTGGAGGTTTGAATAACTGCAGTGGAGTGACAGGAGAAGGGAGAAACAACTGCTGTGAGGAGAATGGGTTGGGTTGTGATCTATTCCTGGTTACATCCCTAAAGCTGCAATGCTGATCCACCTCTGTGCCGTGGATGCTGGGTTGTTTTCTTTCAGGATATCCTGCAGCCATGGTCCCTTTCTGCAGAGGCTGCAGTGCCCTATGCTCCTGTGGCCTCTCTATTCTGGAAGTGGTTACTGGAAACAGAAGAGTCACGTCCCTGTTTGGTATAAATCTGAATTTCTCCCACTTGGGATTTTTTAGACCTATACCAATTGGGCTGGCCCAGAATAAAAATAACTTTTTCTGTGGGCAGTGGAGCTAATGACACCTGCTTCCTTAGGGATTTTTCTCCTTCATCCTCTAAATATTGCTCCCCAACTCCAGCTTCTTTGTTTCTCCCACCTTCCCAATGAGCAAGAGGCTGAATTCCAGCTCAGCTGGTTGCTGCCTTGGGGAATGTTTATCACCCAAATTCTGTCAAGTTTGCACCAAGTGCCTATACTGCTAAAACAAGGAGGAACAAAAGTACTTCTCAATTCTTTCCAGAATTCCCATTCAAATTACCACTTCTTCATTCTTTTCCACATTTTGCTGGTAAAATCTTATCAATGGCTCTAAAACTTTTGGGGAGGGAGTGGAAAAAATGCAAGATCATGTAAGTCTTGTTTCCTAAGGAAGCCAGCCTGAAATGGGAAATATTGAATGTTGTCTATAAAGGAAAATTGCTGCCAGGATCCAGCTTTTATTTATCTTTCCAAATGTACTCCTGTAATAAGGAGTTTTGAAGAAGGCCCAGGGAGAGGAGAAATACTGAAAATATCCAAGGTAACTGCATTATTCACATAGGCAAGATAAAAACATATTAAGGAGTCCTGCAAACTTGCATTGCCTCAGAGTCTCCTGGTTTTTATTGCTAATGTATTTTATTTTGCCATTGCTCTGCTCATGACTGTGTTTCCTTTTTCCGTAGTTGTTTATTGGCACTTTGCTCTTCACAATCCTGCTGTTCCTCCTGCCTACAACTGCACTGTATTATTTGGTGTTCACCCTGGTAAGATTTAACCCTTGAAACAAGTCAAACATTCTTTTCTGAGGTAGCAAAAAAAGGCTTCCTTGACATTTATGGTCATCCATGGAGAAAACAAAAATGTGGGTGTCTTAGGAAGGATTCTCACACAGCTCATGTTTGTGTTTATTTCCAGGGGGAGTTCTCAGCAAATCCTGGCTGACAGGACAAACTGTTTTCCTCTCTTTCTCTCAGAAGTTGTTTTTTATGTTTCCATCCACTTCTGTGGTGATGTCCTCTCTAGACTGATCCAGAATTTTTATTTTTTTTCAGGGAATTAATTTGCTGTATTAAATGTTTTCAGCCATTTTCCTCAGAGGCTTGAACTTCTTTATTTTTCTTTTCTTCCCCCAATATGACCAGTCCTCTCCATGATCTGCCTGGAGCCAAATTTTCCACAGGCAGTGGCCATCACATGCTTTCAACATATTTTTTGATCCCTCTCTTTTCAGATGAGCTTGGCAGCAGAAAATAACTGCAGTGTGACAAAAGGAGGTGCTTTATTCAGGGACAGAAAACACAGAGCAGGAAGCTCATTTCTGCCTGCTCTGCTCTTGCTTAAACTCTACGTTTCTTCAGGCTGCAATGAGCTGCTGCAGCTCACTGTTGGAGAGGAAAATTTACATTCACTGGTGTACAATGATGGAGTTGACTCAAAGTGGGAGAATTTGGGCTTCTTTTTCAACTGTGGCTGTTGAAAGTGGAATAGTTATGTCCTTGCTGGTCACAGCAGTTCCAGCTGTGGGAGCTTCATTCCAGTTACCCCTCAAACCCAGATTGCTGAGGACCCTCACAAAGGGTCTGGATGCTCAGCACTTCCAGACATCACACCCACTTTGGGAGGCTTTAACTTAGCACACAGCAGTGTTAGATCCCAGCTCAGCTCAGGAATTGACAAGTGTTTAATCTCCTGTTTGCTGAGATGTTCTGTTGAACTGGTTTTTGTAGCTGCGGTTGCTGGTGGTGGTTGTGCAGGGCCTCATACACTTGCTGGTGGACCTGATTGACTCCCTGCCTCTTTATTCCCTCATCCTTCGCCTCTGCAGATCCTACAGGCTCGCAGGTGAGTCCCTCAGCTCTGCCCCTGCAGCACTTCAAGCTTTTTGCAGTATGTGCTTGATTTTGGTGCACTGGGTCACTCCTGAGTTGAGGATGCAGTGGGGGGTGGAAGAACCCGAGGCTCAAGTTGTGCAGGTGTCCCTTCTGTGAACCAGTTCCTACAAGGAGCAGGATGAGGATGGAAAGAAATCTGAACCTGAAGCAGAGTCAGGAGTACCTTTAGAAAGCCCTTGGCCACTAAAAAATGGCATCCAAACAAGCACCATATAAATGAGGTCACTTTTATTCCAGTTCTAGACTACCAGGTCAGGTAAAACTTCTGTGAGTCAAACATGGTGTGGAGCTGTGCCAGGGGAGGTTTAGGTTGGAATTCAGGAAAGGTTCTTCCCCCAGAGGTGCTGGCACTGCCCAGGCTCCCCGGGGAATGGACATGGCCCCAAGGCTGCCAGAGCTCCAGGAGTGTTTGGGCAGCACTCTCAGGGATTGTTGGGGTGTCTGTGCAGGGCCAGGAGCTGGACTGGATGATATTTTCCTTTCCAAATCAGGATTTACATGATTCTGTGAAACAAGCTCATAACTTCGGGTGTTTGGGCTCTGAAACCAGCCAAATCACAAAAATACTTGGAATATCAGCTGTTCCAAAGGGTTGGATCTACAGAGCTTACAAATCAATGGAGCTCTTTCAGTTCTATGCTGACTTTGACTGACTGAAGCCCTGACCTGAGGTATTTGGATGAATTTCAAAGCTCTGGGCAGAGTTCAGATAATTGTTCCCTTTTCGAGACTAATCTGTCACCATTTTGAAACCAGTCATTGTTTTTCTACTTTGGGTAACCATAAACCAGGGCTGGCACCAGAGTAAGGACTCATTTTGGAATGCTTTTGACTGTCCACAGCTATGGTTGATCTAGTTACAGTCAAGCACATCTAAATTATTATCTCCCATCCTTTTAAAGAGCATGCAGCAGGAATTTAGCATAGAAGAAAGTGCTTGATCATCAGTAAACCAAGGCCAGTCATCAAAGGCAGAGGAAGCTCGAGGCAACCTCAGCAGCTTTGTCTGCTGGAGAGCTGCCAGGTTCACTTTTGGGAAGGTAGATCTGAGCTGTGTAACCAACTCTGTTGCTTTTCCATGGGAGCCTTCAGCAGGTTCATACGAATTTCCTGGCAGAAATATCTTATATCCTTCAGGGCAGTCTTTGGAGAACAGGAGATGCTGCTGAAGAAAACTGACCCAGTAATGAGCAGGATGTAGGGCAGGAGGAAATCTTGGTGCCACTGGGAGGTGTAAGACCATGAATTCCTTTAGGTTATGTAAGGACACAGGTTATTCCTCCTCATTCCTGTTCAGCCAGGTCTCTGCTGCAGCAAACAAGCCCCCACCCAAACAGGGGATTGACTTCTCAGCTGAGTTCCTGGACTGGCACTGCAGTGCCCTGGTGCCTGTGAGAGGAAGAGGCATCTCTGAGCATTTCTGCAGCCTGTGTTCCTGCCCCAGCACAAAACTGTGGCATGACAACAGGAGCAGATGGAGTAATTGAATCCAATTCAAGGACTTCAGAGAGTACACATCACATGATGCTCTCACTGCTGAGCTGCTGCCTCCCTTGTCAGACTCACAACTTCGAGAAGACATGCTCTGGCAGGTGTTAGGGCAGCTGGTTTTACAGCATCACCAAGATGGTTCTACTAGCATGAATGGGTAGTTTTTGCTGGTAGGAAGGAGACTGAGTTCAATTCAGTTCAGCTGTGGTATGTGGCCTCCAAGTTCTTTGACTCAGTGTCTGAATTGACAAAATACTCCACTGATGAAGCCCAGTCCAGGGGTAGGTGAATGATCCATCCACACACCTGAAACTAAATGCATTTTTTCTTTACACATCCAAAGTGAAATATTTATGACTTCAAAAAGCCTTTTTTTATCTAGATCACAGCTGATGTCCTCTGTGCAAGAGTTGTGTGCACCCAGTGCCAGCTCAAGGGGTGCCACCTTGGTTGGGATGTGGTTTCACAGCATGAAGAAAGGAACAGCAAGGGTTTCAGGGCTCTCAGACTGCCCACACTAAAGGTTACCAGCATTGTTTGATTGTGAACAGGCCAGCTCGTTTTTCCTGTACTTCTCTTTCCCAATATTCACAGTGGAAATGTTGGGGCAGGTTTTGTCATAGTTCTGTAGGACCTGCCACAGTTGTTGGAGTACAAACCAGCAGTGCCCTCACTTGAGTGTGCTGTCATGTGAAAAAAAAGCAAGTTCATGTCCTGACCTCTCCTGTGCCATTGTTGGTGCCTTGTAGGAGAAGCAGACTCCTGAGCTCTGGAGTTGGCTGGAAGTCACAGAATGGTTCAGGGTTCTTCTGTGCTGGAGTGATCTGCAGGAGCCTGAGCCTTCCTGCTCTTCCTGTGAGAAGGGAACTGCTCAGAGTCCTGAGCACTGCAGTCATCTGCAGGCCATTCTAAAATGAATTTGCAGCCTTTTTGTCCTCCTATTTTCTTGAGCAATTAAATAATCTAGTTAAGAAAGTGTTGGCTTGCAGCTTTAGAAGGGAGGTGTGTGGCCAGGACCTACAGAAGCAGCATTTGCTGGGATAATGGACTGTTCCTGAGGTGAGGCTCCAGAGTGCTCAACCACATATCTGAACCTTCAATGCCTGCTTGTTTCTGTCTCTCTTTGACAAAGTCTGCCACAAAAGTAGTTCCTGGAATGCCTTAGACACTTCCTCATAGCCAAAGCTCTGTGAATCATGTTGAGCACTTTGGTCATCCAGCACATTTACTTGTTGAGGCCCAGGGTACTCAAACATCAATTCCAAGCCACTGAGGAAGCACCTCCATCAATATAATCCAGCAAAATGCAGATAAATTCCTCCTGCCCAGGACAGAAAAAGGTTTATGATTTGGGGAGAGAGTTTAAACAAGAGCTGTGTGCTAGAGAGAAGTGTTCTATCCCAGGAGTGACTTGTGTGATTTTAATTAATTCAAAGCTTGAGGAAAAAGAAAAAACATTTTGGTTTTTCAGTGTGCAAGAATCACAGAGATACTGCAGCAGTGGCACTTACACTTACAATGGTGAAGAGTTTTATTTCTGTTTGTGCTCCTGTCAGTGTTTGATCTGTGCCTTAGTCTTCCTTCTCTCATCTTCTTACCTGCAGGAAAGATTAACAGGGCATTCTTGGCTAGAACAGGTTTGCAGAGATGGATTGGTGGTTTTATTTCTGTGAAGTAATTTGACATCTTTGTAAGAAAACTGCCTCTCTGGTCCAAGCTGTTACCTTTGAAACATTATATTAAATCTGTGTGTGCACTGTGTCACCCTTGGAATCCAAAATCTTTCCTATTTATCATTACAGTATTGGCAATGAGGCAAATCCAAGAGTAAATAAGAATGTGGCAGGTTTGATGGGATCAGCCTGTTAAAAACATGTGGATGCTGGCATTAATGGGCAGGGATTGCTTTGAAATGTTTTAATGCCTCCAGGTCAGCCGCTTCCCTCCCTCAGCCTGAAAGCAGGACAGATTTGCACATGTGTCCACAAATTAAAGGCTATGCCTGCTGCTAACATGGAGTTCCCATTCTGATGGAAGTTTGGGAAAAGTGGAAGGTTTTTCCAGTCCCTCTGTCATCCTCAGATCTGGCTGGTTGAATTCTAGGCTTTGTGTTTGCTCTAGGACTGAGTTTTCAAGCTGGATGTGAGGAGTTACTTTTAATGGAGCTATGTCATTAGGCTTAAAGCATTGTAGAGATAATGCATGCTCCCTTTTGAAAATGGGGAATGTTCCCAAATCCAGAAAGGTTGAAGACAATTTCTAGGGAATCAGGGCTCAGCCAACAGCACTGGGCAGCAAATGCATGGTCTGTGCTCCAGGCATGGAATCATGGAATATACTGAGTGGGAAAGGACCACAGGGACCATGGAGTCCAACTCCTGGCCCTGCACAGGATAGTCCAACAATCCCACCATGTGTTTGCTTTCCTTGTTTTGTGTCTTTGCAGCTGGAGTGAAGTTCAGAGTCCTTGAGCAGCAGGATGGAAAACCTCTGAGGCTCCTTATGCAGGTAAGGCCCCCGTGCCTCCCATGACAGTTCCTTTCCCCACAGTGACCCCAATCCATCTGTGCTGCTCCCACTGAAGGGCTCCACTTCAAAATTATCAGCTGTAAAATGCTGAAACAAGGGAAATAATCTCACATTGCTATGGCTGGCTGCTGCTTTCTGTGCTTTTTGATGCTCTTCTTGTGTCATGTGTTTGGAGAAATGCAGTGCCCTGGATGGTGTGAAGGGAAATGTGGAAGAAGGGGAGATAGGAGGAACACAGAGCTGTTTTTCTTCTGGGATTTCTTTTGGCTCATGCCATTATCACCTCCTGGCTCTATGCATCTTCATGTGACAATTGCTGAACACTGGGAGAAGCAAAAGAAGGCAGTTAAACCATCCAGAATGAAACAGCAGGAAGAGCTCTTCCCCTCCAGAGTGCTGGAAAGTCTTGGCTGCTCCATGAGGCCAGCAGAACAAGAGCCTGAGCAAGATGAGAGAGGAAAGGGCCTCCTGCTTTTCTCTTGAGTTGCCCTGGTGAGGGGCATGGGCAAAGCTTTCCTGTGCTTTGTAACCCCCCATTCCCACGCTCTGGCATCAAAGATTCTAAAGGAAATTATCCTCTGAAAAGAAATGAGGTGTTGGCAGCAGGGAAGTTCTCCTCACACTTTCAGGAGTGAAATTTCCATCTTCTGACCCAGCAGGAGCACAGCCATGTTCCAGGGCAGCTTTTCTTGCTCTCTGCATCCTAAAGAGGAGAGGCTGCCAGTAGTGTATAAGACTTATAAAAGCACTTGGACACTGGGGGAGTGTGTGGGAAGGATTTAACTGCAGCTTCTCAGCCCTTTTGTTTTTTCCATCACCAGTCCCACCCTATTTCAGCAGAAGTCAAACCAGCAGGGAACCAGCAAACCAGCTAGTAGCAATTCCAGAGGGAATACCTTCTGCAGATGTCTTCTAGGGCAAAACTAGCATTCTTTAAACAAGCTGTCTTCCCAGCTCCTGCCTTTCAGTAGGATAGTGGTGTTAGAACCAAAATCTGCCATCTTCTGTGGCCAGGAGATTCCAGGAAATGGAAACCTGACAGCAAAAACAAGGCACAGGAGCTGCTGAGCAGTGTGTTTGAGAGATGAGGTGGATGGAGGGAAAAGACCACGACAAAGAGCAGAGGCAGTGAGTCATATGACTGTGATGAATTTTCCTTGGATCACTGCAGGAAGATCCATTTCTATCTGGAATATATAGTACAAGTCATCACCTCAAGAGGTGGAAGTGTTGCAGTAGATGTCTGTCCCAGCCTTCTGTTCCAATAATAAAAGTCAGAAAAAGGGACTTTTTTTCCTTTCTTTGTGCTGGTGGAAATGAAAAATGGGCTTGTGTCAGAAATCCTGCTGAATATCCCACTTTCTGATAGGCCTTTGGAGAGGGTAATCTAGAAAACCCTTTTTAAAGTGAAATTCTTATTTATTGTACATGGTGATGTGCCTTGAGAACCTGCAGTGGCTTTGCCCCCTCTCTGTGTGGGAGCCCTCTTGGAGCAGTGCCTGGTGGAGGTCAGGCTGGATGCTTGGACCTACACCCAGAATAATTGCAGCTGTAGATGATAGTCTGAGCTGTCCTGTGGGGCACTGGTAATGGATTAGAAATCAATAATGCTGGCTTTGAGCATTCCAAACCAGCTCCTGGTTCAGATAAGGGATTATTTTTGATTTTCTATGATAGTGTCTCTGGAATGCAAAGTTCAGACCCTGGAGGGGGGCAGATGATGGGAGATGATATTTTCATTCCAAATGTTACTTAATATTCTTCAGGAAGTCTTACATAGGTCAGTGTTTTCATTAGTGTTTAAAGTAATTTCTGTTGCTGCACAAGAAGAAATATTTCTGACAGTGTGGCTC
Source organism: Erithacus rubecula (assembly GCF_903797595.1). Taxonomy (NCBI): domain Eukaryota; kingdom Metazoa; phylum Chordata; class Aves; order Passeriformes; family Muscicapidae; genus Erithacus; species Erithacus rubecula. The sequence continues at coordinate 14,522,756 of NC_136669.1, forward strand.
AACTGAACCAATAGCCCAGGGAGAAAACTGGCTTTAAGCTGAAGGAGGGCAGGTCTGGAGAAAAAATTTGGAAAAAATTCTTCCCTCTGAAGGTGGGCAGGCCCTGGCACAGAGTGCCCAGAGAAGCTGTGGCTGCCCCTGGATCCCTGGCAGTGCCCAGGGCCAGGTTGGAACAGCCTGGGATAGGGGAAGGTGTCCCTGCCCATGGCAGGGCTGGAATGAGATGGGCTTTAAGGTTCCTTCCAACCCAAAGAATCTGAGATTCTGGGATTCTAGGACATGATGAGTTTGATCCATTCATGTACCTTCTGCTGAGAGTCTCATCTTCTCCAGCAATTGCATTGGAAAGGGTTAAACAAGAGAGGAAAGGAAAAGGGAACAGCTCCATTAGGATGGACATTCTGGCAGGGTTTTTTATAGCTTTGACCTACAGAACTTTCATAAGGGGAACAAATATTGCCTCTTCACTAATAATGAGTTTTGCCTGCTTGCTTCCATTTGTAACAGGGGAGGCAGGGATGTGAATTGCTCTGGGTATAAGCAGCCCAGCTTATTGCAGTGGCCAGTGTTACCCCTGGCTATCAGCACACTCTGCCCAGGGATGCTTCTCAACAAGAAATGTGTGCAGACCCAACCCACAGCTGATAGTCAAAGGTGCACACACTGTGTCTGTCCATGTAGAGCAGCAGTTCCTGTCCTCCCCCAGCACATTTGCACTTAAGACACTCTGCTTTGCCTACAGCTGAGGAAATGGGCAGAAATAGATTTTACAGCTGTTAGTGCTGGGGACAGGTTTCTTCGGCCTTTTCTTTTTTTCCCTATTTATTATTTTCTTACAATTTTTCCTGCAAGCATGTGCCCTAGCCTTTTTCCTAAACTTCCTATGGATGCTTCTGTGTACAGGCATTTTCCCCTTCTGCTTGAGCAATCTGATACTTTGAAATTAATTTGACAAAGATCTCCAGGATTAATTCTAATGAACTCTTAGCTCAGCACCACTTTCCAAGAGCTCCATCTCTGTAGGCACTGGGGGTTCATCCCTCACCACTCCATGAGCTCCAGGCAGTTAAAGCAAGCTGGTGGCACAGGCAAACTCCCAGAAACTCAAATGCTTTTTCAGCTTTGACCAAGTAGTGACTCTGTGCATGAGTTTTGCTGTCTCTCTTTCCTTTTGTGGCTGGATTCTGTGCTGTGAATTACAGTTTTCTTTCCTAGAGCTGCTTGGTTGGTTCCAGCAGAGCTGAACCCTTTTACTAGAGAGAGATGTCCTTCCATTTCTCTCCACTGGCCAAGCTTTCCCTGCCTGTGTAAGCCCCCATCCCTGGGCATCTCTCATGGTCTGTGCTCTGAGCCACATCATTTCTCTGCCACCTTTTTGGTCCTTTGGAGACTGTGCTATGCATCCTTTTCATGCATCATGTCTTGCCCACACCGGATCAATCCTGTGGACTTCACCTGTCTCCCTGTCCTGAGTGCTTCACTGGGATGGTATTTCCAAGGTCTGACATGTTCTGTCACCCTTTGTACAGTTAATGTGTCTGTTCACATCCCTGTCTTCAAAAGGTCAATGCAGCAACTGGGGACCACAGTCAGATTTTTTCTAGGCACAGACTTGGGGTGGTGGTTGAAGTCAAATTAAAAAAGATTAACTCAGCCCAAGGAGACTTAATTGAAAACGGTAATGAGGAGCTCTGTGGTGTGATCCTGTCATGCTGGGACTTGGTTCCACTGGGTGGTTTCAGGTGACACCAGGTTTAACATAACACACAGCTGTGAGCTGAGGGCTTGTAACAGGTACAGCTAAACTGGTCTATTCCAGAGGAGCTCCTGGAGTCCCAGTGCATCCCTAGTGCAGTACTAGATGGAGGTTTAAATTAGATATTAGGAAACTTCTTCATTGGAAGGGTGGTGAGATGCTGGCACAGCTGCCTAGGGCAGTGGTGGAGTCACCATCCCTGGAGATGCTCAAAAGCTCTGTGGTTGTGGCATTTGGGGACATGGGTTAGTGGTGGCTTTGGAAGTGCTGGGTTAAGGTTGGACTCGATGATCTTAAAGGTCTTTTCCAAATGAGAGAATTCCATGACTCTGAGATTCTGTTGCTGTCTGCTGTCTCTCCAGCCACTGTCCCCTCCACTCTGGTGTGTAACACGTGCCCCTCTCATTCCCCCAGCTCTCGTGCTGCTGCTTGTCTGCTGCTCTGCTTGGCAATGATTCTGGTAACACCCCTTGCCAAGCTCAATTTGTTAATGTTGGGGGATGCTGGAGAAGGATAGGCAGCCTTGGCAAGCCAGGGAGGGATTCTGATGCTGTGAGGAGCAGGACTGATGCTTCCCTTGCTGCTGTCCCTCCTTCTCCACACAGATCAACCCCCTCTCCTACGGAGGTGTGGTCCAGACCTACAGACTGCCCACCTACAGCTGCTATCCCAGGGACTCCTGGGCATCTCTCTGCAAGAAACTGTTCCTTGGGGAGCTCATTTACCCTTGGAAACACAAAGGAGACAAGCAGAACTAAATACAGTGGAAGAACTTAGGAACTTGACCTGGAAAACATGCCGACTCCTAATGCTTTGGGACCAAAGGCTGCTCAGAGCCAGCAACTGCTCCATCTCTTTAAATAGATTTTCATAACATAGGAAGGGCTGAATTTTTAAAGGCAAGTATTTTTAAACATTATTTTTCAACTTTCTCTTCCCTTACACTGTGTTTGTACATTATGCTAATGATTATTTTGGAAGCAAAAAGTTAAACTCGTCAGTGCCTCATGAAATCAGCACTCAGTGTCATGGAGGAAGCAGCTTCCAAATGTTTTGGTGATGAATTTCTCCTTCCACGTCAGCTCACAGGGCTGTAGCAAAGCAGCCCCTCAGGTGGATCAGAGCCACAATGCTGTGGTGCCTTCAGCCAGAGCATGTTTTGGACCTTTTGTGCTTCAGCCTTCAAGCCAGCTGATCAAAACCATGTGGAGAATCAGCTCATGAAGTCCTGTGCTGAAAACTGAACATCTGGGTGTCTGAGTTCATGGGATATTTATTAATTTCTTCTGAGGGCTTGCATTCAGTCTCACTGCAGCACCAGAGAAGGTGTTGAAAGAGTGAGGCTGGGAGCCCAGAAGCACAGACTGTTGTATCATGATTCTGTGATTTCTCTTAAGGGAGTTTTTTGCTTTGGCTTTCCATGTCCTGGTCTCATTTTGATGTGTCTCCTCTCTCTTGGAAAGGGTGCTTGTGTACTGAAGGGTGATGTCCCACTGGGCATGCTGTGGTTGTATCAAATTTAAATACAGTCCTTACCCAAAATACACTTCCTCCAGCTCTGCTCATTCCTCTGCCCCAGCTCAAACAAGGAGTCAGTGTCACTGTACCCTGCTTTTTGCACTAGCAGGTGAGGGTTGTGCTGGATCCTGCCCCTTTTGCCCTGGCCAAGGAGCCAAAGATGGAGGAGGAAGAGGAGAAGGTGCTGTGGTTGCAGTGCCCAGCCCTTCTCTGCATGGCTGCCTCTGTATTCCAGTGGGTGTTGGCAGGGCAAGGTGCCCTGGGGCTTTAGGAGCCTTCAGTCAGCACTCCCAGGGACAGGGTCAGAGTTTCCTACCCCTGCCCTGTGTCTCATCCATGTGCTGGCAGCTGTTACAGAGGAGAAGGGTTGTGCCCCCCTGCTTTAAGACATCCCTGGCTGGATGTATTTTGGTTGTCTGGAGCTGCTAAAGGCCTCTCATGGTGCAGTCACTGCCTCTACAGGCAAAGCCTGGGCAGGAGAGAAGGAAGCTCTGCAGGCAGGTGCAGGAAAAGCTCCAAGGCCATCAAGGTTTCTCAGGGCCATGTGAGGGAGGTAGGACTCCATGGGCACTACATGATGCCCTGTCACCTTGAGCCGGGGCACATCGCTGGGGAAAGCCAGTGTGGAAAACCCCCCCACCATCTGCCACTGCAGGCTCTGGCTGGGACATCCTTGCCTGCAGAAACTGGAGAGAGCTTGTTCTTTGATGATCCGTGCTTAAAACTCCTGTGCAACATCTTCTTGTCTTGGGATTATCACTGCCTGAGAAATTCTCTGCACTCCAGGTGGGAATAACTGCAGGCTGTGATCCATTTAGAGGATGAATGGTCTAAATAACATTTTCTCTTCAGCTGAAGTCAGAGTCATGAGCCTCATCCTCACCTGGTACAGAGCAGGGCAGGTTTACACCTCACCTCCCTCTGTCTTTCCTCTGGAGCTTCTAAATGATATCCCCTGGTTCCTCCCACACTTCACAGTTCAGTTTGCTGACTGCTGTGAGAAACTTTGTTATTTTTGGTCTTGTGAAAGTAATGTTTCTAATACCCTGGCTTTTAAAATCTTTCTGTGAGACCAGACAGTTCATGATGGTCCTGATCATGGTCCTTGGGGATCAAATGCCATGAAAACCAGCAACTGTGACCTTCCTATTGGGAACCTGCCAGATGTATCAGATGTTCCAGTGTTGGGTTTGTTTACTAAAGGCTGATACTGACTCTGGGGTGGGGAAATATGGAATGGAGAAAAAGCTCCTCCTCAAACCTGAGATGCTGAGTCTTCTGCAACAGAGAGCCTTGAGCAGCCCAGCTGGGCAGTGGCAGCTCCTTGTGGCTACTGTTCCCCTGTGTCACCTGAGCTGGTGCCTGAGCTGCCTCTCTGCCCCCACACTGGGTGTTCTCCTTGCACCCAGTGGTGTCTGAGCATCTGAGTTGTCCTGCTGGATGTTTGCCAGGTCTCTCCTCTTCCTTTCCAGCCCCTGCTGTGAAAGAGTCTTCCCCCACCCTTTTCCGACTCTGTGCAGAGACATTACAACAACACAGCAGACATCCTGCTCAAGAGCACTTGACCTTATGTCATCTCTCTAATTAGAAGTTAGGATCAGCCTCATCTTCCAGGGCAGCACAGACTGGCCCAGCACTGACATTTCCTCAGGGAAGAGGCTGCTGCTAAGGCTCTGGCTCTGATTTATCCTCAGATCCATATTATCCAGAGCAGCCATTGGATGAGAAATAGTTAAAAATTCCAGATCTCCCATTCCTACCACGCACCCCTTATAGCAGGCAGCAAGGAGGCTTTGCCAGCATTACTCAAAGACTCTAATCTTACAGACTTTTTTTAATTCTACATTTTCTTATTATTATTTCTCTCACCTTTTGGTTCCCAGTGCTGCCATAAACCCCCTCTTTACTTAGGCAGGGGGTTTTTGAAGGAAAATGTCATTCACTGTGTGAAAACTCTATCCTAGAGAGAAATTCTGCCTTGGAGAAATCCTTTCTTCCCCAATCAGTACAGCATGTGACAATGCTGGAAGGAAACCTCAGTGATTACACTGCACTGAAGGCTCTGGTTATGGGTTTGGGAGTTTTCCCTGATGCTGCAGCTGCACTGTGCCCTGTTCAGGCCCACACAAAGACTCTTGCACAAATGTATAACCCGTATGTTGACTTTCATTAGTGTAAGGCAGGAAAATCTGCATTTCACCCTGCAGAGAACAAGCTGTTTTCCTTCTGCCCTGTGCTGCCTCTTTCTGCTGCTCCAACACCATCTTCTTGCTTAACTCTAGCCCTCAGTGATTAATCCTTATGCTTAGACCTGCTGGTTACACCATCCCAGGAAACTGGTGGAGTTTGTGATGGTCTGTCTGGTGCAGCCTCTGCTCACACAGGGCCACCCAAGGCTGGTTGCCCAGGACTGTGTCCAGATGGCTTTGGGATATCTCCAAGCATGGCAACTCCAACACCTCCCTGGACAACCTGTGCCAGTGCTTGGTCACCCCCACAGTGAAAAGGTGTTCCCTGCTCTCAGACAGGGTTTGATGTGTTTCAGTTCATGTCCCCTTGTCCTTGTGTTGTGCAGAGCTTGGGGACACTGTAACTCAGACTGCCTCAGTGAATGTGAACATTAGCAGCCCTGTTTCCCCTCTTCAGGGGCTGCTCAGCAGCCTCTTTGCCTTCTGTGGGCTAAAGCCTTGGGTAGGGGGGTGCCTGTTTATTGACTCAGATCCCTGATCTGCTCCTTGGTTCTTTTCTGGACTTCATAGCAGAGAGCACTTTCTCTCCAGCCACACTCCTGCCTGTGCTGAGCTCACAGTGGGAGCTCTGGGGGCTTGGGAAGCAGAACCCCAAATTTGGCTGTGTCCAGGTCTGCAGGGTCAGGGAACAGCCTAAGTGTGGAGCTCTGTGGAGCAGGTTGAGTGTGCTGTGCAAGCACAGGGGATGGGTCTGGATCTCAGCTGATCCTCCACATGACAGGAGGCCACAGGGCTTTCCAGCTGGATTGGGAGTTTTGAGTGCAGGAAAAACATGTTCAGAGCAATCCACATAGGCAGCTAATCTGCCTTTCTGGGTGAGAACAGAGCCCACCACTTTGCCTCTGGCTCACCATTTTGCATTAGGAGTTGCTGCAAGTCTGTCACCTTTGGTTCCAGTCCTTATCTATGCCTGGGCCTCAAACCAAGAATGCTCAGACTCCCCACTTACCATCCCAGCAAGCTAAACATGAGGAGTGTTCCTGCACTGATCAGTGCTGCAGGTGACAGAACACTCCCCTGCATTCCCAGGCAGGTGCTGGGGCTGGGAGCAGTGGAGGTGTTTGGGGGAAGCTGCAGAACCCAGACCCAGCTCAGGGCAGGGATGGGCTGCAGCTCCTCTCCCAACCACTGTTATTTAACATCTGGCACTGGGGAAGTTCGTGAGAACTCAGTTCTTGTAATCAATCCTCTCACAGTGTTTTCTGCTTTTAAGTAAAGTTTTATAAAAGAGCACTGACTCATTGAGAGTTTCATTAAAAGTGTGTGTGTTTGTGAGTGAGGTTTGGCAAGGAAGTTAAAACCCAGTGTGCATTTCTCCTTCCCTCACGTGAACCACCATGCTCAAAGTGCTCCTGCAGCAGTGACACAGTTTGTTTGAAATGTCACCACTCACCCCAGTGAAGGTGACTTCCTTCCCACTGCAGCCCTGATGTGAAACACAGACCAGTCCCGTGCACCAGTCCAGGAACAAGCCTGGCTCAGGAGCCACCCTGGCTTCAGGCTCATCACAGCTCCAGCTGTGCTGGCCAGAGCAATGGCAGCCAGCAGGACAGTGACAGTGACAATGTCAGCAGTGCCAGCTGCAGTGGGCATGAGGGGTGCTGCACATACCAGTGCTTGTGTGTGAGTTTAGGGATGGAGAGCTTTGTTCTGCTGATAGGTTTTATTGGTTAATTCAACCTTTTAATCAGAACTTACATGGATCTAGATGACACTGGAATAAAGATGTTGGGAGGAAAATCAAGCCCTTCTGTCTAGTTTGACTTGCTGCTGAGCACGGTGTGGCTGTCAGCAGCACAGGGATGGGGCAGAGCAGCTGCTGGAGGCTCAGCTGATCCAGGCAAGCTGTTCATCCCCATCCCAGGCGCTGGCTGGGCAGTTCCTCAACCTCTGCTCTCTCACAGAGGGGTATTTCAGCACTTGTCCAGCTGTAATTGTTCTGCCAAGGCCAAGCCACAAAGCTTGTGCAAGGAGGATCCAATGAATGCCATCTCAGGCCTGGGAGATAGTTGAGGTGATGCTCCTCCAGTTCTAGGTGTTCCTGTGATTCAGAGAGGGGTTCCTTGGTTTCCCATGAGCCTGCCCATGTGGCGTGTTCAGTGTGAGGAGACAGGATGGGGGACAATCCTCTGCAGCACAGCACAGTCCAACAGGAGCCCAAGCTGGGCCTGGGAATGACTGGTCCTTCTTGCCACTCCTTCCTTCCTCACACCAGAGCAGTCACTCCCTTGAATTCCATTCCTTTCTCCTTTTCCCTCTCCCAGCTGAATGCATGGCTGTGACAAAGTCCCCACATTGCAGCAAGTCCCTGCCAAGGTCACTTCCATGCCAGGACCCTCAGGCACTCTGCCTCCCACCTCTTGCCACAATTCCCACCTGTCTGGGTTCTGTTTGATTTCCACCATCCCACCAAAGACAAGAGAAATCCCCTGAATGAGTGAACCATGAACAGGGCTTTGCTGGCCCTGTGGAGCAGTAGGACTGAAACCCAAGGACTGAGAAAAGAGAAATAAAATAGAAGAGATTCCTGCCCATCCTCCTCCTGTCCACTTCCACTGCTTTGGATCCAATGGACTGTTAGACAGAAATGAGGCTTTTTTCTCCTCCTGGGGAAAACAAACAAACATAGGTCCCCCCTCTCCCCTTCTGTGTTCCACTGATCAGGCTCTGCCCTGGGGTAGATGTTTCTCCACAGGCTTTATCCTCCAAGCCCCTTTACCCTGGGAATGCAGAGGCCAGGAATGGCAGTGGCTGCAGAGGACATCTGCTCTTTGGGTTTGCTTTAGCTGCTGTTGTGTTTTCCTCTCTCAATGCTCTCAGCAGCAGCCGTGGGAGCTGGGAGAGGGCACAGAGGGGGCTGTGTTTGGCCCCTGCCAGTGCAGAAGCCTGAGCAGCTGAGGGTGAGGATTCCCTGGGCCCACAGGTCACAAAACCCTCACCAGAACAGGCCCCCAGAGGGATTCACAGCTTGTGGCTCCAGGGCAGCACAGGAGCTCAAGCCCTCAGGCTGTGGGAGAGGAGAGGGAGTCAGGGCCAGACCGAAGAGGGGGCAGCTCCCCCATCCCTGTGAGTGTGCAGGGAATGACCCTGGAGCAAGTCCAGGGAGGGCAAGGGCTGGGGCCCCTCTGCTCTGGAGCCAGGCTGGGAGAGCTGGGGGTGCTCACCTGGAGAGGAGAAGGCTCCAGAGACACCTCAGAGCCCCTTCCAGGGCATAAAGGGACTGCAGGAGAGCTGGAGAGGGACTGGGGACAAGGGATGGAGGGACAGGACACAGGGAATGGCTCCCACTGCCAGAGGGCAGGGATGGATGGGATATTGGGAAGGAATTGTTCCCTGGGAGGGTGGTGGGAGTGGGTGGTCTGTGATGTCCCCTCCAACACAAACTATTCCATAATTCTATAAAAACATTGCCCCTCAATCCATCCTGTCTCCCTCTCCATCCATGAGAGACCCTCTCCTGTCTTTCCCAGGGCTCCCTGGCATGAGCAGCCACCAGGAGCTCCCCGAGGAGCCACAGGATCCTTGCAGGCTGAGGGGTGGTGCTCACTGGGCTGGGGAACATGGGTCATTGAGACAGGATTCCCTGGAAGCAGCTGGGCTGGGAACATCGATGGTGAAATGCCCAGCTCTGGAAAGATTAATAGGATGCTTTGTTCAGCACAGGGATTTGTCAGAAATGATGGCAGGGAGAGGATCCTCCACACCTTCCCTTGGGAATCCCCAGTGGTTGGGTTTGGGTGTGGTTCCTCAGGGATGTCAGGCCAAGGGACTGCACTGGAGAATGTCCAGGAGTCATTGGAACAGGCTCAGCCTGGCACCTACAGCCCCACTGCCATCCCCATTCCCTAGGGACATGCCAGCTGTCACCATGGCTGTCCCCTGCCCCACCGAAAATGGGGTGCACACACCTCCCACACCAAGAACCTGCTGCCTGCCATAAATGGATGCTCACCCACCTGGATGCCCCCAAATTGTGGGTGCCCCTCTTTCTGGAGGAGGACACCTGTATGCCCGCCCTCCCTCCCACCTACCTACCCAGCTGGACACTTCTCACGCATGGATGCCTCCAAATCCTGGGTGCCGCCTCTTCTTGGATGCCCCACACACCTGGATGCCCTCCCACATGGATGCTCAGCTCACAGCCGGATGCCGCCCTTTCCTGGTTGACACCTGAGTGCTCCGCACACACGGATGTTCCCCAGTCCCGGTCCCCCGGTACCGGCTGCTCCCCCCGCCCGACTCGCTATCCCATCATGCCCCGCTCTCCGCAAGGCACGCCGGGAGCTGTAGTCCGCAGCCGCCCAGCCATCCGCTGGCCCGGCCCCGCGCTCTGAGGGGCGCGTCGGGGCGGGCGCTCCTGATTGACGTGTGACTGAGCCTATGGGAGCAGCGGATTTGTGGAGGAGGCTGAACCGTTTTCGATTGACGCACGGCTCAGCCTATGGGAGCGGCGAGAGCGGGGCCGAGGCGCCGCCTGGGCTCGGGCGGACGCGGCGGCTCCGTGAGGCGGGGGCGGCCCGGCTCGGCTGAGGTGGGTGGCGGGCCCGGAGCCGGGGCTGACCCGGAGCGGTGTGGCGGCCCGGCGGGGCGGGGCGGGCTCGGGGTCCGGTGGGGCGGTGGCGCTTTGTGCGAGTGGGAGGGCGGAGCGGGGCCGTGTCAGCGGCGGGGGCGCTGCGGGGCCGGGCCGGGCCGGGCCCTTCCTCCGCCCCTCCACCTCCTCCTCCTCCTCCTTGTCCGCCGTAGGTCCCAGCGCGGCCCCGGCGGAAGATGCGCGGCCGGCGGTGAGCGGCGGCGGGGCAGAGGCCACAGCCCGAGGCTGGCGGGCGGAGGATGCGGGCCGGGCCGCCCCGCCGATGAGAGGCAGGATGGGCACCCAGGGCAGCCCGGTGAAGAGCTACGATTACCTGCTCAAGTTCCTGCTGGTGGGCGACAGCGACGTGGGGAAGGGGGAGATCCTGGAGAGCCTGCAGGACGGCGCCTCCGAGTCCCCCTACGCCTACAGCAACGGTAAGGGGGGCTGGGGGAGCCCGGACCGCAGGACCCCCATCGCTGTCACACCCCCATCGCTGTCACCTCCCCCCGCCATTGCTGTCACCCGCATCCCGCGGGGACTCCCGAGGGCCGTACCCCAGCGCCGAGCTGGCGGGCAGGGAGGGGTTGTTTTGCTTTTTCCTTTGTTTTTTTGGTTTTTTTTTTTTTTTTTTTTTTTCATTAACCGGGAGCGCAGCGCGTGGCAGGCAGCTCAGAGGCCTCCTCAGCTCCTCGAAAATCTCCCCGAATCTGGAGGAGAATGTGGGCAGAGGGGCTGGTGTCTGATGTAATCGCTGGATGCGCAGCCGGACCCTTCCCAAGCGGTCCCGCTTTCAGGGCAAGCCTGCCCTCCCTGTTCCCGGCTGCCACAAGCACCGAGCCGTTCCCAGAGGAAACAGGGGCTGTAACAAAAGAACTGGAGCCTGATTCCCAGCCCGGAGCCGCTCTGGCTCGGTGACTGTGCCGGGAGCGGCCGGGTTGACTGATCTACCTCCTGCCAGCATCCAGGTTCCTAATGGAGCCCATGACAGACCATTAAGTACGATATCACAAGCCCGTAATTAAGAGGCAAGGAGCAGCGCGGTGCATTTCCTGCAGTTACAGTGTAGCACGGCCTGGCGGGGTGCGGGTCCTGCTGTGGGTTTCAATCTGTCATCCTTCCCCCTGCTCCGTGCACAATAACATCCCCAAGGGCTCAGACCCTGCATCATCGCTGTGGCCCAAGGCAGGAGCAGGTGGTGACGAGTTCAGTCTGTATCAGGAACCTTTTGGGAATCGGGAGCTTTTTGGTGCTGTGCACTGGCCAAATTCGGAGCATGCAGAGCAGTGTGGCTCCAACCACACTCGGCCCCTGGAGCCCCACCAGCTCTCCAGGAGCTGATGCCAGTGCACACCTGCTCCACGGAGCTCCACGGGGAGCTGGTGACTCAGAAGTGGAGCTGCCTGAACTGGGAGCAGCGCTTCAGGAAGGAGAAGGCGTTGGTTTCGTTCATCTCCTGGGGTGTCTGACTGGGCTGGTGTGGTTTGCCTTCGAGGAGGTGGTGGGTGCTTTAGAGCTTCCCTGAAGAGAGTTTGTGTTTCTGGAGAACCTGCCTCACCTGGGAGCTGTGGAACTGCTCCGTGGGGTTCGTGTTTACTATGCAGAGTGTAACGGGGTGGCTGTTTTAAGTGAAGTGTTACATTGGAATTGTCTCCTGATTGACGTGGGTCTGAAGCAGACAGAGGAGGAATAAGGAGTGAGTTACATAGGGTCTTTGGTCCCAAAGAACAGGGATTTTGGCCATGACTACAGACCTTTTGTCTCAGAGCCCACTGTTCTGTTCATTACCAGCTAAATACCAGCATCTTTTTGTTGGAAAAAGAGATCTCAGTGAATAATTTCAGAACCTTCCCTTGTCCTCTGTGGGCAATTGAGCCCATTCCCAATTAGAGAATTAGGTCACATACTGTTGTTTCACAGTAATATATGCTCTGATAGCCTCTGCTTCTGTTGATTCTGGGAAGCGATGCACCTTTAGGATAATCAGCTGGAGTGGCTTTGATATCCAAGTGAATTTGATCCTGCTGATGCTGCTGACAGCCTTGGCAGTGGAACTCCCTGTGTCTCTGGCACAGCTGGGACGTGCTGACAGGCCATGCTGCTCCCCTGCCCTGACACAGACCTTCCCCTGAGCAAAGCCTCTTGGATTTTGGGAACAGCTCAAGCCTGGCATCCTCTTTGACACATACCTAATGCCATCCCAAAACAGCAATGCCAGAATGATATGTGGAGGTTCTGTTTGTAAATCTGCTTGGAAGCACGTTGTGCTTGTCCTCATCCCCTCCCAGATCTCTCATTCCAGTTTTAAAATGGGTGTTGTATCATCTGTCAGTGTTTTGGTCAGTGCAGAAAGCACAACTTGCCTGTGCTGGTGTGTGCTTTGGGCTGCTCTTGTGGTGGGGACATCTCATGTGGAGCTCAGGTCCCTGACTTTGGCAGGGAGGGGAGAGAGCATTAGCCTTCTCTGTCTGGCTGGGGTCTGCTGCTTTTGCTCTGTTGTGTGGAAACAATTGTAAGCAGCCAGGTTTTGTGATGCAGCGTGGAATGGATTGTCTTTCCAGCTTGGGGAAGGCACACCCTTAGAAAAGAAGCTCTGTAAATGTAGGTCTGTATTTTAGCTGCTGTTACCCAGCCTATTAGAAAAGGGATTGAGGAATTCCTCTCTACTCTGTGGGCATCTGGGTGTTTGATTAGCACACAATTGTGAGATGAGAAGCCCTTTTTCTGTTGGCTTTTAGGTGCTGTAAGCAACCTCTGCCTGCCTCTGTCCAGTATCTGAGAGCCTTGGATGCAGTGAGAGCTGTGTCTGTCACACAGCACTGTAGGTGCTTCTGTCCATCCTTTTTAAGGGTCCCTGAACAGAAGTGTCACTTCTCAGCACAGCCCTGGAGTTTGGCACCTCATTCTAAATCGGGCACATCTTAAATTAGCCCCTGCAGTTCCGGTGGTGCATAGCGTGGCCTCAGCAATGTCCTTTCTTTAAATTGCTGGCAAAATAAACCTGCTCTGTGGGAGCAGAGGTGGTTGTTACTCCTGGTGCAGGAGATGTGAGTGATGCCCTGACCATTGCTGCACTGAGTATGGAACTTTTAGTGACATAAGGGTGGCATTTGAAGATGAATTTGAGGTCCAGCTGTCACTTGTGTGTTCCTTACTAGGCTGATGCTGGAGCTATGGAGTGTATCAGTCTCCAGGAGCATCAGCCAAGCACAGTCCCTGTGAAGAACAAGGAGTGTTGCTTTTGTGCTGTGGCTGGATATTGTAACTGAATTTGACTTAGCTTTTGCTTTTTCTTGGCCATCCACAGAAGACCCTGAATTAAGCCTTCCTACTATTGTTTTGACAGGGAGAACATTAATGCTCTTCTGGGCTTCCAGTGTTGTCTTTCTTCCCAGCTTTCACCCTCCCTTTCCCAAATCTGTAGTTGTGGTGGCAGGATGCTGTTCTTAGAGCCTCACTGCTGTTCTGGACAGCTGGAGGATCTCACCTGGGAACCAAAAATGCTGCATTTTTCCTGAATGCCCTCTGCTGTCAGTGCTGACTCCTTCTCCCCAATGCAGGGAGGGGCTGCTCTGGCCCCCGTGGCTCATGGCAGGGGGTTACACCAGGCTTGGAGTGAAACTGTGCTTTACTTGTGGATATGAGTCCCCTACACAGATCACTTTGGTCTTTAAACAGCTCACTTGGGTTCTGTCCCCATCCATCCCCAAGTACTGCATCAGGACAGAATTGTCTGTGCTCAGAGGGTGGTTTGGGACATGAGATGTGGTGGAGCTGCACATGAGAGCAGGGGCGGTGTGCGTGCTGCGCGTTAGGGGCACGAGGCTGCTCCTCACCTGAGGGACCCGTGGCTTTGTCACCATGGTGTCACACATCCACTCTGGAGTAGCTGGTTATTCATGTGCTGAAATGATCTCACCCAGCAGGTTTGTTGGCTTGCAGGAGCCCTGGCTGAGTCAGGGCAGTGCTCAGCAGGCATGAGGACTGGTGCTGCCTATGGGACAGTGCTGGTGCCCCAGAGCAGGGCCAGGGCTGCTGAGGGTGATGTGCTCCCTCCTCACATGTTGGAGGGCTTTTTCTGCAGCTGCCTTCCCCCTCACCTGCTGCTATTCCCACAGGAAAGCAGCAATGTGTGTTAGGGAGAGAGTAGAGTGTGTTTTGGAGCAGATGGCTTTGACTGGGAAGGGGGTGGATTTTATTTTTATTTTTCCTGTCCTCAGCTTGTATTAAGAAAGTGATGAGGATGCAGCCAATGTCCTCACTCTGATCTTGCAATGAGCACACAAAAGCTGAAATGAGGGCCCTGCCCTGCACAGAGTTGGTGCCGACACCAGTTCTAATGCAGTGAGCCCCAGCAGCAGCCTGTCCCTTGGCTGCATTTTAGTACCTTTATTCAAGCACCATCCTTACATGCTCTGTATCCCACTGCTATGCAGACCCCAGGCAATGGCAGGGAAAAGGCACCCAAAATGCTCAATGCAATAGCTGCTGCCAGGTTTTATGGTTCAGGTGAAAACTGCATCTTTCCCAAGAGCTTTTCCCCCATAGCAGAAGTGCAGGAATTCAGCTCCTGGGCAGCAGCAGCAGCAAGCCCATCAGGGTTGGGGCTCCATGCCAGGAGCAAGGGCTGGGGCAGTGCAGCTTCCTGGGCAGGAGGAACAGGAGAAGCAGCTGAAGACACTGCCCAGCCCTCAGAAGTGGTCAGTCCCCTCCAACTGCCACTGTTTGCCTGGGGACTGCTCTTAATTACCAGATTGTTCATTTGAGTGATCTACAGCTTTGGTTGTCTTTTCCCTCTGGTTATTTCTGTGCAGCTGTCTGAATCTGGAGATCCCCAAGATGTCTCTTTCAAGTCTTCCTTTACAACAGTTCCTCTCCCAGAATGTCCTGTGACCCCTCAGGCACTGCTCTGCAACCAGAAACTCCCCTGGCGATTCCATGGCCAGGAGATAATGTGTCCCACAGTGGCATGTACAGGCAGGGAGTGCAGAGACACTGTGTCATCCTCCTTGCTGCTGTGGAGGGCATGTGAAGGGATGTTTTCCAGTCCAAGAATGACCATGAAGATTGTCTCCTGCTTCTGATCTGCAGCCTCCATGGGGCTGCTTGTTTGGCTGCAGGTCCTGCTGCACTGGTTCACTTTTCACAGCCTTAAAATGTGTGTAGCTGAGCAGCTCTGCTCTAAACTTGAACTCGTGTAAGCACAGGACCTCTCCATACTGCCTCACCCTCCTGAGCAGACAAGAATTGCTGGGAGAGCCCCTGTACAGTAAAACCTCACACAGGGCCAGCACTGATGTAGTGGCACCTTCAGGGCATAGACATGAGAGCTATAGGTGTTTAGCTCAGGTTTCAGATGGCAGTTGAGTGCTCATCCTGGTGCTGCTGTGCTGTCAGGACTCTATTTGGCATCAGCAGGGAGGGAAGCCTTGGTTCTGGTGCTGCTTTGCTGCCTCCTCCTCCTCCTCACCTTGCCCAGTCCCACATGCTCTGCTGGAGCAGCACTGTCCCTGTTGATGGTGACACGAGCTGGTCGGGCTGCCTCGCTGCTTCAGCTGCTGCACACCAGTGGAAACTGCTCTTTGTTTTCTGGCAGGATTGTATTCTTTGGAATAATGTTTGGAATAATGTTTCAGTTTGAGGCTTTAGCACTCTGTTGCAAGGAGGATTGAGGCCAAGTGTTCCAAGTGCATCCCAGCCATCACGTTCCTGTAGTGGCTGCACAAGTGATGTGCAGGAAATGTTTGAGCTGGACTGTGCTGGCCGTGCTCCTGGAAACCTCTTTGGATGCCTTGCAGAGTGCAGAGTGGTTGTTGCAGCAATTCCTGCTGTCTGCCAGCACTTGCATCAGTGTCCTTCAGGGATGTTCACTTCCCTGTCATCAGAGATGCAAAGCTGATCTCATCAGAGCAGGCAACTCAGAAACAGCTCCAGCATCTCTTATTTCTCCAGTGTTTACTACATAACCTTTGAGTGAAGAATAGTTCCAAACATCCAGTGCTGAACCTACAGCTCTGCTTGTTGTGGGACTAACCAGCTGCAGTTTAAACTTATATTCCAAAACAAAGCCAACAAACAAAAAAATCCCCATCAAGCCAAAACCCAACCCCCAAACTGAGTGCCTGGCAGGTTTGGTGTCTCTCTCTAGTCAGGATTAGAGGCACACAACAGTGTAGGTTGTTATGTGTGCAGGATTTTTGAGGAGGGTTGTGGGGCGTTTTGGGTTTTATAACGCTGGGGACCTACTCTGCAAAGTTCTGGATGGCACTGCAGAGTTTCACCACCTCTAATCCCTCTATAAAAGCTGTGCTTTTATGGCTGTTAATGTGTTCCAGAGCCCTGAGTGCACAAAGGTGATGTGAGCTGAGCAGTACAAAGCTGAAATGGGTGGAATGTTCTTCTAATAACTGGGATTTAAAGTTTCTCTGTGTTTTTCGTTTGTAAAAAGTAGGCAGGTTTTGCTCTCTCCAGATTCCACACCTCTCCTGGTGTGGGGGTTTTTGGTTGGTTCAGTATTTAAACTGCATGGAAAAACAATGGAAATTCATCTCCTCCTTCAGCTTTTGTTTCCAGCTGTTCCCTGGCATGTTTTCCTCTGCAGCCTTGCTCTCTCAGAAGAGCATAGCATCTTTCCATTGCACTTGAGAATAGCTATGCTCTGAGCTGAGGCTTTGAGCTATGGTTTTATAATCTTGCTGGTTAAAATCTGGCTTGCTTTCCCTTTGCCCTCACTGTCCCCTGGCACTCCAGCTCGAGCTCTACAGGAGCATTATGTCATATCAATTCCTGTGTGATTGCAGGTAATGCAGGAGGAAGGAAGCTCCAATGTGAAAACCTTCAGCTTTGTTTTGCTAAAGGCTTTGCTGGTAAGGTGAGACTCACCTGAAAGAAAATTACCCTGGGGCTTAGAGGGTGGTGGCTCAAGGCAAGAAACCTCCATGAAAGAGCCTGTTTCCTTCTGCAAAAGTTGTAGTAAATAGTGAGGTTGCAACATAGCTCGGAGATTGTTTGTTCCTCAGAGATTGTTTGCTCCTACAGAGCTTCTATTTGCTGAAAGTATTTTTACATAGCCACAGCTTTTTAGATTTTCTTCCTCTTTTCTCCTTCATCTTTGTTTCATTTCCATCAGCCAATCTAGATATTGTTAGATCATTTAAAAGCTTTGGCACCTGTTCTCCTATAAATGTAATACTTGAAATTCTTAATGTCCTGTATGTTCTGTGCAGTATCAGGCATTGAACTGGGACAAAAGTCCTCGTGCAATTCAAACATATTTGCTGCTTAAACTATGGTTAAGGAGGAGACAGGCAGACAGGGGACACTGAAAGGCTGGGCTTAAATGGCAGTTTAACAGAAGGTTCTGAGAATCTTTGGGGTAACCTTTTAAATAAAATGCAGAGTTTTTAAAAATATTTTCTTTTTAGGGATTTTAACTTGTTTCCAGCCCAACTGCTGGGTTCTTGGGCTCATTTGGGGGTTTTACTCCACCATTTGCCTCTCTGTGCAGGTGACTGCCCCTGCTCCCTGCTCTGCCCTGGGCACAGAAATGACCCTGTCTTGTTTCCTTTGGTACCAGCTGTAACAGGCCTTCCACCCATGGTTCTGGAGTGGAGGCTGAGTGGACTGGAGACACACCTAGATGGAAAAAACCCCAACCAAACAATGGACAAAGAAAATCCCCCTCACCCCATTTTGCCCATCGTTTATTTAATCTTAAATCCTCTCTTGTCCCAGTAGTTGTTATTGTCAAACTGCCTGAGTAACTTGGTGATAAAATACATCCAGGAAACTGCAGGCCTGTGCTATGGCACAAGGAGATGAAACTCTGTATGATGGATCTTATCTGAGGGCTTTACCTGTGCTACTCACCCTGCAAGCAAATGTGTTTGCTGTGGACACCTCTGTGGGTTGAGATACATTTTGTTCTTGTAGGGCTCATCTGTATTAAAAGGCTGAAATTCAATACTTTCTTCTATTTAAAAAATGTCAAATGCTGGCTTTTCCCTGGTGGCAGCAAAAGTGCTCCAGAGAGGCTGCTGGGGTAGCTGGAGTGAGATCTTTGTCCTGTAGGTCAGGAGGGGACCTGGGAGGCTCCAATTTGGGCTTTGAAAACCTGGCTTCAGGCTGGTGAGAGGTGCTGTGAGGCAGCAGAGTTTGTACAGATGTGTAGTGAGGTGCTTGCTGTGCCA
Source organism: Erithacus rubecula (assembly GCF_903797595.1). Taxonomy (NCBI): domain Eukaryota; kingdom Metazoa; phylum Chordata; class Aves; order Passeriformes; family Muscicapidae; genus Erithacus; species Erithacus rubecula. Next base: position 14,541,038 of record NC_136669.1, read on the forward strand.
ACAGGGCCAGCCCATCCTTCAAGGACGAGGAGGGAGGAATGAGCACACCTGCCAGGACCTGGAGGTCCCTGGAGATTTGTTGTTGTTGGAAACAGCACATGGAAAGGTGAAACCAGTGTTTGCAGCCATCCTGGTGCTTCCAGCATGGAGCAGCCCTTCCCTGCCATAGGGCTTGTGGTTGGTGCAGCAAGACCACATTTAGGAGCCAGAGAAGTTCCTGGGGAGTGGAATCTCTGTAGCTGTTCTGGGAACTCTGCAAGTGTCTGCTTAACCTGTCTACACCCAGCTGAAGAGCTGCAGCTCTCTCTGGGTGTTTGGGTGTGGAACATCTGTCTGGAGATGCTGTTTTGTTGCTGGCAAAACCTGGAGATGCCAGGTGGGGTGTGGATGGGGATCCCAGGGATCAAAGGCAGCCTCTGCAGGATCCCTGGGCAGATGTGCACCTGAGGCTGGCAGGCACCACAGGCTGCCCAGGCATGGTGTGGGGATGCTGTGCTCTGATGCTGCAGAGCAGTATTTCCCTGCACAGTGTCCACAGAAATGTAACTGTGGAGGGGTAGGATATTCAAAGTATTTTGGACAAATGCTTGGATTTTTTTGGGTGTTAGGGATTTTTTTTTGGTCTCCAAGCATATCTTGATGTTTGTATGGTCATCCAGCAACAATGCAGACTGTTATGGTGCCCTCTGATTTCCCTCACAATCTGCCTTTGTTTCTGTGTGCAGCTGTGTAATTTTTATGGAGATCTGAACTGCAAAGCATGAAGAAACTCTTTTGTTTGTTGTCACTTCTGTGCATAAAATCATTCTTGATTTTCTTCTAAAGCACAAATCCACTTCACATCCCTGATTCTGGACTGACTTTGGACTGTTTCTGGGATTTCCCGGGTGTCTGCTGAAATTGTTGGAGCTTTAGGAACAGATTTGCTCCTGGCTTCAAATGCCATTTTCTGATGCAATTGTCCCCCTTAAGTGTGCCCAGAACAGAGTTCCTCTGTGTGAGAACCATATAGCTGCTGAAATGCTGCTGGGCTTGGGCAGCCCATGGACAAATGAAATCTGCAAATCCGGGCTTCTTAGAGGTCTCCAAATCAGTGTTTTCCTTTTGTCTGGTTACAAAACCAAACAAGCAGTTATTTGCCAGATCCCCACCCACAGGCCCCCTGAGCTGGAGGTGAAGATGCCTGGGAACTGATGTGAGCAGACTTCCTGTGAAAGGCTTCCAGGCTAAATGGAAATCCCTCTCAGTTGAAATGAGGCGAGATGGAGCATGTTTTTCAGCAAATCTACAAATCTGGGTAACTAGAGATAATTGAAAGGCGTTTGTTCTCTCTCTGTGTTTCAGTGTGTGTCAGTACGAGGTGCTTAGCAGCTCGCTGGATTTCTCACAGAGCTGCCAAGCGCCGCAGCAGCTCCCCGGGGCTGGCAGAGCTCACAGGGCTCCCTCCTGCCCAAAGCAGCTCCCTCTCATCTCCCGCACACCGAAATAATGGGAAGCTCTGCTTGCCTCCCAGCAGCGAGAGTGGATTGTGTGTGAGCTGCCGTGAGCAGGAGGGGATGAAGGCAGGAGCAGGGGAGGAGCTGTGCTGGTCTCCTCCATGCCCAGTGGCAACTGAGACCTCTTGATCCTGTTCCCGAAGCTCACCTATAGTGCTGGACAGGATCACAGGGGTAAAATCACGTGCTTGCTGACCTTCAGTCCCAGCTTTGCAGGCAGGAGCTGGGCTGTTCTGCAGTGATGCTGTTGGGGAACTTCTATCATTCTGCTCAAAACAGAATAGTGATACTGTGAGGTAAGCTTTGACGCTGAAAGGCAGGGATCTGGGATGAATCCACGTGCGTTTGGTTGACCCCTGTTGTTGGTGATGATAATTTGTTTCTCTCTCTAAAGAGTAGGTAATTGAATGCATGACTCAAAGGGATGAGCTCATGTGTTGTTTGGAACGGATTTTTCCCGTGGCTCACAGCTCTGAGCTGACTAGTTAAATTGCTGCTGTTAATGTGCTGCTGTACACACTTTTTAAGGTTGGGTGACTTCATCAGCTGTTATTTGAATAGCTGGAATTCTCTTTTTTCATCTGTTATGTTGATGGCCTCATAGCACATTTTTTCTGAACGATTTAGTATCACTTACAAATGGCAGAGACTGTAACTACTCCTCTAAGCGCATAGTAGGAGCTGGGGTGCAAGATAATGCACCTGTACTATCTTCTTACAGATGTGTCTTGTTTTTAAAGTGTTCATGAAATGAGAGGATATTAACCCTGCATCTGTGGGTGTGTGCATAACCTGGGTGCTGGCCCCAGCAGCTGCCTTCTGCCTGGGAGTGGGTTTTGGTGTTGGATTTGTACATTTGGTTAAACCTGTTTGCTCTGAACATGCTTTCAGCAGCTCCTGGCCACCTGTGATTTCCATGCCCGTCTTCCTTGTTTGACTAGAAGTGAAGCAACAAGTCTTCCTCTATCAGCTTTTGCCCACAACCAACCAATTCTGAGAGGTGAATTCTGCCCTTTTACTCACGGGCTGGTGCAGGCTTGTAAAAAAACCCCAAACCAACAAAAGCCCAAAATAAAACAAATAAGACAAAATAATTTTAAACCACGTTTACAATGTATACTGGCTTTGTGCCGTGCTCTTGGAGCAACTTGGTCACTGGCCTAAGTCACTATAGGTGACATTTCATGACCATCCCCATCATAAGCAGTTCTTAAACAAAAATGTGCAGGATGTGGGGTGTGATGAGAGGTTGCAGTGAGCATGAACATGGTGTTGGGGTGTAGTCACTGTTGTCTGGTGGAATATGGTTCTGCTAGAAAATGAGTCCCAGGAGGTGAGTGCCCACTTTGGTGTGAGGGAGAGCCTGTGGAGAAGCTGGTGAGTTTGTGTGGCCCTGGCTGTGTGGCAGGAATGTGCTGTGGAGCTGCTCTGCAGTAGCTCTGTGGCTCCAAGCCTCACCTTGTGTTGTGCTCCCAGTGCACCCCCAAAGCTGGGCACTGGAGAGGCTCTGCTGGAAACTGCCTGTGGGTGACACCTGGGGGGCTGCTTCACCCTGAAATAACCTCACCAGAGGGTGTCAGTTCAGGGCTGCTCAAGCTCCTCTGCCAATGTCCATGCTGTCCAGATTCCTGCTGTGAGCCCCAGGTGTGAGTGTGGCTTGCTGTGGAGGTGATCTGGGGGCTTTGCCTCGATTTTGGGGTGAGGTTTTTGCATGCTGAAGACTGGGAGTGATGTTCTTATTCTGTAGCTGGTCTGCCAGCAGACCTGGAGCTATTATGCTCAGCTTTTGGCCTCAATTTTTCGACCCCCCCAGCACTTCTCCTCCTTCCTTTGTTCTCTTGGGCTTGTTGAGGATGGTGCTTAGCTGCATATTGCTGCTTCTGCCTTTTCTTCATACTCAGCAGGGATGTGGGTGTCTGGCCACTGGCTGCTCTCCCCCCAACAGGAGGACCTGGGCATCTCCAGGTGGTGCCTGCACACTCAGGGACAAGGCTTTCTGTGCCCCAGCCACATCAGTCATGACTTGGAAGGGCATGGATCTTCTTAGGAAAGGACTGGTAACATCTTGGAAAGATCTGGTAACATCTGTGACACCCAGGGCCTTGGTAGAATAAACAAGTCACCTTTGGATGCTGCTCAGGTGTTGCTGGCATTTGGGATAAATTAATTTCTGCACTAATGGCCTAAGGCTGGACTTAGAGCTCAGAAGGGCTCCAGTTCCACCACAGGCAGAGGGGCAGCCTCTGCACCGTGTGCAGCACAGATTGTTTTTTCCTTTTTTAGTCCAGCAGGAAGGGTGGCACAGGCCCTTTGGAGGGAGAGGGAGGAACCTTTCAGCAGCTTGTGTCTTGCATACCCACCAGTAAGATGACAGCTAGTTTTTTGACAGAAAACATGCTGGTATGTCCCCAAAGGTGTCGGATGGGTAGCCTGAGTGACACCCAGCCAGGTTCTGCCAGCCCTGCAAGAGGACTCAGGGGAGGGGCCAGATCCTCATGGAGAACCTGGCCAGAAGGGACAGGGCTCTCATGTATAGTTTGTGTTCTCACAAAAATGTTTGTGGTGTTCTTGGCATCCACAGCATTGTCTAAACTGTTGATAAGGTTTCAAACCAAATTTACCCATCTCCGCTTAGTGTCAGCTCCTGGAGTCCTTGCTCCTGAGAAGCTTCACAACAGATTCATCCTTAGTGTTTTCCTTTTGCAAACACACAATAAAGCATTTGCAGTCCACTGACCCACCTAAAGTGTTCCTAGGTGCTTATCTACCTTTGTGGCAGTGAGAACATGCTAAGCCCAGCTGCACACGGGGTGATTGTGGCTTTGATCCTTCGCTGTGTAGTCAGGAAGGATTGTCACAACACTGGTTACAAATTCCTGGCTGGATACTCTTGGTGATGGCCTCTTTTATAATCGTGGCATGTCTTTGGCTGTGTCAGCTCCTTGCTCTCACAGCTCTGCATCCCTTTCTCCCAAGGCTCCTCTCTGGTGCCACACAGCACAACCAGCCCTTCACAGCTGGTTACTCAAGTTCACTGTGAAATCTCAGCAAGTTAAATATTTGATGTGTATTCTCTATGTTTTCATTCCAGCCCTGTGCTCTCCCCTCTTCCCAGCAGCCAGTGATCAGTGTGGCACTAAACCTACAAACCTTTAGGGAGAACTTTTAAGTACCCTAGACCTTCTGCACTCAGCAGAGCTGATGGCCTGTGAGCAAACAGAGGAGGCTGCAGGTGTTTGGGGGAAAATCCAACATTTTCAGATAGACATTTGTGGTGTGGTGGCTTCAGCTGCACTAATGACAGTCACAAATCAAAGTCTATCACCAGGCTGGCTGGGTGAGGCACTGTGTCACACTCACTGTGGTGAGTGTTTCTGGTGGCTTCTGAGCCGGTCGTAAATTTCCCAGTTGAGCAGAGCATTTCTGTAGGGCTGCAACAGATCAGGCACAGCTCACTCTCAGCCCTCCTCTGAGTGCTCAGATGCCATCAGAGTTGCAGAATGCAGCCACTCTGATGTAATTATGTCTGTAGATAAAGGAACAATCCACTGAATTGCAGCATTAGTCAGGTAACAAAAGTCCACTCAGTTTATCTTATTTCTTATTTATATGATGCATTGAGTAAGGCTTGGCCTTGGTTCATCATCACTGTACACCTCCAATTTTGCCTGTTGACCTTTTGTATCACTTTGCAAGCAGGTTGATTATCTTCTTTTGAATTATAAATAAATGAAACCAAATTTAATTTTTAAAAGGAGGAAAAAAGCTGAGGTTGCATTATATAGCACATGTCTGTAAGCTGGGGGAACTAAGTTTTAATGAAGTTAAAATAATGTGCATTGTTTTGTTTTTTCGTTTTGTTTTTTTTTTTTTTGTGGGTGAACTAACAGTGAGGTCGATTCTGAGCTTCCATAAGCAGAAACATTTGTGTAAGAAACGAGGTGGCAAAAGTATCTTTGGCCAATCTGACTCATGTAAACTGGAAATGACTGCAAGTGACGAGGAGTTTCTCTCAGAAGGAAGGCAAGCTCGTCTTAAAACGGTATCAGTGTTTCACTTGAGTACATTGATTTATTTTTACTGCTTTTAAGTTGTTTTTTTTTTCTCCTTTGGAAAAAGATTTTTGAGCGTTACCTGGAATGTCTTCTGCCCCAGATTTGTGAATAAATTATGTTCTTCTTAGAGACACTGCAGATGCAAATTGAAGATGGTGCTGGTAGCTTTTGGGGAAGGTCTCAAGAAAAACTGCTGATGGGTTGGTTAATGTGGGATGAGCCCTTCATCCCTGTCATGGAGCAAGTCCTGGTTATACCTTTGTGATGTCTGTGTAGGTACAGGAATTGTTAGTTGAATCATTAGAGCATCCCTGGAGGAGGACACTTGATTTGGACCATTAACTGAAAATGTGGTGTTGGCTCTGGCATTACCCCGGGAGCTGAAATCACCTTGGAAAGCTAAAGGAGGAAAGAGGCACGTGCTGCTCTTAGGTTTTGCTCAAACCTGCCTTTTTAAGGGGAGGTGTTCTTCTGGCCCCCACCCAGGCGTTAGGGCAGAGTCGCCTGGTGAGTCTGCAACTGCAAACTTGTCTTCTTTTCTCTGAAACAAAGACCCACACAAAACCCAGAGGCCACCGTGTTTCAGTAGTAAATATTTATAGAGCTTTGTTTGCTTGAGCTATTTAAAACAATTTTCCTGAGAGATCAAACTTTTTAAAGGGAGAACATGAAATGCACAATCTTCCTTATGTTTCTCCCTTTTCCTGTGTGACTTCCACATCCATGGACCTGCTTGGCTGCTGCCTCCTCCTTTATGGTTTTCCTGCTCATGCAGATGCAGGGCAGAGGTTTGGCAAAGTGGGCATATACCTATGTCCAAGCCATGAATTCCCAGGGGAAAAGGAAACAGCCTGATACAAAGTAGTATCAAGTGCTGGGAAAAAGTTGCCATTTCTCTTGGAAGGGTTTAACTTTCCCTATTCACATCAAGAGTCATCTTTTGGGTGAAAGCTTTAAGTAAGCTCAGGTTGGGTGTGGAGTTTTCACATGATCCTGATGCTATGTGTGTTGTGTTGGGCATGAGTAATTTGGAAGAGATCAGAGTTTCCTTTAACACATCCCGTGGATTCCCATGGGAAAATGACTTGCTTTCTTAGGTTTTCCTTATAGCGACTGACAAAGGAAAGAAAAAAAGGTGTGGAATTCCCTGGAGCCTTGCATGAGACCCAGTTCCAAGGAGGAGAGTCGGGTGTTCAGCATCAGGCTGGGTACAGCAGATCCCTCTGCACAGTGCCCTGTGCCAGGTCGGCTCTGTGCTCCAGCAATGTGGCTGGGATGGCATCAGTGTAAGCAGGAGTCTAAAGCAGGGCTGCAAAAATAACACGGGAGTCAACATGAATCCTAAATGCGAGAGAACAGCCCAGACTTGTTCTCTGAGCCTCATTGGCTTTGTTGCATCACGGTAATATCGGTCCAGAAGGAGATCAGTTGATATAAAATGAGCTTCAAACAGGAGTGTTTTCTTTTCCCCCAGCGTTGCTGCCGCGGGGCCGGGCAGGGCAGGGCGGCTTCTCTGAGCTGTGTGTGCTGCGGGAGCATCCCGCTGCTGGGGCTGGCCCCTCCCTGGCAGGGCAGGGCAGTGTCTGTCCCCAGATGAGCCAAGCTTGGCTGCAAGCAGGGGTGGTGCTCAGGTAGGGGAAACCCTGTCACCTGCAGAAAGGAAGTTCTAAAAACTTCCCTCAACTTGTGTCTGAGCTGCCTGAAATGTAAAGATGGAGGGGCAGCCCTGGTGTGGCCGTGGCCATGCACTGCCAGCAGCCTCAGTGCAGAGGTGGCATCTAGTGGCTGCTGTGACCCTCTGTCCCCAGATACCTGGGACAAGGGGAGAGCCAAGGCTGAGCTTGAGCTGTAGGCTGGGCCTGGGGAAGAGAGCTCAGCTGCTGAGTTTCTCTGTGAGCTGTAAATGGGGGAGTGCCTTGGGCTGCAGCTCAGGACACGGTTGTGTGTTACTGGACTGAAATATAAAGTGTTCACCACCTTGGCAAGTCCCATGATCTGGAGGGCATCTCTAATTGATGCAGGTTTTGTGGCACCAGTGAGCTGTGCTTGTGAGTGCAGCTCCTCAGTGCTACCCAGCTAAAACAGCACACCAGAACCAGGGGGCCTTTGAACTGTCCTGATGCACTGAGTGCTTATGGAAAACGAAAGCTGAAATTTTCTACAAAATATTGCAGCTGTGCAGGCTTTTTATTAATGAGCTTGGGCAGAGTTTTCCCCAAAACCTTTTGTAAATTCAGCCTAGTCTCAGTTTGGGTGTTTGCAAGTTAAAAAGTGCAGCTTATTACCAGATACCAGCCAGCTTTTACCTGGAGGGTGCGTGACCTCCTTGGGCCCGTGTATGAAACACCCAAAGATTGGTGTCCCTCTGGATTGAAGTATGTGCTGTAGATTCAGATGAGCAGAGACTATTTAAAGCATTTCTCTGGTGACTAAGTCATGAGTTTTGAGGGCAGGGAACCCATGTTCCTCTGGGGATGTAGGCTGGGCAGTTAGTGGGCGAGGAGCACAGTGGAGGCATCTGTGTATTTGACATTTCCATTAACAAGTTTTCTTCTCTTCCCAGTTAAGCTGAACCTCTCTCACTTTTAAAAGTTGTAGTCAGGCAATTTATTTCAGCTCAGCAGTGGTATTTTTGGAAGTATGTGGCCTCCCTGCCCTGGACACTGTCCCTGTCCCCCCTCCGTGGTGTTTTCATGCGACTGCTCCCCCCATGCACTGCTGGCACTGAGGGTGGTTTGGACTGGCTGCTGTCAGGAGCTCTTGTGCCCAAGGAGGGGGCAGAGTCTCTGGGAATTTTGCATCTGAAACAGAGCAATTGGCTTATTTAGCCCCTTCCCTAACAGCCTGTCAGATCCTGGTTCAGGAACTGGCAGGGGAAGATGTCTGCATGCTTCCTTCTCATAGCACAGCAGCCTTACTCCCACTACTCCCTGCCATCCTGGGCATGAGGGAGATCTATATCTGCCTGGAAATAAATACAGATCATTCACTTGTCTCTGGAGGAAGATTAAATGTGAACTGCCTATTTTCTGTGATACAGCACTGGAAATAGTTAGAATTTAAGATAATTATCTTTATTGCTTTTTATAGCATCCTATGAAGGCTGAAATCTAATTTGTTTTTTATGAACAGGGAACTCCTGTGGGTGACTCAGAAAAATCCATTTGCTTTATTGACAAACTTGTCTGTTTGGTTGTCAGTGCAGAGTTCTCCTTGCAGGAAAAGGGAAATGCAGGTCATAACACAACAGTGTGGTGTTTTAATAGAGATTCAAAGTTTGATATCTGTTGGCAAGAAGAGTAACTAAAGTTGATGTAATTAGAGTGAAGTGACTCTGCTTTATTAAAAGGTTGTAAATTAGTTGATACTTCAGTGGGTGTGCAGTAATGGTGCTCTATGTTTTATTTATGCAACTTCAGTACACTGGAAGCTTATTAACAAGAGCCAAGAAGCTGCTTTTCCTGGGCTCCTGCTGCCCCTTGGCTTTGGGAAGGAGGTGGGAGGTGCAGTTGTGCCTCTTGCCCTGTGCCTGGGGCTGCAGGCAGTGCTGTGTTCAGTGTGGCTTGGGCCTGTTGCTTGCAAGGGGAGTTGGTTTTTTTTTAAAACTTCTCAGTCTGATTGTGAGACAGGCTCCCAATTTTAACAGATTTATTGTGTATGTGAAGGTAGTGGATGCCCCTTGTGTGAGTTGTGAGCTCTATGAAAAGCAAAAGCAGATGTCTGTGCTGCCCCTCAGCCCTTCACAAGGGGGGAGTGTGTCCTGCCTTACCTGGCCCTCTGTCATCCATATCCCAGAGCTGCTTAGAAGAAGAGACAGCAATCTTTGGACAGCCTTCCTGTAACATCTCCCAAAATGTCCTGTGGCTGCAGTAGAGTTTGAGAGATGCTGGCACTGCAGGCTGATGTAGCAGAGGTGAATCTAAATTGTCTCTGTCTCTGGCTTACCCCCTAAAAATCAAAATTTTCAGTGCCATATGGGACAATGCTACAGATCACTGAATCTCAGAGAATCATGGAGTGACTTGGGTTAGAAGGAACCCTAAAGCCCACCTTGTTCCATCCCCTGTGCCATGGTCAGGGATACCTTGCTAGGTTGCTTCAAGCCCCATCCAACCTCTCCTACAGCTCAAGTTCTTCATTGGTTTAAAACCACAATGAAGAAGTCAGAAGTGATGTAGGGGTTAGTGGTGTTTTCAGGGAGGAGGGATAGAGCTCCACGAGAGCAGTCTTTGCCATGGAGCAGAAATCTCTCCTGTCAGGTCTCTGAGGCCCTCCTCAAAGAGGCAGCAGAGCAAAGGGGAGAAAACAGCCCTTTAGGAAACATGAAATGAGAGCTCCATGTGGGCAGAGCAAGGTTCTTGTGCATCTCTGAAGATGTTCTCAGGTGTTTTCATTGTTTTTCTTTCAGGAATTGACTACAAGACCACTACTATCTTGTTGGATGGAAGAAGGGTCAAGCTGGAACTCTGGTGAGTGTTTCTGAGCCTTTATAACCCAAACCCTGGGATCTCAGGCCAGGTGAGTAGGGACATGGGGCTGGGGGGGGACACTGTATCAGGATGTGGAGAGCGTGGGCCATCCCTAGGTGTGTGGTGGGACTTCCTGGCTGTTCTTACCAGAAAGTTACTCTGGCAAACAAGATTCCTTTCTGTCAGTCAAGTAGCAGAAACACCATGCTGCTCTTTACTGGAATAGTCCAAATTCAGTCATTGTCATAACTGACTGTTTTCACCATTACTCTGCAGTTCTGTTATCCAGAGCTCCTGGCACAAGAAAGTTGTGGCTGTGTTAGAACAAGTTCAGAGGAGGCCATGAAGGTGCTCCAAGGGCTGGAGCCTCTCTGCCCTGGAGCCAGGCTGGGAGAGCTGGGGGTGCTCACTTGGAGAAGAGAAGGCTCCAGGGACACCTCAGAGCCCCTTCCAGGGCATAAAGGGGCTCCAGGAGAGCTGGAGAGGGACTGGGGACAAGGGATGGAGGGACAGGACACAGGGAATGGCTCCCACTGGCAGAGGGCAGGGCTGGATGGGATATTGGGAAGGAATTGTTCCCTGGGAGGGTGGGCAGGCCCTGGCACAGGGTGCCCAGAGCAGCTGTGGCTGCCCCTGGATCCCTGGCAGTGCCCAGGGCCAGGCTGGATGGGGCTGGAGCAGCCTGGGACAGTGGAAGGTGTCCCTGCCCACGGCAGGAGGCTGGAATTGGTTGGTGTGTAACATCCCTTCCAACCAAACTAAAACAGAGCTTTATGTTCCCACACAGCTCTTGATAACTGAGGGACTGGTATTGTTTTGGAAACAATACTGGATTTTCCTGAAATCCAGGGATGAGAAATATAAACAAGAGCAGGAAAGTAGATGAATAAAACTGGTGAAACCCTTAGTCCCTCAGCAGCTGGGTATTTCTCAATGCCTTGAGTAGAAAATTAAAATGAGCTGTGAACAGATGTCACAGCGTCAGGGTAGGGTGAACCTCTGCAGAGCAGGACTGACTGGAGTGACCAGACACTGGGACAGAGATGGGAGAGCACTGCATGGGAGGAGTAACCCCTGCCTTATCTGTCAGCACCAAAGGGACAGCTGGAGTCCTGGCTGAGCTTTCTCTGAGGACTGAGGAGCTGACACAGCAGTCTGTGGAGATGAAACAATAAAGGAAGGGAGGGGCAGGATAGGTAGTTTGTCCCTACCTGGTTTTCACACAGCTCTGGTAGGGAATGACACAAGTCATAAAACATGGAGTTAAATATCCCCTTACAGATGCTCAGTCAAATAACAGGAATATTAGTAACATGTCTGAATTGTTAAGTACAAATGAACTCCATGTTCTCAGCCTCAGTGGCTCTAGTAGTGTGTAGTTTGGTGGTTTAATTATACCCCTGCTCTCTGAAGCTGAGTGTCCTCATTTTTCTTACAAAATGAACAGAAGCAGCTAAATTATCTCTTCTAGCCTCTATGTTTTTATGTGCCACTTGCATTCTTGTCTCTCTTGTAAGATGCCTATTTTAACATTTCAGTCCCAAGTGTGTAGTAACTTAGTGCTTCCTTCTTGAAACCATTTTTTTATACTGTAATTCTTGAGCTGGAAGACAGCATAGAAACTGTAAAGCTGATAACACTGATTGATGGTGCCTTAGTGTAATCTTTTACCATACTTACCCAGTATTTGATTGTCTAGGGAGAAGGACATGTAAGCACAGGCTGTTAGATTGATGTCCAGGATCCTACAAAGCTTTAGATCTGAAAAAATGTCCTGCATGTGAGGTCAGTATGTTTTTCCTAGAGCTGCAGATCTGGGGCTGAGGGATTCTTTAGCCTTCTCAGTGGTCATTACAGTGTCTTTTATCTTGGCCCAGGGAATAGATTTGAGAAACACCATAATGTGTCTCTGATTAGCCCTGACACATTTCACTATATCCTGGTTAAATCAGAGTGCTGGGCTCTGGCATCTTGTTCCAGAAGGGCACTGAGAGGTGCTGGTAATGTTGTCAAACTTAATTACACCTTGTCCAGGCAGGACTAATGATAGTGGCTGAAAAGCCCCTTATTGTCACAATGGTCTAGAAACACTGTGCCCCACTCCTGTTCCTCAGCTTTCTGTAGGGTGAATAGACCAGGTCTGTCAGGGATTTGGGTATGAGGAGAACTCCCTTTATTTTTGGTTAATATGTTTGAAAAATAAGTGAAGCCTAGTGCAAGGCAATTTCTCCTCCTGTGAATGGTCACATTTAGGTTGCCTTTTCTCCCTGGTGGGAGACCTCTGCAGACTCACTCTGACTTTGAACTCCTGTGGACTGAAGGGAACTAGGCAGAAAATCCTTTGCCCAGGGAGGTAAAATGACATACTCTCACACATCTTCAGGTAGCGCTGCAGCCTAGTGGTTTGGGCTTGTACCTTCTCCATGGGAAGCAGGAAGACAGCAACAACCTGTACCCAAAGGCAGAGGTGTACCCACCAGTTCTTCCCCAGAAGGACCCACCATGCAGAGCACTTTGGGTGCTATGCATGTCCTAAAGATCTGACAAGACCAACACTGATTTTTATTTTATTTATTTATGGCTAGTAGAAGTTGTGCAGTATGGGAGTCAATTCTCCTCATCTCATAGCTGTAACTTTTCTGTGTTTTAGGGACACCTCAGGGCAAGGAAGATTTTGCACCATTTTCAGATCCTACTCCAGGGGAGCCCAGGTAAGTGCTGCTCTCAGGGCTTTGATGGGACACATTTGCTTTTCCTTTAGGCTGTGTAAGTCTTTCCTGCCATAGTAAAGAGCTCTGAAGGGGAATGCACTGATCACCAAAAGGATCTCTGTAGATGACAAGAGACACTGAATGTTGTCTTGTTGCCTGGATTCTGTTCTTATGAAGTGGTGGGAGAGAAGGGAGTAAATGACAGACTTTGCTAAACTCCTCCAGAAGAGATCTGTGCAGACAATATTCAGTTTTAATTTCTAGAGGAGGCTGAGAGGTTTGGATTAGAGAGGATGAGGCAATTCTCGCTCTAGATCTGCCTTAGCTTTAGTGTGGGAGCTCCTACTTTCTGAGGGTTTTAGAATTTATTTAAATATGGCACTGGCTTTCCCAGTGGAGTTCTTCCAGTCTGTGTTGCTTTCAAGTCAGTTCCAAAAATAGGGGTGGCTCCTACTTGTGTGTTTGAGGCAGACTTGAAACTAGAGCAGCTCAATTGGAACATAAAGTATGTGTGTTCCTCAAAACATGAGGCAGAATGTTACATTTTGAGTTTCTCCTTTGGGCCCTGCTTCAGAACAGCATCAAGATCCTCAAAAGCACAAAAATCTTGTGGTCCTCTGGAAAATTGCTGTTTAATAGTGCTTTCTCACAGTTCTGCTGTTGTCCTTTTAGTAACATGGCTGGGTCCCTCCAGGATAAAACTTACATAAGTTAAATGAGTTACTTTATTTTCCTTATTGTTTTCAAGTTGGAAAACTTGGGAGAAAATTCCTTCTCTTGACAGACACTGGGAGTCTGAGGCTGTTTATCAGCCTCTTGAGCATGCCAGTGTCCTGGGAGATTCCCAGCCTTTGGGAAACATACTTTTACTCAAGCTTTTACCACTCTTGGCTTTTTGCTCCTTGTATCTGACCTTTGCTTTGCTAACTGGCAAAATCCATGTTGTTCTCCTCTGACTTCCAGCAAATTCACTTGTGCTGTAGACATAGGAGCACCTCACGTGGGATGTGCTCTTCAGATCTCCCTGTGTCCTGTTTATTCATGTTAGTGCACATCTCTGGTGGTCTGGATGCTTTGAGGCAGCTCCTTTGAAGCAGAGGCAAATTGGAGTTCTGCAGTGGGAGAGTGCAGGATCTCCTGTTCACATGCTCAGTCCCATGTCTGAGTTTCTTTCAACTTCTGCATTTCATTTTCTTTCAGTCTTTACTACATTTTAGAAAAATCTGAAACCCAAATCACATAATCACAGTTTGCATTGGAAGGAACCTTAAGGCTCATCTCCTTCCAACCCCCCTGCTATGTGCAGGGACACCCTCCACTAGACCAGTGTGCTCCAAGCTCCATGCAGCCTGGCCTTGAACACTTCCAGGGATCAGGAACCCACAACCTCCTCGTGGAACCTCTGGGCTTGAGGCCACGTTGCTTCCCTCACCAGGTAGAAGTGACCCGAGCTGGCCAGTGTGGTCTTCTGGTCATCACAGAACTCAGCTTTGCTCAGGCTCTTTCTAAGACCTTGCTGTATCAGATGCTTGAATCAAACTGGAAATAGAAAGCAGCAGCTGCTGTGTCCAGGAATGGCACCTGGGAGATTTTAGCCCTGTGTGCAGCCACTGTGCACAGTGGTTACTCCCCTGGATGTGACCTGGGAGCTCCTCAGAGCAAGTGCTGTGTCTTGGCAGGGCTGCACCCTCAGAGTCTGGGCCCACATGCCAGAACTTGTACCTGCTGCTGCTACAGGGCAAACTGGGCACGGGGCAAAGCTGAAATGAGCAGTGGTGAGAACATTTAAATTGGATGGGGAGAGAGACACAGGTCTGTCTGGAACCTGCATGCAGCTGTGAGGCACTGGCACAGCACCTCCATGGGATTCCTGCAGCCTGTTCTCCCTGGACTCTACATTTGGGTGCCAGAAGGTGTCATGTACCTGGCTGCCCATTGACTTGAAAGGGATTGATTTTATCTTCCTTTCCCAAAGTGAAGCTCTTGCCCTTCTTCAGCTGTATTTATCAGTGTTGCTGGAGAAGCTGTCATGTGAACATCAGCAAGGTTTGCCTCATGCATCTCATGGCCTATTCCTCCTATGGGCTGGGTCTGAGAGACAGTGAGCCTCATCAGCAGCCAGGGACCTCTAATGGGAATGCTTTATAGAATCATGGAATCACTGGGGTTGAAAAAGCTCTCTCAGGTCATCGAGTCAAACCAGTAACCCAGCACTGTCAAGGCCCCAGCTAAACCATGGCTCTCAGCACCACATTCTATGGATTCTTTTTAACATCTCCAGGGATGGTGACTCCACCAGTGCACTGGAGAGCCTGTGCCAATGCCTGACCACCCTTTCAGTGAAGAAATTACCCCAAAATCTAAACCTACCCTAGCACAACTTGAGGTTGTTTCTTTTCACCCTGTCCCTTCTTACCTGGGAGACGAGACCAACCCTCATCTGACTCTCAGCTCCTTTCAGGAAGCTGTAGAGAGCAATTCACTGCTGAATGCTGGGGAATGGAGCTCACTTGCACAGCAAAGTGTAGCTCACACTTTTGACTTAAACCTGCCTTCTGCTCCTGCAACAAATGCCTTTTCCAAAGTGCTGTTGTGATGCCTTAATCCTGGTCTACCCAAACAGTCAACGCTTAAAAGCAGCAAACCAGCCCTAAAGAGCAAGCCTGCCTAGGAGGAGAAGAGGTAATTCCCAAGGGAAGTCTCTCCGTGCCCTCTGAAAGTGCCCAGGAGATGAGCACAGGGAAGGTGCCTCTTGAAAATGACTGGAGTCCTTGTACAGTCTTCAGGTGGCTTGGAGCAAAACTCAGATTGTTTTCAGCAACAAGTGGTTGGCTCCCATGTGCTGATCCAGTGTTATTCCTATATTAACAGGAATACAGATACTGTGTCTCTTAAATAACTCATCACAACTTTCAATGGAAGAAGAAAGTATCTAAATTTATACTCTGGTTAACCAAAGTAAAAGGACTGTTTGTTTTGAATAACAAATACCTGTGTGACTGCAAGAATGGACTTCCAACACCTCCAGTTATTTTCAGTATGCAGAAGCTGATTTCTTCTGGCATGGCCTTAGCATAAATACAGCATAACCTGTGTGGTCTTGGTGGAGAAACACAGAAACCCTTCTGAGTTCTCTGATTTAGAATTATGGAATGGATTGGGATGGAAGGGACCTTAAAGCCCATCCCTTTCCAGCCCCTGTCATGGGCAGGGATACCTTCCACTGTCCCAGGCTGCTCCAAGCCCTGTCCACCCTGGCCTTGGACACTGCCAGGGATCCAGGGGCAGCCACAGCTGCTCTGGGCACCCTGTGCCAGGGCCTGCCCACCCTCCCAGGGAACAATTCCTTCCCAATATCCCATCCAGCCCTGCCCTCTGCCAGTGGGAAGCCATTCCCCCTTGTCCTGTCATTTCATGCCCTCATCCCCAGTCCCTCTCCAGCTCTCCTGGAGCCCCTTTAGAGCCTGGAAGGGGCTCTGAGGTGTCCCTGGAGCCTTTTCTTCTCCAGGTGAGCACCCCCAGATCTCCCAGCCTGGCTCCAGAGCAGAGAGGCTCCAGCCCTTGGAGCATCTCCATGGCCTCCCCTGGACTGCTACAAGATGTCCACATCCCTCTCCTGCTGGAGGCCCCAGAGCTGGTGCAGTACTCCAGCTGTGCTCTTCAGGATGTATTCAAGGCTTGTGCTGTCCTGGCTTCCTAGCTGCAGCTGTTTGCTTTCCTTTCTACTGTCTTGGAATCATCAGACTTCAAGACTTCTGCTGTAGGAAGGCTGACGCAAATCCCTCTGGAGGCAAGAGAAACAGCTTATTTAAACTAAAAACTAAAAGCTCAGGAAGAACAAATCCAGCAGAGAAGAGAGGTGCCAGCACTGGAAAAGCACTCTTTGAAGTTCAGTGTGACGTTTGTACAAGAACAGGTTGGTGTAAACTGGCCTCGAGCACCTTCATGCTGAGAATTAGTGTAAGGTTCTCTTTGAGTAGAGGACCAAAGAGCACAAGGGGAGCTTGAAGAACCAGGTTTCAGAGAGGACTTGTTGGCTGTGAGAGCTGCCTGGCAGTTGAGCAGTTGGCTCAGCAACCTGGCAGCCCTTACCCAGGTCTGAATAGCCAGTGCTTAAGAGAATATTTGGTATGAAAAGTGCCTCCAAGCCAGGGAAGCATGCCTGACTTTCCCACACACTCTTTATTGTTTCTCAAGTGTAGTGGTAAGAATTGAATTTTCTGAAGTAGACCTTGGAGAGGTTGCAACATGGAAAAATGGTCTCCAGACAGCGAGCAGACCTTCTTGGGAGTTTTTTTTCCCCCCATGGCACAGCCTGATGCAGTGCTCAAGCTGAACTTCTGGTTGGTCCCTCCCCAGGGAAAGTACTTAAGTACCTTGATGCCTTCCCCAGTTTCAACTCCACACCGCTGGACTGGCTCCCAAGCCATGTGACTTTGATGTTCAGCAGGAACTTCTTCCTCTTGAAATTATCTGCAGTGAGACATCCTTGCTGGCTCTGAGCATGAACCAGCCCCTTCTTCCAGTGTGATTATCTCAGGCTTTGCTGTGAGGATCACAAGTCTCTTGCCTTCCTCCCTGCCCTGCCTTAGCAGATCTGATCTCATCAGGGACACAATGAGCTCTTGGGCTCCAGGTGGGGACTTGTGGTGCTGGTGTGCCTGGGAACCCTCTCCTTTTCTCTTACTTCCCTAGGTGTTGACTTTCCACTTCATCCCCATTTCTGTTGGGGTCTGCTGGGCCAGCAGGACATGAACACATCACTTTAGGGTCTCATTTTGGAGCAAAATAGGAGCATTTGTGTCTGGGATAGCAGAACACTGGTCTCCAGGCACTAATGGGGCAGGGGGAGTGTGCAGCCAGTCATGGTGACTGCATGTCCAGGAAGGAAGGAGGGATGGAAACTAAGTAGTGTTGTGCCCTGCAGAGCCAGCTCGGGCAGTCTGGAGCTTGCTGTGTTGCAGAAGGATTTTAATGTTAATTGTCACAGCATGGGGTACAGTGAAAATTATTTAGTGTGCTTAGAGGTGCTGCAGAAATCTTTTTTGCTTTTGGACTTCTGTTCCTTTTCTGCTTGGCTTCAAGGTCTCAGTCATTCCAGCAGAGCTGGCTCACTGATCTCGGCTGTCGTGAGCAGCTGTGACTGTTCTGGCTGCTGTGAGCAAATGCAAACTATTCCAAGAGTGATCACAGAGGGGCGAAAGAGTTGTGCTGGAGCTTCCTGGTCTAGCCAGGAAGAAGCAGTGTTAGCATCATTCCTGATGTCCTCATATGCCAGTGATTTAAACTGTTTCTGAAAATGTGGCTTGCCAAACTCTTCCCACACAGTGTGATAAAATGCTCCCATCTTGCAGCAAAGCTGCAGCCTTAGAGAAATGATGAATATTATTGAGTTCTGCTTAGGCAGGTGGTTTGAGGAGTTGCAGTTTATCCTGTTCAGGGCTTCTTAGTATGCAGGAAGGTGGTGGATTTTTGGCAGCTCAGCAGACTCAGGTGCAGATTCAGCCCTCCCTTACTGCTTTTTTGGTTGCTGCAAGTACCTCACCTGCCTTGGGTCATTCAGAGGGGATTGTCCAGCTGCTGGAGGAGCCTGCCCTGCCTGCCAAAATAGTTACCAAAAGCTCAGTGATAAATATCCCCCACAGTGTGCTGTGCTGTTGGGAAGAGCTTTGGCAGCAGGATGTCACTGCCCATGAGCCAAGGTCCGAGATGCCAGCTGGAAAGTCATGATCAAATGGAGATGTGAAAGAGCAGGCAGGAGACAGAGTGTTCTGCTTCATGTCAGCACTGGATCTTCTGTTTAAGGTTTATTTTATTTTGTGGGACAGAAAATTCTCTCTGAGAGGCTCTTCAGCTTTCTTCAGCAGCAGCTTTTTTCCATCAGTGGAGCAAGTGACACTTTCCTGGCCACCCTGTCACCTGCCTGCATTGGGCTGAGGTCCTTGGCAATTGTACAAGTGTTTCTAGCATTTGCTTGTGTGCTGGAAGCTCCTAAAGCATCTGGGAAGCCTTTTTAGACAAGCCTGCTTTGCATTGTCAGTGTGCAAGCTGATTTTCTCTTACCTTTAAAAGCTTTTTGCTTATAAACCTGGTCCAAACCTGCTGCAAACAGGCAAAGATGATATTTCCTCACCACCACCTCAGCTATGTGAACAGATCTTTGTGTAAGTTCCTGCTGGAAGCAAATCTGGGTTTTGGCAGAGTAAGTGTCCACATGTGCTGCTGGATACAATAACTGGTGGTCTGTCTATGCTCCTTGTTCACTATGCAGGGCACTCATGTGGAAATTTCTGTCACTGGTTGCTAAAGGTTGTGCCAGTCCCAGTAGTGGAAATGAACTCTGAAAAGTTCAACTGTGAAAAGACCCCAGATGGATCTGGGGATGAGTCCAGTCATCTACCTGCACAGCAGCTGGCAGACAGGAGGAAAAGAAGGAAGGCTGCTGGAGGGTTGTGAGGGGTCCAGGTCTCCTTGGTCTGAGAAGCTGAGCATGGAGCTTTTCACTCCATACTGTGGGAACCTGGAGTACATAATGGTACAAAAGGGCTTTGTGAAACTAAAAATTGAAAGCTGTGGAGATAATAGGGTGTTGACAACCATCTAAGTACTTGGAGAAGAAATTAGTCTGCAAATGGGAAGCTGTTCATTTGTTGAGTTGAGGAAATTAAAATTCTGTGCACGTTATTCCAAAGGAGACTTTAAAAAAGCCTGACAGATCTCACTTGGAACTGACTGCAGAGATGGAGCCAGCTCCCTCCCTGTGCCTGGCTGAGTGCTGTTCTCTCTGGGGCAGAAATGGCAATGGCACAGTGGGTTTGGGATGTATGCTCTGAAACGTGGTGTCTGCAGCATGCCAGTGCTGCTTGGAAGCAGTGTGAGCTTCTGGCAGCAGCAGGAGCTGGCCAGGGCTTGAGCAGCCTTTTTCCTCCCCTGGTGAGCTCCATACCCAGCTGAGCAGGAGGGGCTGGAGCAAGGCACAGACAGCTTGGCCTCTGTGTCTTTTGATCTTTGAGAGCCTTTCCTGGACAATCTTCACTCTAAACATGTGTGCTGGAGCTGTGGTGTGGCTTGGGGGCTCAGCTGGCAGACAAGGTGTCATGTTTTGCATTTAGAAATTGTAGTCTTGACCTTCCACCCTGCTGAGAATGTAGGGGTGTGGTTTTGCTGTAATTTTATCCTTAATTCCTATTCAAAGAAGATCTAGGCAGAAGCTGCCAGCAAGCTTAAAAACTCTCTCCTCCTCAAGCATTATTATTTCCTGGCAGAAATAATAGTCACAAACTAGGTCTTGAGTCTGTTTCTCTTGGCTGAAGGAGCTTGTCAATCCAGAAATGAAGCAAGTAGACTTTATTTATCTTGCTGGCCATTTGTCTTGGAAGGGGCTCATCAAACCCTTTGCTTCGTTATTTCCTGACTCTCATTAATTCTCACAGCCTTGGAAGCTGGAAATCAAAACAAATAGAGGAAAAATTAAAAGAAAGCTCAGAGTATTTTTTTTCAATATGCAATTAAAATGTGATGTATCCTGCTAGTAGGTATTTCCCAATTGGATCCTTGAGAAGCAGTATCTTTGGTTTTGTGGGATTATTTAATTATGGGAAATCATTACTTTCTTCTTATTTTTCCTCTCTAAATATAGGAGAGAATGATCCTTTTCTCCTCCAAAACAAAAACAACCTCCATTTCTTTTGATTATGAAGTTTTTGGACTGTCCTAGAAATTAGACTACAAAAAACTATGGACTTTAGGAAGGAGCTTCAGACTTTACTTGAAGGAAACTGAAGTTGCTTCCCCCACCCCACAGGTGCTTCTGCCAATTATGTAAAGTCACCTTCAGGTCCTACAGAACAGCCTCAAACCCAGACTTTTTTAGGGCTTACCCTTTGTGTTGGGCTGTCAAAGATGAAACCAACCCACCTGACTTGCCTTTTGTGGACTCTGCCCTTCTATTATTGTGCATTTGAGCCTTTCTCTGGGGATACAAATGTAGATGTGGAGATGTTAGAGGGCCAGTGATAGAAAAAACAAACTTCACCTGGAGAGTAACTGCCTCTGGTGGAAGCAGTGAGCAGTGAGGCTGGGGTTACAGCTCAAGAATCAGAATTGTTCTACAAGGAAAAATATGAATTGTCATAAAATTATAAAATTGGCCAGGCTATGAGAGCTGCTTATTCCAAAAGAGCTGAGAGAAAGGCAGACAAGGTCGAGGCACACCCCGTGCATTCCAGGAACAGCTGCTGTTCCAGGAGGGGGGAGCAGTGCTAGTGCCAGCTCCAGATGTGGCTTCATTATGAGATTTCAGGTGCTTTTGTGGCCCAGATGCCAGTTTACCATTCCTGTGTACTCCACATTTCATGTTAATGATTTTTTGTTGTAAATTTGAGGTATATCATACACAGGCTTCTGCAGAGGCTCCTCTCAGTTCACCACAGGGGTTGGCAGCAGCAGGGGTTGTAAAGCTGGGGCTTGGGAGGACTGGGTACCTTATACTTTCCATCTGTGTAGCACATCTTCCCATTTCAGAGGGTAAAGAAGCAACTCCACAGATAGATGAGGGTGCTCCATGGTCCCTGACTCCTACCAGGACAGGTGCTGGGAGTGTCTCAGCTCTCTCCTTCCCTGGGCTCAATCCAGGCTCTCCTAGGGAGGACTGGGCTCAAAGCTGAGACCTTCGTTTGCCAATTTAAGGTCTCTGTTTGTACTGGGGCTTTGCTATAGGGGATGGCTGTTCCTGGAGGATAGCCCTGACTCAGGGAAGGCTGGTTCTGCAGAACTTGGTGCTCAGTGATCTGCTTTGGTTTACCCTTGCTTCTGCTGGTTTTCCTTTCATCCAGCGCTGCCTTCCCAGCTGGATTCCTCCTCTCTCAACACAGGATCATCTCTTCCTCCCTAGTTCCCATTCCAGGCATCTTGTACTGTGTTTCTGCCAAGTCAGCTTGCAGTGCCTGTTGTCACTTGGAATGTCCTTGATTGCAAAGAAGAGTGACAAGAAGTCAGAAAAATAACGGGAGGGTTGCAGAAAGGCTCTGCTGAGGACAATTCCATAAATGTTGGCTGTGCCCAGCCGGTACCAAGCAGCAGCTCCTGACTCGTGTGCCTGCAGGGCCAGGCACAGCCTACTTTCCTTGTGTCTGTCCTCAGAAATACTCACACTCAAGAAATGCTCACTTTTGCTGGGAGATGCTGTAGGCCTAAGTGGTGGCCAACAGTCTGGCCATGCTCCTAGGTCCTGCCAGCCTGGCTTGGGGTGAGATGGAGATTCCTCAGAGCTGCTCTGTGTCTTTCCTGCCTTGAGTGATGCCTGTGCTGCTACCAGCACCATGTGCTGTTCCTCAGGAGGTGTCTGGGAAGTGATTCATGGATGCAGGTGGAGTTTAGGGACAATGGATGTGAATGTGAGGATGCTGTAGGTATGTCTGGCCTGAGGAAAGCATTCTCTGCCAGTGTGGCAGTGACAGTGGGAAACAACTTCAGCAAATTCTGAAGGAATCCTAGTCCTGAAAGCTCAGTCTGTGGAGATCCTGTGGTGCTTACTGCATTACTCATCTTCTTCCTTGTCAGCAAAGGGCTCACAGTAACACTGGCTCTGGAGAAGACAGGTGTGCTTGAAAATTCTTTCCTGTCCTGCTGCCACCTCACTACTGACCACAACTGTTCTGTGTTAAGGGGATAGAAAAAAATATGTGTTTCTGCCTCAGTGATTTTGTATCAGATTTGTGACAGAAGGGTGTGTTTTGCTCCTCCAGATACAGCCAGCAAGACAGTTCCTCCTCCTGTGTAGCAACTGCAGCTTTGGAAATTATTTGGGGCACATCAGAGCCAAAACAGGAATAAAACCTTCCCTAATGACCTGGGACTGCATTAGCACAGCCCTGTTGTCTCAATTTTTGCCCCATCAGCACACCAGTGGTGCAGCTGGAGAGATGTTCTGTCCCCTTGCTTCTTGGTTTCTGCATGTGGGGGTCTTTCAGGGATGTCCTGCCCTTTTTGCATTGCCTACTATGAAACTTCCTGATTGCTTCTGACTGTCTTCCACCAGGGAATTCTCTTGGTGTATGACATCACTAATCGCTGGTCCTTTGATGGGATAGACCGATGGATAAAGGAAATAGATGAGGTAAGTGAATGGAAGAACACATACAGTGATCTATAGCAGAGACATGGGGAGGTGTTACCTGATGAGGGGACATGATGGCAGTGCAGTCACAAGTGGAGCAAAGCAATTATTGTCTGCCCTCCACCTCTGTGTAAATCTGGAGTAGTAGGAAAGGGCTCAGGAATGGTTCCCTCAGAAATGAATGGTCTGGGAGGTGACAGATTAGTCATCCCCACCATACAGAGGTGCTGCTGGGCAGTCCCTTGGCCACAGAGCAGCTTCTGCTGCTTCTCCTTGGCTGCTATTGCAGCTAAGCAGGAGTAGCCGAGCTGGGTGTAGCCGAGCCGGGTGTAGCTGAGCTGGGTGTAGCTGAGCTGGGTGTAGCCGAGCCGGGTGTAGCCGAGCCGGGTGTAGCTGAGCCGGGTGTAGCCGAGCTGGGTGTAGCCGTGGTTTGTGCAGCTCTTCCCCTGTTGCAGCACGCCCCAGGTGTGCCGCGGATCCTGGTGGGGAACAGGCTGCACCTGGCCTTCAAGCGGCAGGTGCCCACGGAGCAGGCGCGCGCCTACGCTGAGAAGAACTGCATGACCTTCTTCGAGGTGAGCCCCCTGTGCAACTTCAACGTCATCGAGTCCTTCACCGAGCTGTCCCGCATCGTGCTCATGCGCCACGGCATGGAGAAGATCTGGAGGCCCAACCGAGGTCAGTGCTGCCCGGGGTGAGGAGGAGGGGCTGGCAGGGAGCCATGGGGCTGTGGCTGCCCGGGTGGGAGGTGTGGAGCAGTGGGAACTGCATCCATCTGACGTGGAGAGGTGCTCTGGGCTGGAGTAGCTGGAGCTGAGCCAGAGGCTGCCTGCGCTGGTGTAGGGATGGGCAGCTCTGCATGTCCAGGATCTGAAGTGCTCTGGGGCATCACCTGCCTTTCCCCTTACTCTGGATGAGGCTGAGGGCAATTAAGCTTCCAGCTTGAAAGTACTTCAATCAAACGGCTGTGTGGGATAAATCCAAGTGTTGCCCTTGCCTGAGCCTGTCTTCCTCATTTTGGAGGGAAGCAGAGTGTGCCCAAGGAGCTGAAAGGAACTAAATCTCATCCCTGCTGTCAGCATGCAGCAGTGGGCTGGGTTACTCCATATATCCAAGCATGTGTGCCACAGGTAGGGAAACCATGAGCAGATTCCATGTTACGTCTCAGTCTGTTGAGTTTGAAGCAGAACAATCTCAGTTCCCATATTATTACTGGCTGGAGGTAGCAGTGTGTCCCAATGCAGTCTGAGCAGCAGCAGATCTGTGTTCCTGGGGTGACCTACTCTCATATGGACCTTCAGCTCCTGCTCACCAGGGTGAGAAAATCCTGGTTTGCCAGCCCCAGTCACCAAATTTTCTGCCTGTGCTCCTGTCCTAAACCTGGCTGCTATGCCATGATCTGCAGGTCACAGAGGGATGGTGGGCAGGGACTGGGCTGAATGCACAGACCTTTCCTGAATCTTTTCCAGAAGATTTGTAACTGCAGGCTACCAGCTTGAGAATGGAAAGGGCAAAAGGAAGTGGCCTCAAATTATGCCAGAGGAGGAGGTATAGTTTAGACATTATGGGAAATTTCCTCACAAAAAGGGTGTTCAGGCACCTAAACCCAGGGCAGCAGGGGAGTCACCATCCCTGGACGGGTTCAAAAAATATGCAGATGTGGCACTTGGGGATATGGTTTAGTGGAAGCATTGGCAGTGCTGGGGGAATGGTTGGACTCGCTGGTCTTAGAAGGCCTTTCTAACCTAAATGGTTCTTTGATTCCATGAACAGAGGGCTTCCTGGGGAATGGGGATGTGCCTGCTCGGGAATGGCAGCCTGGCTCTGGCAGCAGGCAGACAGGAGGATAACGAGCGCCCTCGTGTGGCCTCTGGCTGCCAATTCCCCGGCAAGGAGACGGGAATGGACAAGGCAATGCTGCACGCTGAGCTGGGAGGGTGCTGGGAAGCTGGAAAGGGCAAAGTGGTGTTCTGGGTGTTCTGGCTTGTTGGGCTCTCTGTGGCCTAGGAGTTCTACAGAAGGCTGCCCCCTGAGCAGGTCCTGTTTCAGGGCTTGCTGACCCTGTTGCCTCTTTCCCAGGCACATCCTGGTTGCCAATGGATGGGTTGAGAAACCAGGTGTCTGTCAGAAATGTGAGCCAGGCCCTGCCAGCCCCGGGTGCTGGGCAGTGCCTAACCCTGTGTTCACACCAAAGCTGCTGTCTGGCAAAGCACAAACCTCCAACAGCACAGTTCATCTTGATTTCCCAAGCTTTTGTCCTAAATATCCTGCTCCCTACTCCCAGCTCCTGTGCAGTCATTATTGACACATCTCCCCGAGGAGCTGGAGCTGTGCAGCATGAGGAGTAGTTGTGGGGGAAGGGCAGCCCAGGAGATCTGCTGGCCCTTGACTGTGTGGTCCTTTCTCCCCCAGTGTTCAGCTTACAGGACCTGTGCTGCCGAGCCATCGTGTCCTGCACCCCGGTGCACCTCATCGACAAGCTGCCCTTGCCCGTCACCATCAAGAGCCACCTGAAATCCTTCTCCATGGCCAACGGGATGAACGCGGTGATGATGCACGGCCGCTCCTACTCGCTGGCCAGCAGCGGCGGCGGGAGCAGCAGCAAAGGGAACAGCCTGAAGAGATCCAAATCCATCCGGCCGCCCCAGAGCCCCCCACAGAACTGCTCACGCAACAACTGCAAGATCTCTTAGCAGGGTGGGCGCCCTGAGCCTGTGTCGGATCCGCAGCCACCCACCGATGTACAGCTGTTTGCACACCCAGCCCTTCCCCGCCGGATCCTTCCGGACGGGCCGCGGTTGCTTTTCCGATGGCACGCACGAGCGTTAGGAATGTGCTCACGTTTTGGCTTGGCATAGGAAGAAGCATGGTGCCGGCTGGATCCCGCAGCGCTGGCGGGGACAGGATCTGCCAAGTGACCCTCCAAGAATGCTTTGGGCTTTGCCTCTTGGCCTGGGGTGGAAAATTCAGCAGCTGCCGGGTTGGGGAGGGGGGAAGGGGAAAAAAAGCTCATCCAGTCTCAATGGAGCAATGGATTTAATGGAAGATTGAGAGGCTTAAGGGAGTAGGCAAGGAGAGTCTGTGCTGCAACTTTAACTCTTGGCCTCCTGAACAGATTGCTGGTGCAATAGTGATCATTGGATGTAGACAAAAGAAAGAAACAGGGACTAATGACAGTTTTCACTAGGGTGTTAACCTGCTGTTGCCAAAAAAAACCAGAAAACAAGGCAAGAGTTGGCCAATTGGAAAGGGGAAGGCAGCGCTCCGCTCGCCGCCTTCGCTTATTTATGTAAATATTATACATATATATAAATATCACTTGTTTTTTAAGGGTTTTTTTAAGAAGCAGTCAGGGAAAATTTTATGCAGCCGTGTAAATACAAGCACTGGATTGACTTTCCCAGTGTCAGCAAAGGGGACAAGTGGAGGATTTTCCAATGAAAACACATAAATGCTTTAAGAGACTTTCCTTCACCTCTGGGCTCGTGCTGGTGTTTTTAAATACTACATGTGCAGAAGGAAAGGACAGTTGGTGTGGAGCATGCCCCAAGCTGCTCTATTCCTATGATTCCCTAGAAGTTGTGAGTGCTGAAGGCAGGGTGGGATGGCAGTTTATGGAGAAGCAGAGTGGTGAGGCCAGGGTCCAGGGGGATTGGAGTGTATTGGCAGGCAGTAGGAAGAGGCAGCTCTGGGGTTAGACTGATGCCTTGCTCATTTTATGCTTTCTTGCTGGGGATTTGGGAGCAGGGGGTGGAAGCATTGTGCCTAAAGCAGAGGAAAAATGCTGAATTTTGTCCCTTATTGCTGCAAAGCCTCAGCCGTTGCTTCTAGTGCCCTCCATTCATGACATCACCCCATGTGACAGCCCCTGGATCGTGGCTGCTTCCAGCTTTGCTTTCCCAAAGATGCTGCCTGAGCTCGTGCTGCTGTGGCTCCTCCTGGATGAAGGTGGGAAGGGGCAGAAGTGGCTTTCCCCACTGGAGCATGAAGGAGCAGGGAAGGTTGGGGTGGGGAAACAGCAATCTCCAGGTCCCTCAGTGGCAAAATCACTTGGCTCTTGGGGCACTCCCAGGAGATCAGGAGAGCCAACTGCTTTGCTCTGTGGGATGGCTCCCAGATCTTGGAGGGGCAAGAGCTTGGGATGGATCTTCTGTCAGGCAAGTGCACCTGCTTCCCTGGCTTTGTTCCACAGCTGACCTGTGCTGGAAATTTACCTGGGAACTGAGAAACAGCACCCAGCCCTTATCCCAGAAGCTAAGGCAGCCTGGCAGCAGGCCTGGGCTATGGTGGCAGGTTCTCATAGGTGGCCAGAACGTGTAGATTGTGAGTAGTGTGGTAACAAGTGAAGTGTACAGTGCTGCCATCTCCTCCTGGGATCAGCTTGCTCTGCTCCCCCTTCCCAGGCAGCCTGGGGCACTGCATGGGCAGAATGAAGCCGCTGCAGCTCCCGTGCGGCCGACAGACCTGCTGTGTCCAGCCACAGGGACAGGAGGGACGTGTCCCCTCTGGGGACATTGCTTCCCTAGCTCCAGAGCCAACCTGGGAGGTGCCAGAGGCTTTCCCCTCCCCTCTCTGCAGAGCACAGCACGGGCAGGTCTCTTGGCTCGCTTCTCTCGTGCTTTATCACCCAGCTCAAGTGAGCGAGGACAGAATTAAAGGCCAGGCAGGTGGAGGGGAAGAGGAATCCTTTGAAGGGGTGCTTTGGCTCAAGAGCAAAGCTGCAGCCGGGCCGTGCCAGTGGCACGAAGGCCGGGGGATTTGGAGAACCTGTCTGGGACGGCTGGCACCTGTTTCCCATCACTTAACAGGCAGCCCAGGACAATGGCTGGCTCAGCAGCACAGGGATATACGGCCAACAGGTGACTGCCCCGCCAGCACAGCTCCTCCCGGGAATCCCCCCGGGACAGGAGGGATAAAGGGATCCTGCCTGAAACCACCAACTGCTGCATGTCTCAGAACTCGCCGGAGCTCTGCTTTGGTTTGGCTGTGCCACGTGTGCCACCTCCCCACGCTGTTTCCCTGCGGTTGGTTTAGGTTTTGTCACCCTGCAAAGTCTCACAGATCCTCTCTGGAGTGGGGATGGAAGATTTCCCTGGAGTGATTGCCCAGCAACGAACTTTTTTTATTTTTTAATTTAAAAGGAAAAGATTCTTGCATCTGATGTCAACACTAGTCTGTAGCTGCTCTCCAACACTTGTACCATTCCTGAGTTGGGTTTTTTTGGACTATCCTTTTATTTTTTTATTCCTTTGTACAGTCAGTGTTGTTTAACTGATTCTACATGGTTTTGTTTTGTATAAATTAAAGTCTTTTTGTTTGTTTTGAACTACCAATTGAAAAGAGGAAAAGTCGTATCCTTTTTTGTGTGGGCTGAGAAGAGTTTGAAGGGAAAAAAAGTGGTGGTTTTGCCCATGCCTGTTGTGGTACAGGTGTGTATTCCCATTTCCAGGTCATTCACAAAATAGCTTGAACAACATTTTCTGGGGAGCCATGATTCCTTTTCTGTAGATGCAGAAGATAAATCTGTTCTTGATTCTCACAGAACCACTCACTTGGGGTAGTGGAGCCCTAAGAAAACAGAGAATCATCTCCAACAGTCTTGTCCCACAGCTGGATGGAGGAAGCCAGGCTCTCTGCAGTTTACCAGTCCCTGCTCCATGGGGACAGTCAAACCCTAAATCCCTTCTCAGAGCCTGGTGACCCTGGGGGAGCAGCGAGTGCTGTGGCAGCAGTCACCCATCCTGCCCAGACTGGAGCAGGCTGGAAGCCATCCTGGGACAGAGGGAACTGAAAGGGACAAGATGCTGCAGGGAGCTCGGAGTGCCGGTGTCACACCAGGGTGGCCTTTGGAGGCACCAGGAACCCCAGAGAAGGGGGATTTGATCCTGGGATGGAGGGAGACTTCTTGTCTGATCCCCTTCTCCCACCTCCCCTTGACCTCCCTTTCCCCCTGCCTTCTCACTTCCCTAGGATCAGATTTTCCACTTCGTACCAGACTGGCCACACTTGTTTTAACAGCTTAAGTAGTAATTGCTGGGGCTGGGAGGGGGCAGGGGGAAATGAGATCGTGTCTGCAGCCTGGAAAACCCTGGAGCTAAGGTGAAAGCCTGGTCAGGGAAGAGTCACACAGCCGTTTTTTTTTTTTTTCTTCCTCTTTTTCTTCAGGGGGTTCTGGAAGTGTCTGTTGCCTCTCCCAGGGCCGAAACAAAGGCTGTGTGTGGTTTCAGGTGGGGTCGGGACAGCCGGAGCCCATTAGGGCGCAGCAGCGGGGGCTGCAGCTGTCTGCCTGGGAAGAGCAGGGCAGGAAAACACTGCACAGCCTCAGCGGGCTGGGAAGCCTGGGAGAGAGAGCTTCAAGGCTCCCTGCTCCTTGGGAGCATCACCTCTCTGATGTGATGTTTCTTGGGTTGGTCCCACTGTCCCATGCAGGCTGGGAAGAGCCTTCATGTGACTGCAGGATTCTTGAAAATGAGGGTGCAGCTGCCCACGGATGCATTGGAGGGGCAGGAGCCTGCTGGGTGCAGCAGGTTCTGGGAGCAGGGACACGTGGCACAGCACCTTTCCCTCCACGACACGGTGCTGAGCCAAATCCTTGTCTTGGAGCTGTAAAACCCTGATCTGTGTCTGGGATCTTTGAAAGCGACCCCAAAAATCCCTGTTCTAGGGCACAGTTGGTGCCTGGACTCATAGAAGTGAACAGTTTGGAGCTGTTGAGATGGTGGAATTACTGTAGGTTTGGTAAGGGTGGGAAGGGAAGAGTTGCTTTGTCATCCATCTTCAGCTGAAGAAGCACTAGAAGAGACTGGGTGGGGCTCCCAAGGTGTGGGTGAGGATTTCCAGTTGTTGGGAGCTGCTTTTCTAGCCACGCAGCAGCTGCCATTCCTCCATCCAGCCTTGCACCACTGAGGTGAAGGTTCCTGGCTTGTCCTTGCAGCTTCTGATCTTGAGAACACAGGTGGGAGGCACCTGCCACCCTTTGGGGTTGCTCCTCTGGCTCTGGAAAGGGGCAGTGGGGCAAGAACTGACCCAGACCCTGGCACTGTCATTGTGCTGTGACTACATAGTGCCCAGCCATGGGTATGGGCAGAAGTTGGGCTCCAGGTCTTGTTCCCCCTTTCCTCCTGCACCAGCCCCCCCTGGAAGGACCCTGGGACACCCCAAAATGGAACAATGCCTCTGGGTTGCATTCCTGGGACCAAGGTGCCATGCATTTGCCACGTTGCTTCCAGCTGGAGTTTGTAGGTTTGAGGATTGGGGAACTCCAGGCAGCAGGTGGGGCTGGCTGGGTGGGTCTGGGGGTTTCAGGGCATGCAGAGTACAGGCCCCAGCAGCTCCTGGCTGGGCTATCCTGATGAATTCCCTGTTTGCAAAACATCAGCCTCAAAAAACATCAGTGTCCCAAGGGCAGCATAACCTTCCCTCAGCATCCAGAGCTGGATGGACCCTTGGGTGGCTGCTTGGCTGTGGAACAGGATTCAGGGCACAGCCATGGGACGTGCTCCAGCCCTCCACGTGTGGTCATGGCCAGCTGGTGCCAGACCTGTCTCTGCTGTGGGGTTTTGGGCCCCGGGGAGCCCCAGAATCGCCACGGGCAGTGCAGAGCCACGTGCTGGGCTGGGCAGGGGTGGTGGTCACAGCACTCTCACTGTTCCTGGCTGGTCACTGTGCCAGAGCAGTGTGGCTGCAGCCTGCTCACACCAGCGTGGGGGTGTTGAGGATCCCCCAAAACACCTGATCTGAGGCAAAAGGGCTTCCCCAAGGAGTCACAGACTCGGGGAGCACCAAACCATTACATGCAAAAGCAGCTCTGGGGTGGGTTGGATCCCCCCCACTTCCCCACCCCTCCAAAAAATTAAAAAAAAAAAAAAAAAGGAAAAGGCTCCCACCGGGTTTGTTGTTTTTTTTTTTTTTTTGTCCCTTCCACTATCTACTACCCAAGAGGGGAGACTGGAGGTGCTGAGCTGCTCCCCGGGGCAAAACGCCCTCCGGTTTGCTGTTTCACAGGGGCTGCAGACCCCCCTCAGGGCTGAGGCTCTCACCAGAGCCGGAAGAGTTAATGCTCCCAAAATGCCATGAAATGTTCCTGCTGCAGGTCAGTCTCCGTTGGGGATTAGGAGGATCTGGCCGGGGAGCCGGGGCCGGCTCCTGCCAGCTCGGGGCTGGTGCGGGACGTGCTGGTTGAGCCCAAGCACAATGTGCCGGGGTCTGGTGTGGCTCAGGAGACATCTGGCTGTAAATCATCGGGGAGGGAGGGATGGCTGCGAGCCCCAGGGGGCTGGGGGAGCCCCTCCAGGGGGCTGGTTGGGCACCCACCCGGCCAGGCGAGACACGGAGCAGTGCCAGCAGCACGGCACTGCTGGGATGCGGGCTGGAAAGCAGGGACGGCTCCGTGCCCGTGTCCCGCTCCCGGGCGGGTGCCAGAGCTGCGGTGCGGGGTGAGGGACTCCGGGCCAGCCGGGCCCGCAGCGAGGGCTCCGCGCACCTCCCGCCTGCCGCCCCGTCCGAGGGGACCGCAGGCTCCGGCTGTTTTCTCATCCTGTAGGAATTCGGCTCCGTGGGCCGGGCGGGTTTTTGTGTGCCCCCCCCCCCCTTCCTTTCACTCTCCCTCTTTGGAGACTTTCTGAATTCTCCCTTTGATCTCCCCCCGTGTTTGCCCAGGGATCGCCGGGCTCGCCGGGGTTAGAGGCTGAGGTCAGCGCCTTTCCCATTCCAAACACCCAGAAACATCAGTGGGAAGGGAGGGGATTCAGATTACAACCTTCCCGTCCTCCCCTTCCACCCCACTCGCCCCGCTGGCCGTGCCGGGGATGGACTGAGCCCCGAGAGACACTCGCCACCGCCGCCGTGTCCCCGGCGTCCCGAGAGCCGAGCGGCGATGGATGGAGGCGGCGGGCGGCATCGCCGGTGGTCCGGAGGGCGCCGGGCGTGCTGAAGGACAGAGGTTTGGTCCTCTCCTCCTCCTCTTTGTCCCCCCGCCCGCCCGCCTTCTCCCTCATCCCGTCCATCCTGAATGTGATTTATCCCGAGCCCTCGCGGACGATCCAGGCCGGCGGCGCGGGGTGGCCCGATGGCTCCTCGCGGGAGAGGCGGGCGCGGGGCCCGGGGCCACCGTGCGGGTGGGCGGCAGCGGCTCCCCGTGGGCATCGCGCTGCTCCTGCCCGTGCTGGCGGCGGCGGCCGGGCTGAGCCTGCAGCCGGGCAGGACGCGGCACCTGGGCGTCTGCCCCAACCAGCTGAACCCCAACCTATGGGTGGATGCCCAGAGCACCTGCGAGCGGGAGTGCCAGACCGACCAGGTGAGCGAGGGGCTGCGGAGGCGGCGGTGACAGGGTTTGGGGGCATCCCCAGGTCCCCAGAGGAGATGCTTTGGGGTGCGGGTCCTGTGCCGGGCGGCACAGCCGGTTCAGTTGTTTCTGTGCAACGGGCTCAGCCCTGCTGCAACCTTTCCTCCTAAGCCTCTCTTGTCTGCTGGTCTCCCTAGTCCCCCACAGGCAGAGAAACTGCTTGTTGCCCCCTCACGTCACCCCCTCAGACCTTGTCCCATGGTCAGACCACCCTCCTCGTGCACCTCCAGGATGCTTCCACCCTGTCAAAGGGCTGGCTGGGATGAAGGAAATGGGTGTGCTGGGACCCGGACCCCATCAAGCCGAGGACAGAATCCTCTCTCAGCTTTTTCCTGAGGGTCGGAGCCCACCCATGGACCGGGTTGTCCATCCTATAGAGCCTTGGTTTGGAGCAGGGCAACCCCACCCCGGTTAGGGCTGTCTGAACGCGGAGGGGAGACTCCTTCACAATTCATCTGTATGAGTTCTGCCTCCTCTCGGCCACCAAAAGCTGAGAAGGGCAAGTTGCTCTCTGCGGTCTGAAAGGACCGTCATCACTGCGGCGCACCCCAAACATCCTGGGTTGCCAAGGGTGGGCTGGGGCTGGCGCAGCTGCGCCGGGGAGGTCTGGCTCTCACCCGGAGCCCAGCGGTGCTGGAGGTGCACAGGGGGACACACCTGCCCTCCCGAAAGTCCCACGGGGGTGGGAACAGCATCCACAGCCCCAGCACAGCGGTGACCTCCACGTCCCCTTCGCAATCTCTTCTCCCTCCCCGAGCAGGACTGTGAAGACTTTGAGAAATGCTGCACCAACGTGTGTGGGCTGCGGAGCTGCGTGGCCGCGCGCTTTGCCGACGGCAGCGTTCCGGCGCTGGCGCTGGCGCCCACCGCCTCCTGCGAGAGCTTCGTGTGCGCGCAGCAGGGCTCCGACTGCGACATCTGGGACGGGCAGCCCGTCTGCAAGTGCAAGGACCGCTGCGAGAAGGAGCCCAACTTCACTTGCGCCTCCGACGGCCTCACCTACTACAACAAGTGCTACATGGACGCCGAGGCGTGTCTGCGCGGCACCCGCCTCACCACCGTGCCCTGCAAGCACATCTTCACCTGGCCCGACACCAGCCCCGTGCCGCAGGAGACCACGGCGCGCCCCACGCCGGGCGTCGGCCCCGAGGTGCCGGTGCCCCCCGCCCTGTACTCCAACCCCTTCCACCAGTCGGTGCGCGCCGGCGGCACCGTCAGCTTCCGCTGCGACGTGAGCGGCCGCCCGCAGCCCGACATCACCTGGGAGAAGCAGAGCGAGCGGGAGGAGAACTTCATCATGCGGCCGGACCAGATGTACGGCAACGTGGTGGTCACCAACATCGGCCAGCTGGTCATCTACAACGCCCGCCACGAGGACGCCGGCATCTACACCTGCACGGCCCGCAACGCCGCCGGGCTGCTCCGCGCCGACTTCCCGCTGTCGGTGCTCCGGCGGGAGCCGGGCGGGACCCCGCGCACCGGCAGCCCCCAGCCCTTCCCCAGCGCCGAGTGCCTGAAGGAGCCGGATCGGCGGCGCTGCGAGCCCACGGAGGTGCGCTGGCATTTCGATGCCAAGCAGGGCTCCTGCCTCACCTTCCGCTACGGCGGCTGCGGGGCCAACAGGAACCACTTCGAGACGTACGAGGAGTGCCGAGCCGCCTGCCTGGGCAGCGCCCGCCCCACCTGCCTCCTGCCCATGGTGCAGGGGCCCTGCCAGAACTGGGAGGCGCGCTGGGCGTACAACCACCTGCTGAAGCAGTGCCACTCCTTCGTCTACGGCGGCTGCGAGGGCAACACCAACAACTTCGAGAGCAAGGAGACGTGCGAGGACGTGTGCCCCTTTCCCAAGAGCCTGCAGTGCAAGGCGTGCCGCCTGAAGAGCAAGATGGTGCTGAGCCTCTGCCGCAGCGACTTCGCCATCGTGGGGCGGCTCATGGAGATCGTGGAGGACCAGGACTCCGGCATCGCCCGCTTCGCCCTCGAGGACGTCCTCAAGGACGAGAAGATGGGCCTCAAGTTCTTCAACATCAAGTACCTGGAGGTGACCTTGACCGACATGGACTGGAGCTGCCCCTGCCCCAACATGACTGCGGAGGACGGGCCCCTGATCATCATGGGCGAGGTGCACGACGGAATGGCCACGCTGGACCCCAGCAGCTACGTCCGGGCAGCCAACGACAAACGTGTGAAGAAAATCTACGAGCTGATGGAGAAGAAAACCTGCGACCTCCTGAACCGCTTCCAGGACTAGGGGACAGCCAGGGTGTGCCGACGGGGGGAGCTGCAGACACAGGGCAGCCTGAGGGAGCCCCCGCACCAGTGCTGTGTCTAGAGGTTACCACTGTCATGTAGTACCCCCAACCCCATGCTGAGCCCCAGAGCAGCTCCCACCTCCACTGTAATTTATCTGCCGCGTGTTCCCCCCACCGTGTGACCCCACCCCCAGCCCGTCCAGGAGCAATAGAGAACTGGGTTGGGCTGCAGAGAGGTGGGAGGTCTGCCAGGACCACCCCACTCATCAAATCTTTCCACCTCACCAAAGCCTCTGGGCCCAGTGTAACACCCCTGGTGCTGGACCTGAGCCTTTCGTTGGTGCTGGAGGTGGAACTAGGGACCCCCCCACCCCCCGTGTTTGTGCTAAAAACATCAGGGAGCTGCTGGGGTGTGGAGGGCAAAGCCACAGAGTTTATTAGGGGGGGCAGCAGCACAGTCCTGGGGAGGGGGGGAAGGGGACACCATCAGCACAGGAAATGGAGCAAGAGTCTCCCTATGCCCAGGAGTGTTGTGTCCCCCCATGGCAGCTGTGCTGGCTCCTGTAGTCCAGGCTGGTCCCACTGCAAAGGGGGCCCCAAAGGCACCAGGGGAGATGGACCCCCCCCAGCCAAGTCAGGCCCAGCTGGGGTGAGTCTGTCCCATCACTGCTGTCCCCAGCCCCGGCGGCAGCCATGGCGGGACAGTGACACCCTGCAGGAGGCATCGGTGGGGACAGCAGTGCCGTCAGGGCAGGTTACAGCTTGCGGAAGATCAGGCTCTTGTTGTTGGCCGGCATGTCCACCTGGAAGCACAGAGGCGGGGCTCAGGGTGCACACTGGCACGGGGAGCAGCCCGCTCCCATCACCTACCATCCTCTCCAGGCACAGCCCGTTGGCCTGGGCCAGCTCCCGCAGCAGCACCGTGTCCCGCAGCCCCCAGGCGGGATTGCTGCGGGGAGGGAGGCGCGGTCACACTGGGGACACCCCGCCCCAAAGCAGCCCCAGCTACCTGGGCTGAGGGGCTGCCCTAGGGCGGGCTTATCTTGAACGACCACGCTGGGAGGGAGCTTCCTGCACTGCAGGATGGGCCCCCAGGAGCCTGAGCCCCCCCAGCCCCTCCTACCTCTGCCTCAGGCTGCGGTCAAAGTCCACGTTGCTCTGGGGGCTGATCTGGCCGTCTACGGCGTAGGGCTGGTGGGACACAGCTGGAGCTGCAGGCATGAGCCACCCTGTGCGCCCCCAGCCCCCCTTCCATGGGCTGCAGTCCCCAAGCACGGCAGAGACACGGCCCCCAAGGAGTCCCATCACCCACTGTGAGTCCTGTCACCCTCTGCAGCTCCCCAGACCCCGCCATGGATAAGGTGAGGGAGGACAGGAGCTCTCCCATCCAAAACTGCTCCTTTCAGGGCTCAGCATGTGCCCCAAAAGTCAGAGACCCCACAAACTCCAAGGCCCTGCATTTCCCAGTTCCCTCCCTAAGCCATGACTGGAGCTGCTCTCCCACCTTCTCCCCCCAGTATTTGCTCTGCATCCCCAGGATGCTGCTGCACCAGGACCCACCCCATAGGTGAAGAGCACTCCTCCGGGCTTCAGCAGCACCCCGGCACCCTTGAACAGGCCCTGGGGAAGGAGAGAGGTGGGGAGCGGGTCAGAGGGCCGGGGACACCCCTGGAGCCCCCCCCCCCCGGGCCCTGGCAGGGGCTGTGAGGCTGCTCACCTCGGTGCACCGCAGCTCTGCGATGTGCATCATGTTGATGCTGACCAGGAGGTCGAGGGTGCCGGGCTGGGCGCCCCCCCAGCTCTCCCAGCCCTGGGACACGTCCAGCAGGATGGGGGGCAGCAGGTTGGGCAGTCCCGTGGCCTCCACGTAGGCAGCGATGCTGAGGGCACCACACCCACCTCAAGCCCTGCAGAGCCCCCCGTGCACCCCCCCCACTCGCTGCAGGGGGGGAAATCCCCAGGATGGACTCAGCCAATAATTGTTATTCCACGTGGATGTGGGTGCAGCACAGCCTGGGGGCTCTCTGCCCAGCCCTTTGCTTCCAGCTGGCAGATGGAAAACTGGAACAAGCAGCAGCATGGGGATGGAGAGGCCCCAAGGCCTAAACTCCCCAATTTTGGAGCACCCTGCCCTTGTGGGGCACCCCACTGGCACCACTGCACCAACACCTCCTGATTTTGGTGTTATTTACACCCTCTTTGGCACATTCACCACCCAGCTCAGCTCCTGCAGCCTCCCAGCCTGGGGATCATTTGTATCTGGGGTGGTGGCTGCTGCTGGGTAGGAAGCACAAAACTCCCCCTGGACAGGTGCTGGTTCCAGTACCTCCCCACCAGGTTTTTTTTGTTTTGTTTTTTTTTCCTACAGTGGAAAGCTGGATTTTGGAAGTTTTCTGGGAAAAATAAAGTCCTGAGCTGGGGAGCATGGATTGTTTGGGAGTTGGATATTGGGGATTTATTGAAAAACAAATTATAGTGAGTATTGACCTGGGGAGCCTGCGCCGGGCAAGAGTTGAATATTGTGGTTTGCCTGGAAAAATAAAGTGTCAAGCCAGAGAGCCTGGGCTGTCCAAGAGGGTCTTTGCTGGGAAAAAATACACATTAAGCTCATCTGCAAGCAGTATATTGTGGTTTTCTTGGAAAGAATACAGCACTGGGCAGGGGAGCCTGGGCTGCTGGAGAGCCAAGAGATAGTAAGAGGGCCTTGGCTGCTGGGTTTTTCCTGAAAATAGAAAAAAAACGTGCAGAGCCTGGGCCTTTGAGTGCGTCTTTTCTGGGAAAAAATACGCATCCAGCTCATCCAAGAGCTGGATATTGGGGTTTTCCTGGAGGAAATAAAGCACTAAGCAGGAGAACCTGGGCTGCGGAAGACTCGGATACTGGGGTTTTCCCAAAATCCCCAAAGGAAATGAAATTTAAAAAAATTAAATAAATAAAATGGGGAGCAGGGAACAGGGCCCGTGGAGGGGCTGCAGGCGGTGTCCCCCGGGTCCCCCGGCCCCGCTCACCTGCGCAGCGCCCGCGGGTCGATGTCCGAGGGCTGCCAGCGCGCCCGCGGCAGCGCCCTGGCGAAGTGCGCGGCGTGCAGCCCCGAGCCCGCGGCCACCTCCAGCACCCGCAGCGCGCCCGGCCCCGCGCACTCCCGCAGCACCGCCAGGATCGGGCCCTTGTTGCGCTCCGCCGCCGCAGGGACCTGCATGGCCGGGCCGGGCCGGACCGGGCCGAGCCGGGGAACTACAGCTCCCGGCACCGCCCGGCCCCCCCCGGCCGCGGGTGGAGCTTCCACAGCGGGGAGGGCAAAAAGCAGGAAGAAGGAAAAGAAGTGCGCCGCCCGGGAATCGAACCCGGGTCGCAAGAATGGGAATCTTGCATGATACCACTACACCAGCGGCGCGGCCGGCAGGGCTCTCGCCCCGCCGCCCCTCGGCGCTGCCCCGGACCCTGCGGGGACCCGGCCGGAGCCTGCCGCTGCTCCGCCACCCGAAAAGAGCCAAACAGGCTTTGCGCGGACACCCCAGGAAAACGGGGATAAGGGGGACGCACCCACCCACCCTGTCCGCGACAGCTGTCACTGGTGATGGAGGTCTGGAGGGATCCATCTGGAGCACAAGGATTAGGGGTTCAGCTCTTCCAAGCATGGAAAAACTCAGGGATGAACAAACAGCGCTTAGAAACCCCGGGCGGGTCCGCGGGGGAACTGAGGCACAGCTCCCAGCACGTGACAGGGCGGTTGGCAGCCGGTGGTGACGTCCTGTGGGTCAGGGTTGTGTTTAGGCACGGTAAGAAGGCTGGAGTGACAACAGTGGATGCACACCCACGAAGGGTCCACGCGTGCCTGGCACCGACCGGGGTCAGGCTCCGCTGGGCTTCTATGGCAGGCACCCTCCTGCAGTCCTCCCTCCCCGGCCAGCACCGTGGCAACGTGGCGGCGAGGCAAAGGTCACCCTCGTGGGGCGGCTCTGCAGCCCCTGGAGCCGGGCTGGAGCCTCTTTGTCCCCAGTGCGTTTGTCACACGATCTCTCCTCAAAACTCTGGGTGCTGTCGCCAGCCCCAGGGGTGGCCGGGGACCTGCTCGGGGTTATGTCCTGGGTCTGCACCTCCTGCCACGTGGGGACACCTTGGCAGGACCTCCCCACTCCAAAGGTCACCGTGCTGGCCGGGACGCGGCTGCCCACTCCGGCTTCCTGCGCTGGTTATGGCATGTGCAGTCACAGCGGTGTCCCCTCTGGAGGGGGGCACCTCAGCCCCTGCCTCTGCACCCCTTACTTTTCCCTGCCTGGGTCCTTCGTGTCCCAAGAATGACCCCTATCTGTCCCCTGTGTGTGCAGTGTGTAGTGCAGTGTCCTGTCTCCTGACTGTTCCCGTGCAGGTCCCCCCCGAGTTTCCCGTGACTCCCGTGTCCCCTGCGCGCCTGTGCCATCCCGTGTCCCATGTCTGCTGTGCGCTGTCCCCTTCTTCAGCCCCGCACGTTCCAATGTCCCTTCTGTGCATTCTGTGTGTCCTGTGTCTCCCACGCCCTACATGTCCCCCCGTGTCCCGCGCAAGTCCCCATATATGCTCCCAGCGTGTGGCCTGCTTGTCGCCAGTGTGTGTCCCCCACGTGCACCCCCGACACGTCCTGCGTGTCTTCAGTGTGTTCCCACATCCCCCACTTGCCCTCGCTGTATCCCATGAATGTCCGCTGCGTGTCCCCACACACCCCGTGTGCGCGACCAGCGTCCCCACGTGTGTCCCTTGTGTGCCCCACGCATCCCACGCACCCCCACACGTACACTTGATGTGTCCCCTGCGTGTCCCACATCCCAGGCGTGCCCCCGATGTCTCCCGTGCGTGTCCCCACAACGCAGACATGTCCCCATATCCCAACGCACGCGTCGCCTGTGTCCCCGCACGCCCCACACGTGTCCCCCCGCTCTGTCCCGGGGGTGTCGCACGCGTTCCCCGAGCGCCGCGCGCTGTCGCCCGTCCCACGCGCGCCGCGCGGTCCCTTTAAGCGCGGGGGCGTGTCGGTGCTGGCGGGGCCGCCCGGCCCGGCCCGGCCCGGCCCGTTAAAGGCCCCGGCGAGGGGCGCGCTCGGCACTCGGGCGGGGGCGGCGGGGCCGTGGGCCGGGCCCGCACCATGTACACGCTCACGCGCGGCCCCAGCAAGCTCGCCACGCAGCGCCGCACAGGTACCGGGGGGCGCGGGGCCGGGGGGCGCGGGGGCTCCGTGCGGCCCTCGCTGCCCCCCTGACGCCCCGCGCCCCCCGCAGGTCCCACGCAGCAGGCGGTGGAGAGCAGCAAACTGGGCGAGCTGCGGGGGCGGCCGCAGCCCGGCCCGTGGCCCCCCGCCAGGTGAGCGCCGTGACCTTGGGAAGGGGACCGGCGCTGGGGCGGCCGGGCCGTGACCTTGGGAAGGGGAGCGGGGACGGCCGGGCTGCCCGGCGGGACGCGGGAGGGGGACCCGGGCTCTCGGCTCGGCGCCGCTCGCCCGGGGGTCGCGGCCGTGCCCGCACGCGTCCCGCGAGTTCGGTACACGCGTGCCGTGGGCCGCCCCGCGCCGGAGACACGGCGGAGCCGCCGCCCCTCCTCCTTCCCACGGGCCGTCCCCTAAAATCGCGGGAGTGGGAGCGGTGGGGTCACGCCAAGGAGGCGGCGCGGGGGGGTCCCGGTGCGGGGCCGGGCTTGTCCAGCCCCCCCGCCCGCCCTGCGGACGGCCCCGATTGCACAAACGGGCGGCGGGGCCAGCGCCGCTCCCGCCGGGAGCCCGCCCGCCTTGGCCGCGCCGTGTGCCCGCGGAGCTGGCGATCCCCGCTGCCCCAGAGCCGCCGTCACACTCTCTGGGTGAGCTCCGGTGTCCAGCAGCAATGCGTGGAGCTGTTGGTTGCGTGCTGTGGGGTATTCCCGTGGCTGGGAGGTGGCGATGGGACCCCTAAGGAGACCCCTTTCCCGGCTGACTCAAAGCACGCCCAGACAGGGCAGTGGGACCCTGCTAGTTCTGTACATCCTCTCCTGCCGCCCCTACACCTCACGCAGTTCCTCTCCTTCCCTGGATCCCTGAAATTCACTGGGGTAGCTTCAGCCACACTTGTCCTCCTCCTGCCTGCCCAGTGCCGCTGTCTGGGGGGGCTTGAGGGTCACTGCCCTCCCCAGCCCCTCCCTGCAGATCTGCAGGAGCTGCCTGCTCCCGGTCTCTCCTGCTCTCCAAACCCACTCCTAGGGCCCCTTAGACTTTGTCCCGTGAGGAACGTGGCTGTTGCAGACATGTCCTGCCTGCTCTAGAGCTGGGCAGAAAAGTCAAAATACTGGAGATTTGCATTGAAGATGCTGCCAGGTCTCATCCTGAGTTTTGCCTTTAGCTCTGGTGGGTGTTGCTGCATCCAGGGCACGAGGTGGTTGAAGTGCCCCTCAACAGAGGAGATCCCAGCTCTCAGGAAGCCTGACCTGCTCCCACTTCACGGTGTTGCATCCCAGTCCTGGGGCACCCTGGGGGCATGCTGGGGCCAGAGCTATTCCAGTGAACCTGGGTGATTAATCTGCAGAGGATGGCACATCCCCTGTCCAGTACCTAAGTGGGTTTCCCTTCCTTTTCCTGATACTCCTGCAATTAGGTGGCAGATGCTTCATCTTAGAGACTGCACTTGGTGGAGGTTTGAGCATGGGTGAGAGATGGGCAGCTGGTGCTTTTCCCCAGGGAGCTCCCCTTGCACCCCTCCTGTGTCAGAATCCCCTATCCCTGGGGGCTGAGTCCCTTTCCATCCCAGTCCTTGGGGACAGGGCTGGGTGACTGCAGCTGTGGATGTGTGTGTGCACTGTGGGGCAACCCAGGACACCAGAACCGCCTCAGTTCTTGCTGGGGTGGGCAGAGCTGCCTGTGCCCTCACCCCACTATTGCTTCCCTCCTTCCACAGCCCAGTGCAGAAACTCGTCTTCAACAGAGTGAATGGCAAGAGGCCCCCACTGCTGCTGCAGCAGATCTCAGCCCCTGAAGAATGTTACACCCTGGCTCACGAGGAGAACGTCCGCTTTGTCTATGAAGGTGAGGGCAGAGGGTCCCTGGGGCGGTACCCAGGAGAGCTGGAGCAGATGGAGTCCCTCCCCAGTACCTGCACCGTGCTGGGGACATCGGTGGCAGGGGTGGAGTCCCCAGCCTGGGGCTTGCCCTCCTTCGCTCTGCTCCCTGCTCCCGTGTGCAGCCCCTCACCCGGGGATCCCAGACCCACGCAGTGCTTGTTGCCCCTCCCCAGCCTGGCAGCAGGTAGAGCAGCAGCTGGACGGGAGCCGGAGCGGGGACAGCGCCTGCGGCCCCGTGCAGTACGTGGAGAAAACCCCCGACCCCGGACTCAAAGGTGAGTGGGCAGTGTTGGTGGCACTCTGGGGTGTGTCAGGCTTGGGGTGCAGCAGCTGTGGGCTCAGCCTGCACCTGAACAGGGCTGTGGTGGAAGGAGGATTTGGATTCCAGTGCAAGTTTTGGGTCTCCTGCAGGTGCTGAGGTCACTCTGGGGGTGCTGGGGGGAGACAGCTGGCCTCAGGCACAGTGGTGGGGATGTTCCACTGTGTCCCTTGGATGTTCCACTGTGTTGCTGACTCCTCTGGCATTCAGGCTTTCTGCCACCAAGGGGTTCAGCATCATGCTGGAGAGAGGAGCATCCTGTAGGGACCCACTGCTCTTGGAGCCAGCAGGACCAATTGGGCATGGGGACAGCACTTGTCTGGTGGCACCTGGAGTGAGGGCAGTGACAGCAGCCTGCAGGCTCTTGCAGCAGCTGAGAGCTCCCAAGGAAGAG
Organism: Erithacus rubecula; assembly: GCF_903797595.1. Taxonomy (NCBI): domain Eukaryota; kingdom Metazoa; phylum Chordata; class Aves; order Passeriformes; family Muscicapidae; genus Erithacus; species Erithacus rubecula. The sequence continues at coordinate 14,583,247 of NC_136669.1, forward strand.
AATGTCCCTGTAAACCCAGTCTCGCCTGTTGGGGACATGGCACAGGGGTGGAAGAGACCTGGGGATGTCATTAGATTGGAGATGAGGGAAAATTTCTTCCCCCAGAGGGTGCTGGCACTGCCCAGGCTCCCCAGGGAATGGACACAGCCCCGAGGCTGTCAGAGCTCCAGGAGTGTCAGGGCACAGGGATGCACAGGGTGGGATTGTTGGGGGTCTGTGCAGGGACAGGATGACCCCTGTGGATCCCTTCTAGCTTAGGATATTCTGTGATTCCAAGTTTATTTTTTCTGGGGTTTGGAAGACAGCACCCAGAGCTCTGCTCCTGCTTCAGCTGTTCCCCTCTCTCCCTCCCCTCTCTTTCAGACTTTGTTCCCATCGACCTGGAGGACTGGTGGGCACAGCAATTTCTGGCCAAAATCGAGAACTGCTCATAAAAGGGAAGAAAAGGTTGCATTTGATTTCTGTGTAAGAGAAAGGAAGCTGCGAGCACCTGGTCACAGCCCAGAACCGGTGGCGTTTTTGAAGCGTTTTCACACGATGCCCGAGGGGGAGTGACCCCGCCCAGCGGGACCGGACCACAGCCATGCCCGGCCGGGCGCCCTCCCCCAGCCCCGCAGAGGAGCGGCGTGCGGCCCCAGCCAGGATTCCTTAAGTGCCAGTTCTCGGACTGCTGCAGCTCCTGCAGCCTCCAGCTCCAGGACACTGTGGTGCCACGCTGGGGACGGGGAGAGCCTCCCCGCAGCCACGGGGAGGACAGTGGGGTGCTGTAGCAGGACCGCCAGACAATAAAGCGCTGAAACTGCCTGTGGAGAGCGCTTGTGGCATGGGGAGAGGGGGAGGCAGGGGTGCAGCATCCTGCCTTGGAGAGGGGGTGCTTCAGCTGGCTCATGGCTCAGTGGGAGCCTGGCTTCTGTGGATTCAGGGCGTTGGAGCTCCTCCTCCTTACCCCAGTGCTGCCTCAGCTCCTGGGGGCTCAGCCAGGGGCTGGTGCTGTCTGAGGTGGTGTTTGGGATTGGGGGGGGGGGGGGGCACCCTGGCTGTGCTCCAGAGCTGGGCTGCAGCATGTAGGTGGGCAAATCTGCAGGGATGGGAGCTGCCAGGTCCAGCTGCCCACTGCCATGGAGGTCAAAAGGCATTTTGGGCACCAGGCTCAAGGTCTCCCCCTCACCTGTGGTTGGCTGTGGGAGCTGAGAGGATAGTTGTGGCTGCCTGAGGTAGAAAGGATGGGGACCCCAACTTCTGCTTCTCCAAAAGAACTCCTAAACTGCTAGGCTTTTCCAAGCCAGACTGAGCCTTTCCAGTTCTGGTTTTGCAGAACACCCCTCTACCCCCATGTCCTTCTCCCCAAGCAGAGAGCAAGAGGCCAGCACAGGTTGAATAGAGTCTGATTCCAAAGGAGGCCAGGAAACACTCACTGGAAAAAAAAATCATCTTTATTATTCCTATGATGGGAATAACAACCACACTGCAGCCAGTGGGAGGAGAAGCTGCCCAGGAGCTGTTGTTTCTCCCACTTGGGAGGCCAGAGCAGTGCCAGCAGCAGCAGCTGTGCCCCTGGCAGAACCTGCCCAGGGAGGCTCCTGGTGCTGCTGCTGGCCCTGGGCTGGCACGCCTGGCACTGTGGCTGTGACTGAAATCAGGAGCAGCACCATGCACAGCCCACAGTGCCTGCCTGGCTGACAGGCAGGGTGTAACAGCCCCCAGGACAAGGAAATGCTGCTTCTGTAAGGTTTCCTTCATTTAGGCCAGGCTGGCCCTGGAGTGATGGAGGGCTGGGGCCAGGGGATGGCAGCCTGTCCATGGACTCTGCCATAGTACCACAGGCAGTGTGGAGGTCACACAGCCTCCCCTGTCCCCACCCAGCACCAAGCCTTGCAGGGGCACCAGAGCCAGCAGGACATGGACTGCTGCTGCTGTGCTCAGGGCACTGCCAGCCCGTGGCAATTTTGTATCTCACCCCCTCAAACCACATTCCCACTGTTCCCCATCCCAGGCAAAGCCTGGGAGGCTTTACAACATACTGATATACTTCCCTTTCTAGAAAACAGTTACTGGGAGTTTCAGCACTTCAGCCACCCTTCCAGCAAAAAGCATTCTCCCTTCTTCTTCCCTCCCTGGGGAAGTCACTGGTGCTGGGATTCCCCCCTGCATGTGCCCTGGCACTGCATGGCTCTGCTGCCCACCAGGATGCTCCCAGGGTCCAATCCCTCCCTGCCAGCAGCTCCAAAAGGCTCCAAGGTGTCCAGGGAGGCCATTCACCTGCTGGCTGCTGACTAATAAAAACACACATCTTTAAGATCCAGGGAAATTCTTAGTAACATGATGCACCATTGCTCTGAACAACAACATTAGGCAAAGGGAAGAAATGGAACAGGAAATAATGAGTCAGTCACAAGGAAAAAAATGAAAACCCAACCCAAAAATATAACCCAACCCCTGACAATGCAATCACTGGGAGGGAATCACCCCCCTTGCCATAAATATTAATTAGTTATGTGCAATTGTGTGTAGTACTATAGTGCAAATAGCTCTGCATTGATCATGGGGCAGCACCCAAGGGACTGCCCCAGGTGACACAGGGACTAGTTAAAAGACAGACAAGAATCAACACAGATTTCCAACAAACAAACAAAAAAAACCCCAACCCAGCCACTGGGAAACTCCAAAAAGAAGTTGTCTCCTCCAACTGGGCCCAGGCAAGACTGGGCAATGCTGGTGCCCAGCAGCATCCTGGAGCCAGGCAGGGGCAGGACAGGGCCTTTGCTCCCTGCCTGCTGCTGGCACAGCCTGGTGAGGGGCAGAGGAGATGGGGATGAGGAGGGGGATGCAGGACAGATATGATCTGGTTGAGCTGTGTGGGGTGTAAGGGGTGAGTTCAGCAGGACATGGGCACAGCGAGGGCAGTCCTGTGGCTGCACTCCACAGTGGGGCAGCACTGCTGGCACAGCCCTGTATGGGCACAGCCCCTCTGTGGGCACAACACTGAGGCCAGCAGCGTCCCTGGGCACCCTGTGACACTGCACACCCATCCTACAGAGCACAGCTAAGACCCTGCAGCCCCTCTCCCCATGCCAGCAGCATCCCCAGGGACCCTGCAGCACCTCTCCCTGTCCCAGCAGCGTCCCCAGGGACCCTGCAGCCCCTCTCCCCATCCCAGCAGTGTCCCCAGGGACCCTGCAGCCCCTCTCCCCATCCCAGCAGGGTCCCTGGGCAGCTCTGGCTCCTCCAGCTCTGGCTCCTGGCCGTGCCCATCATGTGCTGTTCTCTGGGCATCGCTCCAGCACCACGTCCTACCTCTCACCCAGTGCCAGCTCCTGGCTCCACACAGCTCCCCTTGCATGGCTGGGGCCAGTGCCAGCTCCTCGGGCCAGGACTGGCAAGCAGGCAGGAGCAGACGGTTTTCCCAAGCACTTAAAGGAGACAGAGCCTCCTCTTTGCCATGCCCTGCAGGTGCCAGGCAGGAGCTGAGCTGGACACAAAGTGCTCCCATGGGCAATCCCAGCACTCCTGCTGCCCCCAGGGACGGTTTGGATCTGAGTTATGTGACAGCCTCCTGCTAAACCACGAGCAACCACCAAACTACACATGGACATGCGGGTGAGGACCGGGGGCAGCATCCCACAGGGTGTGATTGGGGCAGGGAAGAGGGGAGCAGAGAGGACCCTGCTCCTCCTCTGCCAGCCACGTTCAACACCCCTCTCCCCCCATCCAAGGCTCCTCCAGGCTTTTTGGGCGGATTATTTTTGCTGGATGGATGGATGAAGGCAGGAGAGTGGCAGTGCCATGCATGCACACCCAGAGCCGGCAGCAGCACCGCCATCCTCTCAGCCCTCCCCGGTGAAAAGTGTTACATTTATACAGTATTTAAGACACGCCGATATATAAATTACTGTCTCTATATATACTATGTATAGGCTGAGGGCCAGTCCGTGAGGAAGGGCACCGGGGGCTCATTTCCCTCTGTCCTCTGTGTAGTGCTGGAAGCGAGTGAAGCTCATGAAGACCTGCTCCAGAGAGATCTGGCTCACTGAGTAGTCTTCCAAGCGATACTTCTCTTTGGCTTTCTCCAGGGCCCCAAAGACCTGCAAGGGAGGGCAGGGACAGGAGGGCAGCATGACTTGGTGTGGGGGGACTCCCAGGACCCCAGGGGGAACCCCAGGCTGTGACAGGAACCCCAGGGAATGCAGAGAAAACTCTTCTCTCCAGGGAGACCCAGGAAAATGACACCTTCCCCAGCAGGAGAGTGGAGGGAAGCCAGGAGTATCTGACACCACTTAAAAATATATGCTGTGGATATGATAGCTTTACACGTTTATATGTGATAAATGCATATATACATACACAAATACATATTTGTATGTATGTATGTATGTATGTATGTATGTATTTATATATACACACACACATCTCTGGGTTTGAATCCCTGTCCAAGGTTTCTGCTAATATATTATATATATAAAATATTTATATAATATCAAAATAACTACATAGGATACTATACACACTATACCTAACTCTGTATCTAGCATACACACCATTTTTATACTGAGCTACATGTAATATATATATTCATAAACTCACTCTCTAGTTTTTATATGCTCCTATATATAGTTTTCATATAATCTGTAACTTTGTACTCACTCTAGATATACTCTATAGACTACACTACACACTTAATATAAAGAATATATACTCCAGAGTATATAATCTGTATAGAGTACTACCATATACCATATACCCTATAGAGTACATATAAGATATATTGTATATATACAAAACCCAGTATATTATATACACTACATGCAGTGCATATAATAAGCAGATATATAAATATATATATATATATACTTGGATACTGCATATGAAAGCTATTTGTACACTATGAATATCTCTGTATAGTATGTATTTACATATAGACAATGCACACATAGACACTATACAGACAGGGAGATGTACTAGGTATACTCTACACATGACCCTGTATACTGGATGCAGAGGGGTACATACTGTACATCTCTACTGTGGGTTTTTCTCAGTGTCCCTGGGCTGGGACCCCTCAGGATCAGTGGCTGGGGAAAGTCACTGCCCACAGCCCTGCTGGGACCACACAGTGCCTACGTGGCACTATCTGAAGCCACTGCCAGGGGATTCTGGCCAAGGGGCAGGAGCAGTAAGGTGCCAGCATGGGGAAGCTGTGCCCACCCGTGCCACGTTCCCAGAGCAGAATGCAGTGTGGGGAGGATGCACCACCAAAAGCAAAGCACCAGGAACAGGGGAAGGGGCAGGAGAAGGGCTCCCAGTGCTCCCTTACCTGTGCCCAGCTGAGGTTCTTGTTGGTCAAGTGGTAATGCACCATGCCCTGGTGCTCGTGCTTCAGGACACTGCCTGGGGAATGGAGCAGGGAGAGGCTCTGTGTTAGGGAATGTGCTGATGTTCTCACCCAGCACCCTGCCCCTGCTCCAGCAGCTCACAGTACCTGGGAAAGTCTTCTCCACGAAGGCCTTGAAGGCTTGCAGCTCGCCCTCCTCCTCACCCCGGGTTTTGGCCAGCAAGGTGTATCCACTACCAAACTTGCTCTTGAGGTGCTGGGGGCTGCCCAGGCACTTGAACTGCCCGTTCACCATGATGGCCAAGCGTGTGCACAGCGCCTCGCACTCCTCCATGCTGCAGGAAGGACAGCACTCGTTCAGACAAACCCAGCATGGTTTGGGTGGAAAGAAACCTTAAAGCTCATCTCATTCCACCCCTTGTCCTGGGCAGGGACACCTTCCACTAGAAGAGGCTGCTCCATGCCCAGTCCAGCACGTCCTTGAATGCTTCCAGGGATGGGGCACCCACAGCTTTCCAGGGCATGTAAGCATGTAAGGACACAAGCAGAAGCTTCTGGAAAGCAGCTGGAGGTGTATTCCCTTCTCTCTGAACAAGGAGAGAGATTTGGCTGCAAGCAGTGTATGCCCACCCACCAGGCCCTGGAGGTGTGTCCCCACCCCTAGATCCCACCACTCTCCCTGATCTCTCATGCCAAGCCTTGCCCAGCCAAGTGTCACCTGTGGGAGGTGAAGATGATGGATTTGCCACACTCCCGTGTCCGTGTCACTGCATCCCAGAGCAAGCGCCGGGCCACGGGATCCATGCCAGTGGAGGGCTCATCCAGGAAGATCACGGGGGGGCCACCAATGAGGGCAATGCCAGCACTCAGCTTCCGCTTGTTCCCACCGCTGCGGAGCAATCAGAGCATCATTCAGGTTGGGAACCACCTCCAAGATCATCCAGTTCAACCTTCAGCTGAGAAGGGGAGTGAGGAATGGGGACAGAGACCCTGCTCGGGGTTGGGTTTTCCTTTCCTCTGGGCTTGTGGAATTTTTTCCCATTGACACACTGAGGGACACTGATGGCTGGGTCCTTGAAAACTGGAGATGGGGGGAGGGAGAGCCTCCCTGCTTTTTTGGGAGTTTCTCTTGATGGGCAGGGGGAAGGGGGGAACACCCGAGATTAGAAGCAGGTAAAGGAGGGTGGGTGGGAGGGAGTTACTCACTCTCTTGCTTTTGGCTTCAGAGGAGAAAAGTCGTTGCTCCCTCCCTACCATCCCAACACCAGGAGCTGCCTCTTCTGTTGCTGGACCCAGCACCTCTGCCTGGACCCCCTCCTGCTTCAGCTTGCTGGTTTCCAAGTGTCCCACTTCTCCTCCAACCCTTCCCATTCGGGACACAGCCGCCATCAGCCCCAGCACCCCTGCAGCTGCAGGGGATCATCACATCTGCCCTTTCCACCAGGAACCTGCCAGCGCTCACTGCCAGGGTGACAGTAACTGCAGCACAGGGCAAAGTGCCCACAACCAAAAGAAATGTTACCGGGCTCATTTTATTTGCCTTGTTACATATATACGTACTAGTAAAGAACTGTTATTCCTATTATCCCACACCTTTGCCTGAGAGCCCCTTCATTTCTTTTCTCCATTCCAAGGCAAGGCCCTGCTTTGCCTAGCACACCTGTCTTTTTCAAACCAGGAGAGAGCCAGGGCGAGCCCAGGCAGGAGGAGGGGTCCGTGTGTCACCTGTATGTCCTGACGAGCTTGTCGGCGTGCGGCTCCAGGAGCAGCCCGCGCAGCATGTTCTCCACGCAGCTGCCGCTGTAGCGCTCGGGGATGCCGCGCAGCCGCGCGTACATGCTCAGCGTCTCGCGGCCCGTCATGTGCTCCAGCAGCGCGTCGAACTGCGGGCAGTACCCGATGCGCTGCTGCACCTTGGGCCAGAGGAGACACCCGTCAGCCCACGGGTGTCGGAGCACCCACGGGAGGTTTTGCTCGGAGTGATGGGAGCTGAGCCGCAGCTCTGAAACCGTGGGCGGAATGAGAGGGAAATGCGCCTCTGGAGCAGCTGGGGTGGCAGGGATGGACAGATGTGTCTCTGAACAGAAACTGGGTGGGCTCACAACACCTCTGCCAAGCTGGTTCCTCACTGTGAGGGACCATTTTGGGGTGCCCAGGCTCCCAGGAAAGCACTGCAGCGCTGGTACCTCTCAAGAGCATGAAAGAAAGCAGCTTCAGGGAAGGAAGTAATTTGGGGCATGCTCTCAAAGAATGTTCTTCATATCTGACCTTGCCTGGGATGCTCATTCACTTAAGAGTTGGACTTGACGGTCCTTGTGGGTCCCTCCCAAACCAGAATATTCCGTGAAATCTGGGACAGTGGTAGAGGAAGGACTGGACTGAAAGCCTAATCCCTGCTCATCTCTTCCTCTTCCAAAGGGAGTGGGCAACACCCAGCAAGGAGACCCCTAGAAGAGGTCTGAAGGTTTTGCTACCATCACCAGGTTTGGCCTCCATTTGTATCACATCTGTAATCCTAGTGGAGACTGCTTCCACATGGCCACATAATGGAGAGCTGAGCCAGCCAAGGACACAGTGTCCCCGGGGTATTGTCCCTGCCTCTGGAACTGCAACCATGTCCTCTTAGGTGGCTCAGCCCAGCCAAAACAGGACAGTCTGCAACACCACCCTCATCCCCTGCACCCTTGGGTACCTTCTTGATGTTGGCCAGAATGCTGTGGCCATCCACAAAGGCGTCCCCCGACGTGATGCTCTCGTCGCCTGTCAGCATCTTGAAGGTGGTGGTTTTGCCTGCCCCGTTGAAGCCAAGGAGACCAAAGCATTCCCCTTTGCTGACTGCCAAGGAGATCCTGTCTACTGCCAGCAGGGACTCCCGGCTGTCATAGACCTGCAGGAGACCCCACACCAGCCACGTGTCACTGCCCACGGCACGGCAAGGCCCCGGTGCCTTTGCCAGCCCCGAGAGGACACGGCTCAGGCGGCAGCAGGATGCTCATGTCACCTCACCTTAGTGAGCTCCTTGATGACCAGAGGGCTGCTGAGAGATGACAGCAGCTCTGGTGGCGACTCCAAAACCTTCTTCCTCTCATCTGCCACATCCCTGTCCTCTGGCAGCACGGACACCCTGTTCAGTAGGGCCACCTGAACACAGGGGAAAGACACACTCTGTGTCACCTGGCTTCTAGGGGATGAATGGGTTCCTCCAGTGTCCCCAACCCTGGCAGGAACCATCCCTTCCATCAGCCACCTCTGGGGATGCCTAACTCCCTTTGCCAATGCATACACCTAAGAGGATTGGCTCCTCCAGGCTCTGGGGATGCTCCCTGGGAAGATGGTTTAGGTGGTGAGGGCCCATCTCCAGCTCACAGGGACCCCTGGGCTGGGTTTGGAGGGCACAGCTCCCTCCTACGTGCTTCACTCACCCATTTGCGCCGCCTGCAGATACCACAGAGCAGAGTTCTCAGTCTCCAGAGGAGGTTTGTCTCAATGAGGAAGAGGAGGAAGAGGAAGGAGAAACCTTGGACAGCCAAGGAGGTCAGGTACCGCCCGATCCCAGGGGTCTCCCAGGAAAAGTAGTTCATCTGATAACTGATATCTGAGGAAAGATGAAACAAAATCAACTCTTGGATCAATTCAGGGAAGGGCAGATGAGCTCCAGAGGAAGCTGTGAGCCCAAAGCTCTGCCAAGCTCATCTCCATCCCACACTGGCTCCCTGCCCACAGCTCTTCCCAATGCTTCCCATGAGAGGATTTGGGCCTGGAGGGAATCTGGCAGAAGGTGCCCAGTGGAGGCAGGCAGAGGACATCAAAATCTTTGGACTGGGATTTCTTTAGTCATCTGTGAAACCTCCCCATGCCCACATTTTTCTCTGAATCATGAGTAAGGTAATCCAGTTAAGCAACTTTTTCCTATGTATGCCCTGATATGCTGCCAAGTTCTTGCTCTAAAATGGTACCTGCAGCTACTGCCCAGGCAGAGGCCCCATGATACTGCCCAGTTCCACCACTCAGCCCCCTCCATGATGCTGTGGGGGTTGGCCAGGTGAGGACATAGAGACTCACTGAAGGCCTTGCAGATGAAGACGGCTTCAACAGAGGAGGTGCAGAACTGAATGAACTCATAGTTCTGGTAGAAGTCACTGATGCACTGGCCCAAGCAGTAATTGGGTAAGATGAGAAAAACTTTATCCAGGGTTTTGGAGAGGTCCACCAACCCCAGTTCTGAAAGAGAACAGGTGGATTAAGGTATTAGAGACTGCTGGTTTGCAAGAAAAAACCCTGATACTGCCAAATTCAGTGGGAAACCAAACATATTTTGTCACTTTTAATGGGTGGGAATGAACTGTTGCAGGGTTTTATGGCTATTGTGGGAATGGCCCTGGGGTGAGAGAGCCCCCTTGGGGGCTTGATCAGGTAGAGAGGGCAGTGACCCACCTGGGATGCTCATGATGGTGACGGCGAGGAAGGTGGCGGTGCCAGAGAGGATGTTGAAGATGGTGAGACGGGTGTAGGCTGTGGCTGCCACTGAGAAGAAGAAGCTGAGAAGGTACATGAGGGGGATGATGGCCCAGCCATAAAGGAGGAAGATCAGCATCACATCAACGAGGTGGCTGTCTTGGGTGAAGGCTTGCACGTTGAAGGCTTGGAATATCACCTGGGGCACAGCAATGTGGGGAAAGGCACATTTGGCTTGACCTCAGGTGAAGTCTCCTTGTCCCAGTGGCTCAGGGTGATAACAGCACTGCACTGACCCAGACAAGCCCTCACAAATGGGTCCCACCAGCAGCCCATGGCTGATCCCAGGGGAGGCCCTTTCTGCAGACTGGGATACAGAAGGGCAGATCTGGGGAATTCCTCCCCAAGATTCCACAGATTTTAACATTTTAACAACAGCAAAGTGTTCAGCTGTCTGAGGCAATTGCCCCAGCTGGCTGGCCATGGTCCAGCTCCCAGCAGGACCAAGGGACAGCTTTCTTGCTGGTCCCCTCTACAGAGACAACACCAGCGGCCGTGTCCTTCTCCCTGCACCCATACGCATCCCAGAGGAGCAGCACTCAGCACTCCCACCCACAGGGAGGGAACTGGGGTGCCAGGGGTGACTCACCAACATCAGAGCACAAGGGATGAGGAAGTTGATGATGTCCCAGAGCAGGGCAGAAAGCCAGAAGTTGACCACATAAACGCCGCTGACGAACTGGACATGCTTGGCCTTGATGGCGCGTTCGCTGACCAGCAGCAGCGCGAAGGTGCTGGCCAGAGAGGCCATCCCATACAGCAGGTTGATGGCAATGGCAAACCCAGTCTGGCCTCTGTGGGGACAGGGGGACATGTTAGAGCAGGGACACCTCAGCAAACCAATGCTGAAGCTACACAGGGACAGCGTAGAATCACAGAATAGTCTCAGTTAGATGGGACACACAGGGATCATACAGTCCAACCCCTGGCCCTGCATAGACACTGCAACAATCTCTCCCTGTACATCCCTCAAAGCATTGTCCAAATGCTCCTGAAGCTCTGGCAGCCTTAAGACCAGATCATGATCATGATCATACCCTGAGGAGCCTGTTGAGTGCCCCACCCCCTTCTGGGGGAAGAACCTTTTCTTGATTTCCAGCCTAACCCTCCCCGACACAGCTTCAGCCGTTCCTTTGGGTCCTGTTTCTGATCACAGAGAACAGAGAGCAGCACCTGCCCCTCCACTGCCCCTCTTGAGGAAGCTGTGGCCAGCACACCCACACTGGGTTCTTGAAGAGCCTACACTCTGCCAACATGCTGAAGAAATATTCAAGGGAGACTATCATCCCCCAGGCACAGCCCACCCTGCATACCAGAAATCTCCACCTTGCCTTGCTGAGGTCCCAGACATGGCCCCTCTGGTTTAGGTCAGGTGCAGAGGCCCTGGGTGTGGAGTTTTGTGAAGAGCATGGCCACATGGCTTCCCCTACTATGAGCCCCCGTGAAAAACTAACCCCAGCCAGCATCTTGGGGGGAACAGCCAAACCTCTGAGATGTACATGGAGTGACATGGCTGCCAGGCTCAGCTTTGCTCCCCTGACCTCCTGAGTGCAGTCACAGCTACACTGGGGTCTGAGAAGCTTCAGCCTGGCTCCTCCACTGACAAGCAAGCCAACCTGAACTTAGATACTGCATATGAAAACTAACTGTATACTACGAATATCTCTGTATACTATGCATGTATTTACACAGATATAATGCACATATAAACAGTATACAGAGAGATGTACTACGTATACTCTATACATGACTGTATCCTCTATGCAGAGGGTTACATACTGTATCTCTACAGTGGGTTTTTCTCAGTGTCCCTGGGCTGACAAAACCACCGTCCCAGGGTCCCAACCCGCCCCTGGGCCCCAGCAGGAAAGCGAGCCCCGTGCCACCAGCACACGCACTCCATCAGCTGGTCCTTGGCCTTCTCGGTGATGTTGCGGGGCTGGGGGTAGTTGGTGACAGTGATGGAGGCGTTGGGGCCTGCCAGCACCCTGAGGACAGCGTTGTCAGCCAGCATCAGGGCGGTGGCCGGGGAGTGGTAGGCCTGGTTGTTGAAGAGTGCCGTGACCAGCGTGCGGTTGCCCGCGTCCTCAAAGGAGGCGGCTGCGATGTAGTGCTCGTTGAAGGCTCCTCCTTCCTCGGAGGCTCGGGAGATGAGGTACTCCTCCAGCCCACCTGCCAAACACCACTGCTGTTACGGGTGGGCTCCACCACACCAGAGCTAACTGAGGCCAACTGCAAAACACCCCAAGCAGACTCAGCCCTGGTAGCCCACCACAGTCCTGATCACACAAACACAGATCCATAGAACCTCCTGAGTTGGAAAGGACCTACAAGGATCAGCGACTCCACAGCAACACACCCACAAAGGAAGAAAAGCATCAGATATTCTGCAGATATTCTGGGACCTAACCACCCACACCAGTGCCCCCTGGACACCCCATCGGGCGTGCTCCAGGGGTGCTCCCTGAGCCCTCACCCAGCACCTCCAGCGGTGACTGGCGCTGGGCATCCAGCATCTCCGCGTACTGATCCGCCAGCCTCTGCGGCAGCGCCGCGCCGTCCGACACCGAGAAAGGCACCACGGTCTGCCCGTAGGGATCCAGCGTCAGCCGCAGCAGGGACGAGTCCCGCGGGCCCGGGAAGGTCTTGGCCACCACGAGGGCGAAGGCGGTGAAGATCAGGGGCACGAGGAACTGCGCCGCCACCATCTTCCAGTTGCGCCAGCTGTACATGGCCCGCTTCATGAACATGGCGTAGAACTGCTGGCAGCACAGGTAGAACTGCCGGGGGAGAGGCCGGGTCATGGTGAGCCCTGACAGATGTGGACACACTGCCCCATGCAGCTGATGTGCAAGATGACCCCAAAGCACCCCCACCCTGTATGCACCTGCCATGCTACAGGGCTGCTCTCCAGCTAAGCCTATAAAGGGATTAGCAGGGCAGCTGCCCAGCTCCAGCACTTCCAACTCCATGGCTTCTGAAAGATCACTTTGACATCTCAGGTGGGAAAAGCAGCTTTAGCCATGACCTTTACCTTTCTCCCCCTCCCAGCAGCTGAGGCTCCCAAACAGGATTACTGCAAGGCAGCTGTTGGCCAGAGCGACCAGGTGAGGCACCGGTGAGTGCCCAGCCCTGCCCCTGCAAACACCTTCTGTGCTTTCCAGACCCAGCAACAGCCTCCTCCCCCTCTGCCTTTGAGACATGCCCTTGAGAAGACAAGCGATATTGATCACAGGCGCTGAGGCAGCGGGGCATGAAGGGCTGCCAGGGAACTGGAACATCAGCCTAGCGAGGGCTGGAAGATGGATTTTCTCATTTTCCTTCTGGAAAACCCCGAAGATGGAACAACGGCGGGTGGAAAACCACATTAGGTCACCGTGAAGAGCAACTCAAACCCCAAATTAACATGAAGACAGTGGAAGTGACCAACCCTAAATATCATTTGTCCTAATGATGCAGATTCCAACTTGATCTTTCAATTTGTCGTTCCAAACCACATGCAACAAGAGCAATGGAAGGGGAGGCTCCACCTGGCAACCCTCCTTTCAAACCCTGCCCTTCAGATGTCCCCTCCCTGCTCCCGCTGCACCAAGCCCCCAGCACTGACCCCGGTGTTGAGCTTGATGCTGGAGCAGTCCTCGGTGATGAGCGCGCCACTGTCGTCCGTCATGTCCGTCATGCCGCTCAGGCTGCTCGAGTCGTCCATGGCCCAGTCGTTGGAGCGCCTCTCATGCTGGTACTGCAGAGCAGGCAGCTGGATGGCCTGGATATCCATGCTGGAGTCCACCAGCTTCCCAACCCTGTGCAGGAGGGAAAGGGGGTGATGAAACAGAGATCCAGGCAGGATACAGCTGTTTTGAGCTGGGGAAGCCGAAGCCGAGAGACCAAAGCCAACAAGTGCCCTGGAGAGCTGTGCTGGGCATCACCAAAGCACACACAGGCACTGGTCACCCCTCCACCTACCTGAGGAACACCTCCTCCATGGTGGTGACTGAGGCACCATAGCTGGCGATGCCCAGCTCCTCCCGCCTCTGCTCCAGCTCTGTGAACAGGGCCTCAAACCTGAGCGGAGAAGGGACGTGTCAGACACTCACATTCATGGGAGGGGGCACTTGGGGTAAAGACCCTCTGGGACTGCCACCCTCAGCACTGCAGGAGGAACTGAATCCCATTTTCCATGACCAGTGCTGATGCAGGGAGCAGCTCCCCTTTCCAGCAAGCCTGTGAGACAGTGTGAAGACAAGGGGACGCCCCCAGGGAGAGGCAGTAGAAGACAATGCCATTACCTGTGTGTGCTCTCCTTGGGCAGGATGAAGGACAGCTCTGCCCCAGCATTGCTCTCCATGGTGGCGTTGGGCACGTACTGGCAGATGAGGCGGGAGATCTCTCCCAGGTTGCAGTAGGGCTCCTTCACCATCACCATGTGATATCCTGCCCCTGGGGGGAGCCACCAGAGAAGGGAGAGGAGGGTCAATCCCAGCCCAGCCCAGCCTGGGCAGGGGGCTGGAACAGAGAGGGATGTACAGGCACTGCTTTGCACTGGACACAGACACGATGCAAGAGCAAATGTGGGGATGGGCCTCAGGAGAGGTCACACAGCAGGATGGGAGCAACCAGCCATCAGGCAAGGAGCAGTGGATTCCCTCCCTGCTCTCTATCCCCCTCCTGCTCCTCCCTGGCCACAAGAAGACACAGGCACAGGCTGCTGCTGCTCCCGTACCGTATTTGCGCTTGAGGAAGAGTGAGGAACCGCAGCACTGCAGCTCGCCCTTGGCCATGATGGCTATGCGATCCCCCAGCAGGTCTGCCTCATCCATGAAGTGAGTGGTCAGCAGGATGGTTCTGTTGCTCCTCTGCTGCTGCAGGAGATCCCACGTGGCTCTGCGAGAGGCTGGGTCCATTCCTGACGTCGGCTCATCCAGCATCACCACCTGCACACAGGAGATGGGTGCAGCTCAGAAGGGGCTGGGAGAGGATCAGCAGCACAGGAGGGGACAAACTCAGGGCCCAGGAGGAGCCTTGGCCTCACAGCAGTGATCCTGGGGAGCAGCTACCAGACAGCAGCGCCTCAGGGCATGGTCCACGGAGTCAGGGTGCTCCTGCCCATTCTCTGCTGTCCTTGCTTCTCCCACTGGCTCACCACTGATGAGGAACAGGCTCAGAGGCAGCCCAAGGAGCTGCACTGGTGCCAGTGTGAGGTGAGCCCAGGGAATCCACCTGCCTTGGAGTCCCCGATGAGGGCGATGCCGATGGACAGCTTGCGCTTCATGCCCCCGGACAGAGCCTTGGTCAGCGAGCGGCGCTTGTCCTCCAGGCCCAGGATCCTCAGGATGTGGTTGATCTCCTCAGGACACTTGGAGGGTGGATATCCCTTCAGCTGCCAGACAAAGGAAGGGAGGGATGAGCCCACCTGCAGGGCTGCCAAGTCCCACCACAATCCCTCCTCCATGCACACACAGGAAAGTGGGGAAGCAGAGATGGACTCCCGCCCACCCCTGCAGGAGCTGGCACAGCTGGAGGGTGGTTCCATGGAGTTGTGCTGTCTGAGACCCTCCACTCCTCCACCAGCCTGCAGATGAGGTAGGAAGAGGATGGAAGGACTGTCCTGCTTATCATGGAATCACAGAACTTTGGTTTGGAAGGGTCCTGAAAGGTCATCTAGGCCAACTGCCCTGCCATGGGCAGGGACACATCCCACTATCCCAGGCTGCTCCAAGCCCCATCCAACCTGGCCTTGGACACTGCCAGGGATCCTGAGGCAGCCACAGCTTCTCTGGGCGATCTGTGCTAGGGCCCCACCACCAAAACAGGGAACAATTTCTTGTGTATATCCCATTTAACCCTGCCCTCTCTCAGTGTGAAACCATTCTTCATTGTTTTGTGATTCCAGGCGCTTGTCTGAAATCCCTCTCCTAGAACCCCTGTAGTCACTGTAAGTGGCTCCAAGGTCACCCTGGAGCCTTCTCTTCTCCAGGTGAACACTCCCAGCTCTCCCAGCCTGGTTCCAGAGCAGAGGTGTTCCACCTTCTGGCCGTTTCTGGACCCACTCCATAGCTCATCTAGGAGGCAGCACCTCCAGGTGCCTCCCCCAGGCTGAGCCCTGCTCAGTGCCAGGCTCACCCCTGCATAGAAGTGGAGGTGCTCCTCCACGGTCATGTTGTCGAAGAGCACGTCGTGCTGGGGACACAGCCCCAGGCTGCGGCGGATCAGCACCATGTCCTGGGAGATCTCGTAGCCGTTGATGTAGGCCTGCCCGCCCGTCGGGGAGTGCAGCCCTGTGGGGAGCAGCACAGCAGCTCAACATGACCCTGAGACAGCCAGTGGACATGTGGAGGGTACTGATGAGCATCCCTCCCCCCCCACCAGCAGCTTTCTGACAAAAACCAGCAAGTCTGTCTCATGCTCAGGCTGGGGTACAACAGGTTCCTCCTGCCCGCAGGATGTGCAGCAGGGCACCCACAGGTGGGAACTGGGCCTGCCAGTGCAGAAAGGAGAGGAACAGGCAGGTCAAACATGGTTCTGAGCTGTGCAGTGTCAGGGCTGAGCTCCCAGGAAGGTCCCTTGAGCCCCCTGAGTTGCCAGGAGCTGCTCAGATCAATAGAGAACAGAAAAGGACCATCAAAGGTCCCTGTGTCCATCGTGCCAAAACAGGTATCCTGGAGCCCAGCAGCTCAAGACAAACACCAGCTCTACCTTATCTGCCTTATCATGGGAAAGCCCACAGAGAGCAGTCCTACAGCAGGTCCAGTCTCTTCTCATGGCTCTCCAGCACAAAACCTGTCTGTCATTTCACCCACTGGCTGATCCCACTCTTGTGGAGGGCTAAGCAGGGACCTCCCATGCTCCTTCCATCTCCCTCTCACTACCCTGGCACTCCTGGCCAATAGCTCAGCAAACAGAAGGTGCTCCAAGAAAGATCAAAAACCCCTCCCTGCCCTCAGAGACAGGGTCTGGCTCTCCTTTGAGGGTCAAGCCATCAGTTCCTGCAGCAGAGTGCTCCTACCTGTGAGCATGGACAGAGTGGTGGTCTTCCCAGCACCATTGTGTCCCAACAGGACGGTGATTTGTCCTTCATACATGTTCACTGTCAGGTCCTTCACTGCCTCTTTTGTCTTGTTTCCCACTTTGAAGACCTGTGGGGATCATGTCTGTGAGTTGGTGCTGCACTTCAGGCAAGTGTCTCAAGTCCACCCAGCAGGCAAAGCCTGGCATGCTCTTGGGGAGTTAGCAGCAGACAACAGGTCTAATTCAGGTTAAATTCAGACTTGAACAAGTTAAATACAGATGTCACTGCATCTCTAAGTACCCAGCATTTCATCCCACCACAAAATGCAGCCAGCTCTGGGGAAGAGCCACACCCAGCCCTAGGGCAGCACAAGGATACAGAAGCTGCCTGCAGGCAATAGATTTTACAAAACCAACATTATGGTGTGTTTGTGCCCTGCTGGGCAGCCGGTACCTTGGATAGGTGCTTTATTTTGATGCCTGACACCAGGTCGGCTGGTTCCTCCTCAATGTACTGACTCTTCAGGGCTTTCTCGGGGTCCTCCTCCTCCTCCTTCTCTTTCCCCACAACAGTCCTGGGCCGCCCGCACCAGTACGAGGGCTGATGGAGGAAGGAGAGACAGAAATCAGGCACAGGAAGAGCCCATCTCTTCTTCCCAGCCTTGGTCACCCTCCTCCTCACAACACACACTCCCAAGGATTTCCCAGACTGCTCTCCTTGGCCTGAGAATTACCAACCAGAACGTCTTCTGCAGGCAGGGCTGACATGATGAAACACCTCCTCCTGCCCTCCTGCCTTCCCCCATCTCTCCCTGACAGAAGTACTGCCTGTGGTTACACAGCAGCTTTTCCCCACCTTCATCTCCATGGAAAAAATTCCACTGAGAAATAAAATCTCCTGCCTAGGAGAGCTCTCCTCCAAAACCCCTGAGAAACACTAAACTACAGCTTGGGGTCCATCTGCTGGAGTTACAGCCTCTAGAAATGAAATTGAGTGTTTGGGACCTTAAATCCCTGTGGGAATAACAATTCAATTAACTCCTGGATGCAAGATTAGCTTTCGTCAATGCTTAATGTCTGTTTCCTTGATCTGATTGCAAGAGGGGGTGAGATGCTGGAGTGAAACCACTCTGGGATGAGGAATCTGGAAGGGAGAAGGAAAAACCTCTCTATCAAATAACAAAGGATCCATCTCTAGTATCCAAATAAAACACATCCTCTCTGCAGCCATGGGGCCACAAAGCCCACTGCAGCTGCAGCTGCTGAGGGTGATGCCAAGTGTTTGGCTTGGCAGAGCAAGGGTGGCTCAGCTGATGGGGTGACAGTTGTCACCCACCCCTGGCATGTGGCGGCTGGCAGTGGGACACAGGTCACCCATGCTGCCTGCATGGCACAGCTCAGGGGTGTCAAATAGCTGGATCTGGTTGCTCCCACCTGGGTTTTTTCTCCAATGCCTTTGCTTGGACCTGCAGACATTTAAGAACACCCTGCATGACAGGAAGTGCTGGGAGAGAGATTTAAAGCCGAGATGACCTTCACCCACAGGAAAAATCTACAACTGCATCAGACTTTAGCCAGGACACGCTGCAGACCCCGTGGCTTTGGAGGCCAGATGGCGCCACCCTTGCTCATCAGACTGGCCTGCTGCAGGACACAGAAGTGGTGACCGTCCCAGGTGAAGCCCCTCAAGGCCAGGGAAGGGGTGTAAGCAGTGCTCACCGTGAGGAAGAAGTACCAGGGCTGTGGAACACCGTACTCCCCAGGGAACACGGCCTCCACGTACCAGGCCACCAGGCCATAGAGCACCGAGTCCAGCAGCAGCATCCCCAGCACCTGGGCCAAGGTGAAGTTGTCATCCACGCTGATGGGCTTCATGAGGTCCCTCCACTGGATGCCAGTCCCTGCAAGACACACGGGACACTGCTCCCTCTGCATCCCCTAGGGGACCATCTTCTCAGAGGGGCTGCCAGCTCACTGCTCCATAACCAGGAGCACCTGCACAGCTCTATGAGCCTCTGCAGATGGAGGGAAAGGCGGCACTGACACCTGACAGGAGGCTCCCCACCCCACCATGCTCCTTCCATGCCATTCTCTGCCACTGCCTGGGAAGAAATGATCCCTTCTCCAGCATCACCCCCACATCACTACAGCCACCGAGCTATTGCCACTCTTAGTAAATGCATGGCTCTGCTGGAACCAACAGCAGACTCTTTTAAATTAAAGAAATTAAAGATATCTATTGTGAAGGAGGAAATGCAATGGTTCCCATCCATTAGAACAAAATTGCTTTGGTAACTAAGTGAGGATTACATTTTGCACAGCACAGGGGCACAGGTACAAGGTTGAAGAGCCTGACATGGGAGCAATCAGCTCTACTAAGAAAAGTACTTCTTCTCCTCGATGCTGTCTACCCCACCACAAAATGAGGCTGGCAGGAAGGGGATGCTCCTGTCCCCAGGAACAGAGGGCCCAGCTCACCTTTCCCTTCAAACATGCCGATGAGCTGTGCCCCCATGGCCATGGCCACGTTGGAGATAAGGCAGGATGCCAGCTTCTGGCTGTGGGACATGAGGTCGTAGCGGGGCGAGATGAAGAAGTAGGGGATGTAGGAGAAGAAGTAGAGGAAGCCACCAGCAGCAGCTGCCACGTTTGCTGTCAGCACAGGGAAAAGCAGGAGGGAAAACATCAGGGTGATGGCAGCCAGCACTCTTCACCAGCTTCCCACCCAGGGACATTCCAGACTTGTGCACAAAGCATGGCTATATGGGGGCAGGACAAGGCCAGCCCCACATCCCACAGCAAGGCAGGAGCTTGACCCCAACCCCAATCCCATGGTGGGAAGCTGCAGAAGCCCCCTGCCCATCCCACAGCAGAGTCTGGGGCCAAGCCACCCAGATGAGGCCCTAAGACAGGAGCTGGTCATGGTACTAGGGAATGATCTGGGTTAGAAGGGACATTAAAGATCACCTTGTCCCACCTCCTGCTGTGGGCAGGGACACCTTCCTACAAACCCCATTCAGCCTGGCCCTGGACACTGCTAGGGATCCAGAGGCAGCCACAGCTTCTCTAGGCACCCTGTGCCAGGGTCCCCCAACCTCTCAGGGAACAATTCCTCCCCAATGTCCCATTCATCCCTGCCCTCTGGCAGTGGGAAGCCATTCCCTGTGTCCTGTCCCTCCATCTTTTGTCCCCAGTCCCTCTCCAGATCTCCTGGAGCCCCTTTAGGCCCTGGAAGGGGCTCTGAGGTGTCCCTGGAGCCTTCTCTTCTCCAGATGAGCACCCCCAGCTCTCCCAGCCTGGCTCCAGAGCAGAGGGGCTCCAGCCCTTGGACCTCCTCTGGTTTGGGAAGCAACAGTACCCACACCCCTGTGTGCAAAGGCAGCCAAAAATGGGAAGAAATGCCCCCTCCACAAGTTGAATTGTCAGTAACAAAAGGAGGCAGCGTGGGGGGACTCACCTCGTGAGAAGAAAGTGCTCACCATGAAGTTGAAGGAGATGGTGGAGATGGAGAAGATGGCAAGGAAGGTGAACACCAGCGTGGGGTCACTGTTGGTGAGCACTGCTCCCTGTTCGCTCACCTGCCAAGAAAATCTTGTGAAGCCCAGAGCTGCTGGAGCCAGCCATGGCTTTAGCAGCACAGACCTGATGTTCTCCAAGTGCTGGAGACATACTGAGATGGGTGAGAACACCCAGAAACTCCCAGACCACTCCAGAGGGAGGAAATACAGATTACCCTTGTGTGATGCAGGGTCTAAGGGGCAGGGAACACTCTGGCCAGCACTCAAGAGAGCCCACTCCTGCTTCCCCTGGTGTATGCACATGCAGAGGGGAGAGCTCAGGCCCTCCAGAGGCTGTGGGAGCAGGGTGGTCCTGCTTTGCATGCAGTGTCCCTGGGGCTCCAATCCCCACCTCCCTCTGGGGGGAGTCACCCCTGCCATGAATGTGACTGTGGGGCAGCACTGCCCGTCTCAGAATGGCAAACCCAGACTCAAGTCTTTGCAGAGCCCTGGGACACCAGGACAGTCCCATGGGCAGAGTGCCCCTGCAATCCTGTGCCCTGCCAGCACAGAGCTCGTGCCCTGGGGACAGACACTCACCTTGACACAGAAGAGCACGGTGACAAAGAACACGGACACCAGGAGGAAGAGGAAGAACATGAGGAACCAGGCACTCCAGTGCAACCAGTTGCTGAGGCCCATCATGTGCATGTACTCCTGTGGGAGGTCATGGTGTCACCCAGGGCTGCACCCACACTCCCCGGGCACGGCTGGGGCAAGGCAGAGGTGGCTTTGCCCCGTGGCACAAGCAAAGAGGTGGCAGCCCCAGGTACCACCAGAGCACGGACACCAGCACGGCATGGTGTCCCCCACCTTCCCAAACCAGGCTGCCACCACTGTAGGAGTCCCCAGAGAGCTGAGCTGAGCCCAAACACAGAGCAGTGTGCCAGTGGTGCCACCAGGGTCACCCAACTCCTGGGGGAAGCCAAGCCCTGCTGCTGCAACCACGTGGCTGAGCTCCAGCCGCCCCCACACCACACACACAACAGGTCTCCACATGCTGAAGGCAAAAATCTTCCTTCCAACAGGCTGAACTCTTGAATCCATGAACTCTGGAAAGCCACACACGTTGCCCTCTCTCCCAGCTCAGGAGAAACACCATCCCTGTGGTCCAGCACAGCAAGAAGAGCTCAGCCCCCTCATGGCAGCAGGATTAGCAACATTCTTCTCTATGGCTCGCTAATCTGCTGCCATCCCCACCTCCTGTAAACTGGCTCTACACCCAGCAGGGATTTTGTTCCTAACCTAAAGTAACCATCCCTGGAGAGGGAGGGAAGCACATCCCAGCACTCACCTTCAGCTTCTTCTCCTTCTCGTGCACGACGGCGCGGACGATGTTGAGCGAGGTGTAGGTGAAGCTGAGCATGAGCAGCAGCGGCAGCTGGTTCTGGATGGCCAGCAGGAAGAGGTCATTGACGTAGGCAGGGAAGGGGAAGCGCTGCACCACCACGGTGATGTTGTCCAGCAGGCTGGCAGAGCTGCCATTGGCGTGGTACTGCATGATGGCCCTGTCCACGGCGTGCTGCACCGCCAGGAATCCCTCCCGCAGATAACCTGCCCGGCAGGAACACACGGGAACACTGATGGCTCCGGGGTTTGGAGGGACACACTGCCTCTGGGGGGAGGATTGCATGGGAAGAGGGGCTAACACTGCAGTGCAGAGGAAAAGCAATGTAAGTATTGCTGTGACATAAGGGACTGGGGGAGAACTGATACCACAGCAAATTCACAGAATCACTGGTTTGGGTTGGAAGGGACCAAATCTTATCTTATTCCACATCCTGCTATGGGCCTTCCACTAGACCAAACCAGTATCTCTATTAATCATCATTGAAAAGGAGATGCCAGGAAAACTCTGTTCATTGTCACTGTCCTGCAGCACTGCTGTGGCTTTGAAATGGGGAGATTCTCTGTCACCATCAACCACCACAAGTCACTGGGCTTGTGTTTCACCCCTTCTTCTTTGTAAACCAAAAGAATAAACAATACTATTCAGGTTGTAGTGAGAAAAAGTATATCCTGTGACTCACACACGTGGCTTAAATTTTTGTACATCAGAAAACACTGAAAATACTTTAATATCCCAACAATATGCAAGTGGGAAGGGACCCACAAGGATCACGAGTCCAGCCCCTGTCCCTGCACAAACACCCCAACAATCCCTGTGATCACCCTGTGATCCCTGGCAGTGCTGCCCAAACACTCCTGGAGCTCTGGCAGCCTCGGGGCCGTGCCCATTCCCTGGGGAGCCTCTGGGGGAAGAATCTTTCCCTGATATCCAACCTAAACCTCTCTTGACACAGTTTCAGATAACAAAATAAACTTAAAATAGTTTATTTTTAAGTGGAATTGCTGCCAAATGTTACCTGAACAGGAACTTAAATCCTCTTACAAAACCCCAAATGAACATTTTGAAAGTCAGTCGGTTAAAATGGCCCACAGAGAGAGAAGATAAAAGTGGAATTATGAGATTGGGAACTTTGTTTGATATTAACTCATGTACTGAGCAAACACTCTAGGGCTCTGCTTTATTTACACACTGTGAGCAAAACCTGTTCGCCCACTTCCTCGCCCTCACTCTCCCTGAACATTGCAATGGAATACAGAGGGAGAAATCCCACTGAGGGAAATATTCCCATTGCCACTACAGGAGAAGTTCCCAAAAATCCAATCCTAAGCCAGCACCAGCACCAACACTGTCCCTGCTGGCTCCTGCTCTGCCAGTGGTTTGGCAGAGCACCTCAACCTTAAACACCTCAAACCACAGAACTGCTCTATTTACTTTTCAAGTACTTAAGCAGTGCAATAAACACTGGGCACTTTGGATCATGAAATAAAATTTCCATTAAAAATCGAAATGGGAAAAAAATTAAATTTTAAAATGATTCATGCACATTAAAATTTATTCTTATCCAACCCTGCTCAGCAGAGGTGCCCAGAGACCAAGAAGTGCCTATGAAGTCACAGGATAAAATTTAAATAAAGGATAACTATGATGAATATAACAAAATTCTAAATACAGTCCAATTATATCTAAGCAATAAATAATAATTCAACTAACTAAAAACACATTAATTAATATATAATGAACATTAAGAAGTGTGACAGCTAATAATTAATAATCAAATATTAATTTTAAATTGTGTCATTATTTGATGAATTGTTTATATATGCATAAAATGGAATATAAACATATATATAAACACATAAGCATCTAACTACTTATGTATTCATAATGATCTAATGTAAATTAAAATTTTTTAATATCTACATAAATATTTAATCGCTTGCTTGTATTTATATAAAATAAATATATGCTTTATAAAAGCTGTTCCTGAGAGTGACAGAAAGCAATGGAGGAAAAAACTTCAGGACTCCAGTGGGTTTTGGAGGGACTGGCACTCCCAGAGGAGGCTGTTCAAGGAGACAGCTCAAAAAAACCCCACTGTCACACGGGTGGGGTGTGGGTTACCCTGAACAAATGCGAATATGAACAAATATTTAAAATACAAACCAATATTTAATTGTTCACCTTAGACAGACACAAATGTAATGCTGGTATAAACAGAAATCAACACTTCATTATAACTAACTGAATTTAATATGGACCTATTTCTTTAAAAGCTCAGAGCCTGGCAGGTGCTGCAGAAAGGTGACCCTGTGTCCTCGGGGTGCTCACCTGGTGTGCCCCCATCAGCAAACTTGGCCTCGCGGGGCCCGGGCAGCTGGAAGAGCGGGAACAGGTAACTGGTGTGCCAGTCCCGGTCCAGGTTGGGGTTCAGCCCCGTCTGCTCACTGCGCGGGGCGTTCCGCGGGCTGTACTTGAACCGCAGCTCATACTCCACCTGCAAGGAGCACCAGGGTCGGGGTGGGTGGGACAGAGGGCAGGGTGACAGCGGGGTGACAGTGGGGTGACAGCAGGGTGACAGCGGGGTGACAGGAGGGTGACAGAAGGGTGACAGTGGGGTGACAGCGGGGTGACAGCGGGGTCACAGCAGGGTGACAGGAGGGTGACAGAAGGGTGACAGTGGGGTGAAGCGGGGTGACAGTGGGGTCACAGCGGGGTCACAGCGGGGTGACAGGAGGGTGACAGCAGGGTGACAGCGGGGTGACAGAAGGGTGACAGCGGGGTGACAGTGGGGTGACAGCGGGGTCACAGCGGGGCGCGGATCTGTGCCCCCTTCCCTGGCTCACCTGGAGCGGCAGAGGGGCCGCGCTGTGCGGGAAGCGGTGCCGGAACACCACGGCCGCCAGCACGCTGCCCGAGCGGTTGTCCAGCCTGACATACTCCTCAAAGTCCCGCTCCGAGGGGAAGCCCTGGGCTGTGGAGTGAGGGGAGAGAGACAGGGAAATGCAACACACCATGCACTGGTGCTCAGCCATGGCCAGGAGCACTGCTGGGATGGCATGTGCCGTGCCTGCTCTCAGACACGGGATGCTGCTGTGTATCCTGGGCATGCAGACATTCGTCCTCCTTGAGAGCAGGAGTCAGCTTTCCCACAGAAAATCCCAACAGTTTGGAACACTAAGCGCTAACATTTTCTGTGCCAAAAGATTTCCAAAAATACTCTTTCAGTATTTTCAGGGAAGTGCTGCCACCTTCTTTTACTGTTTTAGGGTGATATTTTTCTAGATGGAAACTGCAATAAAATGAGACCAAAAAGTCAACCCCAAATCCTGTCATTTAAGTGGGGAAAAAAAAAAATCAAACTATAGCCTTGAAGTTAAAAAAAAAATGGTGTTCTGGGAATCTCAGAATCAGTCACAGAATGGTGTGGGCTGGAAGGGTGGAGCAGGCAGGCCAGAGCAGAGACTCCCAGGTGGAAGGGGCAGCCCCAGCCCTGCTCACCCTTGATGTTGATGGGCAGAGCTCTCTCCACCGCCTCGGCGATGCTGTGGACGGCGCTGCTGTTGGAGGGCACGTAGGCCAGCTGCCAGGGGCTGCTGGCATGGCGGGAGGAGAAGAAGCTGGGCAGGTCGTGCAGGGACTCGCAGGGGTAGAGGGTGGCGTTGGGGTGGCTGACAGAGTGCACGCGGTGCCGCAGCGCGATCAGGATGGCGGCGAAGAGCAGCGGCAGGCACACCTCGATCAGCGTCACCAGGATCTGCCGCTTCTGCCGGCAAAGAGACAAATACGGGGCAGGATAGAAAATATAGTATGTATCTATATGTACACACAGACATCTAGGTGTCTACCATAGGGATGTGTCTATACACTGATACCTAGTACACACTTTCTCAAGAGATAAAAAAGAAGATGCAGACACAGAAGGTAGATGAGCACACAGTCACGGGGTTAAAGGCATGAGAACACCAAGGAGCAATAGCATTCTTGCATTCCACAAAGTTTCACAACCTGGGTTTTTCCAGAGGCCGGGAATGCTGTGCTGGTTCCCACATCCTTCAAGACTCTCCAGTCAAGGTGTCCCCTACCCTAAGCACTGCTCCAGCTCAAACCAGCCTCCATCATGCTCCTTCCTCTCCATGCTGCTGGGTTGAATGACCAGGCTGGTCCTTTGCTCCTTCCCTGTGCCCTGGGGATCTGCCATGCAGGCTGCTTGACCCAGCACAACTTTTCCTGCTGGAGCTGAGTTCCTCCAGGCAGCTGGGCATGGGATCTGCATCCCAGGATGGGGGCCAGCAGAGCCTCTGGCTACAGGACAGCTACAGCACAGCAAGCACACCCATGGGCATACCCAAGACACTGCTGCACTACACACTGTGGCTCATTTTTTTAATTGAGGTTCAAGCAACTGGAGAATGAACTCAAGCCCTGCACTCTGGAGCTTCATGCATCAATTCCCCCAGTGCTATCTCTCCTGCATAATGCCCCCCAGCTAGTAACAGCCCCCACCAACACGTTCATTAGCATTTCAAACTGGTGTCCCAGGGAAACTGTGGTAATCTGAGCAACCTGGTCTAGTGGGAAGTGTCTCTGCCCATGGCAGGGCAGTGGGATGGATGGTCCCTTCCAGTCCAAACCATTCTGCAATTCTGTGACTTCCTTCTGCAAACCGAGCTGCCTTTACCCCAGGCCAGGCTCAAGAATGACACAGCACACTCAGCCTCAGCCACAGCAGGGACAGCCCAGAGATGTCCCTGGCCACAGGAGTTCATGGCTGCTCACTTGGAGCACGTGCCTGGAGCAGCAGCAGCAGCATTAACCTTTTCTGAGGCCTATGGCTAATTTGGGCTTCAAAAGACATGGGGATTTTCCAGCCTCCCCTTTTCCCAGGCTGGAAAGAGGAGCACCAAGAGCTTTAGTCTCACAACTTTGCTGTCTCAGCAACCGGATTTTTTGAGCAGCCAGAGGCAGGCTCAGGTGGGCAGAGTCTCCAGTGGGGCAGGTAGGGAGCCCTGAGCACAACCTGGACATCCTGGGAAGGGAGGCAGCCCTGCAGGAGCCAGGGTGAATGGGATCTTGGACAGTTTGTCAGGAGATGATACAGGGACTACTATTAGCCTGGCTCTCAGCACTCACTGTCAAAGCCCAAAACACCTCTTGGGGCTTCCCCTGGGGGGAACAGTCTCCTCCAGTCACAGCCAGCCCTGGCAGCATAGGCAGGAAGCAGCAGGCAGGGAAAAGGGAGCTTTCCCAAAGCCACGCTCATAAAAGCAAACGCTGCAGATGTGTGATGGGTTTATAATGCAGCCCTGGCAGCCCAGTTGCCTCCTGCTGATTTACTATTGTGCTGAACCTCTCCCTATCTCCTGGGCTGCCTCCACAACAGCTCCCTGCCTCCCTGAACTTGCAGGCTCACACACACTCAGCAGCCCTGCGGCAGAAGTCACTCAAGCCTGTATTCCAGAGGTGACAGGGATACTCATCCATAATCCCCACCTCCCTGGCTAGAGCACTCTGCAGAGCCACATGTGCCAGCATCCATCCTCACTGCGGGGTGGGGTCACTTGGGAGCTCCCTGTCCTTATCAGGAACAGGACTTTTAGATGTATCCCAATACAGTAGACCTGAGTCAGCTTGTGGCCTTGGAAAACATGCTGAAATGTGTCCCCACCCTGGAGCACACCATTAAACAATGCTTTTCCTCTGCAGAGCAGATGGGGCATGCTCCTGGCTTCAAATCAGCCCTGCTGCCAGCCCCTTTGTCCCCTCCAAGCACTGCTCCCTGTCTGTGCCTGCTGGAAGGCCAGGTGCAGCCAGAACTTCCTTCTTCCTTTGGTTTATTTTTACAGCAACTGTGCTGAGCTGCAGACAGGTAATTGAAAGCATAAAGGCAGGCTGCAGCCACCCCTGCTCCCTCCTCTTCCACTGCATTCTGTCCTCTGGGTCTCAGCAGGGCCACAGTACCCACCCACCTACACTTGAAAGCTGCTTAAAGGTGCTGTAGCCTTGGCCAGCAGCAGCCAGGACCTACCAGACCCCAAATCCCTCAGCACTACCCAGCTGCCACGGTGGGAGGTGGGCTGGCAGTGGGTGCCAGTGGTTTAAGACCTCTAAAAGTTGTTCCTGGGAGTGGTAGAAAGCAATGGGAAAAAAAAAAAAAAACAAACCTCAGGGTTCCAGTGGGTTTTGGAGGCACTGGCATTCCCAGAGAAGGCTGTTCAAGGAGACAGCTCAAAAAACCCCACTGTCACACGGGTGGGGTGTGAGTTACCCTGTCCCAGGAGAACAGGAGCTCAGCTCATTGCCAGAGGGCAGGCAGAGGATACCAGGGACAAAAAAACTGAGCACATAGCAAAACCCATAAGGTCACACAGTCCAGCACAAAACACACCACGTGCACAAATAACCCAGTTTTCCTCCAAGAGATCCCTGTGTCCAGGGAGGTTTCCTGGAGGAGCCAGAGGCTGGGCAAGCTCTGATGTACCCCCATTTAGCAGTGTCAGAAGCAGCCCCTAGGCACAGTGCCAGCCTACCTGCAAGATGTAGTTCTTCCAGAGCAGCAGCCTGAACTGCCTGAGCACAACCATCCTCCCATCAGAAGGGGCTCAGTGCCAGCACCACTGCTCTGCAGGACCCTGGAGGAGAGAAGAGGAGAGGAGAGAGCTGTGAGTTCCAGGTGCTGGCTGAGCTGGCCAGTAGGAGGGCAGCATCCCACACCCCATCCAGCACAGGCCACCTCTCTGCTTCCAGCCTGGTGCCACAGCAGCTGGCCTGGCCCCAGACAGGGCAAAATAACAATTATGTTCCCTCTCCTAAGAGTAAGAGTCCCTATTTGCTGGCATGGCTGCTCCCAGAGACAGAAGCTACTGTTTCAATACCTAAGCTGGGTCCTTCCCAGCAGCTTCCCTTCCTTGAACTGCAGGAGCACAGGGTTACAGAACACAAACACCACCTCCAGGAAAGCCGTCAAAGCCCTGGCAACCCATTATTTTGGGATGGGTGGAGATTGCAAGTTGTGCCTCCACCTCCTGCCGTGTGAACGGTTGGTTCTGCAACACTGTCGGTGCTTTCCCAGCAGAAACTGCTCGGAGAGGCGAGGAGAAAAAGGCAGGGAAGCATAAGGGAAGGTCGGTGCTTGAGGACGATCCCCCGCCACCTCCTCCCCCTCTCGGGAAGCATCCGCCACCCCTTCAAGTTCGTGTCTCCATTTGCAGTGGCATTTCCTGACGGAGCAGTGCCGTCCCACTGGCCGGGATTTTGGGCTTGCAGGGCGGCATGGAGGAGGAAGGGGCAGCCCCGGCACGGGCAGAGCCTCCTGCCCGCGCTGCCGCACTCTCGGCAGCCCCAGCGAGCAGCGCCAGCCTCTGAGCACGGCAAATCCCGACAGGATCACAGCGGGCAGCTGCCGGGGCCAGCTCCCAGCCGCTGCTCCACAGCGGGCAGCAGCGAAACCTGCCACAGGGACACGGACGGGCACATAAGCCACGAGCAACGCCGCATAGCCCGTTCTCCAGCCCTGGCTGGGATGGCATCAGCTCGGTGGGTGCAGCTGGCACCCAGCAATCTCAGCAGGGGTTTCAGGGTGCCACAGTCAGAGCAGGGGAGGCTGCTGGCCCACCCTGGCTCCCGGCGGTGCTGCTGAACGTACACAGCCAGCACAGCTCCGGCGGCAACACAGCTGCAGCAGCCTGAGACTCACACAGGGCTGCAGGCACAGCAACAACACCCACCTGCCTCACCTGCTCTCTGCCACTAGCTCCTTGAGCTCTCCAGGAGCCTTCTCCAGCCTTGGCACACACCTTCCAGCCCCAACCCTAAACCCAGGAATCTCCTCCTGCTTTGCAAGCATCTTCCCAGCCCCAATGCTAAATCCAGATGTATTCTCACATCACAAAAAACCCACCATTTCTTTGCCACTCTATGCACAGATTCCCCCAACAGCAGGGACATCTGTGTTCAAGGTCTTTCTCCAGGCAGGAAAAAGCAGGAGATCTTATCCTTCAGCCCCAAAACGTCCATCCCCCACCCAGAGCAAGCAGGAAAGGAAGAGCAATGGGGACTTGGCAAAGGCACCTTCAAGCCTCACAAAGTGCCATGTCTCCTGCTGACCTCTGGCCCGCATGTGGCCACGCAGAACAGTCCATGCTGTGCCACAGGACCCACACACACATCCCACGCAGCAGCACCTGAAACCCCCCGATGTAGCCCCCCCACCCCCAAAGAGAAGCCTTTGCCATGCACCCCCTTGAAGGAACCAAGAGCAAACCAAGGGAATCAAAGTTGTGGCTCACTTTCAAGAGGACCAAGGCTGCAGGTCAGGCAGGAGCAGGCTGCTGCCCTCGCACACATCCCAAATCCTGCTCACCCCGCCACACCCTCAAACCCAAGCTGCCCCCCTGACCACTCCCACGGGTCTTACGGCTGCTGCTGGGAAAATGTCAAGCAGCTCTTGGGTAACACAAACACTATCCAAAGACCAAAAACTCCAGTATTGCAAATAAATACTTTCCAAGTTTTTAAGTGTTTCAAGAAAACTTGTTCTGGACCTTTCGCTTGCTGGAGGATGAGGAGGAAGAAGTCTTGACTGGATTTGAGAGTAAAAATGGTTTTCCAGGCTCTATCTAAAACATGATTTTTTTTTTTTCTCCAACCCAAAAGAGAAAAACCTGTTTTGGGAGGTGCTGCTGGGATCAGCCCTGAGATGTCCATGACCAGAGGGCATGGGCCTCAGGCAGGCCCCAGGGTCCATGTCTGAGCCCATCTTTGGCCCAAAGGGAGGGCTGAGTGCCACAGGTTGGTGATGACCTCAGAGGCACCAAGGACACGGGCAGCACATTGCGTTGCCCCTGCTAGAGATGCTCCCACCTGACCTCAAGCACTACAAGATAAGACTGAATTTCCCACCAAGGGGCAGGGTCAAATATCTGGGAGAAGAGAGATGAAGAGACCACCAGCTTCTGGGAGAACAACTCAGTTCCCCTCTCTGCATTTGACCACAGCAGGAAGAAGGGTCTCATGAAGACATGACTGTGGACACACCCTGGCCATCCCCAGGGAGATCAGTGAGGAAGGAGACACTCACAGCCTGCATGAGTGGATATGAGATTGGTCCTCGCCAGCCCCCGCCGCAGTACCGAGCTGTGCTGGATAACGTGGTAGCACCAGCTGCCAGCCTGGACCAGAGCTGTTCTGGTGGATTTAGATGAGGACAGGCTGAGAATTGGCAGGGATCAAGGCCACAGCATCCCATCTCCTGACCCACTTCCACACTGCCTCATGGCCGGGAGGTGGCTGTGCCCGGCCACCGCCTCAGCGGAAAGGGCCGAGCAAAGGCCACATGCTCCCGGGAGCCGGCAGTTATTTTAGAGCACACACCGCATTTCTGCTCTTCTGATGTCCCGTTCCCATAGAAACCAGCCCTGGAAATGGCAGACGTTGCCTTTTTAAATATAAACCCGGCATTTCTTCTGCTGGTTGACAGAGACACCGTGTCACCCCTACAGGATGAGCTGCCAGGTACCTGCACCTCTGCAGCTGAGGAGCACGCGGTGCCTGGGTGGTGGCATCACACACCTGGTGAGGGCTGTCAGGCCCTGGGTACTTTCCATACTGTCACTGGAGCAGGAAATTCCTCTGCTACCCACAGTGTCTGTGTTGGAAATTAAGTAGCCACAGCAGGGCCACTGTTTTCAGGAAGAGCAAGTGATTTCCGAGGCAGGTGCGTCCAGCAAGTCCCAAAGACTCTGCAAAGAGCAACCAGGGCCAGCAGCCACCAAACCAGCATTGAGTGTTCAGTGACACACAGCTCTCTCTGCTGGGGTGTTTTCACCTTCTCAGTGTTCAGAGAGATCTGGGAATCACAACACAGCCAGACCATAAAAACCTCACCTTGGTTGTGCAAACAGTAATAAAACTTTCTAAGAGGCTGTAAGGCTGGTGGGGTGATGGGTGCTGCAGAGACCAGGCACCTCGGAGCCCTCTACAAACCCAACACCCAGTGCCCGACAGATACGTGAGTCTGGGTTTGACCCAGACAGGAACTTCAGGCCTTGAAATAAAGAAGAGAGCTGAGGCTGGATCCTCTTTGCAGAAAGAGGGGTTGGCTCGTGCACAGCTGCTGCCCTGCAGTGGGAGTGTGTCAGTGGGCATAGGGAGCCTGATGGGTTCCATGGCTGTGTCTGTAACTGCCTTTGTGCTGGGGCAGCAGCAGAAGAGGAGGGACAAAGCTGCTGCAAGAGCTGGTCAACACCTTCACCTTAAAAACAACACACTGGCTTGCACAGTGAGTTTGCAGTTGCCCATAAAAAACAAACTCTGCAAACTCGCTGGCCTCATGGATTTAGCAAGAACAAGGTCTGGAGCCCAACACACAGGTTTCTTACGGACCCGTGTACAACCCCGCTCCTGCGGCTGCTCAGAGGCTGGGCAGGACAGGACACCCAGGCAGCTGTGAACAGAGGACAGCGAGATCCCTTCTGCTTCCACTTAGTTTTGAACACTTCCAGGGATGGGGACTCCACCACTGCCCTGGGACGTCTGTTCCAGTGTGTGACAATCCTTTCCATGAAGAAATTTTCCCAATATCCAACCTAAATCTGCCCTGGCAGAACCTGAAGCTCTTTCCTCTTGTTCCATTACTTGTTCCCATGCAGCAGAGTCTGACCCCCACCTGGCTGCACCCTCCTGTCAGGGAGCTGTGGACTAAGAAGCCTCCTTTTCTCCAGGCCGAGCACCCCCAGCTCCTCCGCATTAGACTTGTTCTCCAGACCCTTTCCCAGCTCCGTTCCCTTCCCTGGACACGCTCCAGCCCACCGAGGTCTGTCTTGGCAACAAGAGACTTTCTCATACTGGGGGCCAGCAGATGCCCCCTCGGTCCCCGCAGCCTCGTGTCTGTTCCCCGGCAGGGAGGGGTTGCCCAAGGTCCCCCGGGACGCCGGCGGGTCCCAGCCAGGCGCAGCCGCCCGCGGCTGCCGGAGCGCGGCCGAGCATCCCCGGCAGATCCCGCGCGGCGCCGCCTCCATCCCGAACGTCCATCCGCTGCAGCCGACGGGGGACGCGACCCGCGCAGGAGCCACCGCCGGCATCGAGCCCGAGCCGCGCCGGAGCGCGGAGGCGGCAGCGGGAGGAGCCGGCCAAGGGCCCCGGCGCTGCCGCAGCTCCGGGCGGGGCCGCCCCGCCGACCGGCCGAGAGGCCGCGGCCCCGCGCATCCCCCGCCCCGCCCGACTCCCCTGCTCCTGCTGCCATCCCCCGCCGGTGCTCATCACCCCCCAACGCCCATCGCCCCCCGTGCCGGTGCCGGTTCCGCCGCCCATCGCCCCCCCGCTCACTCACCGGGCCGGGCGGCTCCGGCTCCGGCTGCGGCTCGGCTCCGTCCGGCCCCGCCCGCGCCCGCCGCGGGACCGCGGCACCGCGCACGCGCCGGGAGGGGCGGGACCGAGCGGGGCGGGACCGTGAGAGGGCGAGAGAATGTGTGTGTATATATAGATATATACATACACACGTGTGTCCGTGTGCACGCGTGTGTGCCGCTGCGTGCACTCAGACAGATGTGTGTGCGTGTATGTGTGCCCGCGTGTGTGCGCACAGGGCATTGCGCACCTGGGTGTGCCCCAGGCATTGCACGTGTGCCAGGTGTGTGTGTGTATGTGTGGGTGTGTGTATGTGTGTGTGGGTGTGTGTGTGTGTGTGTGTGTGTGTGTGTGGGTGTGTGTGTGTGTGTGTGTGTGTGTGCGCACCCATGCCAGTGTATGAGAGCACACCTGGGCACACGCGCTTGGCGTTGCACGTGTGCCAGGTGTGCGACACACACATTCACACGTGCCCACCTGGACACGAGCGTGTGCAAGCGGCCATGCGTGTGTGCGCGGGGCCACGCGTGTCTGTGACAGGAGCTCACACGCAATGTGGGGACGGCGGCATGAGCAGCCGTGGTGGTTCCTGGAGCAGGGTCGGTGCTGCCATGTCCGTCTGTCCGTCCACTCCTCTCCTGAACAGCAGCACTCCACAGCGGGCCCTGCCCTGCTGCCCTGGTTTTTGGAAGCGGGTGCCAGCTCCCGTGCGTGGGAATGCTGCCCTCCCGGGCCGCTCCAGGGGGCAGGTGGAATGTTCCAGATAAGGATGAAAGTGCCGGCGCTGGAGTGTGGTCGCAGTTGCTGGTGTCTGCCTGCCCTGCCCGCTGGCTGCAGGAGAATGTGCTGCTAGTGCTGAGAACACCAAAGAGGGGAAAGTTTGCACAGTGCAGGGAGAAGGAGGAGGAAGAGAAGGGTGGGGAAAGCCGACTGCAACAGGAACAAGGACAGTGGCTCAAGGCAGCTCTACTGAGCAAGGGACAGGGGGTACCCCTTGGCAGCTGTATGGTGCTGTGAGTGCTGGGGGGGATTTGGGATGCCCCAGTGAACCCAGCTCGCCCCAGGACATGACAGGCAGGCAGCAGGGCAGCCAGTCTTTTTCACATGATAAAGAGAAGGAATTCAGGCATCAGAACAGGCTCCTGAGAGCATGTGGGGTCCCTGAAAGTGGTCAAAAATCAGGTAGATGTGGCATTTGGGGACATGTTTTAGTGGCATATGCTGGAGGAACAGCTGAACTTGATCTTATATATGATATAATCATATATATATAATATATGTCTTATATATCTATCTTATATATGATTTATCTTATATAATGATTTTATAATTCTATGACTCTATGATTTTTGGGGTCTCCATGTAGCTGAATACCTCAGTGATGGCTTTGAGTACGACTGCTTTGGGAGAGGAGGAAATGAGAACCAGGGCAAGGGTGAAGATGTCTGGGTATGGGGGTAGGAATCAGCAGCACTGGTGTTACAGAGAGTGGCACTCATGACTGCACTGCTGGGACCCCTGAGCTGGGAGACCCCACTCTCCACCTTGGTGCCTTTGATCCTGGCAGTGGCCAAGGCTGAATTTTGGCTCCCTGGGTGCCAAAGTTACCTGGAGCAAGTCACAGCTGTGGGTCTGGCCCCAGATAGGGTGCTTGCAGTTGAAGTTCTGACTGTCTGGCCTGTGCCCAGATCCCATCTCTCACTGGGCTGCACTGGGAGAGGCCTGGACCCAGTGTCCATCTTCAGAGCTGCAGCTGGGAGCCCTGTAGCTGCCCTCCCCCAGCTGGTTCCACAGACACCAGAGGAACTGAAGCTGTCTCTCATGGGTGACTGAGCAGCCACCAGACCACAGCAAAGTTTGCTGCTCACACTCACATCCTTAGTAGCACAAAGCAAAGCTCATTACAGTGCTCAGAGTCAGGAAGGAGCTGCCTGGCTCAGAGCTGTCCCTCACCAGAGCCAAACGAGTGTTTTGAGACGTGGATGATGCAGGTTGGCCAGGCGTGGGAATGGCACGTGCCTTCCCTCCAAGCATGGCCTGGCTCAGGGCTCGTCCTCTGTTTGCCTTCCCCCATTGTGAGTCACCCTCCTGCATGGCATGCTGCTGTGGCCACCTTGGCAATGGTGTGGTCTTGTCCAGCACCTGCATCATCACAGGGCCCCTGGCCGTGTCTCGGGTGATGCCAGCAGCCAGCTGAGTAGTCACAGGTAGCTGGGCCTGGGGAGGATCTGGGACAGTCACTGCCTGGGGTGACACGCTGCCAGCCCAGGCTGAGCCACCTGTCCACACCCCTGCTCAAGCCTGGGTTTGATCCTCCCCAATTACAGCTGCCTCACTTCTTCCCGTGACCTTCCCTGTTGCCTCACACAGTGCCTCTCCATGCCTGCCTTTGAAGGAAGCTGAGCCATTAGATCAAAACAAAAATCTTGCCAAAGAAAGTATTTACAGGCTCCTCATGGTGCCTGGAACAGAAGACAGGAGATGTTGCAATGAGGTGCAGTGGCATTGCAGTGACTCAGCTCACACCCAATGCTGGGAGTATGCAGGAGACTCAGTAGGAACATAGGAGAAACCCAGAAAAAGGCAGGATCAGGCAGTGAGGAATCAAGCAGTGTGGATCAGGCAGAGAGGAGGCAGCAAGGACAGCAGGGATTAGGCAGTGGGGAAGCATTTATCTGGGGGATGTCCCTCTCTGACCTCTCACATCAGCCCCTGTAAGGAAGAACCAGCCCCTGTGCCAAACTTGTCAACTCTACTCCTGCTGCCTGCAGCTGGAGCATTTGTGTCCCTGAGATAATGGCTCAAGCTGTTCTCCACCACCTTTACTTGTTGGCTGTTGCCACCCCCATCTCCCATGGGGTTATTGCCAAGGGGCAGCCACAGGGGCCATCCTGTCAGCAGCAGTGGGGACATCCATCCTGCTGCTTCAGATCAGCTTGGTTCAGAAACCCCAGCCCTGCTTACCCCATACATGGTTCAGGGTGTAACCTGTGTTAAAGGTGCTGGCTGGCTCATGAAACCATCTTATCTCTGTCCATCAAAGACCTCCCCTTCCCCATTCAAAACGCAGGACGGATTGGCAGGGGCACTGGAGGGAGGGGGGAGTGTACCAGTGAGTCCCAAGGGCTCTGGCCCCTTATCTCTCAGCCAGCAGCCAAATGAAGACATTGGGAAGAGGAACTTGATTAAGTAATTCCTCCTTCACTTCTCTGCTCTCCCCATGGCCCTGCCACCCTGGCCAGTACCCAGGCGAGGATTTTGGCTGGATGTTCTCTGTCCTTGTGTGACCATAGCTGCATTGCTCCTTGCCCTCTGTCCCAGCCTCCTGCTGCTCCCTGCAAGGGAGGAAGGAGCATGAGCCCATGATGCCCAGTGGCACCTTCCTCCAGAGCAGCTGGTGGCTCGGGGACATGCAGCAAGGGCTTCCCTGGACACATCCTGGGA
Source organism: Erithacus rubecula (assembly GCF_903797595.1). NCBI lineage: Eukaryota > Metazoa > Chordata > Aves > Passeriformes > Muscicapidae > Erithacus > Erithacus rubecula. The sequence continues at coordinate 14,619,791 of NC_136669.1, forward strand.
GCTGTGGTGCAGGGACTGATACACTGACTTCTGTTGAGAGCATTTTCCATCTTGTCCTCATTTCTCCCCATCCTTAACTTTGCTGCAGTGCTGCATGGTTTAGCTCTAGGACTGGCATTTTCTACCCTGGAGTGCCATTGCTCAGGAGTAAAATGCCAGGATGGTGGTTCTGGTTAAAGTGGATGAGTGAATCCAACACCTTCTCTTGCTCCCCCAGAGCTGCCAAGGACCAGATCTCTTGGGCGTGGATTCCCTATTCCCTTTCACCCCAAGGCATCCTAGCCTGCAGCCCCCCAATCTTGGCTGACAGATTGGAGTCTCCTGGTGTATCACTTTGTCCTTTAAGTGCTGCGAAGATGCACAGTGAAACAGACTCCCCTTGGTGTGCTCAGACACAGGAAAATCTCAATGGGCTGGGAAGGATGACATGGGAAGAAGCCTTCCAGAATATCTGCTGCTCTTCCCAATCCTTGTTCTCCTCACGTGTGATCTCCCTAGCAGTGCTCTGCAGGGAGCTGGCACAGTCTCTGCCCACAGCAGCCTCCAGCAAAGTGTCCCCAGAGTGTGGCTGCTGTGTCCCCGTGTCCCTGCTGGGGGTTACAGAGCTTCAGGCCCTTGACAGACCCTGGTGCACCACCAGCACCGAGGAGATGTGGCTGGGAATTTCAGCTGCCATTGCTCCTGTGCCTGGGTGAGCCTCCTGCTGTGGTGGGAGCTGGGGAGGCAGCACGGGCTGGGACACATGGGCAGGCTCTGCCTGCACTGCCCAAAGGCAGCCTAGCTGTCCCTTTAGCCCAGAGAGGCAGCTGCTGTCCCCAGGGCCACTTCCCACAGGTGTGCCAACTGCCAAGACCTCTTAAAGCTGCTGGATTGGACCTGGCAATTTGGAGCTGAAAGGGTTCCAAGGCCTCTCCCAGCACTCTAGCATGGCTTCTCAAGAGGCATCACTTCAGGATCCAAGAGGTGTGTAAATGAAAAGGAGCAGTCTCATTTCATTAAGAGGTTGAAGAACTGGCAGCTTTGGGCATTCTGTCAAGCTCAAAGATCTCTGCCAGCACCTGAATCCGATAAGTCACGTGTTTGGGCTGCTGGCAGCGTGCTGGGAAGCCAGGGGTGAGATAAGGGAGACATAACTGAGCTGGCACCACAGAAACTCCTGCAGGGGGGAGACAGGGATCTTTCTGTTGCCACCCCAGCTGTCTGCACTATCCCAGAGAGCACAGCAGCATAGACCTGGAGTTGGACTCAGTGATCCCTGTGGATCCCTTCCAGCTCAGGATATTCTGTGACTCTGTCAGACCATCCTCAACACACAAAGGCCACAGGAAGACAGGTCTTCTCCTAAAAATCTAAACTTTTTCCTCTTCCAAGAGCGAGTGAGAGTTAAAAATTCACCTAACCCACTGCTTTAGAGGAAGCTGGAACAGGGCAGGCAGTACTGCAGGTTGCTCCAGAGGCTCTCCAGTAGCCAGAGGCCTCTGCAGCCCAAAATCCACACTGGATTTCAATGCCTGAGGTAGGAAAGAGGGAAAAAATTCCTCCTAAGACCAGGCAAAAGGTGCAATGCTGCAAACACAATCCCCTATGGAGTGACTGCAGGCACCCAGATTGCCCTGCTGATGCAAATTACCAATTATGAAATGCAGAAATTTGTTAATTATTTCCCTTTTCATCTATTTATTACGAGTTTCTTTTTTTATTGCTAATTATTACTTTCAATACAGCATTAAGTAGGATGGAGGTTTCTCCTCTCTGATGATGGCTTGGTGGCTCTTGAAATAAATCTTAAAGAATTGTGTTTTTTCTGTCTGGTTTTCCCTATCATTCTGTTTTAGCAGTTTTTCTTGTATTTATGGGGTCTGACTTTTTAAAGCACCCTGAATGCCTGTGTACTGCATAGATTCTTCTCTCCCCAAATTGAATGCAATCAGGTCGTGATCACTGTTCCCTAGGCAACCACCAACAAAATTATACAGCTATGATCAAGAATTACCAGCTTAAGAAAGTTTAAAAAATTAAAATGGCAATTGCAAGACTTCATAAATCTGCTGAACCAAGGCATTTCCCAGGTGAGCCACTGGTCACTGTGAAGGGCTTGGGGACTAAGACCTTGATCAGGAATTAGAGGAAACAAAGACAACCCACCAGCCTGTTAAGGTAAATTCAAACAAATCTCATAAAGGGCTGCTTCTTTTCTGTCAAAATTCTGAGGAGATGCTCTGGGTCAACAAATAAATTGAGGCTGTACCTGTATGGGATGTGAGAAGAGCTGGAACTAAAGTGGTTCAGGTGCAGGGGGCTGGCAGTGGAGGTGAAGCAATTCAATGTTCTGCTGCTGCCTGCAATGCCAGGGGAAATAACAGAGTGATTGTGGAGTGCGGTGTCCTGATGGCCATGGTGGGCAGGAATGGTAGAATCCCTCCTGCCTGCCCTGTTGCTCCTGACAGTGTCCAGGTGCTTCAAAAAAATCCCAGCAACAGGTAGCAGAAACCAATTCAAACATGCCAAGCTTCCCAGAGTCATTTGGCAGAGTTCTGACTTTGCTGGGACTTCTTGTGTGCTTACTGAATGTTAGGAACACGCCCTGGCATTTGGAGTGTTTGAGAAGGGGTGACCAGCCTGTGGCAGGATGGTGTCTGTGCAGAACACCCTATCTGGAGATGCTTCCTCCAAGCCCTGCAGCCCCCTGGTGTGCTCAGTCCATACCCCAGGGGTTATTTCATGCTGCTCCCTCTCCCACCACTGGCACACAGAGCTCACTCCTGCTTCACACTAAGCTCTGGTGGGAGCAGCTGCTCTACTCAGCTCTTCATGCAATGAGCAGTTGCCTTCCAGATCCACTCTGCTTCTGCATGTGCCCAGCGGCTGGTGTTCCATGGCTCACTGGGATGGGCTTTGGAAAACATCTTTATGTGTGAGATGTTCTCTGGGGCAAGAACCAGGTCCCTACTGCTCTCCCCTTGCTGTGGGGACTCAGGGGCCAGGCACCTTCCCAAGCAGACCCTGCCCTCGTGATGGGAAAGGTTTAAGTCCACATACACATCTTTTATGGAAATGGTGCCTGCCTGAGGTGTAGAATATACACGAGGGATGGGATACACGGAGAATACGCTGAATAAACAGCCCTGTGCTACACATTAACTCCTGCACTCATTAACCTGTGAGCGCCTCTTCCGCTGTCCCAGGCTCCTTTCTAAGTAGTTTCCTGATGTCTTTTATGAAGTAATGTGAAAACAAACACTCGGCCCCAGAAGGCAGCGCTGAGAGCACAGCCTGAGGGGATCCCCCGTCAGGATCCCCACCGGAGCGGCCTGAACGAACACCCGTGTCTCTGCCCGGCCGGGCCGCGGGGAGCCCACGGGCCGCGGGGCCGCCGTGAGCCCCGGTGTCCCCTCACAGCCCCGGTGTCCCCTCAGAAGCCCCATGCCCCTCAGATCCCCGGTGCCCCATACAGATCCGCGTCCCCTCAGCCCATCGTCCATGGCAGCCCCCCCGTCCCGACAGGCCGAGGCGCGGCGCATGCGCGGTGGCGGCGGGCCCGGCGCTGTGCCATGTCGGGCCGGAGGGTGCGCGGGCGGCGCGGTTCGGGGGCAGGGACAGGGACACGGACAGGGACACCGACCCCGGAGCGGCCGCGGGCGGACGTGGCCGGCGGCTCCCCAAGGTGCTGGGGGCGGCGGGAGCGGGGCGGTGGAAGCGAGGCGGCGGACGGGCTCTGACGATGTCCGTGTCCCGCAGGCGCAACCGTTTCTGCCCGCAGTGCGGGCTCGCCGTGGAGCCCGAGTTCCGCTTTTGCCCGGCCTGCGGCGGGAGGCTGCCCGCGCCGCCCGAGGAGCACACTGAGCCCGCAGCGCCGGCACCGAGTCCGTCGCCGGTGCCCAGCCCGTCGCCGGTCCCCAGCCCCGTCGCCTCCCCCTCCCCGCGGGCGGCCGCGGCCCGGCTGGGGCCCCGCTCGCCCCGCAAGTCCCGGGCCGGCCCGGCCGCGCCGCTCCCGGCGGACACGGTGCTGACGGACCAGGCAGGGCTGCGGTGGAGGCTGGTGCGGCTGCTGGAACAGGGCGGCTGCGGGCTGGTGTACGAAGGTACTGCGGGACCCGGGGTGGACGGGCGAGCGGCGAGGGTCCGCGGCTCTGGTTCGTCGATGGCGGTCGGGACTCCCGAATGCCCCAGAGCCCGCGCAGTGGGTGATAGTGCGGTGTCCGCCCGGCTGGCAGTGACCCGCAGGCTTCGGGATCTGTCATTCATAGGGTATTCTGAGCCGGAAGGGATCCACAAGTACCCTGGAGTCCAACCCCTGTCCCTGCACAGACACCCCAACAATCCCACCCTGAGCATCCCTGGCAGCGCTGCCCAAACACTCCTGGAGCTCTGGCAGCCTCGGGGCTGTGCCCATTCCCTGGGGAGCCTGGGCAGTGCCAGCACCTCTGGGGAAGAACCTTTCCCTGATAGTCAACATGAACTTCCCTGGCACGGCTCCAGCCGTTCCTCACTGGGCATCTGCCTGTCAGCCACTCTGCCACCAGCATAGTATCAAGCTGAGGCCAGGCTGCTCTGTTATTATGAAATGCTCTTTGTTGGGGCCACACTTCCTCTTTCTGTTCTTTTAGGTCCAATAACGATTTGCTGGCACTGTACAGGAGTTCCTCTAAGTGGTGTCAATACCCACTAAATGTCAATTCTCAGCCTGTTTTGAGGCCAAAGAAAGCAACTACACCACATAGGCTGCTTCTCAGCCATTTAGTAAGTGCTGATCTTTTCAGTCTAGTTGTAAACATCCAAAGGGGAGTTTTTGATCTTCTCCTCTCTTGTTAATTTGGAAACTGTCCAGGAGGAATCTTCTCCATCACTAGGTTTTGCTTAATATTTGGCTTTGCTTTCTTCATTATTCAAGCTGTTGCATAACAAAGTCTGAGCATCCATCTATGTTTTTAAAAAAATGTGATGAAAAGGAAAATCAGTAGTGGAGGCTGCTTTTATAGAAATAGGTTTTAGGTGATGAGCAGCAGGTAACCTGTGAATAGCACTTGGTCTAAGAGCAAGAGAAGAGGAACTGCCTTGAGGCCAAGTCATGGATGCAAATCTTTTTGGAGAAGAGAAGCCATATACAACTCTAACATCCATACAGAACAGAGGGACTTGGCATCCCTTAGACTTGTCAAACCATGGAGTGAGATGGAAGGAGCGCACAGCAAATGAATTGGGGGATGCCTTTGAGGTTGTACTAATAATCTATTCTGTACATACCCCTCAGAGACCCCCCATACTGTAGCCATGCTCAGATGCTTCTGTGACTTAAGCAGAGCTGCACTTGCAGCATGTCAGGGTGCTGAGCTCCTGAAGCAAGGTAAGAATTATTTTGTAGTGATATGGGAAGGCTCTGTCACAGAGGCTGCTTTGCAAAGCTCAAGGGAAAGAAGTAGAGGATGAGTTAATCCAGCTGCACAGGCTGCATTTAATGATGCTCAACCTCTTTTCCATGCTCCTGTAACCACATCTGTTCCATCTTTCCACAGCGCAGTCAGCATCTGGAGCCTGTCCTCAAAAGCAAAGCTACTCCCTCAAACTTGTGAGTTTTGATCTGTTTGGGTAAGGAATAGTGCATAGAGTACTGTGTCCTGACCTGCTTGGCTGAGAGTATCTGAGAGAGTGGTCATAGAAGTCTTTGCTAACTTAGGAGATGGATCTGACCTTCTGAGGGTGTTGTGCTGGGATTTCAATTGGCTTTTCTGCTAAAGGTGTGAAGAAAATACAAGGATTAAAAAACCCCAAGCTTTAATTACAGAAGGCTGCTGCTTTGATTGACCAGGCTCAGAAACCTGAAGGACTGAACCTGGTGGTGTGAGGTGAAGATCTTGATTCAGGAATGTCAGACCAACTTTTCTCCTCTCTGGCAGGTGTGCACACACCCTGCTGAAGTCTGGGGAAACTGGAGAGGTTGAGATTTGGTGCTGTGCTGAGGCTGTGTGAGAGCCAGCATGGAGACACTGTTTAAAACCAGAGCACACTTTGAAATCAAATAGGAATTATAATTGGAGTTCCAGGTCAGCTTTCCAGCTTTTTTTTTTTTTTTTTTTTTTTTTTTTTTTTTTTTTTTTTTTTTTTTTTTGTCAATATCTTAGGTTCTTCAGAAATGTGTTATTTCCAGTAACAGTCATTCTGTGATGGAAATCCAGTCTATTGATTTTCAGTAACTCACAAAGAGCTGAAAGACTGTTTGCTAGTCTCCTGTGGCTCTTGGGGGTTGCTGGTCTGTAGGAGGACCAGTGCTGACCGATGGCTTTGGGGGGCTCTTGAAGGCACTTAGATAATCCCTCTGCCTTTTGTCAGAGGAGACAAGTGAAAGGATGGAGAAGGAGTACACTGTGGATGAGAAAAATCTGCTAAGTGCCACAAAACTAGAACCAGTAGGTGGGAAAGTGTAATCACTTCTGTAGGCAACACTCCCAGCTTCTCTGTTTTGGACCTTTTGACTGCTTGGTGGTCTGCTGAGCACTGTGGAGTGTGATATAGCATGAGAGCATTTTGGCTCTGGGGTCTGATGGCCCACATGGGCTCACAGGCAAAATGCAGTGAAATACCCTCCGAGACATGGTCTGTGTTCTTTGCAGCCTGCTGTTCTCCAGCTGTCTTTGATACCAGTTTTGTATCAAACCAGGTAGAATATAACACTGCTGCTTTCTGCACCATAGCAGCTGTCCTGAGTTAGTGTTGAATAGATACAGTGTGTAGGCAAACACAGACACACTGAGTGTGAACTATGTGCAGTTGAGACACAATACCTCAAGTGTTACTAATACAGACTTTCTTGTCTCACTTTCTGACAGTTAGAATAAATGTTACTGCTCTCTGTTGAGACTTGTGTGTTTGTAGAAATGCCCTCATCCCTGCTGTGGCTAAGGTCACCTCTGGCTCCTATTAATGTATCAGCTGTGGGACCAGAGCTCTCTCCATGCTGCACCTGGGCTGCACTGCCTGGCTGTTGTTAACCCTCAGACAGCTGTAAATTGGCTGCTGGAAAGGCCTAACCTGAGATGGCCCCTGTCCTGTTCTGTGCTGATGCTGAGTTTATGTGGTCGTTAGGGGCAGCATTAAACAGGGAACCAAGACAGCTTAGCTCTGCTCTCAGCTCTGTTAGTTGATCTTTGCTTTCTTTAAAATGAGTAGTGAAGGTCTTCTAGTAATCTTACCCAAGTTTCCTTTTCCAGCAGGATGTGTGTGGCTGAAGTAATGCTCCTCCCTGTTCCCTTTAGGATGCCAAAGATGGGAGGATCTACAATGAACAGAATTTCTTCCAGCGAGCTGCAAAGGCAGGCACAGGTTGGTGTTTCTTGGGAGGGCAGGGACTAAGGATAACTAGCATTCCTCTCTGATCAGTTATGTGAATCTCTTGGAAGGCCAGGCTGGGATAAATTAATCCTCTGTTTGGTTAGTGTCAGAGTGCTGAGGAGTTTGGTCAATACCTGTTCTCCCAGCAGTCTGTGTGCTGTGGGACAGTGCAGTATGAGCACAGCTGTCTTGTGCTCCTCACTCTGTCTTGATGTGTCTGGCAGCTGTTCAGCCCTGCAGCCTGACTCACCTGTCCCTCTTCCATGGGTGTTTCTGTCAGCTGCTCTCTGATATTTACTCCATTTCTGCCCCAAGAATGTAGGCAGAAGGGATGGAAGAATTTATGTCAAATCTACACTTCTAGAAGTGTAAAAATCCACCCCCCCTTGCTTTCCCCAGCCCTGTAGCAATTCCATGGCATAGCTTGCTCTGGTATTCCTAGAATCTTCCCTGTTCCAATCTTGCTCTACAGTGCCATATGCATTGACATGCCAATAGACACAATCAGACTGCAGTTCTGGGGACAGTCAGAATGAGAGGCCACTGTCAGCTCTCTGAGGCAGAGCAGACCTTCAGATGAGGAGCATCCCTGACTCTTTCCTCCTGGAGCATCTCAGCAGCATTTGCTGCACTGTCCTCTTCTCTTGTAGTGGAGAAGTGGAAGAAGTGGCATTGTGTGCCACTGCTGGGCATCCCCAACTGCGTTGGCTTTGGACTGCATGCAGACAGCTACAGGTGAGGTGACTGAGCTCTTGGGCTCAGTCTGAGCATCTCTGGCTTTCCCTCTCCTCTGCTTGCTGTCTGCTAGTCCTTCTCTCATTGTCCCCTGGGCTCCTGGCATTATGCAGTGCTCCTATCATTTATTAAATGCTTTGCCTCTTACTATGTTGTTTCCTTCAGTCCTTGTGTTGCTGGTGAAGTTACTGCTTTTGCTGCTGCTACCCCTCAGGCCAAGGGACACCTTATTCTGGTCCTTGACACATAACACAAAGGGGAAACTCAGGCTGTGTGTCTGCAACACATGATGAGCACACCTGCCTCCTTTATAAGAAGTTTTCTCTTATCAAAAGTCAAGGAAGTGTTTGCCCAGGTCAGCCTGAAGTGGGGTCCAGTGGATGTGATGAGTGTCTGTTGCAGGGTCTTTTCTCCTGCAGGTTTTTGGTGTTCTCTGACTTGGGGCGTTCTCTTCAGTCGGTCCTGAGTGATGGCCTGCACCTGCTGAGGGAGAAGGCAGCTTTTCAGATTGCAATTCGTGTGGTATGTGGAGAACCAATGCTTCCCAAGAGATTTTTCAGAACTGACTTCCAATTTCCTTCTGGATCTCCCAGAGGTGTTTTAAAGCTGCTCCAGGGGCTGGGATGGGGTCTCTTAAGTAGCTGTAAATTTTAGTAGCATCTTTTGAGCACTGTGTCACTTTGAATGAATTTTGGATAAGAAGAATGAGAAAAACCTGACCGTTGAACTTGAAGGCTGTGAGACATGGTGTTTTTAGTGCTCTTCTAGATGGCTGCAGGGAGCTGGGGAAGGTCCAGCTTGGTGATAGCTAGGGTGTTGCAGGAGCCTGCATGCATCTGATATGCTCCCCTTGTTTATTCCCAGCTAGACTGCCTGGAGTACATTCATGAGAATGAGTACGTGCATGGGGACATCACTGCTGAGAACATCTATTTGAACCCAGCAGACCTCACACAGGTAGGGAGCAGGAGCAGTGCTGCCAGGAAAGGGCACTGGAGGGGGGATTGTGACATGGATAAGGCAGGCTCCAGGTGCCTGCCTCGGGCAGGGCAGGCTGGGCAGTGCTGAGGCAGGGGCTGTGGGGCAGCACTGGGGCTCTCTGTGCTCAGGTGTGTGCTCTGTGCTGCCCTGCAGGTGACCCTGGCTGGCTATGGCTTTGCATTCCGGTATTGCCCCGGGGGGAAGCACGTGGCTCGGCGTGAGGGCAGCAGGACCCCTCACGAGGGCACCATGGAGTTCATCAGCCTGGACAGCCACAAGGGCACAGGTGGGTCTGGGCTTGTGACACTTGCTGGAACTACTCCCGTGGTGGTGCTCCCTGAAGCTGGGGCTCCCTGCTGGCATTGCTGGCACTGCTGCTTTCCAGGCATTCACATGCATCAGGAACCAGGTTCCTATTTGGGCTGTTCACTCCTGCCTCCTGATGGCTGCTGTGTTGGGACTTGCCAGGTCACACAGGTTGCAGCAGGGATGTTCCTGCTCCATCTGGAGCCTTGGCTGCTGCAAGTGTGTGGGGAATAGAAAACAGGGCCCTTCGTGCTGGCTTAGCAGGGATCTGTTTCAAGCCAGACTGGATCCCTGCCAAAAACAGATTTGCAGCAGGCTCTACTCTGACCTTGAAGCAATCAGAACTGGAAAGGCATTTAAATCATAGAATCACTTTGGTTAGAAAAGATCTTTAAAATCATTGAGTCCAGCTGTAAACCCAATGCTGCCAAGGTCACCACTAACCCAAGTTTGCAAGAGCCACATCTACATGACTTCAAAATCCCTCCAGGGATGGGTACTCAATGCTGTCCTGGGCAGCCTATGCCAAATTCTGTCCTTCTCCTGATGGGAATGTGAGTGCTCTTTCACAGTGTTCAGGAAATCTTCCTCCAGAGGCTGGGAGGTGATTCCTGAATTACGTGAGTTAACAGGCTCCCAGGAGTATTGATAGCCCAGAACACCTCCTCATGAAGCTCTTGGATTTCTTTACTTCTGCCCCTTCATGAGTGACACATGAATGTCTTGTGCATCCCATCAGGACCATCTCGTCGGAGTGACTTGGAATCTCTGGGCTATTGTCTTCTGAAATGGCTCTGTGGCATTTTGCCTTGGTCTGATGAGCTGGACAAAGTAAAAGCTGTGGTAGAACAGAAAGAAAGGTAGGAGAAATCATCTATTCTTCTGGGAAATGCTCAGCAGAAAGCAGTGAGTTCTGCTTCATCTGGAACACAGCCAGCTGAATTCAGCCTTTTGGGGATATTTTTGGTCTCTATTGTCAAAGCCAGGTGCTCAGGTGCCTGCTCCATTGCTTCTCACCTGACAGGACTCTGCTGACTATTCCAGGTACAGAAAAGATGTGAGATGCCTTCTCCAACTGTGCTTCAGGCAGAGATCCATTCCAGGTATGGGCTTGCTCAGTGGCAATGGGACTCAGGGATAGAGGATTGACTGTACTTGAAGCCAGAACTTTCTGTGCTGGGGTGCTGGTCCAGAATGCCTTCCAATGGTGATGGTGATCAAGCATTGCATGAACTGTTTGGCAGGCTGGGAACAAATCCCTTGTTTTCTGTACAGAACAAGGCCTGCTTTCCATGATCTGCTTTGATCCCTTGCTGAAGGGACAGCTGTGCTGGTGGGTTTAGAAATGAAATATCTGGGGCTAGAGGTCACTTCCCCATCCCATTTTGTTGCCCAGAGAAGCTGTGGTTGTGTCATGCCTGAAGTGTTCAAGGGGTGGAATGAGATGGGCTTCAAGGTTCCTTCTAACCCAAACCAGTTGGTGAATGTATTTTATTGTGTGATTCTGTGATTCTCTGAGCTTTGTCTTAGCCTTGGCTTGGTTTTCCTCTCTGCAGCTGCCTGGGGTGGTGGGTGAGCTGGCTGCAGGACAAGCAGCCTGAAATGGCCATTTGGCAGTGGAGTGTCTGTGCTGCTCCCATGTGAGTCCCTTTCTTTGCAGATGCCCTGGAGAGCTACCTGGAGCAGGTGGTGGCCCTGGAGTACGAGGAGAAGCCTGACTATGCAGCCCTGCGGCAGCTCTTTGGGAAGCCACTGGAAAAGATGAAATCCTCAGCTTATGACTCCCTGGATGTCCGAGTGGTGCCCTGAGGTGAGTGCTGGGACTACTGCCTGTGCCCTGTGCTCCCACAGGCAGGTGAGGACAGAGCAGCCTGGCTGTGACAGCTCTCCAGTGAGACCAGTCCAGTGCTACACAGAGCCAGACTTGGCCTGTTTCCTCAAGTTTTCTCTGGAAATACTTGCCCACGAAGGAATACAGTAAGGGCTAAATGCAGACTCAGGCCATCTGGTAATTTTTTCTTTTTTTTTAATCTGAAGCTCTGGGCTGTACTTTTTTGCTGTTCTCTCTCAGAAAGCAGCCTCTAGTTCTGGTTTTAGTGCCTCAGCCCTGAGGCACTGGCTCTCAAGGCCAGGTGCTATTTTAGCCATGAGGCACCTCCAAGAGTGAGGCTTGATACAGAGCCAGATCTGGTTTTAGCACAGGGCTGAATCAGCCAAGGCTCTGCATCCAGCAGCAGGAATACAGAGCCAGCTCTCCACCTAATTTCCTCTTGTTAGGAAGGAATTAAACTGATTCATCTTCCCCTTCTCTGCTTTTATTTTTTTCAGATCAAGGTTGAGTTCAGAGCTTTCTACAGTGAGGCCTTTGCCAGATATGTTTTCACTTTTGCCAGTTTTAGAATGAGAGAGGTTTTTACAAGTTTTCTTCCCATGTTAATGTGACCCAGTGCTGAAGTCTGGGCTGCTGCTGTACCAAGTTAATGTGAAGACATTCCTGCATGGCAGATCAGGGGAAGCAGTAGCTGGAGAACTGCAGTGGAGTCATTGTGAGCCAGGAAACTAAATCAGGGATTTTATTGTCTCTTTTGAACAAGAGCAGCAGTACATGGTTTTGTAATAAACTTTGTGGACAAGTACCCAAGGCTGCTGTTGGTTATTTGGCAGATTGAAGGCCTTTCTGGAGCTGCTGTAGGGTTGTGAAGGTGATTTGAGCCCTTTGCTCCTTGTGAGATTTGTGTAAATAGCCTTCAGGCAGTGCCACTGCAATTTAACCTTCAGAACTCAGCTCAGAGGTAAACCCTGACCTTATCCCAGCAGTTGCCAAGCCTCATGATGAGGGGAAGGAAGACCAGGACCCATCTCTACAAACAAAACAATTTTATAAAAAATAAGTCAGTAAACACTCACTACACTGTGTGTATCTGAACTGTTGCCAATGCCACAGTAACTTCTGAACAGTCCTGGAGTCCAGTTCCAGTGTTAACTTCAGTGACATCTTTTTGAAGTCTTGTACCTTGGTATTCCAATTCCTATGTGTTAAGGCACAGAAGGATTTTTCAGTTGAGGAAAACATGGCAACTAAAGAGGCAAATGGAGTTTAAACCATGTGAGAGGTAGGTGAGAGAGCAGCTCAGACTTGCAGTGAGCCTTCATTTACCTCTGGGGTTTTTCAGTAAAAACCTTGTATCAGTGCAGCAAATGCCACAGACAAGAAGAAGGGAGCTGAGGGAGACCTGGACAGAGTAAAAAGGCAGCACAACCTCAAAATAGGTCTTTCAAGTGGAAGAATTCAAGGATAGTGTTACATTCAGAAACTTGAGAACCAATGTCAATTCATTTCATTCAGTGCCAGGCCTCAGAGGAAGCAAGGGACAGGACAGTGCTTTTCTATCACTAAGAGGGATGATAAAACTGGGCTATGGATTTTGCAGAGAGAGCAGAAGCTTAGCAGAGAATCAGACAATAAGAGATACATAAAAAGGCAGATGTGAAGGGAGGAAATAGCCCAGATAGACAAGATTGAAGGGAAGGTATTTTGGAGGTATTTACAATTATTCACTATCATCCCTGTAAGACTGAAAGAGAAATACGGTTTCCAGGAATCCTGAAAAAGTGAAAAGCATGAAGAAATCAGAGGCTTAAGAAGCCCAAGTTCAGCCTTTCTTCTGTGTGTTCTGCCATGTTTTTTCTCTTGACTTGCCTCCTGTGCAGGTGATGGGGCTGGCACGGCTCCCTGTTCATGGAATTGCCATGGGGCAGTGCTGAGGTAGGTCTGGGAGGAGCTCCAGGGCTGCCTTCAACAGAAGATGTAGGACTGGCAGTGTTGACAGAAGAGTAGCCTGAGCTCCCCTCTGGGTTGGGATTCCTTGGGGTGAGATATGCCCCTGGCAGCTCCCCCTCCCTGAGGGGTGCCCCAGAGCCATCCCACTCCCCAGGCAGACTGTCCTCGTCACTGGAGTCCTGGCCACAGTGCTCTGCAGGGTCCAGGTACAGCACTGTCACATCCAGGATCCCACTGGGGCTGGTCACTGCAAGATGGGAAAAGAGAAACCTTAGTTTGTCCTAGTCCAGAACCAAGCAAGCACTCAGCAGAGTCAAGTAGAAAAAAGTCAAACAAGAGTCAACTTTCTGTCCGCTCACACCAGGAGTGCAGGGCACTAAGCTCACCCTCTACTCACACAGCATCTTTTATTTCCTTAGACTATCTGAACAGGTATCAAGAGATACAAAATTAGCAGTCAGGCCAAGGGTCAGCAAAACCCAACAGCTAATTAGTGTTCCTACGACAGTGGCTCATTCATCACATTTGGTGCACTGCAAACAGCCTGACTTTGAAATGCTGAGCAAATACAAAACCTCTCATCACATTCTGAAGCAGTGCAGTGAAAGAACTGGTAAAAATTATAACCACAGGGGAAAGGGAAGAGCTTTTCCAACTGGTCTTCAGCTGAAAGTTCAGGCATCTGGTGCCTGAGAAACAGTTTCAAGCAAAAATGAAAAGACAGGTTTAATCCTCTTGGCTGCTTTTGATAAGAATAAACTGCTCACCATCTCCTTCTCGCTCGCCTTCACTTTCCTGATCACCTTCATAACCAGAGCAGGAATCTAAACTCCAGTCAAGGAAGTTGTCCAGCAGACTTTCTTCCTGGGAGGACAGCTCTGCTGTGGGAGTAGTGACAAAGCTGCCTCTGTCATCCTCAATGCTGTCCTCCCGCCTTCTGTAGTGAAACACCCCAGAAATCACATGTTAAAGCCAAGTCTTTTCCTGCTCTTTTAATACATATGTCAAGATGGTGACAGAAAAATTGATTGTATTTAGGAATGAAACCTCAGGATATCAGAGAAGAGGAAAGGCTCTGGCTGATCTTCAAAGATGCTAACAACCCCAAGTTATACTCACCTTTTAGCTCTCTTTCCAGAGGGAGAGCTGAGGAAAGTCTGAATTTCCACTACATTCCTTTGCAAGGGACTGGGCTCTGGGTCTTCCTGTTTCACACCCAACAATGAGCAGAGCTGGCTGTAACTCATAACCTAAAATATTAAATAAATAAATTTTGAAAAATAAAGCACCTGTAAGAAATTAGACCATGAGGTTCTTCTAAGAACTAAACAGCCAGAAGGACACTATTTATTTATTTTCTAGGAGAAATGTAACCCAGCGAGTTCTTCCCACAGGTACTCAAATATCAGTTAGGAGTCCTGCAACTCAGTTTTTAAGCTCCCACTTTATTCACACAGCCTGCCATGGGGCAGCAGCTCTGCTCTGGGTGTCAGCCAGCAGCAGATGCAGCCTCAGCTCACCCACCTGTTCTTTGCCTATTTCTTCATAGCGCTCATCTTCAAATCTCTGTTTCACTGCCATTAGGGACACCTGCCTATAATCCTTTGGGACATCATCATGGAAGCTGGAAAGAAAGATGAAAACCCCTATCTTAGAATGGATTCTATTAAACAATATTAAGAAAACCTGCCAAGTTAGGTAATTTCCTTCTGTCCCTCAGTGCTGTGCTAAGGGAGTTGGTGCTTTAGCAGCTTCATCAGGACACCTGGTGGCTTCTGAGCATGTGAGCATCTAATTCCTTTTCTGTCCCTGTTTTCTGTGACCCTGGGGCCAGACCAGCTGGTAGAAATAGAACAGCTGTCCCTGAACTGGACCTTAGTGCCTTATGGCAGGGGAGCAAGGCAGTTAACCAAAGGCTCCTCCTTCAGGAGAAAGGCTGACTGTACAGGTGCAGCACATTTGCAAGAGCTACAATCCAAGTATTCATGTGTCCCCCTGAAGAGTCCCAAAACCATTACCACTTTTGGTGGAGGCTCAGCACACAGGGTAACAGGTCTTCTTGAGAGAAACCAGTGCACTCAGATAGCTGGCTGGTCCAGGGGTGTGCTGGAGAAGAGAGTACATATACATGTATTGAATTACATATTCATGAAGTGTAGTAGTTCTATAGTGAGTCAGCTTTTTTTAAAATTTTATTTAATAGGATAAGGATCATTAATATTTACAAGCTTATATCATAGTTTGTTCAAGTTCACAAATGGCTTCAAGGATAGGTTTATCTGCCAAATGGATGTTATACATAAAGATAGAAATCTTCAGTCTCATGTAAACACAAAGCTTGCATAGCCTGAGCTAATGCTGTAGTTCACCACTGCTATCAAGAGGTAAAATAGAATCAGAGAATCATGGAATGGTTTGAGTTGGAAGGGACTTCAAAGCCCATCTCATTCCACCCCCTGCCAGGGGCAGGGACACCTTCCACTGTCCCAGGTTGCTCCAAGCCCCAACCTGCCTGGCCTTGGACACTTCCACAGATCCAGGGGCAGACACAGCTGCTCTGGGCCTCCCCACCCTCACAGGAAAAAATTCCTTCCCAATATCCCATCTAACCCTGTCCTCTGGCAGTGGGAAGCCATTTACCCTTGTCCTGTCTCTCTAGCCCCTTGTAAATAGACTGCCCATGTCCCCTGTCATCTCCTTTCAGGTATTGGAAACCCACAATTAGGTGTCACCCTGAAGCTTTTCTTCTCCAGGCTGAACAATCCCAATTCTCCCGGCCTTTCCTTATAGCAGAGCTGTTCCAGCCCTCTAATCATCTGGGTTGCCCAGTACAGCCAAACAGGCTGAATTCAGCTCTTCATTCTGAATTCTTATTCCTGTCCCCCTCTTCTCCACCCTTCTCTCCACCTCTCCCAGCAAGTGATTGGGACATCTTGCCTAAAGACAAATTAACACTCCAAACCCCCCAAAAAATCTCCCTTAGAATGAGAAGGCAGTCTGGCACTCTGTGCTGCAGCTCCACCTGAGGTAAGATTGGTTACCTTGTCCATGCAATATCTGGGCCAGCAGCAGTGCAGCAGCAGCCAGCTGGGCTGGGGAATACACACTGAGGCTTGTGTTCAGGAGGGACAGCTCACAGATGAAGCTGTAAAGGTGAAGAGTTCTTCTCTCCAGTGAGACAATGCTTGACAGAACTTCTTTGTAGTCCAAAATGGTGGGTATCTAGTGCAGAAAAGAGAACAGAGGTTGGAAATGTAAGACCAGCGCAAAGTGTTTAAAACAGCTGTTTCCAGGTGCTGGGTTTTGTTTATTTGGTTTTTTTTTTTTGTTTAACTACTACATTGAAGCATTCTCCAGTGAGAGAATAAATGGCCTACTAAAACTGAAGTTTCAATCTCTACAGAAGGCAGAGGGTTCTGTATCTGCATGCTCTGAGACATGCACAGGCTCCACAGTTCATTGAGAAAACTGACATAAACTGACTGAAAGAACTGTTACAGCCTGACTTGAACAGCAGCCCAAGGAGGGAAAATAGTCCATCCACTTTCCAAACTCACCCTTATCTTCCCTTCTAAGGCAGAAATGATCTCTCCCATCATTCTGACCAACTCTTCATATTTGTAGGAGTTGTCTGTAAGCCACACAGCTTCCCGTATTGTCAGCATCTCTTTGCTGATGAAACTGTAATGTTAAAGAGTAAGTTAGCCCCAGCAGAAAGGGGGTTTGTGCTTTTATGACAGGTAACTGCATCCACAATGACCAGAGTTAAACAACCTCACAAGGTACTTTCCCAGGAAGACCAGCAATGAAAAAATTGCAGCTCTATTTCACCTGTAAGATGGAAGCACCTACTAGTGGTTCCTAATACAGAAGAAATCCTTGGCTGTGACAGTGGGCAGGCCCTGGCATAGGATACCCAGAGCAGCTGTGGCTGCCCCTGGATCCCTGGAAGTGTCCAAGGCTGGGTTGAATGGGGTTTGGAGCAACCTGGGATAGGGAAAGGTGTCCTTGCCAATGGCAGGGGGTGGAACGACACGATCTTTTAGGTCCCTTCTAACCCAATCCAATCTGGGACTCTCTGATCCTAATTCTTCATCTATGAAGCCTCTCCTAGGTTAAGATACAAGCTATTAAAGAAATTAACACAGAAGGATAATCTTCCACCACACCATGCAGTTCATCTGAGTGTAAACAGGCTCAGCTATGGAACACTGCTGCTGTTATTCCTTTTCAGCTTTCTCATGCCAACATGGTGTGAAAGACTCCAGTTGCTGATAGAATGCACTTAGAGCAATCCACAACTATGTATCTAAATAAGAAAAAAAACTGCAAGGAACTACCTTTCTTGCCTCATTTACAGAGTCTGTGTTTGTACGTTAACACATTAAAAAGCAGTCAAAGAGCCTTTCTAGTTTTACAAGCAAGGGATGGGGTTTGGGGAGAAGTTTGAGCTGCAGGAAGGAATTTGGATGATCACAATGACTACCTCTGCTCACCAGCCAGAGCTCTCACCGTGTGCAAATGACCATGCAGGCTATTCCCAAAAGCTGGAGCCGAGCTCGAGGTACAGGTCTCAGCTTCAAGTAACGGTCCACACAGCCCACTGTCATGTGAAGGCACAGGCTGGAAAAGTCCTTCATGGTAGCCACTTCCACCAGCCAATCCACCAGGATATACCTGGAACAGGAAGAGAGACTTGAGAAAGCACTTGGGAGGTGATGTCCCACTGGACATCCAACTGGGGAATGAGCCAGGCCAAGCAGAGCACTGACAAGTGTTGATGAGAGGCCTCCCAAGAGAAGAGCCAGCTCCCCCAAGTGGGGCTGTGGCTGTGATGTATCCTCTGGCAGCCCTCCTGGAAAACCTGCCTGCTCCATCCCCTCTGCACACCAACACACACAGTGTGGGGAGTAAACAGGAGCTGGAGGTGTGTGTGTGGTCACAGGGCCATGATCCCACTGACATTACAGAGCCATGGTGGGACACCCCTGTGGCTGCAATGCTGCCATGGATGGCTATGTAGTTTTTTAGGAAAGCAATGCCAACAAGAGGAAGTGGTGGAGCTGCCCTGCATGTGAGAGAGCAACTGGAATGTATTGAGGTCTGCCTAGGGAAGGATAAGGAACTTATGCACAAGGATTAAGGGGCAGGCTAACAGGTGATACTGTTGTGGCTATTTATTCAGGAAAAGGGAGTCAATAGGGACTTTGGATAAGGCCTGAAGTGACAGAACAAGGGAGAATGGCTTCACACTGACAGATGGAAGAGCTAGATGGAATACTGGGAAGAAATTCTTCTGGCACATGTTACCCAGAGAAATTGAAGGGATATTGTAGAGAGAAATAGGGAATGGTTTCTGCTGTGGGACCTCACTCTTGGAACCAAGTTCTTACCTCATTATTTCATTCATTCCTTTCTGCACAGTGAAGATGCTTTGCTTGCTGATAGGAAGGGAAGCTTGAAAGATTTGAGAAACCATTTCCCTGGAAGATTTTGCTTCTAATCCTAGTTGGCTTCCATTCCCACAAGCTTTGGCTAAAGCTATCTGTAGTAGAGAGAACACAAAAGTATGCTTATTTTACCAAATGCAAACTATGGCAGCAGAGGATGGTCCTCTATTTCTCCTGCTGAAAATCATGAACATGGGAAACTACTTGAACCAGTAGTTCTTAGTTTGGTATAAATATTGAGCACACAGATTATTTGGGGCCAGTCTTTTAAGTCCATCAAAAGATGCATCTTTACTTCATTTTGCCACAATTTCCCAAAGAAGAGAATCTGTAGAGTAGATACAGATGTACACATAAAGACATGACTAAGCAATGCTGGTCCTGCTTCTAAAAAGAGAAATCTAAACCTACAATGGCAGCACAGAAAAGACCAAATAAAGACTGTTTTTCTGGGAAAACTCAGTCTTACCTGTGCTTCCCAGCAGCCCTTGGCTGCATAGTCTCGTAGCTTCCGGAGACTTTGGAGGTATCTGCCAGGATCTGACATCTACAGGGAGGAACACAAGCATTTGTAAAAACCATGGCCTTTACACAACAAACAGAAGAATTGTAGCACCAATATCCAGAGAAAAAGCACT
Organism: Erithacus rubecula; assembly: GCF_903797595.1. Taxonomy (NCBI): domain Eukaryota; kingdom Metazoa; phylum Chordata; class Aves; order Passeriformes; family Muscicapidae; genus Erithacus; species Erithacus rubecula. The sequence goes on from NC_136669.1 coordinate 14,639,008, forward strand.
GCCTGGAGGTGCATCTATTATTTCAGCAACAAGTCTGTTTCTCATCATGACACCACTGATTTTAAGAACCTTTTTTCAGTTCTTGCCCAAGGTCTCACAGGAAATGAGAGCAGTCACTCATGACTCCAAGGGGACAGCTTTGGCAGATTTATTAATGAGAAGGCAGGAACCTCCTCTTCCTGTTCCCCAGAGCCCTAGAAGCACTGGCCAGCAGTGCCCAGGCCTTCAGCAGAGTTGGAGTAAAGCAACTTCTGTGGCACCATGGCTACAACTGCTCACAGCCTCACTTCAAACACCCAGGCAGACACCAGAGCTCATTGCAGAGAGCTCTCAGCACCCTCCTTATTTATGAAGGGGATAAGCCTGAGGAACAGCAATTCCTTTCTGAGGACATTCCTTGCACATAACAGAGTTAGTGTAAAGTTAGTGTAAAAGTTGTTTGGAGACAAAAAATGACTACTTACAGCAGCTTTTCTGTTGTTTTCCCAAAGGAGGTAGGAGCTGATTAAACAACCCTGTTTTGATGATTCTTCAAGCAGTTCAAGGGATTCTTTCTTTTTTCCTTCATCCTTAAAACAAAAGGCATATATTGGTATTTTTTTCTGTCCAGACAAGTGCATGCCTCAACACTTCAGAAGCTACAGAACACTGTGGTAAAGATACAGAGCAGAATTCACCCCTTGGGAATGCCCTTCAGCCTCTGAGGAATGCTCCCATATCCACTGAGTGCTGCCATTTGCAGATGCAGGCTCTGAGAGCAGTTGGTGCTTTCCCTCAGCCAGACAAATGCTTTTTGGCTTGCTTGCCACTGAAGGCTTTTTATTTTATTTTTTGTTTTGCTAAGCATTACAACTGCTGGGCTTCCTTTGAGACCTGAACATACTGCAAGCCCATGATTAAGCCAAAATTAATTTCACTGTTTGTACAATTCAATAAAGTAAGTTAATAATGTTCTTTTAAACAACCAGTAAATTAAACTCACGAGAACAGAAACTCCTGGGCCATTTGAGGAGCAAAAGAGAATCTGGCTGATTTATGTTTTTAATCAAGGTAAACAGCATTAGCATCACCAGAAAAAAAAACCCAAGCCCAAACCCATCAAATCAGAAATACTTCTCACCTCAAAGAAATTCAAAACCTTAGCCAAGCTGTGGAGAATAGATCCCTTCTGAGCCTGAAGAAAGCATCAGAATAAAGAATTGTTAAAGCACAGCAATTCTTGCTAGTAATTTCAGACTACAGTTCTGGCTTATCTTTCAATCATTCCTCCCCCCTTGCTTTTCTCTATGTTTTGTTATCCCTGAGATAGCACTGAACCTTTCTTAAGAGACAGTACAGGCCTCCAGCACTCAAGATCTATCATGTGCAGGCTTGGCAATAAATTCAATAAAATGACTGAACCACAGTCATTGAAGCAACAAGAGTACAGGAGGCTCCTTGGGGAAGCAAAAGTATTTTTTCCAAAATAACGAGATGCAGTTACTGACGTAGGGTAAAGCCAAGGGCAGAAAGAAACCTGACCTTATCAAGCTGACACTCTGCCTTGAGACTCTCATAGACCACAGCTTTACAGCAGCTTCCAGAGAAGGACCAGGGAGGACGGATGAAGAGCCAGATAAAGGGGACTGCACACACATTCAGGTGCTCTGCCAAGCTGAAGTAGTGAGATGCCTTTATTCCATTCACTTCTGCACGCCCATGGCCCGTGATGGACACTGAACCAGAGAGAAAGCCAGGAATCAGGCAGAGTTTGGAGTTTGTTCACAATGCCTGCTTGGCATTCAGTCAGACCAAGACAGACTAGAGGAAACAATCAGGAAAAAGTTGAACTGTCTCTGTCATTTAGAGCCTTAGCAAGCATGCAGATTGCTAAAGAGAAAAATCTTAATACAGTCAAGCTTTAGGAACACATAACCTAATTTGGGGGGTCATTCTTCAGATACCAACTGCCTTGCCAGGACCCTGTGTCAGGAGGCTCCTCCTGTCACTTGCCAGGCCCTTTGCATACATCTATCCCACTACCAAAGTAGCCAAGTTTGATCACAAGTTTGACAGAGGACAACTCCCAACCCTGAATCCCAGGATCACTGAACACCTGGCAGCCTCATGGCCAGTGCCTAAGCAGAGCAATGTAAAACTTCCTTGTGCTATGCCATGTTCCTCAAAGCCCCAGGACAAGCTCCCACACTTACAGCCTTCGTTGTACAAGTACGCCAGGCTCAGCTTCACAGCAGCTTCAAAGTTACCACTTTCAGCAGCCCTGAAGGGCAAACAGAGAAAGCACTTAAGGCTGAAATCCTTCCTAGTACCAGAATCCACAGTTTGGTCTTTGTGCCCTCAAGGACATGCATCAAAACATCAAGCCCTTGTGTTCCTCCCTCCCAAACTGATGCGCACATAGTGATCTGCCTCAGAAAGAAGTGACAGCCAGAAGCAAAACTATTATCATGGCATTTCAACCTGTTAAAGAATTCTCTGAGACCAATGGATCCCCTTCAAATCAGATGGATAAAAAGATGTCCCCCATCATTTTAAAGCAGATTTGTTATTACACTTTTAAACTTTGTTACTGAAATTCACCTGTTTTTCAATACACTGGTTTGCACAAGAAGTGACCAAGCCAACTCAGAACTAGAAACAGGATTATTCTCTGGAGCCCCCGATCTCATTTGTTCATTCACATGGGAGCACCAGAAAGAGGTTTTAGGGAATGTGCTACGTTCCAATCTGGAATATTAATGCCTGTGAAAAGAAATAACTTTGGTATATGCAATAGGCCCTGCTCTGGTTAAAGAGACAGCAGTGACCAGCTGCAGCTTATTCATTACATCAACCCCTTTTTCATTCCCAAAGCAAATATTGGCCCTCTTTGTACAACTCAGATCCCTCAATTACACTGAGGGCTTATTAGAACAGATAATCTTCCTTCAAACATCTAAACATCTTCTAAAAGGCCAGACAAATTTGATGTTTCAAACTTACCTTTCAAACATCCTCAGATGGTTTGGAGATGGCCACAGGTCTTGGAAACTTGCATGTGCCCAAACACTGGAATGATTATCCACAAGGTATTTAAGATGTGAGTGCACCTGCATGTAGGGAACACAAAATAATGATTACCAAAATAAAAGCAACAACAGAAAAACAGGTCTTTGCAATCTTATTTTAGAGAAGTAACTAATTAAACACAAGTTATGTTTAACTTGTCTGCCTGATAATCAGTAAGGCAAGAGATGCCAAACCAATTTGTTCAGTAATCTGGCAGGACAACTGCGACAGAAAAGGTACAAAAAGCAGTCAAACACTGCTACTACTCTTGAGCAGTGAGAAACAAAACTGTCCCTGGGACAGCAAAAACCTCAACCCTGCAGGCACTCTTTGGGTTTCTCCAGGCTCTGTGATATGAGAAGCCTGTTCTGTGTGCAGTCCAGGCTCCTGGAGGCAGAGCTGAGCACTGGTGCCTGGCAGAGGTGAAGCTGCAGCACTTACAGCTCTGACTGAGAGGATGTCTGCAGCAGGGAGGCCCTTCAAGATGTGGAACAGAACATCCTCGGGGAGGTTCAAGAATGTCAGGACCCGAGGCCGTTTTATTATCCTTCGCTTTGAAGGGAAAGAAAAACATCTGGAACATCTACAGTGAACCACTGGAAAAGAAAAACACAGCACACCTGAATTAGTGACAGAACAGCACAAGGAAAGAAGGCACTACATAGTATTGCACACATACACAAGTGCTCACTTGAGCACCTCTTCACTGCAGCACAGGACACTGCAAACACATTAACCAGGGAAATCTAGCTCATGTCTCATAATGCCACAGGACTAAGCTACAGAGCAGAAAGGGCTTGTTCAAATTGGTTACTGAAGCCAAGAGACTCAGAAGGGGTGGCTCAAGGTCAAGTGCTCTTCACCAAGAGCCCCTCTGAGTCCTGACTCCTGTGAGGAAGTTTAGTAGTGACAAATAGTTGAGCTGACCCTGTTCAGTAGTAACAAATAGTTTAACCGTCACTACTGTCACTTCATTTACCTCCCCCATGCCCCAGCTTTTCCTTCTCAACTGACAGCAGTCCCTGGAACACAGCCAGAGATATAAGGAAGACCACCAAACCTACTCAAGCCTATCTTTCCAAGCAGTTGCTGCCAGGGGTGCTAATGGAAGATCCATTGCCTATATCGTCTGGACTATTCTTTCAATGCAATATGTATACACACACATATATATGTGTACACAAAATGTATTATCCTCAGCAGTATTATTGCCATGAAAATGGACACCCAAACTGGAATGCCAGTTCAGCCTATATGAACATCCAAACAGGGACCAGGGGGTACGTGAGCAACTCCGTGAAATGAAAACTCCATTTCAACAGACAGGAAGAGGCACAGGTTCATTTCCAATGTGTTGTTTCATGAAACCAGAGTGGTTTAGGCTGGAAGAGAACTCTGGGGGTCACCCACGGCAATCGTCCCGCCAAGTGGGGCAGGACCACATCCAGGGGAGTTTGAACAACGCCAAGGATGTGGATCCCACAATTGCTCTGGGCAACCAAGTACCACCGTTTAGCCACCCGTACAGTAAAAAACTTTCTCTTACTTTTGAATGGAGTTTCCTGCACATTCCTGTACACCCTGTAACCTCACAGACGCTGGAGATGCTCTCCCACGCGCAATACACATCTTGACCCCTGGGCTTTGAGGCCAGGGCTGCTGAGGCGCAGCCAGCAGCCACGGAGCCCGCGGTGGCAGAAGGGCTGGGGCACGGCTCCGGCGGGGAGCGGGGCACGGCGGAGCCGGCCCGAGCCCCGAGCCCCCGCCGGGCCGCGCCGCCCCCGCCGCGTTTGAATTTGGGCGCGCAGCCGCCGGCCCGGCCCCCCGGACCCGCAGCCGGTCCCGGCGCTCCCTCAGCCCGGGCTCGGTGTATCCCGTTAGCCCCCGCCCTCACACCGCCTCAGGAGCCGCCCGGCAGGCAGAGCCCGCTCCGGAGCCGCCCCTCAGCGCAGGAGGACCCGGGAAACTGCGGAACCCGCGGGTAGAGCCGCACTCACCGCCCGCCTTCATCGCGGCACGTCCGCGGGGACCGAGCGCACGGCCACAGCGCCCTGCCCGGCTCGTAGAGAGCGGCGCGGGCGGAGGAGGGCCCGGAGCGCCGGGGGCGGGCGGCACTGCGTGGCTGACACGCCCCGCTCGCAGCGCGGGCGCGCCCAGTGGGCGCCAGGAGCAGCGGGAGCCCCGCCCACCAGCCCCGCCCACCGCCCGCGCGCACTTGTTTTAAACACAGCAGGCGCTGTCATTGGCCAGGAGGCCGTGGGGGCGGGGCGTGCCCGCCCCGCGCGCTGCGATTGGTCGGCGAGAATGCGAATTCGAATTGGGACAGTTGGCGGTTCGAAGCGCTGGCGCAGCGGCGCATGCGCGGGCGGCACGGCGCCCCCTGCCGAGCGGGGCGGTAGAGTGAAGTGGGGCTGCCGCGCCTCCCTCACGGTGTGCCCGCCATGTTCCCGTGTCTCCTTACCTCGGGCCGGCGGTGGGTTTGGGGCACAGCGGCGCCCTCGGCTCCCCCTGGGGTCCAGGAATCCCTTCTCCTCCCTTGGCCCTAGCCCGGAGCAGCCGTCCCTGCCGGTGCCGTGTCTCTCACAGTCACCTGTGCTCAACCAAGGCTGCCTGGCCAAGGGAGCTGTTGAGGGGAGCAGTGGAGGCTTATTGCTGCCTGATGGTTTCCACCTTGAACATCCAGCGCCTGAGGGTGTCCGTGCTGAAGCTAAAGCATCAGGGAGGTTCTTGCATGTCCCAGCCCAGGCTGGACAACAGCTCTGCAAAGGCTCTGGGGGTCACAGCTGTCATTCACAAGCCCTGTGTTCTGGGGGCAAGGTGGAGGATTCTGGCATTGCCAGCAGGTCAGGGAGGGGATCTTGCCCATCTATTCAGCCCTGGAAGGCACATCTGGAATTCTGTGTCCAGTTCTGGGCTCCTGGAATGGGTATAAAATTACAGAATGAAAGGGACCTGAAGGACCATCCGGTTCCACTCCCTGCCATGGGCAGGGACACCTTCCAGTGCTCCAGGTTGTTCCAATCCCTGTCCGACCTGACCTTGGACACTTTGAGAGATGGGGTGGGCACAACTTCTCTGGGCAACCTGTGCCAGGACTCACCTCCCTGGCAGCCTAGGATTTCTTCCTAATATGCTAACCCTGTCAGTGTGAAGCCATCCCCTCTTGTCCTGTGTCTCTAGGCCTGTGTCCCAAGTCCCCCTGCAGTTCCCTTGGAGCCCCTTTAAGCACTGAAAGGGACTGTAAAGTCTCCCTGGAGCCTTCTCCATGCTGAACACTCCCTGCTCTCCCAGCCTGGCTCCAGAGCAGGAGGGTTGCAGCTCTTGCAGCATCTCCAGCAGGTCAACAGAGGGAAGGTGATGAAGTGACTGGAGCATCTCCCTGATGAGGAAAGGCTGAGGGAGCTGGGGCTGCTCAGCCCAAGAGGACACACTGCTGAGAGTGGCCCTCAGCCTTATCTGTCAGTGTCTGCAGGGAGAGGTCAGAGCTTAAGACCAGGATCTGCTCTGTGGGGCCCAGCACAGGAGGCAATGGGCAAAAAGCAGAATTCAGCATATTACATCTGAATATGAGGAAGAACTTTTCTGTGCACGTGACTGAGCACTGAAGAGGCTGCCCAGAGAGGGGGTGGGCTCTCCCTCAGAGGAAATATTCAAAACCCACCTGGATGCAATCCTGTGGAGCAGGGAGGTGGGACTGTTTGATCCACTGCACTCTTTTCCTGCCTGAACCATTCTGTGATTCCTGCTGGGGGAAGGATCCAGGGATTGGCTGGACAGTCTGTTTCTGATGTGCTGAGCTGCAACCTTACCCCATCCCTCCCCCCCACACCCCTGATCCTGCCCAATCCTGGTTTTGTGTGGGGATGACGGGGAATTAGGCAGAAAACTGGGAGTCAAAGTTCAAACCCGAGTACAGGATTCAGAGGAAAGCCCTGATCCTCACAAGGCAAAGGGCAGAATGGGATAAGGAGGGGTATTGAAAAGGCTGGCAAAGCAATGTAGGGAAGAGCAGATAGCGAGTTCGCTGGGCTGAAGACTTTCGTGAGACTTAAGACTCACAAGACTTAAAAACAGTGAGAAGAGGGGCTCTTGTTTTCTAGGAAATTAAATGACTGCACCCCAATTAGTGGTAGCTGGAAACTTACCCAGCATTATACCTTGACTGAACAACATCAATCCCAGCAAAGCTGAGGGTTCTTCCTGGTACTGTGTCTCAGATTTGTTTGAGGATTTTACAAGCGCTTTTCATTGTTAGAACATGAACTTCTGGATGTTTCTCTGTAGCTGCACCCTTCCACCCCACAAGGGGTTGGAATAGCTTTGAAATCTCACCAGAGATCTCATTTTGTGTTTGGGGATGCTGAGCTTGGATACCCTGATTGCTTCTCTAAGCCCACCGCATGCTGGGCCTGGCACCTCATGCACTGTCCCCAGTCCTGTGAAGTGACCCCAGAGGGGGGAGCAGCTATGGACAGCCTTTCTCCCGTGCAGCCCCTCCTCCACCTCCATCTGCGAAACTGTGTCATGTTCCTGGTGACACAGCAGCTGCCAACAGGGAAAAGTGGCAAGGAGCACAGGGAATATTTAGCTTCTTTTAATTGAGAAGCAATTTGAGTTAAAAAGTTAATCATGCTGTCAGCTTTTGTTCCTCATTTCTTCTCCCCCTCACAGCTGTTTCTGTCAACTAAAAATAAATTGAACCAGCAAACAAAACATGAATAATCAGCTGCCTACGGAGAGCTAAGAGATTCTCCTTGGGTGATCTGCAGCGCAGCCCCCTCAGGTAGATCCCATCCTTCCCAAACATGGCAGCAGCAGAGGAACACAGGGCACAGAGAGGGTTATATTTGAGGGACAGGTATAACCCAAACCTGCATAGGCACTGGGAGGTGGGAGGTGAGATTCTCAGCAGCAGTACACCTTGGCCTGTTTTGTTCTCTCCAGAACAGGATGGCAGAACATCCAGGTGGTTTTATCACTGACAGACAAACCAGAGCAGAGGCTGACTGGTGTGAAGTGGGACTTGGGTTCCTGAACACGGCCATCTGACTTTTCTAAGTCTGGTTTGTAACCCCTGCCAGAGATGGCAGGCAGGACAGGAGTGGGACCTGCCCCATCACCAACAGGCAGTCAGATGCTGGGTGGGATACGCCATCCTAAACACAAATGCACCAACTGGGAAGAGTCAGTCACTAGAGAGGAGAAGGCAGATTTGTGCATGTTTTAATCTTGCCAAATCTTGAGCTGGATTTCACATCAGTTTAGAGGGACTTTTCACAACAGAGAATGGCCTTAAGCCATTCTTAACCGTTGTCACATCACTGTGCTATCACATTGTTCAGGGTGAGGGTGCTGAGGTTCTGGCACAGGGGAACCAGAGGAGCCCTGGTTGCCCCATCCTTGGAAGTGTCCAGGGCTAGGTTGGAGAGAGCTTGCAGCCACCTGGGATAGTGAAAAGTGTCCCTGCCCTTGGAATGGGATAAGCTTTAAGGTCTCCTCAACTCAAGCCATTCTGGGATCCTATGTGATTTATTTTAGATGCGTTTTCCTCCACTGCAGAGGGTTGTGTTTCTCCTCAATCTGAATGGCTCCTCATTTCTTTTTCTTCTGCTGGCTCTGAAAATGAAGGTAAATACAACAAAGTTGTAGTTTTGTTAGTCTTGATTGCTGTGATTTAAGTAAAACTCCACAGAGGTGTAACACGTGATTCTGCCAAACCTGAGATTCTCTGGGGCAAGAGTTGTTAACAGCTCTGGTTTCACTCAAGGTGTTGATCCCTCTTCTGAAGACATCCAAAGGTCTGAGACCATGGCATCTAAACAAGACATCCAACAGCAATATTCTCCTAGGAAAGCTGAAATTTTGCTGAAAATATCTCTTAGCCAGGAAATATCAGCTCCCACTTTCACAAGTCCATGTGTGAGAGAAAGAAGTTCATTGCTACACAGATTATTGCTCACTCACTGCCTCTGCCACTTCAGCTTTTAAAACCTCTTCAGATGGGCATGTGTGAAAAATCTCTCCTATCTTGCCACTCAATTTCTATATTGCAATCAGATTCAAATGTGCTGATTTTAAGGAAAGAGCAAAGATGAAGAATTTCAGTCCAATAGGTTTTTGAGAGTGATGTAAACAAAGAATAATGTAACACCCCCTCTAAACTCTTCAGACAGCGAACAGCCTAACAAACAGCTGTATTTAGACATTTGAAGTGTTCAGTCTGGTGAACACTTGCAGAGGTTTTTCCCCCAGATTAACACTGTCCAGGATTGAAAACAAAATGCCTTGATATTACAGGGCTACATAAAAGTTAATCAGCCCAGCTGAAACCTAGGAGTAATTAGCTCAGCTGCAGCAATGACCCAGAGCTTCTGGAAGGCCTAACATGATTCCCATGTCATGGATATGAGCATGCCTGAGGCTTGGGGGAAAAGTGAGGAGCAGAGAGTCATTTCACTGCAATTTGTACATGGTCTGTGATTATTCAGTCAATGAGCACGAGAGTTTTGTATTAGCACGGCGTTCTGGCAGCTGTAAAGTGGTGTCTTTCCTGCAGTTCAGAGGGCAAACAAAAGCAATCTGGGCCATTTGCTTCGTGAAAGGCTCAAAAGCTCCATGAATGCACCTGGCAAATCACTCTCTGCTAGACTGGGGAGAGGGGAGGAGGAACAATTTTCTTTTCAAAGAGCCAATTCTTGGTTGAAATATTTGTTCCAGTCCTAGTAATTTCTGTTCTCTTTTTCAAAGGGTGAGGTAATTCAGCTCTTTATTACACCCTTAGCACAATATAATGACAACTGGGTTGGAGAGGGAAGTTGCTCTTCAAGGGAGGAAAGAGCTCCTCCAAATTTGAAAATCTAACTGTGAATTCAGTAGAAGTGTTTGTCTTGAAGTCCCAGGATGATGAGGCAACTATGGCTGAAGTTCTATGTCAGGACATCTCAGCATATTCTGTGAGGGCAACTTCCATATCCTGAAGGTATTTCTACAGCACTTTACAGAATAATGTGCAATCTTTGTTTTACACTCATACTAACATTTATTAACAGCACTGTGGAGCTGCAAATCAGCAGTGAAGAGCTGGACATCATCCTTTCTCCAAACTCTTTCATGAGGAACCTGCTTGGAAACATTCCAAGAGTGAGACCTTTGCCTTGCAAATCATGACATGGAACTACCACGAGGTGGCATCAAACCCATGTGATGGGACATCAAACTTTCAGCGTCGGAGCATTTTTCCAGTATTAGGACGTCTCAAGGCAGGACTCCTAACCCAAAAGTGCTGCACTGATATTTTAGAAGCTCCAGTTTCACGAGTCTTCTTCATACTTAGTACTGCTGTTGTGGTACATGAACAGGGATCAGGCAATCTGCACGAAATAGGTTAATGCAGTACTTTCCAAAATCCAGGGCTGGCCCCACCAAGGAAGAGGCAGGGTGAACACTTTGGGGGTCTCAGGGCAGCTTTTACTTTCACTCCATGCAAGTGGAAGCTTATCCCCTCCCCAGCCAGGGAACATGGAATTTGGCCAACTTCTAAACAACATCAGATTCTCTTTAAACCTGTGCACTTTAAACACTTGAGAAGTACTACTTCTTAAATACCCCACACTTCTGTGGGAGCAAGGCACCTGGAGCAGAGCTGCAATTGGGAGACAGGATTCCAGGAGGCAGGGAGAGGAAGCAGGGATGTATCTGCCAGACTGGCACTGGCTGTCATAACACAGAGCCAAAGGCTCTCACTATCACCAGATGTTTTCCTCCCAAGCTCTTGCTGATATGAGACATTCAGTTTATAACTTTTTATTTTTTATATATTTTTTATTTTTTTATTTATTTATCTTTTGGTGCCATGTTACTTGAGGCAGATCCTCAGCACCCTAGAGGCTGAGGTGCCAGGAAGGAGCCATTGGGCCCATGATAGCCAAAGCCACTGACACTACTGGGTAAGGTGAGCAATAAGCTGGCTCTTGTCTGTGTGAGCACTTCTTTCCTACAGATCCTTAAATGCCACAACAGAGGACTGGCCTCACAATTCCAGGACAAGTCTTCAGAATTAAAAGCCCCTGGATACCTTTATAGCCTTTTTACACATTGTGCTCCTCTCAAAACAGAGTGATTGTGAGTTGGGTCTTCCTTATATTGCAAGGCTGAAAGCACAGCTTCCCTTCTTGCATAAAACCATCCCTTGAGGACTTCTCACCTCCTCCTTTCCTTGGGAACCCCTCACTTTGTCCCTCCACCACAGGATTTAGAGGCACCCCATCTTTATATTTCCTTCCATCCTCCAAAGGACTCAATTCCCCACTCATCCTCCAAGAGATTTCTTTTCTTCTTGCCTTCTTTCCCCAGAGTTAGGGAAGCACAACCTTGGTTCCTACTGGCATGGTGTGGGAACATGGGATAAAGGGGATACCTGGATCACTGATCACAGCTCCCTGTGTACACAGCACCCATGTACTAGGCTTGCTTCAGGAGAAACTCTGGAGCTTCTTCACTGCATGTTCTGTGGCACTATGGGCAATGAAAAATTCTTCAGAACATTACTGTGTTTTATAGGTACAGGTAGAAAATGAAAACTTAGAAAGTAAAAAAACAGGTACTTAACTCCAGTATACACAGGGAGATTATAAGAGAGCTGGAGAGGGACTTGGGACAAGGGATGGAGGGACAGGACAAGGGGGACCCAGAGGGCAGGGTTAGATGGGATATTAGGAAAGAATTCCTGGCTGTGAAAATGATGAGGCCCTGGCACAGGGTGCCCAGAAAGGCTGTGGCTGCTCCTGGATTCCTGGGTGTGTGTCAGGCCAGGTTGGACGGGGCTTGGACCAACCTGGGATAGTGGAAGGTGTCCCTGCCCATGGCAGGGGGTGGGATGGGATAAACTTTTAGATCCCTTCCAACCCAAATCATGCCATGATTCTGAGCCTGGTGCTTGCAGCCCACACCACAGCTCAGTGGTTCCCAATAGCTCTGGGTTGTTGAGAAGCCCATGGGAAATCTAAGAATCAACTAATGAATAGCATCATTACAGCTGAAGCAGTTTGCCATGATGAGCTCCACACAAGTGACTGAAGGAACTGCTGGGCTCCAGCTCTTGGTGTGCATCACTCCTCAAGCTCAGCCCCTCTGTGCTGCGGATCCCTTACAGCCAAGCACTAATTCATGGCAGACACTGGCATCTGTGTCACCCCAACTTTTGGGACACATCAAGGAATACTGTCCCAGTTCTATGGTTCCATGTTAATTCCACTGCCTCAGCTACTTAATACTGGGTGTAGGATTGTTTTAATTTCCTGTAAAGAACAGAATGTTTAGCAAAAGAGAAGAGTGAGAATGACAACTGTGTACACATTTCACATGTTTGTAGTATTATTTCTCCTCCAGGGAAGAACAGAGGTGTTATTAATAATTACCTTGCCAAGTTTCTAAATTGATATTTTGAAATGAGCTGGGTATATAATTTAGGAACCAAAGGCAAGGGAGAAAATGTGCTTTCAATTGAGTTTGAAATGGGTGGAGAGTTGATGATGTAGTGAGATAAATGTTGGCAAGTCTGGAGGGCTAAAGCTGAGTGAAGAAAGCAGTTAGACAAACAGAAGACAGAAGTTTTGCAGATTTTGTGAAGTCAGAGGCATCTCAAGGATTTGGGAAGTGAAAGGAGGTGCAAGTGGGGGAGGCACAGGCAGAATCTGTGCAGGTGAAGTCCTTAATCTGGAATGGAAAAGGCATTTATGTGGGGCTGAGCATCACGAGGTTGTGTCTCTGCACAAGCCAGTCACAAGAGCTGTGGCCTGGGAGGTTTCAGGAGGGAAGGAGGCTGCAATGATGAAGACTTGTGGCAAGTATGTTGTTGCTTAAGTAGAAGCAGTGCTTGCAAGGCACTGCAGTGTGTAAGCCTTTGGGAGCGTGCATTCAGCATGTGAAGGATGCCAGGTGGGGTAGTAGAAGTACTGGGCAACTTTGTCAGTGCTCCCTCTCTTGTCATTTCTGAGCTCCTACAGAACTCAGCTCCTGTTTGAAAACAGGAAAAGAATGAGCTGTTGAGGCATTACAATTCCAGTGTCTCCAGCCATGACTCAGTGTTGCAATGTCTGCGTGAGCCTCCCTCGACCTAACCCGAAACAAGGTCTCTGAAGGAGAAATTGTGTGTGGTTGCTTGCTCTCTGTAACTCCAGCAACATTAAATCTCTGTCCTGCAGCAGACAAATTCCCTTTTAAAGCCCTGCTCATGGCTACCCTTACACCAGAGGTTTCTCTTCTTGCCTATGTCCCAGCACGGACTGCTCAGTAGCAGGACTGGGATTCATTTATTGCAGCATACCCATCTCTGCCAGCCTTAGACCCAGTGCTGCAAATGTTCTTGAGTGTTTGCTGCCTCCTGGCCACCAACAGGCCCCTCGTCAAAGGACAGGCAACAAATGGGTGACAGAAACTCCTGGATGTGCACTACAACCACTGGTCACAGAAAAGCTTCATTGCCATGGAGCAACCATTTAATAAAGACCAAATGCCACATTAGGAAGTGTGGCATTTCTAGCCAGCAGACTCCCAGCCCTGGGGACCCCATGGTCTCTCAGACACCCCCATGGCCCCCCGAGCCTGAGTGGCCTATGCCTGAAGTGCACAGATCTCTGGAGCTGCCCAATTCCCTCCTGGCCTGCACCTGTGTCTTTCATAACACATGGATCATTTTCCAGGATGTGGGTCTCCAAACAGAGCTTCCTCCCTTCCTCAGGGCTCACCTGCCTGGATCCAAGGCCAGCTCTGGTATGGGTGTGCATATCCCAAAGCTGGGACTGGGGTGCTGCGAGGGCAGGGCAGTGAGAAGCCTTTGGGATCTCCAGAGCTGCCTTTAAGCTCAGGGTCCTGTCCTCAGGGCCACTGCATGAGCTACATCCCAGCCACGGCCACACTCCAGTGTGTCTCTCTGTTTGCTCTCTGGCCTCTGCTGGACTTGGCTCGACCTTGGGCCAAGTCCTGCTGCATGAAGAGGTGCTGTGCTCTCCCTTCCCCAGCAGGCAGGGTTTTCTCTGCAGTAGCATATATCACCATGGAGTCTGGACCGGGATGAGAAGGCTGGAGCACAATTTCCCGTGACCTGACTTGGATTAAACACAGCCCTGGCAGGCTGAGCCCTGTAAACAAGGCAGCTTCCAAGGAGCTCTCAGTGGTGCATCTGCACCTCTTGTGAAATCTAAGCCTCAAAGCCCTGTGCACACACGGCATGGAAACGTCAGTCATTCCCAGGCTCTGCTTCAGCAAAGAAGAAATTTATGCAGAGCCACGATGGAAATTCATTTCCCTGAGTTTTGCAGTGCTGGAATTTCACAGTGTCTCCTGTTACAGTTCAGTGGCAATTTTATAAGGTAGATCTTTAGAGACTTGGATTCTTAATATGAAAGAGAAGTGGAATCTGAAAGGCTGAAGAATATATTCTCAGCTTTCTGCAGACTGAAAGGAGCTGCTTTCCCTCATGTCATTTCTCTCTTGCAAATAGCTAATGACATGCATCAAATACAGGCCCAGATCCTCTAATGTATTTTCCCAAATGCCATCGATTTTCTTTATGGATCCATGACTGGTTTCTCTGTACTGTGCTCCTCTACATAGCAAACTTTGCAGAAGTGTAGTACAGACTCTGGCTGCTGAATCCAATTGCATGAGAATGAAACATTAGCACATTTCCAAACAGTTTAACTAGAACAGAAAACAGAATCAAGCTGTAAGACCATCATCTGATTAATTAGAAGGGCAAGGTTCAGGAATTAAACTGGAAAAAGTTTCCCATATGAATTCTTTTGCAATGGGAAGTTAACGATTGCAAAGCAAAATCAAATTAGGCAAGCTCTGACAAAATTATTTTAGATTGCTTGGGTTTTGGTTTGTTAGTATTTTTTTTTCAATTTGGGACAAACTATCTGGTTTGTTCTTTTAAATACAGTCTTTTTCAGACACAGCCGTAAGCAGGGGGATAAATTGCAGCTCCCCCTGTATTCCACAAAGCAGGAAAAAGTCTGTGCCATTGTGGGACACTGTCAGTTTCTTTGCTGTAGGTTAATTGCAACATAAAAAGATGGAATTAATACAAAACCTTTCTCTCTCCATCCCAATTGCCTTAGTTTCAGTTTGCTTCCTCCACATTGTCTCTGAGGGAAATGTCTGTGTCCTTCATAGAGAGGCACCACTGAGCACTGTGGCTGGAATCTAGGCTAGAACAGAAGAATTGATTCAGTATTCAATGGATGTTTCTTAGTCTTTTCTAATGGATCAGTGTGGATTTAAAACACAGGGTGTGAATACCTGGGCAGCCTTTGATGAGGATGGGGGACCCCATGAGGTGAGGGGATGGGTGCAGGGTAATGTTCTTCTGCCTTTGAGGCTTTTTAGCTTTTGAACAGCTGACCTGCATGCTGGAATGACATTCCTACATTCCACCCACTCAGAGCTACCGTGCTCCCAGAAGAAGTTCTGGATCTGCCCTTCCTGAATTGATGCAGCAGAGCAAACCTCAGGGGCAGAGAGCATGTGGGAGCTCCTGCCTGGCACAGCCTCTCTGAGATGTGAGTAGCCCCAGGCTGGTGGGGATGTGCTGGGGGCTTGCATGAGCTCTGGCTTCCACTTCTTGCAGAGCCAGCCTTTTTTCACTGCCTGGCATGGACAGGTGGGAAGGCAGAATTCCGAGGAGGAAAAACTTTCTAACAATTCTTTCTTCAACAACTATGATCTTTGGGAGTGGATGAACACTCATCTGTGGAGGAAAACACAGCCAGCAGAGCTGGTTGATGCTTGTCAGTCACACAAGTCAACTTTGGGTTTTCCAGTCTGTTCTTGGTCATGGGATTAGCTCATGGTTCTGGTGATACCTGAGGCACTCAGCTGTGCAGCTGGGGCATCACTCCCAAACCTATCAAAATCCCATGAGGTGGTAAAGATGTTCCAGTTAAATGGCAGGAGTCATTGCATCTCCTTTCTGCCATGAACAAAGCAGTGGAGGCCACCACAGAAGGCACAGACAGTGTATGGAGGGCTGAGCAGAAGTTCCAAAACTCCCTGTTGTTTGAAAACCAACCTTGTAAAAGTGCATTTTCCCTGCACAGCCTCACAAAGCTGGGGAAGGAGCATAGCAAGGGGGAAGATGGGCACTGACTGTATGGATTGCATGAGCCTGAGCCCTGCAGAAGACTGCCTGTGGGTCAGGTACTTCCACTGCAAGGAGATGTGGATTTCTAAGCAAGAAACCTGTCATCCTGCTTGTTTTATTGAGGAAAGTAGGCTTTGGGTGTATTTCCTGTGCCTATGACCCATCACACTGAGAAACTTATCTGACTGATCCTCACTCTCCCTCTAGTAGATCCAAGTCCCACCTATTCACAAAGACTCAGCAGGAGGCAAATTTCCACTTTGCAAATCTCTGCTGAGGTGAGTGAAATTTTCAGTTTGTTCTGTGATTACTATGATGAGAATGAAGAACTAACTCTCATCCAGCCTACATTCAGACCTTAATTAAATCACCTACCCTGAGTCTTGGTGCCCACTGTCCCTGGTGGAGCCTGCAGTGAAGGGCCTGAGCCAGGGCTTCTCTGGCATGTGGATCACACACTGTGTGGGTGTATCACCAATTTTTTAGGCTCCAAATGCATAAAGTGGGGTGAATTCAGGCAAAAGGGACATTCTTGATGTTGGAAATAAGATCTGCAGCAAGCAACCACAGGCTGAAAACTCAGCTGTGGAACTGCCTTTCTCTTGCTCTGGTGTAAGTTAAATTTAAAGACTGCTCCTGCAAAATCACAGCCCTGCTGTATTGTTGGCATTACAGCAGCCCTGAGTGGTTGTTGCTGTGTGTGAGGCAGGGTCTGCACAAGTGCTGTGAATTGGTTCCTGCCAGAAGCGTGTGCTCGCTTGGCACTGCATGGCAATGTGATAAATCCAAAAGAATTGTGTCCAGGTAGTCATAGACACCAAGTTTGAAGACAACATTTTCCAGTTTCTGCTGTACATCAATATATTTTTTAACATCCTGTGAAATAAAACATTTGCAAGGGAGCCTTGGTGTGAGAAAAGGAAGTTACTGATATGGTTGTAATTGCATTTCTGGCTTTCTGAGCTACAAAATTACCAGCAATTTCTGTAAGTGGGCTGAGGGTGTAACAGAGGAAACTTGAGCAAGCAGATCAGAAGAGACCAGCATGGGAATGTGTTCCAAAAGCTGCCATGGGCTCAGCCTGCCTAACGTGTCTGACAGCTGGCCAGGAATACACCAGGCACGGTGCAAGGACCAGGCTCTGTCCCAGGAATCTGCAACCCAACACCTGCAAACTCGGAGCCAGGACATCAGCAAGGAGGAAGGGGAGAGTGTCTGCAACAGGAAGGAAGAGAAGAGCAATAAACACTGTTGCAGGAGCAAAAAGGTTGGTTGAAGACACTGGAGAACAGAGAGTCAGGCCAAGACCTCTGAATATGCCTTTGTGGCACTGCCCCAGTGCTCCAGCAGGTCCACAGTTAAGCTATTACCCTCTGCTGGTATCTGTCCTCAATAATTGCAAAATTTCATTTTCTTTGTGGTGATGCTGTAACTGAGTGAGCTGGAAACATTCCCAGAGAGAGAAGAAAACTGTATTCCAAAGACATTTATTTTAATTGTTTTATGAGGCGCCCGTAGAAAATGACACTAAGTTCTCTCTGAAGAGGCACCTCATGCTGGCTCTGACAGGTCCACTTTGCCTCTAATGGGCTTCTTCTTCGTGCTGCTGGGTGCTCTTTGTGGATGATTGATGGCTTGATTTCCTGCTCTTCATCTCTGATGATGGTTAGTCAGCCTGACCTGGACTTCTCCAAATTGAGATAAGCGCGAAGTTGCCAGGAATTCAGGTGATCTCAGAGAAAGTCTCCAAGGGATAAAGCTTTCCTGATGGGGTTTCAAGATGTCAGCACTGTCCAATCTTTCTTCTATTTTGGCATCCAAAACTGCACACACCTCACTGAGGTATGGGGCTGCCACCATCCTTTGGGTGCACCTGTGCATGCACAATGCTGATGGTCAGGAATTTCTCTTTGCTCAGCCTGGGGACATTTTGCTGACATCTGGCTTGAAGGTGTTCTGTCTTAATCAAGGGCTCCAAGGCTATGGAGGGTCAGATACCCAAAATCTGTGAGACTAAAAATTCTGTGATTGAAAGAAAAGCCAGGGCATTACCAGGGATGGACACTGGGAACAAAGCACATAGGACTGCCAAGGGTGTCTGTGACACTGCATTTACAAAACACATATAAAATATCAGAAGAGATGGGAACCCTGCTGCTGCTAAATAACAGTATCAGTACAACCTGCGTAGGCAGAGTATTCCTGTGTTGATTGAAATCAAGCCAGGTCAATGGGATTAACAGGCTCCTCCTGGGAATGTACCAAGTAACTCTGCATGACTGCAGGCAGGCTCAGCCTCCTTTCTGTTCAGCTCCATCAGAAGGACAGCCTTGGGCACAGCCTCTGCCAGCAGAGGCACAGTGCAGTTCTCTGACCCCCCCCAGAGAATCTCTCATCTCATCTTGGGCCAAAATTTGTGCTGTTTCAGCTTAAGATCTGGCATAGGTAGCCCCCAATTCAGGCAAGTGTTAGAACTCCAGTAAAAACATTCAGCTGAGCCATCCAGCTGGAAACTCCAGATCCAGCACCAACACCTGTGACCTGAGCAGGGGCAGGGCCTTGGGCACCCCTGGAGAACTTGATATTTTCTGTGTTTCAGATGTTTCAGGAGATGTTCTGTGTTACAGATGCTGTGCTGCCTGGCCAGCCTGAGTCTGCTACCACCACAGAGCAATTTGTGGAGAAAAACATCTGGCACAAAGCTGCCAGGAAAACACCTGGAGGTTTGGGAAGCCCCACCAGGAAAAGCAAGGCTGTTGCAGTACCTAAATGACCTCCTAATAGCCACCCAAACAAAAGAAGCATGTGTGGCCTCAACAGTAAGCCTTCTAAATTTTCTGGGATTCCAGGGGTACAGGGTATCAAAGAAGAAGGCTCAAGTAGTAAAGCAAAAGTAATCTACCTAAAATATGAGATCACTGTTAAACAACAATACTTAAGGCAAAATCATAAAGAAGCAATTTGTCAAACTCCAAAATCTAAAGCAAAGAACTGTGAACCATTTTAAAAATAACAAAGTACTGTAAATTGTGAATCTATAATTATAAACTTCTTATAAAACCACTGTATGCTCTCATTGCAACTAAGAACAAAAATCTTCAATAAACAAAGACCACATGAGCCTTCTATCAACTTGAGAAGGCCCTTATGTTGGCCCTAGGTCTGTAAGTAAACCATTCTTCCTATTTTCCCATTAAAACAAAGAATTGCCCTAAAGATACTAGCCCAAAATCTAGGCCCATGTAAAAAATCAGTTGCTTACTTTTCTAAAAAAGCTCTGCTGCTGAGGTTTGCTCTTATCCCCGGTCGATAGCACTCCTCTGCAGCCCAGCAATCTATGAACATTAAAGTGATGGCACAACACACAATAAACATCCTCAAGGCTGTGTTAAATACCAACTTGACATCTTCTTGTCAAGCAGAAGTGACAAACAGAAAATGAATACTGACAATGTGGGCATCAAGATGAAGATAAATAACATACAACAGCTCCTGTGATGTGCGGTGGGCTTATACTATCATATTTTTTAGACACAACTGAAGTTTTTTCAGGTGCCATTTGAGAGGGTAAAACAGCCACTCCCAGCTCACCCACCTCGCCTTCCCTCCATGCTTTGACCAGCAGAGGCTTGGATAAACAGATGGCCACTCACCCCAGCCTCTGCATTCATTCCACCTAGCCAGGCACAGTGAGGCACATCAGCTGTGCAGCCTGGAGACAGACACTGATGGATCTATTTACACTCCATTCCACATTTAGAGCTTTTTGTCTCTAGAGTCTGAAGAATTGGAGATGGAGTGGTTTAATTAGGATGTAAGGCTGGAGGTTCTTGGAGGAAGGCAGCCTCCAGAGCAGCAGGTCGGGCTGAACTGCTACAGACCTACCCTGATCTCCCAGATGGAGCTGTCTCCAGCTCTGCCAGACTTCAGGCAAAGTTAGCACCCACAGATTAAAAGTCTCCTGATACTGAACTTCTCCAAAGTTTGCAACTGAACTTTTTGCTGAACTTCACCTGTCCTTACACAGCGGGGAAGAGTGAGACAGGAGCAATGGGAAGCTTTTAGAAAGCAATTTTCAGCCTTTCCCGGCCAATTGAAAAGCTTTACAAATTGCAAGTGAGGGTTGTGCCACAAAAACTTCCTCGTGTTAGTCCTGTCTCCCAGAGAGCACCGGGTGGAGAGGTGCATTTCAAAGGGCAGCAGCTGTGCCAGCTGCCAGGCAGGGATGGCTTCCATTTAGGATGAATCATCACCAGACCTTATCACAGCATCCAAGGACTGCCTTTTAAATCATCATCTTCTGACACAAGGCACTGCAGTCCCTGGCCGAGTGTTCAGAGCCTCAGCAGGGGATGTCAAGATGAAAAGTAAAGGCTTTGGAAAAGTCACATATAGGATCTTCAGCAAAAATGGGAACCAGTTCCAGATGTCCAGTTCTAAAGGCAAAGTATCTGCTTTAAAGCCATCTTTTGTCTTCCAGCAGGAAAGTCCCTTACATTTACTGCTTCTCATTGTGGAGAAATTGAACCCAACACCAGCTGCTAGCAACCAGCAGCAGAGTTTCTTAGAGAGCAAAACTTCCACCTCAGCTCTTCAGATCTCTTTCTCATAGCCAAGGGCTATTTTCCATCTGCTTATTGCACAATGCTTTAAAAAGAGGATGGCAAGTTCTCAGCGAGAGACCAAGTGAAATGTCAAGAGGAATACACCTACATATTTAGCATAGAATGTAAATATGCATGGAACCCCAAAGCTGAGTCCTTTCCTCTAAGATGTTAATAAAACTTTACCCTTCAGCTCACAAGCCTGAAAAAAGATGAATAACAGCCACATCCTGGTAAGCTCCAAAAAATTTCATAACAGAAACAGAAGAACCTTCTGGGCACTCTTTCATTAAAACATGAAAAAAAAGAGTGTTTTTTCAGTGAGACTAGGAATGTCCTCCTTGCCCAGCCCAGCTGCTCATGCTCTGTGCTCTGAGCAGTGGCAGCCTGGGCGAGCTGCTCCCTCCTCCAGCGCCGGGGCCAGGCCAGCTCTGGGCAAAGAGGAATTCCTGCAGCTGCAGCCACAGTCCAAGGGCAGTGGCTGCCTCCAAGAGGGGTGGTGTTATCCGCTGGGATCCCACCGTGTGTCTGACAGCCCAGGGCTGCTCCCACCTGAGATTGACACCTGCAGAAGGCAGGAACTTTCCTCTCCCTGCTGGGGCTACCTGTGTGTGCCCAGGGGATAACAAGTGTTGGTGCTCTCTGCTTCTGAGGGTCTGCATGGCTGCCTGTGCTGGCAGCCAAATCTTAATTCACTTGTCCTTGGTTTCAATATATTGCAACATATCTAGAAGAGCCTGAGTTCTTCAGCACAGGGACATGTCTCATCTGAAATTGAATTTCACCTTAGGTGTTATTTTAATAAAGAATAAGACCTATTATTTCTATGAATCTGCAGTGAAATTACTGAAAACTCTTTAACGTGTGAAGCCACAGACCAGCACACCTATTGAGTTCCCGTTCCTCATGGCAGAATTCACTGAATTCACACCAGAATTCACACAGCTCTTTGTTTTTACTAAATTAATCTGGGGTCCTCTGAGGGATTTGGCTGTTAACACATTCTCCCTCCTGCAGTAATTACACATTAGCATTTCTCCATTTCAGTGAATTCCAGAGAAACAAAGACCTAAAATACAGACAACCCCACCTACATTAAACTGGTGTTGAAGAGAAATGAAATGCATTTATGAGTGGAAGGAGAGAACAGGAATTCATGAGTAGTTCCTGGAACCAAAAATCCTGTTAAATTCTATTTGTACTCTGAGGTAACACATCTGACCCAGAGGCTGACTGTGCTGGAAACAAGGGCAGCTGTCAAGGATACAGAGAGAAGCAGCAGCTCTGCAGGGATGAGGAACTGCTCAGAAATAGAAATGGGCCCTCTGTAAGGGGCAGACTCCAGCAGCTTGATGTGAGATTAGAGGAAAAAGCTCCCATCATCGCAGCTGAGGCATCTGATAGCACTACAGAGTGGGGGCACTGCACTGCTGCACAGATGTTTGGAGATTTCCTTTAAAAAGAGGAAGGAAACTGTTCCCTTCAGGGATGGGAAGCAGCTCTTAGGGAACTGCACAGTTGTGGCAAGTGATGTTCCCCCCTTAGCTCACAGCTCACATGGCTCTGTGCTGGCTCAGCCCTTTGTGGGGACTGTGCACCCCAGCACCTGCTGGCAGGGCCAGAGGACAAACAGGCTCAGGACAGGGCCCAGCACAGGGCTCAGCTCAGGCTCAGCTCAGGTTCAGGGCAGGGCTCAGTTCCAGGCTCAGATCAAGGCTCAGTTCCAGGCTCAGCTCAGGTTCAGGGCAGGGCTCAGTTCCAGGCTCAGGACAGGGCTCAGTTCTAGGCTCATGACAGAGTTCAGGACAGGGCTCAGGTCGAAGCTCAGGTCAAGGCTTAGTTCCAGGCTCGGGTCAGAGCTCAGGACAAGGCTCAGATCAGGGTTCAGGACAGGGCTCAGGTCAGGGTTCAGATCAGGGTTCAGGGCAGGGCTCAGTTCCAGGCTCAGCTCAGGGTGTTATGCTGGCCAAGGGAGGCTTTGGCTGCACATCCCCTCAGACCCTGCTCCCAGGTCTGGTGCTGCACTGTGCAGCCTGTGATGCACCAGCTGGTTTCCTACAGCCCCTCTCAGACTCCCTACAGGGAAATGAGTCAGAGTAATGAGTGGGGGAGGAAAAAGAAGTAATAAGTGAATAAAGGTACTTCCCTGAAACTCTCTGTGAGCCTGAAGGGAGAAATTTAACAAACTTACCTGGGTCTGAGTCCCTTCCTTCCCCTGAGCCTTCCCTGCAGCCAGGGCTGGCACGGATGGGATGATGGTGGTGGTGGATGCACAACTGGCACAGTCAACAGGCACGAGGCAGCCCTGGCCAGCCTGCACCAGGAGAGAGTGGAAAACTACAGAACAATCTGAAGAGCTTTCTATAGCCCCAAGGAGGCCAACGAGGCAATCTTTAAAGCCCTGTTACTATAGCAGCCCTGATGGTAATTTACCAGAACATCTCCTTTTCTCTTCTTCACACCCTTTTCACAACAAAAAAAATGAGATTAGGCTCATCTTCCCCAATTACCTCACCATGTTCCCTCTCATCCCTCAGCTAACAGCTTTCCAGAAAAAGCCCCACAACATCTCTGCACAGCCCAGGGCCGCTGTTGTTCTCCCCTAGAGCTGTGAGGAAAACAGCTTGTACCAGGAATGTCCTGTGGGGCCAGGAAGGATGGCACAGGGGAAGGCATGTGGCATTTGCACCACGTGGTGTCTCTGCCATGCCAGCCTCAGCTCGGCTGATGCATGAGCAGGAGAGAAGTTCTGCTGGAGGTGTGAGCAGGAAATATTCCTCTGTCTCAAACCCCACGAACTTTTGGGATTAGGAACAAAGACACAGGTCAGGGCCAGATTGCCACTCTCTGGTTTTGCCTGTGATAATCAGTTAAACTTCCCTATGCCAAGCCAGGTTGGATGGGGCTTGGAGCAACCTGGGATAGTGGAAGGTGTCCTTACCCATGGCAGGGAGCTGGACTAGGTGGTCTTAAAGGTCCCTTCCAACAAAAACCATTCTGTTACTCTACAATTCTATGATAATATGTTCTTCCCTGGGGAGAAGAATGAGGTTTGAGGTCTGGTCCCACTGCAGAGGAAGGGTTTTGAGATGTTTTCCCACTTGAGGAAGCTCAGAGAATATTTAATGCCTGTTAGAAAGCAGGTGCTGGGTGCCCCATTCTCTGTTGCTGCCTCCTCCTCTGAACACCCTATGCCAGCTCACGCCTGCCTGGTGCCATGTGGGGCAGGGCTGGAGGGGCAAAATGAGGAATCAAGGTCCTTTGGGACCCTCAGCCAGGGCAGTGCTGCTGCCCACTTTTCCAGCAGTGGGGCTCTCTTGTGGCACACTGTTGGACTTTTCTGTGCTGATGGCACTGTGAGTGAGGAGCAGAAGCCCTGAGTAAAACTCCACACAGGACAGTCAGCGCAGTCTGGGGCAGGTGAACGTGACTCAAGCACTGCACCATCCTCCTTCCTGGACCTGGTGACCACCCTGAGCCAGCCCAGCTCTC
Source organism: Erithacus rubecula (assembly GCF_903797595.1). Lineage (NCBI taxonomy): Eukaryota > Metazoa > Chordata > Aves > Passeriformes > Muscicapidae > Erithacus > Erithacus rubecula. The sequence continues at coordinate 14,663,296 of NC_136669.1, forward strand.
TCCTGCTCCCCCATCCCTTTCCATGTGGCAGTGGCTCCGGAGCCTCTGAAGATCTCCGTGCCACAATTCCACATGCTCTTTCTTCCTCAGTACTCCTCCTTTATTCTGCACCAGAGGGGCCATGGAGCTCTCCCTTCTCTGTTGGTGGTGCCTGAGGAAGAAAGGCTGTTCCCGCTGTGCTTCCTGCACAAATCAGCCTGATTACTGTTGCACTGCTGCTAATGAGCTTAAAGCTTTCATGGGCAGCGCCTCCCTCCCTCCCTGCGGGAGAGCAGCTCCAGCCAGGCCTGTCCTCAGCTGAAGGGCTTTGATGGTGCTGGAGGAACAGGAGGAACAATCCTCGGGGAACAGCAGAGCATGGTTGGTGCTGCTGAGGCTGCTGAGCACAGTCCTGGTGTTAGTTCTCTGGTGTGCCCCAAACCCTTGCCCTGGCAGGGAGGAGCAGAGCTGATGGAAGGGGTCTGGGGGCTCACTGCTGCAGGTTTCTCCCTGTTCCCAAAGATGCAGCTCCTCATGGACGTGGGCACACATTCTCGGGCTTGATATCACAAATCCCTTTCCCACTGTGCTGCTGATGTGGTTGGCAGCTGGGACATGGAGCCCCTGTGATGGAGGGAGACAGCAGCAAGGGCTGCTCATGGTGATACCTCTGGCTGCTTCCCATGCTGGCTGTCCCCACACCAGCTCTTCTGGGGAAGGCCAGCCCATTCCCATCACCAAATACAGTCACAGAATCACAAAACCACAGAAAGGTTTGGGTTGGAAAGTGTTGGAAAGTGGAAAGAGTCAGTGAGTCGAGGGTCTCTGAATTCCTCAGAGAGAAATCAGAGTGCAGGGATTGAATTTAAGCCTGTGGATGGATTGAAGTATATTAACCCACTCACACATAAGGTAGAGGTATAAGATTAAGTTTTAGGATAAGTAAGTGAGTCGGTAAGTAAGTTTTAGTATGAGCTCTAATGTTTTTAGTGAGTAAAAGGTTTAGATACCAAAGTAGAAGTGCAAGTTCTAGTGAAGGTTGAAAAACACACTAGTGCTTTCAGTAGAGGCTCCAGGATCATGGCTGTAGACAGTACTTAGACATAATACAGCTATAGCAAGAATATTGCTGACATTTTTCAGATAGAACAAGGTAGGTTGTATGAGTAGTCTATAGGTAACCTGGCATGCTGAGAAACTGGAATTCTAACAGGTCAAGGAGGGGTGGTCTGAGTTTGTGTCTTAGCTTATTGGGAAGATTCTATGTAAGAGTTTGTACTGGGGAGAGTTAGTGCTTTTTCTGCTTTTTCTGCCATTACTTTTCTTTTGGCTTTTGTTTGAAAACATCAGTCATCAGTCAACACCCAGGAAAACAATAGGAGCTGTCACAGCATCATCAGCTTCCCAGGACCCTGACAAGAGCAGCTTCTACTTCTATTTGGGACTTTATACCAAAACCTAGCATGGACTGTCACTGTGCCTTTTGAGACTGATGTGCTTCTGCAATAAATAACCTTTTAGCAACTATTAGCTGCCTTGCTCATTTAAGAAGATAACCTGACAAAGTTGGTGCCCAGAGAACCAGAGGTCTAACCTCACGGGCAAGGACCTTCAAGATCACCTCTTTCTATCCCCTGAAACCTTTCACTATCCCAGGCTGCTCCCAACCCCATCCTATCCCATCCTTGAACACTTTCAGGGATGGGGCAGCCACAGCTTCTCTGGGCACCCTGTGCCAGGGCCTCCCCACCTCAGTACAATAAGCCTCTCCTGGTGCTTGTCTTCCCAGAGTCACCTGTGCCCCTGAGCCACCCCAGGATGAGCCAGGTGGAGCTGAGGCCCTTGCTGTGTGCAGATCAGCAGCACAGTCTGGTGCCAGGCTCTGGGGCCCCTTTCAGTGCAGCCCCTTGCTCCCAGCCATGGGGCTGATGCAGCCCTGCAGACTGATCCCTCTGGGCTGCCAGCTGTGACTCACATGTGTTCATGGAATGTGCTGCACAGAGGCAATAATGCCATTTTTTAAAAACTATGATTGGTTTCCCAATTTCAAAAAAGCCGTCTGGCAGGCTGGGCCCCTTTCCAGTGTTTCCTGGAAATATGAAGATGTGAAGAAGGTGCTGCTGGCAGAAGTGCCAAGCCAAGATCAAGCCCATTGCTCAGTCCAGTGTTGGCTGGTGCTGCCAGGCCGGGACTGTGCCTTCCTAAAGTGCAGCCAAACCCACAAGGGCCAGCTCGCTCACAGACCCAGAGCTGAGGAGCCTGTGACTGAATTCCAGCTTGGCTGGCTCATCCCACACAGCCCAGCTTATTTCCAAGCCAAGTCCAAGTTTATCCTTCCCTTCCAGGCCTGAGTTGTTGTGCAATGTGAGGTGGTGTGTGCTGCCACGCTCCTCCCACCCTCACAGATGTATTTTGGGGCTGAGTGAAGTGATTGCTGTACACAGAAGAATGGAAAGTGCTTGGGCACCTTGGATGTGAAAGGATGAGGGCAGAAGAAGGGAGAAATGCTCACAGAAGGGGGTGAGGAAAGAAGGATGTGAAAATGCCAAGTGACAACTCCAACCATCTGTCCCGTCTGTCCTCCAGCTACTCAGCAGATTATTTATTACCTTTATTAACTCTGTGTTAAATTTCCCTTTTCCTTTATTTTTTACAAGAGGTTTATTTTTTTAATTTGTCTGGTTTATCTTTAAAATTACTTCTTGTAAAAGTAAAGCTTTCAGGAGACACTGGCATGAAGGAGCATCTATCTATTCCCAGCATGGGCCCAGAGCAGGGCCAGAGGACAAGGTGCCCTCTGCCCTGATGCAGTCTGGGCAGCGTGGCAGAGCTCCCTCAGCCAGGCACCTGATGCAGGTGAGAGTACATTTCTTCCCTGAGCCTGATTTCATCAATTAAAATCAACACATTAAAACAAGAATCAGAAACATGAAATGCTACCTCAGCTGAACCTTTCCCGGCAGACATGCTGCCCTCAGTGCCTGACAGGGGAAATAGATCTTTTATCAAGTTCTCAAGTAAAAAAACATCCATTTCTTCTGTGATGAGGTGCTGGCTCTGAGTCTGAGGGACCCAAAGGGCCACATGTCCTCACAGCCTCTGCTGTTCAGCCGCAGAGAAGGGCTGGATTGCAGCTGGGGAGATGAACCAGGGGACAGAAAGGTCCCTCCTGCAGGTGAGAGCTCAGGCCTTTGGTGTCTGAGATGGGAACAGATGACAGTTTTCATTTCTGTGAGGATTTAGAACCATAGAATCACAGAATGGTTTGGATTGGAAGGGACCTTAAAGCTCATTTTGTTCCAGCCCTGCCATGGGCAGGGACACCTTCCACTTGCTCCAAACCTTGTCCAACCTGGTCTTGGACACTGCCAGGGATCCAGGGAGCCACAGCTCCACAGCCTCTCTGGGCACCCTGTGCCAGGGCCTGCCCACCCTCCCAGGGCAGAACTCCCCCCCAGTACCCAACCTAAACCCCCCCAGTACCCAACTCTGAATTTCAGTTTAAAGGTGCCAATGCACGTGGTGGGTGTGGGTAGCCACCTCTGCCTGGGGGATGTGCCTGGTGTTCCCCCAGCACAGGGCAGAGGAGCTGCAAGTGCCAGAGCCTGGCAAGGGGCACTGGAGCAGCGAGGGCACCTGCCAGAGTGGGTGCAGACACTGCAGGAGCACTGCACGGCAGGGACAATGGCACTGCAGGGACAATGGCACTGCAGGAGTGATGGCACTGCAGGAGGGATGGCACTGCAGGGGCAATGGCACTGCAGGGACAATGGCACTACAGGAGGGATGGCACTGCAGGGACAATGGCACTGCTGGACAGATGGCACTGCAGGAGGGATGGCACTGCAGGAGGGATGGCACTGCAGGGACAATGGCACTGCAGGGACAATGGCACTGCAGGGACGATGGCACTGCAGGAGGGATGGCACTGCAGGGACAATGGCACTGCAGGAGCACTGCAGGAGGGATGGCACTGCAGGGACAATGGCACTGCAGGGACAATGGCACTGCAGGGACAATGGCACTACAGGAGGGATGGCACTGCAGGGACAATGGCACTGCTGGACAGATGGCACTGCAGGAGGGATGGCACTGCAGGGACAATGGCACTGCAGGAGGGATGGCACTGCAGGAGGGATGGCACTGCAGGGACAATGGCACTGCAGGAGCACTGCACTGCGGGAGGGATGGCACTGCAGGGACAATGGCACTGTAGGAGGGATGGCACTGCAGGGACAATGGCACTGCAGGGACAATGGCACTACAGGAGGGATGGCACTGCAGGGACAATGGCACTGCAGGAGAGATGGCACTGCAGGAGGGATGGCACTGCAGGGACAATGGCACTGCAGGAGCACTGCACTGCAGGAGGGATGGCACTGCAGGGACAATGGCACTGCAGGAGGGATGGCACTACAGGGGGGATGGCACTGCAGGAGGGATGGCACTGCAGGAGGGATGGCTGGGCCAGGCGAGCATTACTGAGCGGGGCTGTGCTGATGACTTGCTGTCACTGTCACTGTCACTGTCTTTGTTACTGTCACTGTCAGTGGCACTGTCACTGTCATTGTCTCTCTCTCTGTCTCTGTCTCTGTCTGTACCTGCTGGTGAGTCACTGTCACTGTCTCACTGTCTCACTGTCTCACTGTCTCACTGTCACTGTCACTGTCACTGTCACTCTCACTCTCACTGTCACTCTCACTCTGTCACTATCTCTGTCACTCACACTGTCTCTGTTACTGTCACTGTCACTGTCTCTCTCATTGTCACTGTCTCTCTCACTGTCACTCTCACTCTCACTGTCTCACTGTTACTGTCTCTCTCACTGTCACTCTCTCTCTGTCACTGTCTCTGTTACTGCCACTGTCACTGTCTCTCTCATTGTCACTGTCTCTCTCACCTGTCACTCTCACTCTCACTGTCTCACTGTCACTGTCTCTCTCACTGTCACTCTCACTCTCTCACTGTCTCTCTCACTGTCACTGTCAGTGGCACTGTCACTGTCGCTGTCTCTCTTACTGTCACTGTCACTGTCACTGTCGCTGTCTTACTGTCACTGTCTCTCTCACTGTCACTATCACTGTCACTGTCTCTCTCACTCTCACTGTCACTGTCACTGTCACTGTCTCATTGTCCCTGTTGCTGTCCCTGTCGCTGTCCCTGTCCCTGTCGCTGTGCCTCTCCCTGTCCCTGTCTGTGCTGCGGTGACTCAGCTCTCACTCTCCCGGCAGAGCTGCGATGAGCTCCCGGCGCTCCGGCAGTGCCTCCGGGGCCAGCGCAGGGTCAGGGGCAGGGACAGTGCCAGGGGCAGGGACAGGGGCAGGGACAGTGCCAGGGGCAGGGACAGGGGCAGGGGCAGGGGCAGGGGCAGGGGCAGGGGCAGGGACAGTGCCAGGGGCAGGGGCAGGGGCAGGGGCAGGGGCAGGGGCAGGGACAGTGCCAGGGGCAGGGGCAGGGGCAGGGACAGGGACAGGGACAGGGACAGGGACAGGGACAGGGGCAGGGCCAGGGGCAGGGGCAGGGGCAGGGACAGTGCCAGGGGCAGGGGCAGGGGCAGGGGCAGGGTCAGGGACAGGGACAGGGACAGGGACAGGGACAGGGACAGGGACAGGGCCAGGGCCAGGGGCAGGGACAGTGCCAGGGGCAGGGGCAGGGGCAGGGGCAGGGGCAGGGGCTGGGTCAGGGGCAGGGGCAGGTCATGGGCAGAGGCAGGATCAGGGGCAGGAGCAGGAGCAGGAGCAGGAGCAGGAGCAGGGGCAGGATCAGGATCAGGATCAGGGGCAGGGGCAGGGGCAGGGGCAGGGGCAGGGGCAGGGGCAGGGGCAGGGGCAGGATCAGGGGCAGGGGCAGGGGCAGGATCAGGATCAGGGGCAGGGGCAGGGGCAGCGCTGGGGACACAGCCCCGGCCCGGGGGGCTCCTGCCAGCTGCTCGGGCTGCAGACAGGGACAGAGGCACTGTGTGCCAATGGCACCGAACGCGGGCCCAGACTGTGCTCAGGCTGGGTTTGTTCCTCTGCGTGCGGGACGGGGGAAGGTGAATCCCCGCCCCCTCCCCAGCTCAGAGCTGCAGCAGGGTCTGCTCTGCTCCGGAGGAGGAACAGCACCGCTGGAATAAGGGTCATGTGGTCTCCTCCAGCTGTTTTCTTGGCACTCCTGACTGTAAAGGTCGATATTTTTGCCTTGGGCTTTGGCTTGCTCCTTTCCTTTCCCCAGAGACACCTCCTGAGCTGTGCAGGGACGTGCTGATGATGTGCTGGACTTTCCTGCTCTTTCTCTTGGACACTGCTCTGACCCCTTCGAGGAGGAAATACCTTTTTTCTCACCACTGTCTCTTTCACAGCTCTCCTCTTCCTCATGTCACAGTAATTTTGCACCCTTCTTGTCATGACTCAGTTTCTCTGGCCATGGATGCTGTGCTCTCTGATGGGATCTCACTGGCATCTCAGGCAGAGCAGAATCTGTGGCTTGGAGAGACCCACTTCAGGTGCAAAACAAGCCAGGGATTTTTACTGTGCACCCCCAAAATGCTGCAGTGCTGCCTTCCCACAGTACCCATGGCTGCAAGTGAGGATGTAGGGCAATAATGCCCCAGAGTCTCCTCCAGGGAGCTTCTGTCCCAACAGAACAACTCTGTGAGAATCCCACTAAGGAATACTGAGAAAGAACAGGATTTTTGACACTGCACAGCCTCTTCCTGCTAATATTCCCACAGGAGATGGTCTAGATCACTGCACTTAAAAGAAGAAATGCTGCTGATGTATCTTCCAGGAGTGGGTCTGAAATGTTCAGAATGCAGCCACAGAATAGGGTGATGGTCCCATGCAAGAGCTTCCCATCCAAATCAATCAGCAAGTGCAGCCTGTGGACAGAGGGAGCAGGAAACAACCAGGATTTGGTTCTGATCAGCACAAGCAACCTGAGAGCAACTTTCCTCATCTCCATGACTTGGTGACACAAGAAAGGCACTGGGAAAAGGTCTGAAGAACAATGGGGTCAGTTTGTGGCTCTGTACAGGGGTGTTCTCCAGAAAAAAAGGGAACAAAAAGTCCAGAAAGTGTTTCTATCAGAGCCTCACAAGGAGGCCTTGAATGGGTGGCTCTGTCCAGAAGCAGCCTGGACACAAACATGTGTCCACCACCACATGCAATGACAAAAGCTCTGAAGTTCCCAAGCCAAGGGACACAGTGCCCCAGGTCCTCCAGAGACCCACTCAGCAGGCTGCCCTCACCCCTGGGGAGTGCCCTTGGAGGGGACCTCTTCAAATAGCCAGCTCTCCCCAAAATGTCAGTCTGAGGCCTTTGGGATGTGATGTTTTGGAAATAGCCTTCAGATTGATGCCATGTGTTTGCCCTATTTTTATCTCCTGTTTACAGGCCAGAGGCTGTTCATTGCTTCATGCTCTTCTGTCCTTCATTTCCACTTTCCATGATTTATTACTCCATTTTTTATTTAATTTAGTTGATATTTTCTGCTGGAAGGCTGGTCATAGAGTTCAGTGCTTTCTTAACCTTTTCAGTACCACTTCCTCTGTTGTTAAGACTGTCCCTTAATATTAAAGTTAATGCATCCTTGGAGGATGAGCTGGTAACTGTCTGTGTCACAGCAGCACTTGGCAGGGTTCTGTCCCTCAGCCCAAGCAGGGTGTTTTCTAGGTGACTTCCATTGGCTTTCCAGTACTGACTGGCCCCACTGGAGTTACTCTTCCAACATCCTCTGGATGTCCAGAAACCCCAGACAAAGGCCCCAACATCCCCAGCCCCAACAAATCCAACTGGTTCTGGTGATCAGCAATAGAATCTGACCTGGGGCCGGAGGTTCAGGTTGGATTTTGGGAAAGGTTCTTCCCCAGAGGTGCTGGCACTGCCCAGGCTCCCCAGGGAATGGCACAGCCCCGGGGCTGCCAGAGCTCCAGGAGTGTTTGGGCAGGGATCACAGGGTGGGATTGCTGGGGGTCTGTGCAGGGACAGGGGCTGAGCTGGATGATCCCTGTGGGGCTCTTCCCACTTAGGCTGTGTCTCATGCTGTAGGTGCCACTCCAGACCCAGGTTAGTTTAGCCCAGTGCACAGAGGTTTAGCCTTCAGTTAGGAGCCCTCATAAAACCAGTCTGTGCATCAGGTTATTAACTTTACCCTGCTCTTCTTGCAGTAAATATGAAGATTCCCTGTAATGGCACTATGATATTTGCCCTAAACAGATTAGGTTTAAGTCTGTGCAATGTCCCAGCACTTGGAGCTCTTCACTGGTCAATTCCAAAAAGTATTTAGGAAAAACATTCACCTTCTGTATGTTCTGCCACTGAAGGCTGTCCTGCCCCTGTGAAGGTCTGCAAAAAAAGGTGCCAACCAAGCTACAGACAGCTGAGTGTTGTAAGAGGATTGTTTTGCTAATGAGAGAGCAGAAGGAACATCAGCAAGGCTGGAAGGCATGAAATGGAAAAGTGATGAAAACAGTCTGCTAACACCTGGCCACAATCATCACTCCATTCCCTGCCACAGGTTATTGTAGGAGAGAATATTCAGCAGAACCCCCCCAGAATAACCCCCCACTTTGACATAGGAAGGTGCAGGGGTGTTGTGGGACTTCTACTGCCAACAGCAAATTGCACAACTTTTAAATTTCTTTCTCAGTGCAAAATGCCTCAGGCTGAGGGGGAGGCACAGGAGAGCAATTGGCAGGTGAGTGAACCTGAGTGTGCCTCCAGATCTGAGCTTTCCTCAGTGGATTAAACCTTCAAATGTCTCTTCAGGCATCAGGATCCCCTGGCAGACACTCTCACAGGCTGAGGTTTAGCTCCTGCACTTGGTTCCTGCATCCTGTGGTTAGTTTGAGAACTTTTCCATGCTGGCTCCAAAGAGAGCTGGGAGAGCCAGGGACAGGATAAACATGCACACAAACTGGCTGGGCTGCTGAACCCTGCAGCTTGAGCAGGCTCTGCACTCAGAGAGAGCAAATCTGGCACCTGGGGACACCTGGGGACACCTGGGGACACCTGGGGTGTGGCACAGAGCCCAAGGCAGAAAGCAGAGACACACATGGTGCTTCAGGGAGCTGCTGAAGTGGGAGCCTTGGATCCCATCCCTGATGTTTTCCACGAGCAGAGCCCCACAGCCCCACAGCACCAGCCAGGCAGGCAGAGAGCCAAACACCTGCCCAACACAGCCAGGTTTGCCCTCACCCCAGCAGACTTTGGGGACACTGCAAACCAGCCCAGCTCAGGGCAGCCCTGCACTGATCTGCTGCAGGATTTCATCACAATCCTCCTCGTTATCCTGTCCTACCCTGTTGTGGTCTCATCCAAAAATTAAATGCTTATTTTTAACAGCTATAATATATCTTAAATCACATGAAAGACATGGGTAGATTCAACAGATCCTTCCTAGAAAAATGGCACCCATCATAGATCAGAATGGCAGAATGGTTTGAGTTGAAAGGACCTAAAAGATCATCCAGTACCAACCTCTGTGCCATGAGGCTGGCAGGACTTGGAGCAGCCTGGGATAGGGGAAGGTGTCCCTGCAGGGGCTGCAATGAGATGGGCTCTAAGGTCCCTCCCAACACAAACCATTCCATGATTCTATGATTCTATGAGCTGTCAAAACCCAAAAGACATACAAGTGCAGTGATGTTGATTCAGGATATAGAAATACCAGTCAGGTCCTCTTAGCTCTACCCCCTTGGTGCCCCATTCCTCTGCTCTCCCCTAGGGTCCTGCCATGACCAGTGCCACCAGACAGCCCAGCTCTCTGGAGGGGTTGGGCACATGGACAGCGGGGAAGTTGCTGTAGAATTTCTAATTATTTGTGTTTGTTCATCTAATATAGCCCAGATTTTTTAGTCAAATTGAAAATCTCAATGTAAATGTTTGGTAATGTTGAATGATTTTTAAAGCTGAAAGCCAACACTTGTGAGGAAGAACAGATTTTGCATGATTTCTTGTCCCCTTAATCCCAGCAGGATCTGGGTCTGGTGTAGCAGGTTGTGAACAAACCCACTTCAGACTTGACTTAGGGATTCACTTAAAAATGTGTAAAACTCAACAGTTCAGATCCTTCTGAGCTCTGGAAAAACATTCCAGCTCATGGTCTGGAACACAGATAAATAAATAAATCAATCCCATGGGAATGCTCCAGCAGGCAGGAGCACTGCCATGGGCCATCAGCTCCCACCTGGGAGCTCTGCAAATCCAGCCTTTATTGGCAGCTTTAAGGCCAGCAGAGACAGACATTGCAAATAAAACCAGGCAGCAAAAACTGACCCACAGGGCCTGAGCTGGAGCATGGGACTGTGAGTCTCGTGAAATTCAAAATTCATCATGGTGAGATGAATTTTGCTTGTGTGTATTGTGCTTTTCTTCCTCCAGAGTGCCTGCTGGGTGCCGTGGGAAGAGTCATTGTAACAGCTCAGTGTAATGAAAATCCAGGGAAAACAACTCAATTGGTGAGTGCCCTGTGGGAAATCAAATCCCTGAGCCAGCCCTGGGGGATTTCTGCCAGGCAGCTTCTCAGGACAAAGGACTCAGAATAAACCCATGATTTTGCTGTGACCAGAACATAGAAATGATAAAGTCCTAAAAATGTCACAGAATCATGGAATCATTAAATTTGGAAAGGACCTCCACTGTCATTGAGTCCAACCATTCCTCCAGCACGGCCAAAACCACCATTACACCATTTCCCCAAGTCCACAGGTGCCTTTTGAACACTTCCAGGGATGGTGACCCCACCCCTGCCCTGGGCAGCTGTGCCAGTGCCTGACCACCCTTTCAGTGAAAAGATTTTCCCAATTCCCAACCTAAACCTCCTCTGGAACAGCTCAAGGCCATTCCCTCTCCTCCTGTCCCTGTTCCCTGGGAGCAGAGCCCAATCCCCCCTGGCTGTCCCCTCCTGTCAGGGAGTTGTGCAGAGCCAGAAGGTTCCCCCTGAGCCTCCTTCTCTCCAGGCTGAGCCCCTTTCCCAGCTCCCTCAGCCTCTCCTGGTGCTCCAGTCCCTTCCCCAGCTCTGTTCCCTTCCCTGGTGCAAACAACTGCAGTGGTTTTGCTCACAGGGAACTGGATTTTGGAAGCAGGGAGGATCCAGTTGCAGGGGGTGGAACTCTGTGTGGGGCTGGACCAGACCCACTGGGAGATGCCCCCAAAGCCTCCGTGGCATCTCAGCACAGAAGGACAAACTCACAGGCATTATGTGTTTGAGCATCTAAACAGAATGTTGGAAAATGGAGAGTTAGGAAATTCATAACTATAATCCAAGAAGTGTTTTTAAAGAAGGGTTTTTAAAGAAATGATGCTGCCTTGATCTCACTCAGTCAGAGAGTTCACCCATGAGATCTGCAGTGAGAGCTCTCCAGCCCTGACACTGGGAGAAAAAAACCACTTCAGCTTCAACAGAACTTCATTATTGTCTCTCTTTATTCCAGCTATTATTATTTTTCCTGACTCCCTGGTTATTATCACCTCTCCAGAGCCTGAAAGCAGCCTGTGCTTTCCACCCTCTGCTGTGCAGCCTCCTGCTAGAACAGGTTTCACTGTTCTTTTTCTTCCTGCTCTCCTGGAGGATTTTGCAGTCCTACTGCGTGACACCTTTTCCAGGGGGATGCAAACCTATTCCTGGCTAACAGGTGCTACAGAGTTCACCAAAACATCCTCATTGCTCATCCAACTCTCCATTTTCATTATTTCCAAGTTAGGTACCATTAAATAGCTGGTGTTTGCCTGGATTTTTAATGTATTTCAGAGTGTTCTTGATCCTGTGCAGTCACAGAGGAGAATGATCACATTTTTGACTTAATGTATCACAGAATCACAGAACAACCTGAGTGGGAAGGGACCCACAAGGATCATGAGTCCAACCCCTGTCTCTGCACAGACACCCCAGCAATCCCAGCCTGTGCATCCCTGTGATCCCTGCCCAAACACTCCTGGAGCTCTGGCAGCCTCGGGGCTGTGCCCATTCCCTGGGGACCCTGGGCAGTGCCAGCACCTCTGGGGAAGAGCCCTTCCTGAAATCCAACCTAAACTCCCCTGACACAGCTCCAGCCCTTCCCTGGTCCTGTCCCTGTCACAGAGCAGAGGTTGGAGCTGCCCCTTGGGAGAAGCTGCAATCCCTGGTGTGCTCTGCCCTCAGCCTCTTCCTCTCCCGGCTTCTCTAGGCTGAATGTACTTTTCCTTTAAAATATGAAAGTGAGATTTCACTTCCCATTCGGAGCAGGGAGTGCAGGAACAGCCTCTGTAGGCACAGTGGGGTGAGGAGGCACTGCCTGTGCCTCCAATGGACCTGATTTCAGCCTGGCAGGAAGCCCTGATGCTGGAGCTGTCCCTGGCATTTTACCTTGCTGATGCCATGGGATTTACAGCCTTTCCCCTACACTTTGTGACATCCTGCTGCTTTGTACCTGGTGTTCAGTGAGTGGGAATAATGCCTTCTGTCATTTTCTTCCATCTCCACAAGTTCCCTGTGCATGGATTTAGGAAAAAGGGGGTTTGCATCTTGCCAGATGGGAAACACAGACCAAGGGAAGTGCAGAGAGTCATGGAATCATTTAGGCTGGAAAAGCCTTCTGAGATCATCAAGTCCAACTGTTACCCCAGGGCTGCCAAGGCATTTGTGTGTCTTTTATTCCCTCCAGGGATGGGGACTACAGCACTGCCCCGGGCAGCTGTGCCAGTGCCTGACCCTCCTTTTGAGGCAGACAGAGAAATATCCAATCCAAACCTCTCCTGGTGCAACCTGAGGCTGTTTCCTCTGTTCCTGCCCCTTATTCCCTGATCCCAAGGAGGGTAGTGGGGAACATGCAGGTTTCTTGTCCTGTTGTATCTCAGTCCCATATTAAAACATCTCCTTCCTCCTGCTAAGTAGGAGTGAGCTGGGGAAGGCACAGCACTGCCCGCTGGGCACCAACATATTTTCATTTGGAAAAAAAAAAAAAAAAAACCAGCAGAATTTTGTTTTAAGATTGGCAGTTGGCATTCCATGGGTGGTTTAGCTGCATCCTGAATGTCTGAAGTTCTGTGCTTTCCTATTTCCCTAGGCACAGCACAGCCTGTATTTGTCAGATGAGCTTTAAATGGAATTGCTGCTTGTGGAATGAGCAGCCGTGGGCAGCTTCTCCCTGGTCTCAGAGGCTGTCAGGACAGGGTGGGTGACTGACACACAGACCTAAAATGGAGCCATGGGCAGAAAGATCTTGGGAGAGATTTTTAAAGATGATAGAGCCCATGGGTCTCATTCTTGAATGAAAACAGAGTGTTTCATAATGGGCAGAGAGGCCCACGGAGGAAAGCTGTGATTTAACCCCAGCCAGCAAGGAAACAACACAGAGCTGGCTCAGACACTTCCCCCTCCCTCTGTGGGAGAGAAGAACAGAAAGAAAAGACAAACCTGGTAGATTAAGAGCAGTTCAACAATTAAAATAAAACACAACAGAAGTACTAATAGTGAGGATAATGCAATGAAAAGGAGGGAGAGAGCAATAAAGCCCAAGGCAGAGAAGTGATGCAGTTGCTCCCCAGCCATGCCCGATGCCCAGCCCATCCCCAGCAGCTGGATCCTGGCCAGCCCTCCCAGTTTCCATACTGAGCATGTTGTTCCATGGTCTGCACTGTCCCTCTGGCCAGTTGGGATCAGCTGTCCTGGCCATGATCCCTCGCAGTCCTTGTCACCTCCTGACTGGCAGAGCATGGGAAATGGAAAAGTCCTTGACTTCAGGAGAGCATTTCCCAGCAACAACCAAACCACCAGTGTGTTATCAACATTGTTCTCATCCTGAATCCAAAACAGCCCTGGACCAGCCAGGGGAAGAGAATTAACCCTATCCCAGCCAGGGACAGGGAGCCCGTGCCTTGGCTGCAGAGCCACATCCCACTGCTCCTTCCCAGGGCCACTCTGCCCCTGGCAGGTGCCAAATGTGGCAAATCTTCTGCCCAGTGCCAGCCCCCTGCCAGCTCAGCACAGCCCTGGGGATGGGGACAGCCTGGGCAAGGCTGAGCCGGCTGCTCTGAGCTGCTCCAGCTGACAGAGAGCTGAGCCCCAGCCTCAGCTTTGGAAAATTCCACCTGGGGAATGAGATCAAATCACAGCCTTTCTGTACCTCAGCTCCATTCTGGATGGGGAGGAAAATATCTCCCAGATTTCCTCACAGTGGAAGGTGTCCCATGGCAGGGGTTGGGATGAGATGAGTTTTAAGGTCCCTTCCAAACCAAACCATTCTGGGATTTCATGATCTTCAGGCAGCTACTTGCACCAAGGATGACTGCCCACGGATGAGGCTCCAAAACCTTGCAGCCAGCAAAAACACATTAAAGGCTTTTTTTTCCAGCCTTGTGGTAAACCCACGCTGTTTCTGGTCCCCACTTGGGTCACCTGCCATCAGTGTCACTGGAGCTTTACTCCTGGGTACTGAAGATGTCACATGGTGCTGTGATGCTTTGCAGGAAGGACAAGCTGTTCATTTAAGATGTGCTCTGATGTCATGGTGACAAACAAGGTTAATAAATTTTGGGCTGATGCAGAGATACCTGAGCTGGGAGCACAGTTGGCCTGTCCCAGGGCTCTGGAGTGGTCTCTGAACTGAGCCTGCACGTGATGACACAGGGAGAGAGCTGCCATTCCCCAGCAGAGCTCTGGGAGGGATCAGCAGTGCTTGCAAAACTTCAGTGGCAGCATATGAGAGCCTGGGGATAGTTTTGGGTCACAACATTGCAACCTGGGCCAGGGAACAGAGAAGCAGGCACATAGATTCTTGGAATGGTTTGGCTTAGAAGGGATGTCAAACTTATCTCACTCCACCCCAGCCATGGGCAGGGACACCTTCCACTGTCCCAGGCTGCTCCAAGCCCCATCCAGCCTGGCCTTGGACATTGCCAGGGATCCAGGGGCAGCCACAGCTGCTCTGGGCACCCTGTGTCAGGGCCTGCCCACCCTCCAAGGGAACAATTCCTTTCCAATATCCCATCTAACCCTATCCTGGCAGTAGGAAGCCATTCCCTGTGTCCTGTCAAGCTTTGCCCTCTAACCATCACCAGCACCTCTGCTGCACTGAGCCCCCATCTCTCTGGGATACATTTCATGCTTCACAATTTGCAAAATCCTTCTGAACCTTACTGGATTTACAATCCATGTAAAACCCCAGGGGAAGATGATATAAACCCAGACCAGGGCCCAAGCAGGCAGTGGTGAGAGGAGCTGAGCCTGTGACGAAGGTGTGGACCCGCTGATCTCATCCTGGAGATGACAGTGGCCTCACCCTTCACCCACAGTCCCCACTCACCCCCAGGTGTCCCCTCCACTCCTGCAGCAGTGATGGGGACCTGGTACTGGAGCATCACCACGTGCTGCAGCTCTGTCTGCTGGGGGGACTCCAAATTTAAGATTTGAGAGACAGCTTTTAGTTGTTCAGAGCTCCCAGGAGGAGGTGGAGCTGGCTGGGACAGCCCTGCAGCAGGGACACAGGGTGTCTGCAAGGATGCTTCTGTGACAAGCCCTGCATGCATGCAGACCATCAGAAACTGCATTTATTTGGAAAAATATTCCATAATTGTCCATTTGGAGCTTCCTAAACCAAGATTAGAGCAACCCCCTGGGAGGGAGTGATGGATAAGACAGTCTGTTGGTCATTTCCATATTCCCAAAAGTCTGCTCCCAGTGCCCACCCTGTGCCTGACATCCTGTCCCTTCTCCCTGCCCTGGGAAGACAGAGTTGTCCATGCACAGATAGGGGGAAAAAACTGTCAAAATTTCCATTTGTGTCCCTGCACAACAAATAACTATCAGAGGAGTAAATAAATTAGTTGATTAGCCAGGAATTCAGCCCAGCTGTCTCAGAGTTACTCATTATTTTGCTGGCAGCTTTGGAGTGGAGCCAAGTAGCTGGGCTTGGCTGTTCCCACACCTCCCTGGGCACATGAACGTGTTTTTGAAGTGCAGGGAATGGTGATTTTTTTTGGTAGGGATGAATATCCCAGGCTGTGCCAGTTTCCCTGCTCCTGGCTGGATAAGGAGACCTGCACTAGTGCTGTGAGCTGTCCTAGACCTGGACTCTGCCTGTGGTTGGGAAAGTTTTGTTCCTCTCCCCCAGGAATTTCCAGGCCCAGCTGATACCTGGAAAAGCAGCAAAATTAAATGTGGTTTTAAGCCTGTGTAGCTTGTGTAGGAAGGTGAAATGTGTGTGTTTTTGGAGGTGCAGCACAGACACAGTTGTGCAGGGCTGGGGTCACTTCTTCCCCTGGCCACAGCTGGTCCCTGGCACCTCCATTCACTGGGAGAGAGAGCATGGCACTGCTGCAGCTGATGGAACGTGTGTGACCTCAGGTGCATGTCCCAGCCCCAAATCCTGTCCCCTGGGCCAGGTCCTTCCTGCCACACCAGCCATGGCAGTGGAGAGCAGAGTGGGCAGAGCAGGGAATGTCCCTGTCACAGGGAGAGCTGCAGGCACCTGCTCTGCCACCAGCCACCTCACCCTCTGTGACACAGGGCCTCTGTTCCTCCACCAGCCCTGCTGCCATCCTGAAGCCGCCAGCTAAAACAGCCCCTCTCCAGCTGTCCCTCTGTCACTGCTCCTCTGCAGGGCTCAAGGCTTCAGTTTCCACACAAGGAGTGGGATAGGGGTGCCCACGGTCCTGGTGAGGACTGCAGAAACCCTGAAGAGACCCAGGCTCTGGTGGGAGCTCCACCCTCTGCAGCCAAACCCAGGCAGTGGGAGCAGCCCCATGTACCAGCCAAGAGAAGAAATGAATGTCAGGTTTATTTTAGGGATGCATGTTTTTATTTTTATGTTCCCCTTTTGCAGCCGTTCCCAATCTGGCAGCAACAATTCTTAACCCTTCCCCCCTTTGATGCCACTTACATTTTTCCCCAGAATCCTGTTTAGAGTTGAAAGGGATTGGGGTGGATCTGTCAGAAACAGGGCCCAGGCTGTCACAGCAGCTGAATATGTTGCTGGGATGGGTGTTTGTGGGATGGGACAGCCTTGGGGAGGCTGTCACTGGAGGAAGTGGTCCCTAGCTAGGGAATGTTCTCCCTACACGGGAAGAGCAGCCTCTGAGGGGGCTGTTGGTGCAAAGCAGGGGCAGGTTATATCAAGGGTGCCTTGCTTTGAGCCATCTTTCCTCTCTCAAGAACTCCTGCCAGGGGCACAGAGGCATCTGGAGGGTGCAGGTCTCTGGGCAGTGAGGCAGCACAGCTGGGCCTGGCTGCAGCTCCAGACAAAGCAGATGAAAACTGGTGTTTGAGTGAGCTTGACAGGTTTATTAATTTTTGGTTCCCCTGGAAAGGGTGAAGAGTGTCTATCAGCCCTAGATTGTGGTAAGGCAGCCACAGCACTGCCCACCCAGGGCAATTCCCTGCTGGGGGCAGAACAGATCCATGTGTGCACCAAGAGCTCCTGTGGCAGCACCTCAGCTGCTGGATTTGGACAACACTCACAGGTATCCAGGTGAGCCACTTTCCTCAGAACAGTGCTGGGGTGGAACAGGTGGCCTTTGGCTCTGCCAGGATGCAGGGCTGAGGCACCTGGAGCAGAGACTGAGCCCCAGGAGCAGGGCCAGTGTGCAGGCTGGCTGGGGTGCCCAGCTGGGGTGTGCAGGTGGGATGCTGCAGTGGGGTGCCTGGGGGGAATGTCCCTGGAGCCTCTCCAGCTTGCACAAGGAAGGGAAGAGCTGGGGCCAGGCAGCTCCCACACATCTACAATGCCACCAGTGGCACCAGATGCCACTTGAGGAGGAGGAGGAGGGTGTGATGGTGGCGTTTGCCAGCAAACACAGAGCCACTGGCTCCAATCCTGCACTGCACAGGGAAGAGCAACATGGGATGGTTCCAGCTTGTGGCAAATCCTGGATCCCCAGGTGCTCTGAGTGCAGACTGACCACACGGCTCCTTTCATCTTCCTCCCTCCAAGCTCTTTGCTGACCTGAGTGTATCTTTCCAGCCATCTCTTCTTGCAGCCACAACCCCACTCAGTGCTGTTTAAGGGGCTGAATTTCCCCAGGACTTGCTCTCAACCAGCTCAGTCCTGTGGGGGAACTGCCAGAGTCCCTCCATGTAAATAAACCCTCAGAGGCAGCAGGGGGCTGGTTGTGACTGTGCCTCTCATGGCAGAACTCAAAACCCTTCAAGCTTTGAACAGAAACAAAACAAAATGTTGCCGGGCGCAGGACTGGCATTCCAACTCATCCAGGCTGTCTCTGGGAGGGGCTCCACTCTTCCAGGTCCTGCTGAGAGTCACCTTGGAGCTCATTGGGAGCAGGAGAGAGGTGATTTGGCTCTGGAGAACTGGATTTCAAGATCAGAGAAGGGTGAGATGTAACAGGACCTGATGCCAGACATTTTGGGCTGGCTCCAAGGCTTTCCTCAGGAGCACCTGGACAACCATCCCATCATCCTGTTTAGATGGGTTTGCTTCAGAATAGGGGGGAAGAAGGGCTGAGCACTTGAAAAGTGAGATCAGTTTCGGCAAAATTAGGAGCAGCACTCCTGGTGCTGGTGGTGGTGATGGGCAAGGTGAGAGCAGAGGGGTTTGCAGGCAGCCATGAACATGTTTGCTGAAGTTTTATAGCAAGGAGAACGAAATAAAAAATAAAAATAATAAAATTGAGCTGGCACCTCAAACCTTCGACACATGAATTTATCACTGAGGATCCCTCACACCACACACCCACCACTGGGCCCCCGTGGCTGGAAACCCTTGGTTTGCTGACCCTGACAGGCTGAAACCACAAACTATTTAAACACCTCAAAACAATGACCAGGCTTACAGAACAGCCTGAACT
This sequence comes from Erithacus rubecula, assembly GCF_903797595.1. Classification (NCBI taxonomy): domain Eukaryota; kingdom Metazoa; phylum Chordata; class Aves; order Passeriformes; family Muscicapidae; genus Erithacus; species Erithacus rubecula. Next base: position 14,682,033 of record NC_136669.1, read on the forward strand.
CATTGTCTGCTAAACTCATCATCTGCCACAGAGCAGGGCTCTGTGACACTGTCCCAAAAAAAGTAAAGCTTTGGTCAGATCTGAAAGTGTCTCCAAACCTTCCAAACTCTGTGGGTATTTGAGCCCGGATTTGTAGGACTGGGCTCCAAGCCCGGGTACCCCGGTATCCCAGTATCCTGAGGATGGTGGCTCGGGCCACGCCTGCTGTGACAAGCACAGCTCCCGGGGCTGAGGAACACGATGGAATGATGAAGACCAGCCCGGGACGCGAGAGGAACACGACAAAATTATGAAGACCAGCTCGGGATGCGAGCTGTGACACGGGAGTGCCCCGGGCACTCGGCACAAGCTCCGCTTTGCCCCGCTCGTGGCTCCCGGCTCCATTCACGGGCTGGGCTGTGCCTGGGACGGCTCGGCCGGGTTTTGGGAGCCCCTGAGTGTCCGGGGCCAGCCAGGGCAGGGCTCGGCTCGGCTCTGCCGCAGCCTCCGGGAGCAGCCAGAGAGGGATACCCGTGTCCAGGTCTCATACTTACTTTCAGAGCAATGACTTCAAAGCTAAATTCAAAGAATGGGAGCATGGACTTCTTTTAAAAAAGAGGGAAAAAAAACTGGTAGAAGTGTATTTGCTCCTTTTGGATGAACCTCCAGCTCCTTCTCCACAACAGCATTGCTGTCAGACTCCCACACTCAGGGGATGCTCCCAGCACGAGCACTTCATCCCTGCACATGCCGGGCACACGGAGCCCGGGCACCACCGGGCTGGGTCACCCGCAAGGGCACGGAAAGAGCCCGAGTTCCTCCCCCACGAACAGCGAAGCCCTGAGAGCCGCCGCCCGCCCCGGCTGAGCCCCTCCGTTGCCCTTTCCCCGCTGCCCCGGCAGGCTCCGCTCCGAGCTGCCCTTGTCGCTGTCCCCGGGGGTCGCTGCCAGGCCGGCCCTGCTCACGCATCTCTGCTGCGTCCCGGACCCGCACACCCAGCCTGCCACGCAGCTCTTCGGCTGCTTCCCGCACCCCGACAATTCCCTCCTAAACTCCTTCTGTCCTGCGCCACGCGGGTCCTGGCCACAGGAAAATCGGCAAGAGGACACAAGTGACGCTGGACTCCTCCAGCACCCGGCAGGGGCTGCGGGGCTGCCTGGGTTTCCCCGGCACGGAGCAGCGCCCCGGGCTCGCTGCGGCTCCCGGCGGCGCTCGGCAGGACAGGCAGCGGGTCCCTGCCTGGTGACTCCTCGGCCACTCTCCGGCCCCCTTGGCCACTCTCCGGGCTCTTTCCGTGCTGGTCGTAGGCAGGCGGGCAGGAGGAGCCTCTGGCGTGGCCGGGCTGCCCCTACCCCACGCCGGGAGCGGGGATGGCCGGACACCGGCGCGGGCGGGGTGGAGAATGACGGCAAGCTGACCTCGGGCAGGGTCCGGACCTCCTCGGATGCGACAAAGCCGGTGCTGTCACCCCTCTGCTCGCGGAGGGGGGTGTGTGAGCAGGGGGCTCCGGGCGGAGCTGAGCCTGTGCCCCCAGCCCGGGTCATAGGGCTCCCTGCTCCAGCGCCACGGGCTCCTGGCGCTGCCGCTTGCGCTGCCGCTCCCGCTTGGCCCGCCAGCACACATAGGCAGCCACCAGCAGGCCCACCCCGAAGATCAAGGTGGCCACCGAGACCACCTTAGCGATGTCCATTTGCGGGCCATTGATGGTGAAGGTGATGCACGTCGCTGCGATGCCGATGACCACGGAGACGATGCCGAAGGGGAAGATGCAGCGGTACCAGGATTTCTCGGTCCCACCCGTGGCCAGGGCCAGTTTGTTGAGTGTAGCCGTGGAATCGGTGGCTGTGGCCAGCGGCAGCCCTGGTTTTCCTCCCTGCAGGCAAGTGAGTGAGTTGGACTTGCAGCCCATCATTTTGGCAAGAAAACCCAGAAGGAGCGGCACAAGGCGCACCTTGGATGGACGAGAGTCGCTGCGGCGGTGATGGAAGGAGGATTCCGGATCCTACATGGCCACTTTGCCCAGCGGCTCCAGGTGCGGACGGGCCGGGATGTTGTCTCTCACTCGCAGCTTTGGCTCCCGGCTCCTTCGCTGCCAGACTGAGCGAGGCTGGAGGAGAATTGCAGCGAGGATTGGCGCTGGCGGCGGTGATCTCATGGCGGTGGGAGGACCGGCTCGGCCTCGCTGCCTGTTAACTCTTTCGGGCTGTGAGCTGCCTGCAGCCCAGCTGGGATCGCTCTTGGGATGTGTTTTTCCAACTTGCATCTGTTTTCGGCAGCGCTGGGGCAGGGACGCTGTCCCGACTTCCCAGTTCCCCCAGAGCACGCTGCTGCAGCCCCAAGGGCAGCGGGACCCCAGCCATTCCCCCGAGCCCCTCTGCCTCCTCCGTGGGCAGTGCCAGCACCATCACCTCCTTCCAAGTTGCTTTTTCTCCCAGGGTCACCCACTCCCGCTTTGTCCCCTGGCTTGGGGTGGCCTCACCGGGAACCCACGGACTGGTGATGCTGGTGGGACACTGCTGCTGGGGGGAACAGAGGGTGACCAGTCATGGGACCTGGAAGGAAAGGGGCTGGACCTGAGGTGCGTGAGGATTTGGGATTTGAGATGATTGCTGAGCAGGCAGGGCTGCACCAGGGTAAGGTCCAGGGGAGGCAGGATGCTGAAAGGTAGCCGTGAGGGGAGGGGATCAGCAGGGCCACAGAAACTCTCCCAGGAAGGAGGGGTGGGCTGTGGGAACTGGCACCCTGCCCTCCAGGGCCCCCAAGCACTGCTTCCTTTCCCTGCAGTGCCTACATCCTGACTGTCAAGACTGACATTTTCAAACAGCAGTGTTGAGCACAGGGAGGTGATGTTGGCTCTGCACTGCTCCAGCACAGAACTACACATGGGCAGCATGTGCCCAGTGATGCCACCCAAGGCTCCTGGCCAGGGAGGAGGGAGACATAAACAGCCTGGAGAAAGTTAAGTACAAAATCCTTCTGCCCAGATCTGAACATCAGTGCAGACTTATTTTTGAGGGCCAAAGCTTTTCATGCCACCTTTACCATGAATGAATCAGAGACTGGAGAGGGCACAAACACTTCACATCTCCTCTGGCTTCTCCTGCACTGTTTTATTTTTTAATTGGTTTTCCTGAAGGAGAAAGGAATGAGCTATTGCAGCAAACCTGAAGACCTGGAGCCTTTCCCAGGTCAGAGCTTCTCCCAAGCCATGGGGCCCAGCTGTGTTTCTGCATCAACTGAGAGGAAGCCAAAAACAAAGAAGAAAATCCACACTGCAGGAGAAGCAGAGCTGAGCAGTGAGAGGGGGGCTTTGTGGAAGCTGAGATGGAGAATTAGGAGCTGATGGGACTGACTCAGGAAAGGGGAGGTTTGGGCATTAGTCTGCACAGGTGATGTATTATCCTCCCTGCTTTTGTGGGCACTGCCCTTCCTACAGCATCCCCAGGGAAGTTGTGCCACACTGGCAAAGAATAAAGCTGGTTTGGATCAGACTTTTCCCCTCTTCAGGTTTGGTCTGGAAAGCTGTGTGCAACCTGTGAGCACCAAAACAGAGGGGGCTGGGTCTGCAGGACTCCTGACATTTCTTTTTGCTCCCAGTTTCTTAAATACTATTCAGAAATAACAAAAGTGGAAGTTGATCAGGTATCAGCTGAATTGCCAAAACTCCCATGGTATGGGCAGAGGCAGGCAGCTGCAGACACCAGGGACCAGAGCACAGGGGATCTGGCTCTGCACAGAGATATCAGTGGGAAAATAACTCCAGCTAAGGCAGACATGCAGCACACGGTGCTCTGCAAACCGAGTTTTGTTATTTACTCTCCTGATTGCTCATTAGAGGGGAAGGAAAGCAGCAGAACTCCATGAGTCAACGCCCTTTGAGCGAGGGCAGAAGGCTGATACCGCCCAGCACAAGCTCCAGTTTCAGCTTGGTGAAGCTTTGTCAAACTTGAAAATGTTCAGGCTTAAATTTACCCTGAGATGAACCCTCAAAGAAAATATCAGCTGAAATAGTTCAGCTGCTGCTGACAGTGGGGTCTGGAAGAAAATACTCCAAGAATGAGCCTGGAAATAGGCCACTTCCCAAACTCCTTCTCAGGAAACTGGTGATGTGGTGTCACCCCTAAATACAGCTGCAGCCCCCTTGCTGGTTGTACCCCCCTGCAGCATCCCCACACCTTCAGTGTCCATTCAGAGGAAAAAGGACTCGTGGCTTCCATCAAAGCCCAGCAGCATTTGTGGATTGACAGCTGTACTTGTCTTTAAGTGGTGCTGAAAAGCAGTGATTGGTCTTGCAACAGCAGTAGGTGAGGAAAACAAGTCCCAGCTGGTAAGAAAAATACCCATTTTCATGTCTGATGCATGAGGGCTTTGAGTATTTGACTCAGCAACACCAATGTGATCCTGCTGTAGCAGGCCTGTGTCTCCTGGGACCAACCCTCACACCTGCCACTGCTTGAAGTCACACAGGAGTAAAGCACAGGTGCACACCCATCTGCAGGAAATGTGGGTGCATCAAACTGCTCCCCACTTCCATGGAGACACAGCAGAGTGTTCCCAAAGCAGCAGGGGCAGCAATGTCACCCAAGGACCTCTACAACTCCACAGATGCTTTCAAAGAAATCATCTGCAGAGAGCCCAGTGCATGTCACAGGGTCACGCTGGCTTTGCTCCTGGTTTGAAAGAAAAAGCAGGACCAGAACAACCCTGCACAGGGCTTGGGCTGGGACAGGGTCACCACTCTGAAATTTCTCACACTCACCTGTGGAAGGCAGCTGGATTAATTTTCCTTCAGAGGCCAAATTCAGGCAACTTTCTCTGATTTTATGGTTGTTTTCTATAACTCACAAACGTGCAAAGGGCTGCATGGTGTGAGTCCATATTTTTGGGCACTGAACCTTCCACCTTTGGTGGGGCTGACAGGCTCCTCTGCCTGGGTGCTCCACTCCTCCCCTCCACACTCCTTCTGTAACCAACCTAAGGGTGTAATTTTCACAGCAGAAATAGAGACTTGTGAATCCTCCTCCCTCTTCCCACAGGAGATGAAAGTGCAGCTGGGACTGGATGAGTCACTTTGCAGGAGCAGAGAGGAATGACACCACCTCCACACACAGACACTCCCAGCGACCCTTGGGGTGATGGATGGGGCACAGGAGCTCTCACTGCTGTCAGAACCCTGCCCAGAGCCTGCCGTGCTGCCCTGGGCTGGGGGAGAGGCTCCCAAGCCTGGCAAAGAGCTGCAGGAAGGAAGGAAAAACCTGGGAAACTCCTGTCGAAGAGAAAAAGAGGAGAGGAGAGGAGAGGAGAGGAGAGGAGAGGAGAGGAGAGGAGAGGAGAGGAGAGGAGAGGAGAGGAGAGGAGAGGAGAGGAGAGGAGAGGAGAGAGAGGAGAGGAGAGGAGAGGAGAGGAGAGAGAGGAGAGGGAGAGGAGAGGAGAGGAGAGGAGAGGAGAGGAGAGGAGAGGAGAGGAGAGGAGAGGAGAGGAGAGAGAGGAGAGGAGAGGAGAGGAGAGGAGAGGAGAGGAGAGGAGAGGAGAGGAGAGGAGAGGAGAGGAGAGGAGAGGAGAGGAGAGGAGAGGAGAGGAGAGGAGAGGAGAGGAGAGGAGAGGAGAGGAGAGGAGAGGAGAGGAGAGGAGAGGAGAGGAGAGGAGAATGGCTTGGGTGGGTGATTGATAGAATGGTGGTGCTTGAGCAAGAAACCCAGACTCCTAGAAGCAAATGAGGAGGAAAGGAAGGATGAGGAAGCCAGGATCCCTCTAAAGCAGATTAATTTCTCCAATTTTGAAGTAAGGAAGCCCAGAATCAAACATCATGCTGAACACCACTAGGGAATCCCAGAAGAAGCAGGGTGGAGGAGGAGATCCACGTTCTCTAGCAGTGCCCAGCACTGGCAGGAGGAAGGAGTCCCATAATTATGTGAGTGACCCGAGACACTGACGCCACCTTCTCAAAGCAGACATTAGAGCCAAATTAATTTGGGGCCCACGTGGAAGTGCTGCAGCAAAGAAGGCAGGGTCAGGATGTAGAGACACCCTTGCTCTGCTTACAGCTCCATGTCCTGCTGTGCTCAGGGTGAACACACTCCCTCCTGGAGCTAAACCACTGCACAGGGGAATTTAGCATATGAAGGAACTATGCCTTATTTTCTCCAGGACTAGAAAGTAATGGGGCTGGAAATAAGAAAACTACAGATCTGGCAGAAATATCTGTGGGCAAAGATAATCAAAGGTATTCTCTGTTCCACAATTTGCATGTGTCCCTGCATGAGTCACTTGTGCCCACCTCACTGCTCATTTTTGGGACACACTGCTAAAAACTGGAGTCTGGGTTGTAGAAATCCAGCAGCTGCCAGCCCTGAAGCCTTCTCACACAGAGAACTGTGCTCTCAACAAGTGTCTCTCAGTTAAAAATTAAATGTCAACAGACCACAGGTATTGACTTTTAGAACAGAAGAACAACTGGAAAAAGCAGCTAACCCCACAAATTGTAATAATTTAGAAATCCCCACAAGGGTTTTTTTCCTTTGGCTCTGTGAGGAAATTAATAATTCTGCCTTTATTTGGCTAATACAGAATCATGGAATAGTTAAGGTTGGGAAATCATCAGTTCCAAACACTACCCAGCACCACCATGGTCACCACTTAACCATGTCCTCAGGTGCCATACTCACACATTTTTTAAATCCCTCTGGGGATGGTGCCTCCACCACTGCCCTGGGCAGCTGTGCCAGTGCCTGATCCCCTTTTCATGATAAAAATTTGGAACTGTTCATGCAAGAGTCACACGATAGATTAAGACTGGGGTAGGAAATACTGAATAACAATTTATTACACAACTGTCCCCCACCATAAATAATGTTTGACTGCAATGAAGAGCTGCAGAGAAATGAGAGCAGGTGAATATGGCACCAACAACCACAGCTGACTGTGGAAAAAAGCCCTGGCAAAGGCAGTGTTAAGCTTTGAGCAGCTCCCTAATTTTAAGATAAAGAGAGCAGGGCAGAAACTCACACAGCAGGCAAGTGTCATTAAAGAAGCACAGGTGGCATCTCATAGTCCATTTTAAGCTGCCTCGTGCCAAGTAAAGCTGGGAAACAGGCAACAAAACAAATCATGAGGCACATTCTTGGATCCTCAGTGACCTAAGAAGTATTTTCCAGGTCTATGATTCAGCAAAAGGGAAATAAATAAATAATCAAAGCGGGGGAATAAAGCACCAACAGCTATCAGGAAGTGTGGGGCTGAAAATAGCAACCAAGTGTCACCTTGATCCACTCCAACAAAGACTTTGGCAACTGTGACAAGTTGTTGGGTGACATCTCTGAGCTATTTTGAGCCCATGGCTTTGCACTGCGTGGGGAGTCCCTCTGGGCCACAGGCATGGGGAGAGCTCCAGCCACAGCATTCCAGAGAACTTCCAAAACAGGGATGGGGCTTGAAATGAGGGATGCACGTGTCTCACAAGAAGGATGCTTTCCTGTGGATTCAAAGATGGATGGGAGCAGATGGAAAAGGATCATTACATCATCCCCCAGCCACAGCCACGTTAGGGCTGAGCTCCCACAGACCTTCCCACCTTCTGCTGCTCCTCAGTGCCCAGCTTGGGCCACAGCAGGCACCCAGCACACACAGCACTGAGGAGCAGCTGTGATCCAGAGACAGGAAAAACTGCAAACTGGGAGAAGAGATGACCAGCAGCTTTGCTGCTATCCTCTGCCCTTGGAGAAGGAGCTGTGGGCACTACTGGTGCTGCCAGGGGAGCTGGGCAGGGCACCAGTGGAGCTGAGTGACTCATACACCAGGCACACTGTTCTAAGGCTCACAGATAAGAAATGCACCTAATACATAGAAATAAGCTATTTTACTGTAATTAGTTCTAAAAAAACAACAACAACAACAACAACAACAACAAAAAAAAAAAAAAAACAAAAAAAACCAAAAAAACCTCAAAAAACAAACAATCTAAGCAAAAGCCCAAACCCCAAATAATGCTGTTTGTATTGTCATAAGCAAGACCCTGAACTCGTCCCTGCAAATGGAGACCACGGTGCTCTCTCTGGTAGGGGGAAGGGAGATGGAATCACTCATGATTCAAATCACTGATGCTTTGTTCAGTCAAACTGCTCTATTAAATCTGGTGAGTTTGCTCTTGCAAGGACAGCAGGATCTCTGCCGAGAGCTCTGTCACCCTTGAGAAAACTCCAGAACAGCACAACACAACAAACACCATTTAAAACTGAGACAGCACCAGGTAGTTAAGACTGAAAACAGTTGAAAGGATATTGGCAAACACACTGAATTTCCTAATGGCCCTAGAAGTAAGCCTGGAATGGTCACAGAAAAATGTAACTATGTTTAAATTTATAAGCCCAAACTTGCTTAAGTATAAAAAATACTCTCTGATTCATCCCTGCATCCAGTATCCAACTATTTGAATTCTATCCCATTATGCAGTCAGAACAATATTATAATTAAAGCACTATTTATGGTTTCACCAAATTTTTAAAAGTTTTTTTGTTGTTGTTGATTCACCATCCCTGATAGGATTTAGAAGATGTGTAGAGATGGTTTAGTGGAGGTCTTGGCAGCAGGGAAACATTTGGACTTGAAGTTCTGAAAGGTCTTTTCAACTTAAGTAATTCTGATTCCTGTGCTCCCTCCTTTGTGTTCCTATGCCTGGTTGGTACCCAAAACTCCCATCCTGGAGGCAGTGAGAGCTGCAGATGCCCTGACCTTGCATGACAACACTCAGCTGCCCAACAATTCCAAAGCAAGATCTACTGCTAACATGTCCTCTAAGAGACATCACCTTGAGAGAAAACTGCCATATGTTCTGAAATTCAGAGCCTGAAGCAGGAAAACTAAACCCCAAAGGGTGAGCTCCTCAGAGAACACACTTACCAACTGCAAAGCTCAGTGCCAGCTGAACCAACAGCTGTGGCACAAGGGTTTTGAGAGAGGGAAAAGGATGCTGAGGTCCTACAGGGAAAGGGAACCTACATCCCAACACCATCTGCAGGGCAGGAAGGAGCCCCACTGGAGTCCAGCTGACCTGGACATACACTTTAGGCCTCCCTTGAGTCTTTCTTTTAAGCTAGAGCTCAGGTGAGACAAATAAATTGTTTCCCTCTACAACATGTAAGTGCTGAGGATAAACCTAACAGCAGCATGAGCACATCTGGGGGCTTGTGTTCCCAGAAACCAGGAGGGAAGACTCCAGACCAGGCTCTTCCACTGACTCACACCTTGCTTCCAGTTACTTTCTCTTATCCAAACTCCTGACCCACTGGTTATCTTTCTTTTTCTGGCTAAAAATAAGTCAAACATCTTCATTTGTGTGCCTAAATAACCCATTATTGTAAACTTTTGCCTTCTGAAGTTACAGTTCAGAACTCCCTTTTAATTTTTCCCCCTCCCATTCCCAGCTCTTTGCTCCCTGGCACATGTGGCACACTGCTTCCTGTCTTCCTCTTTCTGAGCTCAGATTAATTAACCAGCCATAGATTTTTCTTGATTACAATGCTAAACCCCTTCTTTCTCCACAAATTAAAACCAAGATGATAAATCTTTTCTTCTGGGTGATGATTATAAAATAGTACTCAATCTGCATGGTGGATGGTAGGGACTTTAATACCTATTTAATTAATTTTTTTCATGTCAGACTGAGCAATGGTTAGGGTTTTTCTTTTGTGAGGTTGCTATTAGTGAAGGAGGACTAGGAAGCTGCTAGTGAAACCAGATGTCAACTGCACCAGTCCCAGTGTACAGCTTACAAAAATCAACCAAAATCCACCAGAAGAAGAGGCCTTGCTGCAGATAACACAGACATACAACACCAAGCTCATGAGTAAGTGAGATAACATCAATCTCTCTTTTACAGATAACAAGTGACAAGCCCTGCTGTCAGATCCATCATCTGCTGCAGCCTCTTAGTGACTCCACAATGGTGACAGGACTCAGGACTGGAAATGCACAGCCATGAACTGGCTGCCTGCCCACAAAAAATCCCTGCTGGCTCCTTCTCCTGGCATTCATAAGGCTATTAAAGCATTTCCCACTCACTGCTTACAGTATACTGATAATTAGACACCCTGGGACAGTCTGGAGGAGCTCTCTGCATCCTGCAGTTCCCACATCCAGCATCCTCAGTGTGCTCTGCACAAATCCAAATGCACCCCTTTCAGATTTAGGAGAAGTGGACAAAATTTCTCAGCAGACCTTCAGCTGGAAATCACAAACTCATACTGAATTCTGTTACACAGGGACAGATTGATTTGGGTAAAAGAATACAAAAACTAAAAAACGTGTGTGGAGGACATACAGCTCCCCCCAAGTAGCTCCCCTGAAATCCAAGAGCTCTGTCCCAGCATTTTGCAGCTCCAGTGCTCTTTCTAGAACTCTAGACTGGCACAGCAACTTGCTGAGTCAGGTGTTAATGCTTCAGGCTTGACTCACACACAGTTTTAATCAAGTAACCTGCTCTCTGGAGCTCACAGAAAGCTCATTTAGAGATGAACATCAACAGCAAATTTGTCATCTTCAGAGGGGGCTGGGAGTCTTCCTCCCACTTCAACATTTACCATCTTAAACTGCTCTTTGATGAAATTTCCTTCTCCCTCACACAGCTCATCCAAAACCTAATGTGTTCTCCTGGCCCAGGGGGTTCCTCCTGCCCTTTTCCCTGGGCTGGGAGGGTGCCATGGACAGTCACAGCAGCAAGGCACAGGCTGTGATGCTCTGTCACCACTCACATGCTGCCAGACCCCTCAGAAGGACTGGAAGAAGAAGGACATTCCTCCACACCACTGCTCCATCCCTTTCACCATGACTCAAGTTATTTCTATTTCAGATGGGGAGCACCCCTAAAGCCCCTTTGTTGTCTACATGTGGAACCACCCAAGGAGGGGCTTCAGCAGCACTTGGTGGCAGATCTGGTAACACATGCAGGATAAACTCCTTGGAGGGCTCAACAGAACTAAGCACAGCTGAGGCTGTGGCTGCCCCTGGATCCCTGGCAGTGTCCAAGGCCAGGTTGGACAAGGCTTGGAGCAACCCGGGATAGTGGGAGGTGTCCCTGCTCATGGCAGGGGGTGGGACTAAATGATCTTTAAGGTCCCTTCCAAGCCAAATCTGTCTGTGATTCTATTATTCTCTAATGCTAACCAAAGCCAACTGGTACATGTGAAACCCTCCAAGAGGCTCTACTGTTGGCAGTGTGCACTAGCAGCAGCACTGCTCTGCTGCCCCTCCACTGGCCAAACAAATTTACAAAACAAGCACAGTCTGTGGAGAAGTTGTAGAGGGGAATGAGAGAAGAGAGCCAGGGGAAAAGACAAACTGTAGCAGTTGGAAATACTGAAAGTCACAGATTTTGGAAAGAAAAGAAAAAACCTGCCTCCTCCTCAGGATCCCATCCTTCAGAAGGGAGAACCCAAAATCCTTTTAAATGCTTCTGCAGGGGGCAAAGAAGGAATAAGAGCTGCTAATCCTCCCTGATTCTTGCTGTGCTTTCTCAGCTCATGTCTACACAACACTGAGATCATCTATCACTTTCCAAAAACACTGCTCATTTCCTGTATTTCTGTAATTCTATCCCCTGGCATCAAACACTACCTCACATCTTTGTTTCCTCATCTCAGATGGAAGAACTTTCTTCCCATAACAATGGCACATTCTGTAACTCAGGCCCTGAGTTCAGCTGCTGTTGAATCTCTCTAGCTCTGCTGTAGCACAAGACTGGTTTGAAAGAGTGAGTCATTCAAGTGATTAAAAGTCTTAACACATTTCTGAAAATTTTAAAATGTGGTGTAGGAAGAGAAACAAAACCCCAGTGCACCCAGAGGCAGAGAACAGCCCAGCTGCCTGACACTCTGCATCCCTTCTGCACAACTTCTACAGTGTCAGCTTGCCTTCTGAGTTTGCAAGAACCCCTGTGAACCCTCTCTCGTGGGCTGTCTCCTCTTGCCAGCCCTTTCCCACCTCTGCAGTCCTTGCTGTGGTGCTGAAGCTGCTGCCAATTTACACTGGCCTGCTCTATGCTGAGCAGCAGATGCTCCATGACTCATGCAGTGCTTGCAGACACAAGTTATCCATAACAGCACCCAAATTAACAATACCAAATGTCAGCTCTCCTATTCAAACGTGGACATGTTCATGTGTATGACCACTAATTCAGGAGGCAGTGGCTGCTCCCTTGGAGTGTCCAAGGCCAGGCTGGATGGGACTTGCAGCAACCTGGGATAGTGGAAGCTGTCCCTGTCCATGGCAGGGGTAGGATGAGATGAGGCCCCTTCCAACTCAACCCACTAGGGGATTCTATGACAAAAATACAAAGGGAAATCAAGAGATGCTGATTTTCACCTATCACACAAATGATTTTTATTGAATTTTGAGTGCCAGAAAGAGCCAGACATTCAGAAGAGCCAGGCAGCAACCTAGCCTAGGAAAACAGTTAAGGGAAAAAATAATGAATGTCTTTGCACTGCTAAGAGCTAGATCACACAAACACACACAGACACACAAGCAGAGTCCAGCTCAGAGAGGTAATCTGGGTCCAAGTGTACTACTAGGTTGTGGTGCACTGCTACAAACTGTAACTTCTTCCTATGTATCCATAAGAAGGAGCTAGGCTTAGCATGGAGATAAGCACGAGGTTCAAAAGAGTGGCTCCTTGCCTTTCTTTATTTCATGGTGGTCCCAGGTCAAAAGAGAAAAAGGATCTCAGGTCTTGGCTTTTTCTAGGAAAGGGTCAGGGAGGGGATAGTTTGGCTCTCTGCCAATAGGATAGGGGCAGTGGGGAACAGGTAAGACCTTCCTTGTACCTCTGGTATCAGATTACAACAGTGCACTTCCTGAATGGAATTTTAAGTATACTCACAAGCAGAGGTTTTCCACTTCACTCCAAAGCTTTACCTGCCACGGACCCGGCAGGCAGTTTGGGGAGGACATGCGAAAACCCCGCGTGAAGGAGAAGCGGAGCTGGCTCTTCTGGCGGTGGGGAGGCGGCAGCGCTGCAGGGCCGGGCTGGACACCGCGGGGTCCCTGCGGCTGCAGCGGGACCCGCCCGCCACCTGCAGGGCGCAGCCAGACATGCAGCCAAGGCCGGCCAGCTTCCCTCCCTCCCTCCTTCCATCAAAAACAATCGGCAGTGAATGCTACGTGAATAATCCTGCCCCCGTGGCAGCTGGTGAACGGAGCACTAGGCAAGCAGCAGCTCAGGTTCTCAGGATTTCTGCATGCTGGAAGGCTGTGAGACATGGTGCTGTGGCTGTCTGATCATTATATACCATATTTTATTTCCTGCTTCACTGTCAGCATACTGAGGCAGTCATGAATCTAGAGCTTGGTAGAGATAGCCTTGTAAGAAAAGCTAAAATCAGAGTCTCTGAAGCCCTGAGGGGGATTCACAAAACCTCAGTTAAAAGGTCAGTAAAGTGATATAGAACAATAGAATCAGACTGGTTTGGGTTGGAAGGAACCTTAAACTCATCTCATTTCAGCCCCTTCCATGGGCAGAGACACCTTCCACTGTCCCAGGCTGCTCCAAGCCCTGCCCAGCCTGGCCTTGGGCACTGCCAGGGATCCAGGGGCAGCCCCAGCTGCTCTGGGCACCCTGTGCCAGGGCCTGCCCACCCTCCCAGGGAACATTTCCTTCCCAATATCCCATCCAGCCCTGCCCTCTGGCAGTGGGAGCCATTCCACTGTGTCCTGTCCCTCCCTCCCTTGTCCTCAGTCCCTCTCCAGCTCTCCTGGAGCCCCTTTAGGGCTCTGAGCCTCCTTTAGGAAGGGGCTGAGGTGTCCCTGTAGCCTTCTCGAGGCTGAACACCCCCAGCTCTCCCAGCCTGGCTCCAGAGCAGAGGGGCTCCAGGCCTCCTGATACAAAAGAAAATTAAAATTAAAAAAAAAAGAAAATAAAAAAAACCCCTCATAACAAAACCTCCTGGAATTTAGCTGAATAAACAGGCAGAGTAAAGAAGTTCATAGAAAAGATTTATTACTTAGAGCTGTCTTTGGCTCTGTGCAGGACTAGCAGGAGGCTCCCCAGCTCAGTCCAGCAGCTCATCTCTCACTAGCACAGGGAAGCGCCGGCCCCCCTCACAGAGCTGGGTGTGGATGGCCCGGAACAGCCCTGCAGAGCCCTCCAGGAATGGCCTGGGCTCCAGGACAGGCAGCAGCTCTGCCATCATCACCTGGGCAGGAGCAAAGGACACAGTGTCACCAGAGCCAGCAGCACTCCAGTATTCCTTGAAGTGGCTGCATAACAAGTGAAATCTAATCAGAGCAGTATGACTAATAACAGACTAACCTATTGATGGATACTTTCTTTTGTCAGATTTAATAAAAGCAGAGTGGTTCATTTTTGCTCATGAGCTACCTCAGCAGCCACCCAACATTCCCAGAGCAGTGAGACAAGAGGCAGTGCTGCTACTCTGCTGTAGGGAAGGCCCAGTACTGGCATGAGATCAGCATCCTGCAAGAAACTGAAGCTGGTGTTGGTTCAGGAGCTCTGCAGCCACACAGTGAAGTGCTCACTCACCCAAGGCTAAGTTCAGCCTTGCACTCAGGACTGTTCCCATCTCCTCCCAGTTATGCCAGAGGTGCAAATGGCCAACTGCAGCCAGAACAGGCTACAGGGACTGCTCAAGCTCTCCAACATTCCTTGGCCTGGCTGCTGCTCTGTTAAGCCTATGCTGGGATCTCAGTTCATGCTGTCAAACAATCCAGTGCAACATCAGTATAACTCTGAGATTACTGACTGACAACTCAAGCACAGGTCACTTCAGTCACTGGACAAAAGCTGGCCTTTGGTGCCCCACTCTTGAATTAATGTTCAGACAGACATTTTGCCTGGGATTTTACAGACAGACATTTTGCCTGGGATTTTATTTTTTTTTCCTTTTTTTTCATCTGGCATGAGGTTTTGAAGTCTGAGCAGCCTGCACATCAAAACCCACCCAGCCTGCTGCACAATCTGCCTGCCCAGGTGAGAAGACAACTGCACGTCAGCCACCTCCCTAAAGGCTGCCAGAGCTCCAGAAGTGTTTAGACAATGCTCTCAGGCATGGGTGGGATTCTTGGGCTGTCTGTGCAGGGCCAGGAGTTGGACTTGTGATCCTTGTGGGTCTCTTCCAACTCAAGTTATCCTGTGATTCCATCATTGCTCCCTGGTGGATACAGAGGAAGACCCAAACAGAGCAGAGTACAGGGTATCTGCAGGAGGCTCCCTCTCCTGTTCTACACAAGTCTCTGTGCAGGGACAGGAGAGCAGCACACAGCTGCTCATCTCTGGGAAGTCTCTTTCTACAGACATGAAAACTACCTAGGGGAAAGAAAGTTGGCACATGAAGGAGTGCTGCACTGCTGCACTTCCATCCACCTGCTCTGCTCCTGATACCTAAGAAGAAACATCTTCACCATCAAAGACAGGCTAAGAGCTACCAGGAATTTCTATGATACTTGGCATTCCTCCATGGAAAGGCAGTGAACAGGCTTGGCCCAGAAACAGGAACATCCTTTCCTGGGATATTTATTTTGCTCCATGTCTACCCACTTCACCTATCCCAAGAATTTCACTTATCCTGCACACTCTGCACCAAGCTGCTTCAGACCCTCAGGGCTCACCTGGTACAAAACACCTATTTGGGCACATATGCAGAAGAAACTGAGTCAGCCAACAGAGCT
Organism: Erithacus rubecula; assembly: GCF_903797595.1. Taxonomy (NCBI): domain Eukaryota; kingdom Metazoa; phylum Chordata; class Aves; order Passeriformes; family Muscicapidae; genus Erithacus; species Erithacus rubecula. Next base: position 14,697,687 of record NC_136669.1, read on the forward strand.
GCAGGAATCAGGCTTTGGTCACCACTTCATTTTGGGTGGATTTAAAAAAAAAACCCAAACTCTTCATAATCCATAATTCAGGATTATAATGTTGAAATCCCATTTGAAGTCAGGTAGCAATCTGTCTTCAGCCACAGGGCTGCAGACAGCTATTAATAATGCTCCTCTGGCTTACAGAAAATTACTTTTCCAAAGCCTCTATCACTCAGGCCAATGGCAAAGAATAGGTCAAAGGAGTAGATTTGATTTCACAGATCTTCTCTGCCCTTTGCTGCTGGCTGAGATGAACAAGTAATCTCTGTGTGCCAAACTCTCTGCTCAGGCTACTGAAGAAGCTGACACCTCCTACCCTGTTCTTACAGTCTCAGAACAGTAAAAACAAGATTAGCAGCACAGTGGTTAGAGATTTAAAAGGAAAGCAACAGAGAACAGAGGAGTTCACCATCTGGAAGTCACACCAGAGGGAATGAGGGAGTGGGTGCTCTAACAGGGCTGTGAAGTCCTGACAAAAAGGGCATTAACCATCAACATCCTCCACTGCCAAATTCTTTCAGAACAGGTAAATAAAATCTTTTCAGGAGAGGGTCAGACATGTAATGGCCTCTGCTCTGGTCTTAACAACAACAACCAAAGTCCAGTTCACCAACAAACAGAACAAAGCATAAACACAGAAACATGACTGGGGGACCTTGCTATGCTGCTGCTGCCCATCAACACCTTGTACAGCAGCTGCTGCCCCACAGTTGTCCTTTTCTTTCCCTTTCTGCTCCAGGAGCACTTCAGACTCACCTTTTGTAAGGCAATCTCTTGGTGCAGCATTGACACTTGTAGCTTCAAGGTAAACAGGTCCCTCAGCTCCTGGAGACTGGAGTAAGAGAGGAGAGGCACAGCCAGCGTGTCTGCACTGTCACATGTCTGTCCCCTGGCAGGGACACAGGCTGGAGAGCAAATACCCACATCCCCAGGGCAGTCTGGGCACAGCCTCAGCTGGGACTCCAGAGCTGCCAGGGTAGAAGAAAACACAGGAGACAAAAGCATACAAGTTAAATCTGCACTAGCAGACTTTATGATCTACTTGCTGTTCCCAGAAATTAATGACCAAAGACACTGCATTAATCAGGGTAAGCTCCTCACACATGGCACAATCAGGACACCCTAAGCTGTGGTCTGCATTGTCCCCTCCCCAGCCATCTTGAACTGCAACAGCAGTTCAAAGCTCCAAGTCTCTCCTGAACACAGAGGGGATGCACACAGGTACCACAGATTTGTTTGCCACTAGAGAATTAAGTACTCCATTACCATAAAGATAATCAAGAGAAAAATGACCTTGGTCCAGAGTCCTTCACACAGATGGCAAAGGGCCACATTCACAGCTGACCACAGACACAGGGACTGTCTCACCTGCTCGCAGCAGCTGCAGCTTCTGCAGGCACTGGGACACTGTGCTTTGCAAACCTTCCAAGGTCAGAAGGCTTTCATACTCTCCTTGCAGAGTGGGAGGGTCTACAAGAGAAGCAGAGAAAAGGTGTGAGCATTGGAACCTCCCCTCCCCAAATGGCTTCCACAGTGGGCTTGGGTTCACCAGCCTTTATTTCAGGCAGAGAATGTTCATGTCTCTCATGTTCCAGCACAGGCCAAGAATACAAAACTCATGGAACTGGAGCCCAAATCATCCTTATTCCACCTTCTGCCCTCCCACTGCCTTCTCTTCCTCCTTACCTGCAAGCTCAGCTTCCACATACTGCCTCAGATGGGAGGGAACATCCTGGAGGGCCCTTAATTCCTCCTCTATCTCTGCAGGACTGGGGGTCAGCTTTGGGGAGCAAAACTCAAAACAGCAGCAGCTTAAGGAAAGTTCCAAAGCACCAGCTCTGTGCAGCATCCCGAGCCAGGCCAGGCCAGCTGGGATCACGGCAGAGGGGGACCAGGCTGGGAAGTGGCACTGCAAAGGGAAGGTGAGGACAGCACAGCACAGCTTGCCTTGTGGCCATGTTTGGCTGGATCAGAAGTTTTATAAATGCTCAACAGCTGTACTGTGAAAAAACCCACTGCCTAGAGACCCAACTGGAACTGCTGTTATCCAAGGCATTACTCTCTCCAGCTGGGAGCTCATTGCACAGTAACTGCACCCTGTGCCTGCTAGGAAAGGATACAGTTGTCTGGATCCTCTCCATGAAACGGGTCCTTGCAGCTTCTGCATCTGCACTTGTTTGGCACAGACGACATCTCTCCCATGCCCTGAAATTCCAAAGGGGCAGGAGGTGGAAGTTACACTCCTTTGTACCAGACAGTGCTCATGCTGAGCTGTGACACAGCAGTGTGGCATATCAGTGCTTTAATTACAAGTGTCTCCCTCCCCACTCTCTGTCACAGGTTATTTACCAGCCATTCCCAATTCATTCCCATGGCTACTATCAGATCAACAAGGCCACCCTGCAGAAAGCATCAGCACCTGTTACTTTTGTTTAGAGAGGAAGGATCAGAAGACAGACAGCACATTTCCATAAGCAGAATGTGAACTCACAGCACATCCCTCATTCTGGTGTATTGTCCTGCCTGTGTTTATACCCCATAGGAAACAACAAATATTCCCTTCCTTTCTTAGGAGTAAGTAATTTGCATTTCTGTACATTTATTCTGCTAGTGTAGGTGTACCAAAAAAAAAAGAGCAGACAGGACAAACTCTCACCCCAGCTACTTCATATTCCAAACTTCCTCAAGATTCTTCTTTAATAATTTTTTTGAGGGGGGAAAAGAAAGTGGTATGTTTGGCAAACAGAATGACAGCAGGATGTCAGGGATGTAAGGCAGAGGTTTAAGGACAGTATCATGAGGAAGCTGGCCAGAACTTCACACCAGAGTCCACCAACTGATGAAGCATTGCACAAATAACAGCACTACCAAACAGATGCATTTCACTCAGAGTTCAACACGCTCATGGATGCTCAATCCCCATAACATCCTTTCCTTAAGGACTGTCTCCCAAAACCTGCTGCAGTAAGTGAGAGCCATCAGGAGGATGCTTAAAATAGTTCTGCAGTGCCTAACTCAAGTGTGCATGTGTCTTCTCTCTAGCCTAATGGGTCTTTTAAATCATGTTAGAATCTGCAGATTTCAGAAATACATTATGCAAAGAAGTGGCAAGGTTAATGGAACAGGAAAGAACAGAAGTTCCCAGGCAAGATGCAAATCCTCTACAAAGGATCTTTAGTGCAAAGGTTATTCTCAATCTGTTACTGAGTTGAAAGCAATAGTGAGAAGTATAAAATTACACCAAAGTGATTAGAATGCTGAAAGGCTCAATTTAGAAGTGAAAAGGATATAAAGTCTTTATAACTTGCAGAAGGGCAACTAACAAACTGTTTTCTGATAAATGACAGTTTCCAAGAGGAGGAGGAATTCTTGAGGGCAGCACAAGGGGCTATAGTTAAGATTTAAGAAAGGGTTTATGCTTAATATCTGAACAAAGCACATAGTGAGCAATCTGCTGAATTATGGCAAAATTTCTCAAAGGAAATGTGGGAAACCTTTCCAGAAGACTGGAGAATGGACTAGAGAATGCAAACCCCAACCACCTGCACCATCCCTGCAGTAACACTGTAGCTGGCTATGTGTGAGAGTTCAGCAACAGAACCAGCCTCAAAAACAGACAGTGGTGGGTGGTGCTTCCAGAGGCAAAGGCAGGGCAGAGATGGTTTAGGAAACTCTGACTGGATAGTGTATCCAGACACCCATCCCACGGGATATCCTGCCTTCAACAGGTATATGGCACCAGCAGAGACTTCTGCTGCATCATTAAACCCACCAGTAAAGCATTCCAGGAATTTCACAGCTCAGTAATTAGCACTCAGAAAATAAAAGTGGCACTAGTGGGTACCATAACAGGAGAACACAGCAGCAGCCTTGCAGTATGGGAGCTCTTCCTGCTCCCAGGTCAGGCCCCATGCCCTGTGGGGTCACTGCCTCCTGGGGCACACACCCGACCCCTCCTCACAGCCCTGCAGCTGAGGGTAGTTCTGGACTGAACTGGTCTGACTGGTCTTACCTGGAGTTCCTGGAATAGGCTTTTCTGTAGAGAAGGGGGAGCTTCAGCTGGCATCTGTAAAACAGGAGAAGGATCAATCCTGGAAGCTGGAAAGCAATTGTCTTCCAACAGGGAGAATGATGTTTTGCCAAAATCTGAAATTAATTTAGCTGCAATGGGAGATGTCAGCAGCTCTGGAGATTGGATCCACCACTGTCTTCACACTGTCCTCAAGGAAAGAAGATGAGGTTGCTCATTTGACTCCACAGGCATCATGGAGCTGAGCTGGGAGAGCTCCTGCATCCTGCCACCAATCAGAGGTTCATCCAGGTTGGGCAGCTGGGAGCAAAGCCATGGCACAGCAGAGTACAGACATGGAAACAACACCTTCAGGGAAGCTGCTCTGCCATACCCTGTCACCCCTCCTGAGCAGGACAATGCAGCTTTGCTTAGCACCATATCACACTCAAAGAAATAGGAAAGAGACATTCCAGCTTCCACTGGGAATTCTTAACCTTGAAGCAGAATAATCCCTAAATTGTTATTACAAAAACAGGAGGGTTGGCAGATGTTAGTCACATGCAGACCAGGAATGCAAGGCCACAGCTGGGAATTTAAGTAAATGTTTGAATGCAGACCCCTGTTCCCACAGCAACTGTCACTAAAGTGTCCTGGGGCCCTTCCAATGCCAATGAAAAGGGATAATTTCCTCCCAGCACAAACACAAGAGTTAGGTTGTGGCAGCTGAGAGAAATATCCCTCAAAACTTTCCAGGGATATCAGATTGAGCTTCAGTACTTTTTAAAGCAAAAGAGGAAAGAAATTACATAAACAAGACAGACTGGCATGAATGCAAAGCCAATCTTCCAAGTATTATTTTGCCACTTTTCTACATAGAATATCACTAACATTCCCCTCATAGTCCTTCCTGCACCAAACTTTTGAAACAACTGCACCCTTATCAGTCCTGATTTGTGCAGTTACATGGGCAGTATGTTAGAGGTTAACAGGGACAGTATTAAACCCAGATGCCATCACTCCAAACAGCACCAGACACATGCTTTAGAGAGAGAAAGAGAGAGAGAATATTCATGCATTATGTATTATCACTGTGTAAAACACAGAATAAATAAAAAAAATCAATATGCTATAATAGAAGAACACTCAGAGGAAAGCTAAGGCTCAAGAAAGCTCTACAGAGACAGCTTTCCAAAACACTCACAGGGGACTATGAAACATCAAAAGTTTTAATTGAAAGGCTTTCAAAGTCCCAGCCATCCAAGAATAAGCCCTTAAAATGAAAACACTTACTCAACCACAATAAAGGCTTTTAAACTGTATAGGATCCTTCCTCTTGAGAGGGATGTGAGGAAGATGAAGCCAGGCTGGGACCCCCAGAGCAGCCACAGCCAGCAGGATCTGTACACATGCCTGTGAGTGTGCAGCAGAATGGGAGAAGTGCCCACCTCCCACACTTACCCTTTTTCCTGCAGGGTGCCTGTCCCTGCTGAGGTGCTCCTTCCCCATGCACCTGCAGTGTCATCCTTTTCGCTGCACTCTCCCAGGAAACTACAACTTTTCTTCCCTGCATCAAGTAACTGTTTTTTGGCAGCTACAGAATTCTTTCCTGCAGCTGAATCCCCTCCAGAAAAGCTCTGCTGCTCATTTGGGGCAGATTCAGACAAGCCAGGTGTCTCCTGGGGTTCAGCTGCAGCACAGGCACCAGTTGCTGTCCTGTGACTCATTCCTCGTTTGGAAGTCATTCCTTTTGAGGAAATCTTCCCAGCTGTCCTGGGGCCTTGAGAAACACATCTGGCTGGGACTTTCCTTTGCAGTTTCTTCACATCTGGGTCAGTCCTGTAAGGGGCTTTTAACTGGTATGGAAAGGGCTTCTTCAACAACAAGGGCTTTTTGCTTCCAGCTCTCACCTTCCTGCACTCAGGAACATCCTTAATAGGCACAGGCATCTGCTGCTCTTCAGCTTTCTTGGGAGCATGAGCCTCACCTGCCCATTTCTGTTCTGTAGCTCCCTGAGCCTCTAACGGAGCTTTCAAGACGCTTTTCCTGACTTTCAGTGCCTTCTCTAAGGCCCTGTTTAGCAGTTCCAGCTCCTCTAGCTCCTTGGGTGAAGGCCTGTCTTCTGCAAGAAGAGGAAACTTGTCAGAAGGCTCAAATCTGGATGCTTCCCATTTGACTCTACACTAACTTGCTCTGCCAGGTGCACAGAAAGAAACAAAACCTAAAAAATGGTGCAGAGGGCATTTTTTTTAGCTGTGGGAACAGCCACTGCACAGAGGATGCGAGCAGGATTGCCAGAAGCTTTGAAGACCCAGGATGGATGTGAGCCACAGGAGGACAGTTCTGAGACACCCTCAAAAAGTGACATTGCCACACTCGGGTCAGGCCCACAGTCACTTTATTGCCGGCCTTGGCTAACGAGGCACGACTCCAAGCTAACCCCAAGGAGGAGAGCGGGAGGAAAACGGCAGAGGGAGTGTTTAGTGCATGCAGAGTACTGGAATGACTCCTAACACTGAACAGATCCGGGGCAGTGTGACATGAGCGGCAACCGCGCGGGGGAAGCGCTTACCGTGTGCAGTGCTGGAGCCTGGCTGCGGCTGTGGCCGCTCCTCTTCTTCATCATCCCTGCAGGGAACAAACGGGACGGAGCCGGCGTTGCTGCACCGGGACGGGACCAGCACCCGCGGCCCGCGGGGCCTCGGACACGGCTGCGGGACCGGCCGGGCCGCCCGGGGACGGAGGGGCTCGGGAGGGGGTCACCCCACAGCGGCTCCGCACTCACCAGCGCCCCAGCAGCGCCCGGCTCCGCGCCGCCCGCCGCTCCAGCTCCCGCCGCCGCTCCGCGCCCTCGCCCAGCGCCGCCCTCAGCGCCGCCGCCGCCCTGCAAGGCCCAGCGCGGTCAGCGCCCCGCGGGACCCGGCCTTGCCCTGCCCCTCTGCTCCTCTGCCCCTCACCTTCGGCCGCGGCCCGCAGGCAGCATCAGCCCGGCCGCTCCCCGCCGCTGCTCCCACCGGCCCCGCGCTCGCTACCGCCCTGCCAGGACCTGCGGCGGGGCGTGTCCGCGCGGCGCCGGCGGGAGCGGCCGCGGCCTGAGGCGATCCGGGTGGCGCGGGGGGCCCGCTCCGCCGCGGGGGTAGAGTGCTAGGCAGGGGCCCTGTGCTCGCTGTGCTGCCCGCCGCGGGGGGACAGTGCCGGGGAGCCCCCGCTGGGCCCGGGGAAGCCGCTTTCCCCTCGCTGCCCGCTCTGAGGGGGCTCAGGGCCCGTCCCCTGTCCCGGGTACCCGGCCTCTCGTGGGTGAGACTCGAGGGGATTGGTTCCACTTAGCCTTGGCAGTGGAGAGCCCCGCGAACACACAGCCCCGGCCGCCGCAGCCGGAGGTGGCAGCGGGACCAGCCCGGGCCGGTGCCAGCCCGGTTCCCCTGGCGGAACCACCTTCAGCCCAGCGGACACAGCCGCCCGTGCATCAGCGTGAAAGAGAAATGTTGTGGTTTTTTTCGATGGAGAGAGAACTGTGCCTTGCCCTGCGGCTGTGGCAGCTGCCGGGTTGGTGCCGCGTACTCCGAGCGCTGCTGGATCCCGTCAGGATCAGCTCTTGCTGCGGAGCAGTGCAGTTCTCCAGAAGAGCCCGTAGCTGGCACTCGGCACTGTCTGTTCAGGCAGCTGAGAAGCAGAAATCCAGTCCTCCCTCTTGCGGAGTTAACAAAAAGTTAGAAAGTAGGAAAGAAGAGGTACTTTGCCTTCAGTGGCTGAATCTTAAGATCGAGATGCTTGTGATTATCTGCAGCTGTGTGACCACAGACTTTAGAAGTTCAGAATTCCAAGTAATTCATTGAGACAGGACTTTAAAACCCCTTATAAAACATTACAAAGTATCAGAAAAATCATCACACGTGAGTTTCCACATTCACGAACTCAACGTTCTTCCAATTGTAATTTGCACTTTTGGCACAGACAAAGAGTGATTTCTCTCTCTGTGGAATTTGCAGCTGAATCTGGCAAACAAGCTGGTTCCTTCCTGCCCTGAATCTTGTAAAAAAGTGTGAGTTTACTGTCAGAACACTGAACAGTTATGCTTCTGAGGCATGAGCCAAGGTAAAGCCCAGCCAGATATCCCTAGGCTCAGCAGGGCTGACGGGGATATCAGACACTCAGAAAATAGTTTAATCAACAAAGACACCAGCTGCAATGCTGTGAGACCTGGGAAACACAGCAGCAGGATAAGAAGCTCATTTTCAGACAGTTGCTTCTCTATTATCATGGAATATCCTGAATCAGAAGGGACACACAAGGATCATGAGTCCGACTTTCAGCCCTGCACAGACACCCCAACAATCCCACTCTGTGCATCCCTGGAAGTGGTGTCCAAACACTCCTGGAGCTCTGGCAGCCTCGGGGCCATGCCCATTTTCCTGTTCTACCCTCTGGGGGAAGAACCTGTCCCTGATATCCAACCGAAATCTCAGCTGGCACAGCTCTAGCTGTTCCCTCAGGTCCTGTCCCTGGTTGCAGAGAGCAGAGATCAGAGCTGGGCCATGAGATGAAGCTGCAGCCCCCAATGAGTTCTGCCTTCAGTCTCCTCCAGGCTGAACAAAACAAGTGCCCTCAGCCACTCCTCACCCAGTGCTAGTTCCCTCAAGACCCTTCATCATCTTCATGTCCCTCCTTTGCTCTCCAGTAAGTTTAGATACTTCTGATACTGTGGTGCCCAAAGCTGTGCCCTGGGTAGGTAGGTGGATTCCTGCAGGCTGGGACTGGCCAGGAGATGGAGCCCTGGGCTCCTGGAGCCTCTAGCATCACCTGCTGTCCCAGGGGGAGCACAGCCTGGGCCGTGAGAGTGACACCTCTCCTCAGGCACCTGCATGCTGTTGGCATTTAAGTATTAAAAACAACTAAAAAAGGAAACAGGCTTCTGTAATCCAACAAAGTCACCTGAGGCATGAAGCCTGCTGAAGTAGCACTTCTGATATGTCTACCTTTTGCATCAAGTCTCAGTGGTTTGGCAGTGCTAAAAATGATCCCCCAAACCCAAGGATCTCTTTGTACAGATTAATCAAGTGTATGCCCCTTCCGAGCCTCTGGCTTTGTGCAGGCAGTAGAGTTCCCCCAACAGATAGGAAAGCTTTAATGCAGGCACTTTGCTGTTAAGCTGCACCTTGCTGGGAAGAAGGACACATGACTATCTGCATGTTGGCTTAAATTTTAGGTGAGGCAAGGGCTGCTGCCATCACAAAATCAGGAGGGGCAGTGTGATGGTGTGGGCAAGGCTTTACTTTGCCCCCTCCAGCTGCAACGGAGCACTGGTTAAACCACGGATGAAACCACGACAGAGACATTGGGGTGAGGTGATAATTGGCAGGTGGAGAGCAGAAACTTCCTGACAGAGATAAAACCACTTCTCTGCTGATGCTTGGGGCTCAAATATGCCAACACTGAACACTACAGCCCAGCTGTTCCCACTCTTCTCTCCTACTCCCATCAGCACCTCCGTGGTGGGCTCCTGTGGCCTCTCCTTCTGAGGAGCCTTGCAACAGAGCAGCTGCTGGGTAAATCAGTTCCCTGCCTTCTCTTGTGGGTGGTTTGGTTTCCCGTGGATCATCTATCAAAGCCAGTTGATGAAAACGTCCCAGATGTGTGTATCTGACTCTTTTCTCTGAAAGCAACTTGTGCTGGAATAGGTAAATGCAGTGAAGAGCTGTATTCTCTTCAGGTAGCAACAGGCCCTGCACCAGTACAGACCTCGTGTGGCATAGCTGGCATAAGAGACATTCATGCCAGGACCTGGATTTTAAGGTAACACAGTCTGAACTGTGTTTCTGCTTCATGACATTGCTTGCTGGGAAAATGCTGGGTACCTAAACCTGACACACATGCTAAGTAACATTTCAACTGGTGCAACGGTTTAGTTACAAAAGGGGGGTTAAAATACTTGTGTGATGTACAAGGGACAGCTCTGGCACCAGTTATTTTTGTTCTGAAGTCATGAGAACTTTGCACTGGTGAGATGTAATGGAAGTTACACTGTCAGCACTCATTCACTGCTCAGGCTGACAGGCACTGGGTGATATTCCATAATCCATAGTTTTCCCAAGAGCCCAACTCTCAAATACCTGTCAGCTAACAAAAATAACTGTCCAGGCATTGGAATCTCCTGCTGGGTGCCTAAAGCTATTGGAAAGCCTCTGCTGGTTTGAAAGCAAAACCAGTGAGAGACTCCAAGTCAGAAATACAATTTAATAGGAAAAAAAGATAAAAAAATAAAATACATACAGCAGTACAAAAGAAAACCACTGATAGAGTCAGAATACAACCTGATGCCCTGCTAGTTCAGGTGTGGTAGCAGTCCAGATGAAGTGGTTTTGTTGAAGTAGTGATCGTGTAGAAAGGTCTGGTAGCTCTTGCCCTCTGGAAACCAGTGGGTAAAGGCTGCCTTGGTCTTCCAAATATCAGATTTTATCTAGGTAGGAAATGCTTGGCTCCTCCCCCTGGGTGGATCCTCTCCCAATGGGATGATGTAATTTTATCAGTCATGCAGTGGGGAATCAGTGGTCCATTAACAGGAGATATCTCCTAGAGAAAGGGTGGGTTGTGGGAAAGATAAAGAACATTGCCCCACCTGTTTTTAAAAGATGGCCCATTAGCAGAGGATATCTCCCACAGAGATAAGGATCACTGCCCCACCTGGTTTCAGCAGATGGTGATAGAATACAGACTTTTGGGCATATTTTACATTGTAATCTGGGACAAAGCTGTGCCCATAACCCATCGTGGTAGGATTCCCTGGGTAAAATTCAGGAAGGCATCACTTAGCAACAAGAAGAGAAAAAAATCAACCCAGGAGATAAACTTAATCACTAATACACCTCCCCACACTTTCTATATTATTGCTATATTATATTATTCCATGAGCTGTGCTCCTCCTGAGTGCTGTGTGCTGCTGTTTGCTGAGCTGATACAGGAAAATTCTGCCTATGGACACGGGCATGTTGTGGTTTAACCCCAGCCAGCAACTCAGCTCCACTCACCCCTTCCCTAGTGGGCATTGCAAAAGTGAGAGAACTCATGCATTGAGATAAAGACAGTTTAACAGGCAAAGCAAAGGCCATGCAAGAAATTAATTCCCTGCTTCTCCTGGGTAGGCAGATGCTCAACCATGGCCAGGACATCAGGACTCTGTCACAGGTAACAGTTCCTTGTTATAGGAAAGGTGTGTGCTAATGTCTTTACAAACCATTCCATAGGTGAGGGGATGGGTATTAATGTCTTCGAAATGAGTCTTAATGTCTCTGCCAGCTTGAAGCAGCAGGTTTGGTACTGAGCCCAGACAGCCTGCCTCCTGAAACAGTCGTATGGGTCTGCACCAGCCTGAGGCTCTGAACTTTGGGGTAGAATGCCAGTTCAAGGGGAATAGGTGACAGGTGATTCAGGAAGGTTGTCCCTGCCTGGTACCTCAGCAATGGGGAAAGGAAGAGGGCAAAATGCAGCTGGAGTTTGGGATAAAAGGAAGCTGTGCCCTCTGAAACCTCAAGAGAGACAACCCCATGGGTGTGTGCCCTGGTGGACTCCCTCCCTTTATTTCAATGAAGTTGCAGGACTCCTCTGTCTCTTTTATGGACCCGAGCTTTTCACAGTGTGATTTTCTGTACAGCCATTAACTCACCACTAAACCACGTCCCCAGGTGCCATATCTACATGTTTTTTAAACACCTTCTGGGCTGGTGACTCTACAACTGCCCTGGGCAACCTGTGCCAGTGCCTGACCACCCTTACAGTGAAGAAATTTTTTCTAATATTAAACCTTGCCTAGCAGAACCAGAGGTTGTTTCAGGTTCAGCTGACTAGGTGAAAAATGCTGACAGCAGGAAACTCTCACTGGGAAATATACTGTATCCTACCCTCTTCCTGATGTTACATTGGATCATCCCTGTGTGAAACAAAACAGGGAGGGCAAAGGAAGCCTCCTGTATGCGAAACCATGAAACAGATTGTCAGGAAAATTAATCCACAGACACCAGATGTTTATGTCCAGAAAGGAGACAGAGGAGTCCTGTAACTTTATACAAATAAAGGGAGAGGCCAGGGGGTGTCTCAGATTTTTGGAGGATTCAGCCTCCTTTTAATCCTAATTTCCTGCATATGATTATTCCTAATTTTTCCTAATTTTATCCTAATTTATCCTGCAAATTTCCTCTCTTTCCTCATTGGCTGAAGTAGTTGAGGTACAGACTTTCTGAAACACCTAAGACCCCCTTCTATTATATAACCCCTTCCTTTGTCTGTTCCTTGTATCACTCACTGAAATTCTTTATTGAATTTATGGTACTTCCCACTGTTTCTTTCATCTCTCAGTAATCAATTTTATTTATCAGCAGACCTACAGTTTATTTGTGAAGACAAATCTCTCATTCCGTTTATCAACCAGTGGAATCCTTCACATTGTTTCTTTTATCTCAGTATCTAGCTTTATTTACCATCGGATCCGCAGTTTGTTTGTAAAGACAATCCCTCATTCCCTTGAAGATGGAGCTACAGTGTGTATCCAAGTTGAACAGACTGCAGCTGAGGTGAGATGATCCAAAAGGAAAGGGAACTTCTTTCCAAACGTGGTCTCATTCAGAGCCTCCATTCGGAGTCTGGGCTCTGGGTTTCCCTGTTCTGTGTCACCTCTGGCTGCAGCTCCCTCAGCGGGACACAGGAGCTGCTGGGATCAGCCTTCTCCAGAGCTGATTTCACTGCTGGGGCAGGGCAGGGCCGGGAGGATCTGCTGTCCCGCAGGAATTGCTGCCGATGGCAGAGCCAAAGCCCCGGGCTGCAGTGTGGGTGATCCCTGCCCGGGCTGTGCAAATCCAGGCCGGCTCCCGGGAGAGCCTCTCTGGCCTTTACTGTAGGGGAAGGAAGTCAGGAGCTGTTGTTTGGTGTTCCAGCAGGGAGAGCTGGGCTGTGGAGTGAGACCTGGGGAGAGGGAAGCCTGTGAATCTGAGATTTGGCCAGGGTGTTTGGAAAACATCTGCAGCAATTCATCACTAGCCCCTGTGAGCACCGTATGAGCAGAGTTCTGCCTTTGCTGTGCTGCTCTGCCAGTGGGGTTTTTGACGTGCTGCAGCAACAAGGGAGTCTTTCCTCCCTTGTTTCTGTAGAAAATGATGCATTTAACGCATGCAGGTCCCCATAAAGCCAGGCCAGGAGTTTATAAACCACAGGGAAAGCAGTGGATTAATATTGCCCCTGGGGACTGAATGTGTTAAGGATCATCACATTAACACATCTTCCAAATCTTGAGCCTAAGCTGAGGTCTCAGTTCACACCAAATGAAAACCATGTCCCTCTGAGCTTTTGGCCAAGGGAAGGGCCTTGCCCAGTTGTTTGCAGAGTCATCCATAGCACTGAGGTATTTATGGGATGTTTTGCCCTGCAGGCTTCTCACTACCTGATTTACAGTCTGGGAAAATGCAGCCAAATGGAAACCTGAGGGATCTTTCTTTTTTTTTTCCTCTCTGGCCTTCTCACAGGACAGACTGATGTGAAACAGAGATGAGATTCCTGTGGGACTGACCAGGGCTTCTCCTGCTGAGCCTTCACACAAGGCCTTAAACAATCCTGGGACCAAGTGTGGTTGTGAGATTTGCATGATCATTTCATGCTCTGAGTGTTTGCACAGCACCATTAATTCTCTGGAAAGTGCAGCTTCAGGGAATGGGGGGTGAACTCTGGGCTCCTCACCACCGAGGCTGTGGATGCTGAAGTTTCCATGAGTTAAAAGGGGAAAAAGAAGAAGCTATTAGCAAAACTAGCAGGAAAAAAAAGAACAAAAACCAAACACCATCAGAAAGGAAATTCAAAGATCTGAGCTTTGGGAAAGTTTGAGCCCCATGGAAGATGGAGAAGAGCAAGGACCAATGACAAGTATTTTTTTATTTTCCTCAGAATTGCTAAAAAAGTGTACAACAAATATATTTTCTTATCTTCCCTTATAATATTCCTGGATAAAAACTAAAACACTGCTGGCTGCTTCTTGGAGAAGGTTCAAACATGGGGTGTGCACACTTTGGAGAGGCAAGGCAAGACTCAAACACATTCTCATATATTCCCAAATGTTTGCCTTCTACCTGAAGAAAAGAACACCAAGCCTTTAACTTTGACAGGACCTAGATTTGCCATCTCAGGCATTTTGGGCCAGCACAGTGAGGGTCCTTTGGGAGGTGTCTGTGCAGGGAATAGAGCAGAGCACAGGTGGGCTCAGCCTGAGCACCACACTGCCTCTGTCAGGCATCTTCCCACCCTGCCATGGCCCCTCTTTGCCCACTGGCAGCAACTGGGCAAACTGGGCACTGCAGCAGGAGCTCTTTCTCCTTCCTTCCTTCCTTCCTTCTTTTTCTCTCTTCCTTCAGCTGCCTGCTGAAGGGGCAGATGCCTGATGGACCTGTGTGTGGTCCTGGTGGGGGTGGTCCTATGGTACAGAAAATTAAAACTGGTGAAAGTCCAAAAGTTTCGAAAACCATGTGGTGCAAAGGCACAAGAGAGAAGTGAGCTGGCAGTAACTGTACAAATAAATCTGCTTCAGTGCTAATTGAAAGGGAGCAAAAACTGGGAAAAAAACCCTCTGGATACTCCTGTATCCAGACATCCACAATCAGTGTCCACAAGGCCCTGCTGGTAGCAAAGAAAGGACAATAAGCCATGACTTTTTTGATTGCTTCTTCTCCCTGTCTTTTATTATTTCCCCTATTTAGTTAACAATTAGGAGTTAAATGAGAAGGGAATTGTCAGCTCTGAATCTGCGTGTGGTAACTGATGTTAGAAGAGATTGCAGTAATATATTTAGATTTTACTGAAGCACTTGACACTATGTCTCAGTCTTCTGCACAAAACTTGATTAAGTCAAATTAGACATGAAAGCTGATGATGGAGAAGACTGCATCAGGTGGAGGAATGTATCTAAATTTCTGCAGACACCACTGTCAGATTAAACTTTGATCAACCAATGCAGATTAACATCATCTTTATCTTTGCTCCTAGTCTCAAATAAGACCTTTCATCTCCAGGCCATCACATCATCTATTGCTCAGGTAAGAGCATTTGATGAGCTCCATCCTGTTCTCTGTGGGCATCAATCAAGCTCAAAATTGAGCTTGTTTTTCTTTATTCAGTTTCATCTTTATCTTCTAGAATTCAAAAATTACTTCAAGTCTTCATGTGCTGGAAACCTCATTTTCATTACTCCTGAACTTGGTTTAAGACCTAAGTTGGAGTTTTTCAGGGCAGTCAAAATTCACTTACAAATTCTGCTGTCCATTTTGCATCTCTCTGAGCGGCATTCAGCTGAAACTGAATAAAAGTCTTTCATATACAGCAATCTTGATGTGCAAACGCATGTCATCTCTAGAAGGGCTTCTGATTTCTATTTTCTAACCCACATGTCTGCTCATCCTTTCTTTCTCTAGTGATATCTGTACTAAAATCACCTTCCACTTCTCATTCTTGTGGAGAATATCAGTGCTATCAGACAGGTCCAGCTCCCAGACTTTTTCCAGGAAAAAAAAAATCCCCATCTGCTGGCACTGTTTTTGGTGCCATAGAAATAAACATTCATTTCTTGTATCATCATTTTAATGCCTCATCTCTGGGAAAAAATATTTAGTGGTGGGCACCTAGATTATCTAGGAAGGGTTGTTGTTTCCATACCATGTCATCTGCCCAAAGCAGGAGTTCTCCATGTCTTGAGCAGCTCCACACTTTGATAACATCTCCACTGAGTGCTTGCGTTTCTGTCTGACAAGAGACAGAAACTCAGCCCTCAGCAGAGGTTGTTGTTGGCTCCTAGCATGGAGCCAGATCAGCCTGCAGAGCAAAAAGTTGCTTGGATTCTCCCCTGTGCTTTGGAGCAAGGACTGATTATGAGCCATCAGGGGTGCTGTGTCCTAATCAGCAGCTATGGCTTTTATAAATCAGCTTTTTAAAGACAGGCCAGCCACGGAGCCCCTCTTCCATAACCCCCTAATTTCCCCAGGCAGTTTGGTCATACCTAACTCTCTGGAAGACCACAGCAACTTTGAAGAGGTTTTGTTTCCATCATAATAAATCAACACCTCATTCCAGAAGGCATCACAGATCTGCATCACATCTGTCTGTAAAAATACAAGGTGAACTCCCTGTGAATTGTGTTTTATCTTGATTAGAGCTGAACCCAACTTTGGCCTGAATGAGGAAGGGTGTGGTTCAGCTTCTGTAAGGTGCAGAATCAGTGCAGAGCTGCTGATGGGGTGGCTGAGACATCTCCAGACCCTGAAGGCCCCAAAACATCCTCTTGTAATTTATCACAGAATCACAGGATGATTTAGTCTGGAAGGGACCTTTAACTTCATCTTGTTCCCGCCCTGCCCTGCCATAGGCAAGGGTGCCACTCACTAGATCAGGTACCAGGAAGTTGTTTTAGTGCCTTTGTTTTCAGTTTTTATCTCTAATTTGACCTGACAAAGTTGTTCTGTAGTTGCCTTACTACAGGGGCTGAGTGGCCATGACCACCATTCAGATTCAAAAGCTCTGGATAAGGAGCAAATTGTGACTGTGGTGATGTTGTTTGTCCAGACATGTTCCCCTGACAATGAAATCATCTGGAGAAAGACTGCTGTCCTGCAAGCTGGAGCAGGGTATGGATAGAGTAGGGGAGAAGTACTAGAAACTGGGAATGAAGAATTTTCTTGTGCCAGGTGAAATAAGCTTTAGCAGGAGCTGAAGGCAGGAGGGGGCTGGCCAAAGCCACGGTTCTTTCCCCGAAGCAGAACAGATGCACAGTGGTGCTTTCATGTGCCTGTGATTTTCTCCAGCAGCTCCCTCTCCCTGACAGGCATGAGAGGTGTCAGTGATGTGCTCAGAAGTTTGTTGCATGGGCTGTGGTTGGGACTGTTTGGTCAAATGTCTCAGTGCATTCTAGACCTCAGATGGCTGAGGAGTTAAGCAGGAGGATCTCAAGGTGAAGTGGGAGTCCAGAAAGGGGGGATTAAGCCCCTGTGTCTTGCAGGAGCAGGAGTAAACCCCAGGAGTAAATGGCTTGGACATAACCTGGGAGTCTATGGCCTGGCAAGAACTGCCCAAAGAACTGCTTTAACCTGGTTAAACTGAAGATTGAACAGGATTCAGCAGCTCTCATTCCTTTCATTTCTCTTCCTCTGAGGCAGGAATCTCCCAAAGCACTATAAAGACTGTCAGCTTTCTTGGAGCAGGCTCTCCACTTTTGCTGCTGATGGCATCAGACCCCTCCATCCCCACCAGATCTGGGGATGCACCAGATGTGCCAGACCTCTCTGGGGCAACACAAGAACCTTGAGTACCTGCTGCCCACAGAGGGATGGTCCCACAGCCCTGTGAGCCTCCTGGGGCAGATCCATCACCCTGCAAAGCCAAGGGACTAAGCCTGCTGGGAAAGGAAGAAAAGCCCTTCTGCCTGGGGAGGAGGGACACCATGCTGGGTTTATGCAGTATCTGTGCAGCAGATCATGAGACATCTCAACACTCTTGAGCTGTCAGATGGCATTTTTAATCAACCCAAACTTGACTTTTTGGAAATTGTTGTTAATTATGCTCTCCAACCAGAAAGCACAGGGCTTTGATCAGTGCTTCTCAAAGCGAGTTCCAATGCTGCATCTTGTGTCAGCTCATTAGGAGCTACTTTCATTATAAATCCTGTTTGTTAGCTGTGTCTGAACTGGAAGCCTGTGAATTAAGAGAGGAGTGAGACAAGGTTTTGGATCTCAGACCACAGGCAACATAAATATAAACATGGTTTATACTTTATAGACACAAAAACATAAACATAATTGATAGGAAGGAGCCCTTGTAGAAAAGGTGCAGTCACTGATGAGCAGAAGAAAATGCCCAGAAAGTGTCCCAGAAGTGAAATAAGTGTGTTAAAACAGAGGGATTTGTCATTGTCTCATCTGCAGCCCCAGGCCACAGTAACCAATACCATGTTTGCAGCAGGATAGATAAACAGGAGTGCACTGCACCAGGTTCCTTGGAGCTGAACTCCCTGAACTGGGCTGGAGGGGAGGGTTTGGCTCAGAGGTGCCAGTGATGGTGTTGGTGTTGTCAGCCTCAGTGACCACACAGACAGGGACTTTAAGTACAGCTGGTGTCTTGACCCTGGAAAAGCAGCTTACTCCAGGAGGCTTGTCCATGAGGCTGCCCTGCCATGCTAGAATCATTGTTCTTCATAAGCTTGTAGAGGACTGGAAAGTGAGAGATGTTCAGTGTTAATTATAGTTCATTCTTCTGGTAACCCACAATTCCATTGAAGATTTAGAGCTGCCTGGGGGGAGGTTAAGGGCCACTCTGTCCAACTGTCTGGAGAATCAATCTAAAATAGTGTGATGAGAGAGTGTTGAGGAGGCTTGGAAAATTGAGACATAATATATTCAAACAAGATTTATTTTCTGCACCAGTTAAACCAGATTAACTGGTTTTCTTAAACCAATTCAATAAATTAACCCAATTAAGCTCCTATGTCCAGCATTTGAATACAGTGTCATGATGTCCAGTGGAATCAGTTCTACTTGAGTGACTCCTGATTTCTTAAGGTTTAGAAGAGTAGCTCAGAATGAGCGAGGTTACCACAGTGAGGTGACAGTTCTCAACCTCACAGAGTTATCTGAGACAGCACCCTGACACAATGGAAGAATCCTAACTGCAGACCAGCTTGCTGTTCCCAGGGGGTTGACTCAACTGAAGCCCTAACATCCACACCCCAGCTGGCTCTGATCTGTGGAGAGACACCTGAGCCCTCACTGGCTGGGGTCTGAGGTGTCCCCACAGCCACCCCACAGACATGGTGGGGGTTAGCCTGCACAGGAGAAGGGAAGTGAAGTCAGCCATGAGTGGCCAGACTGGGGCAGTGGCAGTCACTGACTGGAGGGAGAAGGATGCTCGTGACACCATGGCAGCCCTTTGCAGCATCCCTTACTCCCTGCTAAGGCAGAGTGGTGAATCACAGGGTCATGGAATACTTTGGGCTGGAAGACACATTCAAGTTCATCTCCTTCCAGCCCCTGCCATTGGTCCAGGTTGCTCCAAGGCCCATCCAGCCTGGCCTTGGGCACTCCCAGGGATCCAGAGGCCACAGCTTCTCTGGGCCTCCCAAGGAACAATTCCTTCCTACTGTTGAGACCTAGCTACTATCAGTAAAAAGCTTAATGCTAACACAGGGTTTCACAGATGGTCCCTGAGCTGTCCATCAGTGCAGTTATCTCCACTGGTAAATCCCAGAAGCTTTAACCTCCAAATCTTGCTAATGAGAGGCAGTCACATAAACCTTAGGCTGGTAGCAGAGGCTGCTGATACACATCACCACAGTGTGAGTGTTCTTAGAATTTTTTAACTGAGATTAAATGCTCTGTGGCTCTGCAGCATGGCAGGTGGATGTGCACAAAATACCAATGGGAAGAACATGGAGATACAGGCAGTTCCCTGCCTGAATTTAACAGAGGTTAAATACTGTGTGTTCTGGACTTAACACCAGGGGGACATTGTGTTTAAAAGCTTCTATGCTTTCCAGCCCACCCTGCACTGGCCAAGCAGCTGGACATAACTGAGAAAATCCTATCTAGCCCCAGCAAATGGACAAAGCCAATTTTTGGGGTGGCTGATCAGTCTGTACAAAGAGGCCCTGACACTGCTTCAGTCTGCATCTCTGTGCACAGGTCTGGGACAGCACAGCAGGAATAGAGAGCAGCCTGCAGCTTGCTGCTGTTCTGCACTGCAGCACTGAGCTGTAGGGAAGTGGTGGTGGCACCTGTCTGTCATTGGGGCAGCTGGTGGAGCTGATCCCTGTGACACTGGCACACAGGAATGCAAAAAACCACTTTCCTAAACTCATCAGAGCTGTCTGCACTCCCTGGCCTCAGTGCATGGGGGTGATGTGGCAGGCTGCATGGGAGCTGCAGGGGCTAGGTGCTGCAGGTGTGTTGGAGCTGCAGGTACCCCCAGCTGCTGGCAGAGGGATGCAGGGGCTGAGAACTGTAGACTCCAGCTGGGAAGAATCTCCAGCTCCAGCTGCATCATCAGTGGAAAGAAGGGGAAATGAAATGATCAGCGGGGATAGAGGGAGCACAGGGAGGAGCAGCCACTCTCAAAGAGGAGTTTGTAGTGATGGCAAAGCAGCGTTGACCCAGTGGTTTCTCTTAGTGTAGCGGGAATCCCCAGGCCATCAAAAGTGCGGTCTGGCTCTCTGCCTTGATGCGAGGAGACCTCACACGTGAGCTTGCGGAGCAGTGCGCGTCCTGCCCCTGTTCGCAGCACTGTGGGCTTGCGCCATTTAAAATGAACATCTAGCCCGGGACAGCATTTCACTTTCTCCAGGCATCCTGCCCTAGCAGATGTCTCCAGACTCTGAGGTAAGAGCCACTTAAGAGCGGCGAAAAGGCGCAGGGCGGTTTCCAGCCGGAGCGGGGCGGGGTGCGGCGGGGCTGCCCCGTGCCCGTGCCCAGCGCGGTCCGGAGCAGCTCCGAGCACTTCCCTTGCCCTCCAGCAGGCTCGGGGGCTTTGCTGCTCCCTGCTCTTTCCCAGCGCTGTCGGCAGCGATTTCAAAGCGGTTTTGTTAAACTCGCGAACCAAGCGCAGCGGAGCGGCGAGTTGCCGTCCCGGCTGAGGCACGGTAAGCGGGCAGAGCCCCGGCCGGGCCCGGGGGCGCTCCCGGCTCCGTCCCGGGCGGGGGAGGCTCGGGGCCGCCCACCGCCGCTCCCGGCCGCAGCCCGTGCCCTCCCCGCGGCGGTGGCGGGACGGGCCCGAGGGACGGCGGAGCAAGTGAGCGGGCTTCTCCCCATTCTTCGCTCTTCTCTTCGCTTTCCCCTCCTCTCCTCCCTTCCTCGTAGGTCCCCCCGCCTCGCCCGTGGCTGCCGGGAGCGCAGGGCTCTGCTGCAGGAGCCCGGCAGTTGCAAAACATCTCCTGGCTTTTGCAGCACGTTGATTTTTTTTTTCCCTTCCCTTTTCCCTCTTACATGTGGAGTAGCTAATTGGGTAGGAAAACACGAACTGCAGGGGTGGGATTACTTCATGCTCTTGCAATGCTGTTTTGCTGTTGCATTTCAGTCCTTTCGCGTGAGCAGAGCTTGCCTGGCGGTGCTGCCCCGGGCGCTGCTGTGCCGCCAGCGCCTTTTTTCCTGAGCAGGTTTTCACTCGTAAGGACCATTTCCTCCTCTCTGTTGCTGCCTTGGTTTCGGAGGAGATTCGCTCTTTTGAGCAGCGGGTCCCGCAGTAATCCCGGTCCATGATGTGTGCCCAGAGGCACACCTCATCTGGCAGGTTCATTCCATCGCTAGGGCTTTTCTCCTTTAGTTTTGAGATTTCCGTAGGATACGTGATCTCCAGGGAAGCGGCGATGCTGGCAGTGGGCTGTTTGCTTCCCAGCCTTCTGGCTGGTGTCCTGGCTCCTGCAGCCATAGATTTTCACTGTGTGGAGCAGCTCTGACTTTTCTCTTCTGTTGGTGAAAGCTGGATTTCTCCAGGTTTGTCTGAGAATGGGGGGGTGATGTCTCGTGCAGGTGGCACTGAACTTCATCCAGCCAAACCAGCAGAAATTGCTTCCCTGAGAATACAGTGTGTGCAGA
Source organism: Erithacus rubecula (assembly GCF_903797595.1). Classification (NCBI taxonomy): domain Eukaryota; kingdom Metazoa; phylum Chordata; class Aves; order Passeriformes; family Muscicapidae; genus Erithacus; species Erithacus rubecula. The sequence goes on from NC_136669.1 coordinate 14,719,326, forward strand.
CATGCTACCTGAATGGTTTATTCTTGAAAATGAGCAACAAGTTGTGTGTGTTCTATGGAAAGAAATACAGAGTCGAGTGCTGGGCATTGATTCCTGAGGCCTGGAGTCAGCAGAGTACTTCCAAGTGGGGATGGGATGAGCAAGTTGGAGTTGGTCCTTGAGTTGGCTGAATGCATGTTTACTGCTGGAACATATGCAAGTGAGGACCAGTTTGTGTTTGTCTCGTGCTCAGCTTTCCTGTGTATTCCCCCCCAAAAGGGGATGATGCAGTGCAGTGCTCAGGAACTTGCTTCTCCTTGTTATCTTCCCCCTAAGGGCACTGTTTTTGCTCTCAACTGGCAATTCCAGGAGTGAAATAAGGAGGGAGCAATTTGTCTTCCTTCTTTATAATAAATATTTTACCTGTGGTACAGTAACCTCAAGAACATTTAAATCCAGGGAAATTTGCTTTGTGCTTCTTAAGCCTGGGCTGTCTCCAGTGGTATTATGCTCTGGGGTTGGCTGTTCTGTTTTGTTTCCCTGAATTAATTTTATTGTGGCACTGAGAACTCTCCTTTGGTTCCTAGGAGTTCTCCTGCACTTTGAGAAGTTCAGAACTTGCTGAATAACAGTTTTTCTTCCCTAAAATAGAGGTGGGAAGTTTCTTACCTAGCCTTTCACTGGGTACCTGAAAGTTGACTTTTACAGCTTTCACCTCAGCAAAGCTGGGCTTCACTGATAAATCTTTTTTAAAATTACTTGTCTCATCTATTATGAAAAGTTGAAATTTGTCATAATAGTTGGATGAATTAGTTAGATGAGTAGAGACCTTCCTGCTCCCCTTCTGCTAAGTGAAAATCCACATCGGTTTTTATGCTGACAACAATTATTTAAATGATTCCCAGCCCCAGGGAACCTGCAGTCCTGTTTGCAGGAGATGTGTCAGTCTCTGATGGTCATTCCCGGTGTAGGGAAGGCAAATGCTTTTGGTGAGATTGTTCTCCAGAGAGCCAGAGCCCCGCTGAGAAAGCAATGTCAGCTTGGTGTCTTTTTCTGGAGAACAGCTCATTGGGATGAGGCATCTCCATCCTTGTGCAGTGCCAGGAGCGATCACAGCTTTCACAGTGACACCTGCTGTGATGTTCATGGGGAACTTGGGGTGTTCATCTTGGAGAGAAGTCAGTGACAATGCCCTGTGAGTGCCTCCAGGATGATTAGAGCAGTGGTCAGAGAGGGGTCAGGTGTTCTCTTTAGCATGGTGGTCATTATGGCAATGGGAATGTCAGTTCTTGGTCCCTTACCTCCAGTGAGTCATAACTTGAAAGCAAACACTCTTCTTGTTATCTCTAAGGTTTTAATTTTTTAAGGGGGCATATTATCACCATTTGCATGGAGCTCAGCTGCAGTAACTGCTGTCCCTGCCATCCATGTGCTGGTGTTGGGAATGGCACGTGAGCAGTGAGGGCTGGGTCACAGCCTGTGTGTCTGGAGCCAGTGCCTGGGGAATCCCAGATGGTGTCTGGAGACAGAGCTGCAGAGGATGTCACTTGTGGGGAAGCTGAGCCAAAGTGTCACCAAGAGCCCTGTCTGTCCTGGCTCCTAGCAGCAGGAGCTGGCAAGGACATGGGGACACCTTGGGGCAGTGTTGGCAGGACCTGGCTGCTCTCAGGTGCAGCACTGCTGATACAGCTGCTCGCTGTGGGACTGTTTCTGTCCCAAAAGGAGAAATGTGTGTCCCCAGCTCCCCCAGCACTGGGATGGCAGCGAGGGCCAGAGCTGTACTCAGCTTGGGGTGGAGTTTCTGCTCCTTGCAGCCTGCATCTTCTCCAGGCTGGTCTTTCACTCCCCTTCCAGCTTGCTTCATCCCAGCTCTAAAGTTGAGGTGTTAAATGACATTCTTGTGCTGAGCTCTGGCAGGTGAGCGATGCTGTGTCCTGCTGAGGCTCTGTGGAATGCCACAGCCTGTTTGCTGCAGCCCTGAGGCAGGAAGGGCCAAGTGCACAGCCCTGATCCTGTCTCTGCATTCCTGTATTCCATGCCTGTTCTGCAGGAGTCTCTCACCTGTAAGACCCTTGACCAGTGTCTCACTGGACCAGAATGACAGCCTGCCTTGACTGGCAATGCTCAGTTTCTTTTTGGGGTGCAAAAAGGTAGGAGGTATGACCACAGAGCAATTGCAGTGGCACTGGGTTGTCCTGGGTACAGTTACAGGGTGGGCTGGATGCTGTTGCTCGAGTAGATTCAGTTACTGTGGTGTCTGCTCCCCTTCAGCTCCTGGGGAGAGGATCCTGTGTTGCTGGGGCTCTCAGGCTCCCTTGCTCCTCTCCCTTCTAGTAGGAAATGTTGGCAGTGTGTCTGGGAGCTCTGGTGCCATACCAGTGCTTTCACAGTTTGTGATTGCACCCGTGCTTTGCTCAGCCACACGTCCCTAAGGACAAAGGGACAGGATGTTGCTGGCTGGGGTCACCTCATAGCTGACCTCTCTCTGATATAATGCCTGAAGGAAAGGCAGTGCAAGAGCACAGGCCTCCTTTTTTTTTTTTTAATTTTTTTTCTGGGAGTGAGGGTCCTCTCTGCCAAGACCTGCTGCACTAGCAGGGGAGATTGTCCCACCAAAAGGCTGCTTGGGTACCCTCCAGAGCAGTGGCTGATGTTTGGTGGCACTGGCTGTAGTGGCAATGCCGAGTCACTGCTGGTGCTGGCAGGGTTAGCACAGCTGGCTCTAGGTGGAGTGTTTGCACTGGGGAGCCCAGGCTTTCAGGAGCTTTAGTAAGAAGTTACTTTTTGTGATAAATTGATGGCTTCATTTTTTGACCTTTCAAAGCTTTTCATGCATTAGCTACATGTAGGAAATGTAATTTTCCATGCTGAGAAACCAGCTCTGAAGCAGAATGACTGATGTGATCTTTTTTTGGATGTCTGGTAGACCAAATTTAGTATGAAACAAGACTCGGGTCCTGGGCTGAGCTCCTCTGCCTCAGAGATTTGGTGTCTGCATGACAGGGAATTGAAAAGGGGAGCAGGGATAATTCAGCAGAATTGTTTCCTTTTGATGGCTGTGAAGCTCCTGGAGAGACACCAAGGCACAAGGGCTTCCAGACTTGTACAGGGATTTCAGTGACTGAAAAGTAACTTGAAGGGAAAAAGAAATGCTAAAATGAGGGAGGCTGAGGACTGCTTTGTCCTGGGCACCTTGGTCTGCAGGGCTTCTCTGATGCTGTTCTCACTGGTGGTGGCAACTGGGGTATGATCCTGCTGTGCTGAGCAGGGTTCTGGCAGCTCCAGTCTTGCTCTGTGTGCATTGAAGCAGCTGCCTCTGAGCTGTCATCTCTCCCCTTGCTGCTCTTCTGGCTTCCTGGGATGTACTGCTGGGCTGTCTGTTTTGGGTGCTTTAGGGTTAGCATTTATAAGCCTTCTTCCAAAAGAGAGGCAGAAACCTGCCTATCCTAAGAACTTTCCCCTGTTTTGCCCACAGCTGCCATGGGTTACAGAACATTGAGATGAATGTTCTTTGTGTGCCTGCACGTCACAGTGGTGCCAGCATCCAGCCTAGTTCTGGGGGTGTGTAACCAGTCTAACACCCAGTTTTGGCCTGTGTTTGTTTACAGGAGGTCCCTGGGACATCACTTTGAGGTGTTCTGTGCCCGTGTCTGCAGCAGCCTTGGCTGCCAGAGGTGACTTTTCCTCTGGGAGCATTGCGAGTGACACTGTGAGAGCTGCCTGCAAGCGGTAGGAGTGGGGCAGGGCAGCTGCCTGTCTTGCTTTTAATATTTCAGAGTGCTAAGAATGTATGACCTGCATAAGAGAGCCCAGAAGTCCCAGAGATGTGAGTTCTGCTTTCACCTGAAGCTGCCCCCTGCCCTACAGTGCTGTGCTGGTTCAATGGGAACAGAGCAGCTGCCCTCTGGCTGTGATTGAACTTCTTAGATCAAACCTCTTTGCTATTCTGCTGCACAAACATCCCTTTCTGACTATGCAGAGGGGAAACTGGACTAACCCTTCCTTTAAATGCATTTCACCTGTGTGTGAGCCCTGGCTGGGAACTGTAAGGCATGTGGCCACAAACCCCCATCACCTCAGAGCAGGTACAGGCAGCACTCCTAATGCAGCCCTGCAAGACCAGGAGGGTTGAGCTGCTGAACTCCGGACAAGCCTGTGGGGGACTTCAAAGAGCATCATCTCCTCCTTTTGTGTGAGTTTTTCCCTTATCTTTGAGATGTGGAGAATTGATTTCCCAACCCTCCTCTAAAGCAGAGCTAAGAGATCTTGTTAATTAGTGATTAGGAAGTGCTTGGAGACTTTTGGCTACAGGGCAGGAGGAAAGACAGGCTGGGGGTGTTATCAGACTATCTCGAGGTCTTTTTGTCCCTGCTGTTCCAATTGTAGGGGAAATCTTGGCTTGCCAAGAGTGGGAGCTGTGCAGTGCCAGCACTGGAGGTGAGCAGGGACTGTGTCAGCAGACGGGTTAAATCAGACCCTGACCACCAGCGATTGTGAGTGAGACGCGTTTAGCACCCCCATGTGCCACAGCCAGCTTCCCAATGTGCCTCCTGCTGCAGGAGAGAGCAGCAGGATCCCTGTCCCAGCCCTCAGGGTGTCAGTCAGGTCTTCCCTCTGCTTCTCTTCCTCGGGCATGAGGAGAGATGCCCTTGCTGGGGCAGCTGGGACAAGCTGAATGTTCCTGGGGTGTCTGTAAGCACACAAAGGACAAAGGGGAAAACTGTGCTGGTGCCTCATGCAGGAGATCAGACTGACTCGAGGGCAACTGGTAGCTCTGTTTAGTGGCTAATGCCTCCTAAGAGGAGAGGTGTGAGAGCTTTAGGTCAGCTGCACACACAGGGTGTTTCCTGAGGTTAATAACTGTGGTGTGAAATCTCTGTGGGCTCTCACAGTGAGTCTGGATGCCCAGAGCTGTTCTCTTCATTCACGAAGAAGAGATGAGATATGGGTTTGTGATGGAGGAGGAGCAAACCTGCTGTGCAGGCCCGGCAGGGATCTGCCATGCCTGGGATGCAGCAGCTCGTCCTGGTGCCTGCTTTGAAGAGGCAGGGAAGGGAGGGTGCCCCACACACCGGCCCTGCACCTCGGGTTATTGTTCCTGGCTGCAGGGTGATGTTTCTCCATGCTCTCAACCAGGCTGCTTCCCAGAGAACAGCCTCTGGATGTGCGGGTGTTGGCTTGGGTTTCCTCCTATGCAAATGAATTTAAAGGAATGTGCTAAGCTCCTTTACCAAACAGCTTGAGTGCTAATGAAAGACATCACTGTGTAAGAGAAAAATATTGTTAGTGCATTACTACCATCATTAACGAGGTCAGATCATTGTCTTGGAACAAAATTAGTTTGTTTTGCTGTAATCAGTTTTGGTAGCTAGAGTGCTCAATAATTAGTCATGTCCTTGTGAAAAGGGATGGGACAGCATGACTAGAGCTGCTGGCAGACTGCTCTGACTCCTAAATGAATTGTGCAGATGATTTTTGAGAGGGCATCTTTCCAGCTGCACAGTGCCCTGGAGTGATGCTGGCAGAGCCCAGTTCTAGCCAGGAGCAGTCATGGTCCATAGCACAGCTCCTCTGGAAGGAGTGGCCAGAGGGGCATTCAGAGAGGCATTAGCAGCAGGAACATCTTTGGACTCTGCTGTTGTCTTCATGTTTATGATTTATCTATTTGACTTACAGCATGTAAATGTCTCTCTGAACTATTCTTTTCTCTAGTCTATGCAAATTTTTAAGACCCCAGGAGCTCTCAAATACAGCTGCTCTCTAAACCAGAAGATTCACTCCTGGGTATTTGCACCTCTAGAATCTTCTTTTTATTTTTTGTTTTGTTTTTCTTAATGTCATTGGTGTGTTCCTGAAAAGATGGCCTGTGGCCACCAGGATGGATGGACAGGGTGCTGAGAGCCACTGCTGTGGTGGTGCCCTGGCTCTGGAGGAATGATTGTCAGCAGGATGAGCTTTCCCTGGCAGGTGTGGTGGTTGTGCATGTGTCCTTTGCATGTGCAGCTGCTGTCCAGCCAGAGAAGAGCTGTGGTGATGGAAACCTTCTGCTGTGCCTCACTCAGGGCTGAGACCACAGTCCCTGCTGTGCCCTTGGTCTCTCTCACTAGTCCTGTACCTGTAAACTGAGTCAGAGTGCAGCTTCTGATCAAAAATTGGGCTGAGCTCAACCATCTCACCCATGCTGGAGGTGAAAGCTTCTTTGGTTCCTCTCCACCATCTGCCTGGCAGCTCCCTGGGAGTGCAGTGCAGGGATAGCAGAGCTGGCAGGGAATGGGTCTTGCTGGCCTCCTTTTGGTTATGCTCTGCCTTGTCCTTGATGGGTCCTTGCAGGAACCTGGGTCAGGCTCAGTGCCACAGCTCAGCAGTTTCTTTATAAGTGGTTTTTTCCTGAAAAAGGATGAGATTATGCTGGAACCCCCAGCTTTCCCTCCTCTTAATCCACTTGCTGACTTCAGCTAAAATGGTGTTAATCCTTGCTATACTTTCCATTTCCTTCCCCGTGTTTCCTTCTGGCTCAGCTCAGATGTGTTTTCTCCGAGGGAGCTGCTGCTGGGCAGTGGATTTTGGAGGGGTGCCAGGGGTGTTGGGGCTTTGGGCAGTCTGAGGGCTGTATCTCTGCACCTTAGGGTTTGTCTGGCCACAACCAGTGAAGTGTCACTTGCCAGGAGCACACAGGGCTCTGCTGCTCTGCTGCTGCATCACACCTCATGGGCACTGCAGTCAGGACTGCTCAAGGCCTTCACATCCCTGACCCACTCTTCCTCGTTTTTGGTGAGTCCCAGCAGAGTGTCCCTTCCTGCTGTCCCCTCTCCCCTGTGTTAGGGAGGTGTCACCAGTCCCACAGTGGTGTTCCTCCAGCACGTATTTGGGTTGTTGAAATCCCTGAGGATCAGGATCTGCAAATGTGAGACCTCTACCACTTACCAGAATACCTCAACTGCTTTGCCCTGAGCAGGTCTATTGCCACCCACCACAATGTCACCTGTGTTTGTCTGTCCCCCAGCTTTGAGCTCTCCCAAGGCACAGCGGGATGGGCGCTGAGCAGCTCCTCCACAGAGCCTGTGTCCCTCCATGGTCCCTGGTCACTCAGCTGTCCCTCCATGGTCCCTGGTCACTCAGCTGTCCCTCCATGTCCTGCAGCCTCAGCTGTGTCCCAGCCCTGCTCCCTCCAGGCACTGTCCTTTGTGGGGGCTCGGGCTGTGCACCGGCTGCTGCACTGTGGGCCTCCCTCTTAATCTGTTTTGAATTTCCCACATTTTAATTCCATTGAATGCCCTTAATTCCTGTGTCATGGAACAAGGAGAGCTCTGTCCAGAAAAGCTCTGTTAGAGATGTGTATTTTGGCAATTCTAAAAATACACCTCGCTCGCCCAGGCTTGTGCGGGGTAGCCATGGCAACGTGGCTCCAGGAGCAGGGTTACAAACAATTGCACCAACTAAGGGGGAAATAGAGCTGTTCAAACTTATCAAACCTAAAATTTTGGAAAATGTGAAGTAACAAACCATGTGTGATGCTGTGGTCTGTTTTGGTTTGATTGAAACTGTGCCCGTTTTGCTCTTAAGGAGCATCCCAAGTGCTGATGGAGCTGGGGATGCTCAGTCTGCAGAACAGACAGCTCCAGGGACACCTCAGAGCCCTAAAGGGGCTCCAGGAGAGCTGCAGAGGGACTGGGCACAAGGGATGGAGGGACAGGACACAGAGGATGGTTTCCCACTGCCAGAGGGCAGGGATGGATTGGATATTGGGAAGGAATTGTTCCCTGTGAGGGTGGGCAGGCCCTGGCACAGGGTGCCCAGAGCAGCTGTGGCTGCCCCTGGATCCCTGGCAGTGCCCAGGGCCGGAATGGAGCAGCCTGGGACAGTGGAAGGTGTCCCTGCCCATGGCTGGGGTGGGATGGGATCATCCTAAAGGTCCCATCCCACCATATCATGTCTCTGTGAAAGAGAGCAGACTGGCTGAAACATGGACAGTGTTTTGAGGACAAAAGCATGGTTGATGTCTGAGGAACAGTTTTGGCCTGCAGTGCTGGCCTGTGAGAGGGCACGTGGATGTTTTAATTTGTGTGCTGAGCTAAAGTACCTCAAAATCAATGGAGATGCTTTCATTGATGGATTAGCTTAGGGCTGTGAACACAGGCTTGGTGAAAGCAACCAGATGAGTCTGAAAGCAATGTGCTATTGTTCTTAAACTAGATTTGCTTTAATTGTACTTGCTGGGCCCTGGCCACGGCCAGAGGAGCCCTCAGGAATGTAATCAGCTCACTGGGGATGGTGCTGGGGAGTGTCTGTCTAGTGGAGCTGACTGATCCACGTGCTGCTTTAAATGATTTCAAGCACCTTATTTTTGCCTGTACCTCACAGCAAAACAGAATGAAAGGATTTGGAGCATCTCTATCTAAAATATTCCCAGGTTTTTGTTGATGTTGCAGGCATTTTCCTTCCCTGGCTGATTGTGCTTTGCCACCTCGGCATGCTGATGCCATCCCATGTTTTATGGGGGATGGACAAAGGGGTTTGTGTGCAAATGTGCCTCTGCCTGATCCTCAGAGGAGTTTCTGAGCTTAGGGCAGAGTGTGATGATGCTACTGCTGCCTGTTCTTAGGCTTGAACCCTAAGGTGAGGGTCCTGCCCTACCTGTTCTCCCCAGGAGCTCATCTTGGCTCTGGATGAGCCCCGCTGACCCTGAGGAGCCTTGCTGTGTGTGGAAGCACAGAGAGGAGGAGCCCGTGCTGGTTTGGGGTGTGCTGGAGCACACAGAGGAGCTGAGGTTGAAGCCCAGCCCCGAGGGGTGGGTGCAAGGCAGAGGTCTGTGAAGAGGAAGGAAGCGGGGGCGTGCAGCTGCGTGGGGAGGATGCTGAGAGCAGCAGCAGGGTCTCCTGAGACACTTCAGGTGAAGGAAGCTGTGATGAGGTCACTGCTTGGCTTGGTGGTGGCAGGAGTTGTGTTAGCAGTGCTGGTGGGTGAGGAGTTCAGGCAGTGAAAAGCAGAGGGGCAATGTGCTGTGTGCTGGACTCTGCCCGGGCTGTGCCACGCACGGGGAGTCAGTGTTTGATAGAACAGACTGCTCTGGGTTGGGGCAGACCTGAAGGTCATCTCCCCTCCAACGCCTTCTGGGGCAGGTTTGACACGGCTGCCACAGAGAGGGATCTCTGGTTTGCAGGATCTGCCCTTCCCCTTGCCCTGCTGGGTGTGAGTGAAACCTGGGCTGTGTCCTGGGCACAGGCTGTGCTGTGCTTCGGGCAGGTCTCAGCTGGGTGGTGTGGGTGTCCCCATGGCCCCTGGGGGCTTCAGGGCTGGCCTTGGCCCAGGTGGAAGAAGTGCAGCCTGTGTGCCTGCAGCAATTCTTTCCACTTGCAGAGAAGCTTCAGGCAGAACAGGAATTGGAGTCTTTTAAGATGGTTTAGGCAAATCTTGAAAATTTTAGGGTGGATGTCTTTAACTCCCTTTTGAATTATAGTTTGCATCAATTTGGGTTAATGGAGCTGGAGGCCATCCCACAGTGTGTTTTTTTTTTTTTTTTTTTTTTTTTTTTTTTTGCATGGGTTAGACCAGAAGTGTGCATGGAGCTGTCCTGGCAGCTGGGCCAGGCTGGGGAAGAGGCAGAGCTGGTGGGGGAAGGCTCGGGCAGAGCTGGGGGTGAAGCTGGCGGTGCACAGGGTGCCAGGAGCCTTCCCAGGCTCCGGCTGGGGTGCTGGCTGCTGGCCAGGCTGGTTTGGTGGGTGGGGCTTGGAGTGAAGCTCCTGGGGAGGGAATTTACCTTGTGCTCAGGGAGCAGTGAGCCTGGAAGGGCCGAGCTGAAGGGCCGTGTGTGGCTCACGCTGGGAGCGGACCTGGCCACCCCTGGAGCCCTGGGAGCGCTGGCACACGCAGGTTTGGCTCCAAGCCCTGTTGGGTGGGAGGGAGGTGGGCACTGGGGCTTCTCCCTGCTCCACAGGCTGCTTGGAAGGGCTGTCCAAGGCTGGGCCTTCCCTCACCCTCTGGAGCTGTCACACCTTGCAATGGGTGGCTCGACTCCAGTGGGGTTCAGTGCTGGCTCTCCTCTGTGACCTTGTGTGGTCTTGCATGCTGCTGGTGCTCCAGCTCTCTGCATCCCTTCCTGCAGTGTTAAACACTCTGCTCTTTGTGCCCATGTGCCTTTCCTTTGCCCGTAGCAGGGATGATGTGGGAGTGAAATCCTTTGCTTTCTTCTCCTATTGCCCAGGTGCCGTGGTCCCTTGTGAAATGCCTCTGCTCTTCCAGCTGAGCCTGCACGGGGCTGCAGGGGGATGATGAGTGCCTGGGGAGAGGTGGCATAAAGAGCTCTCTTCCCTCCCTCTGAGGTGTAATGTCAAGAGGATCTCTTACAATGTGTGCTTGCCCTATTCCCACAAGATTACAATTAGTTCTAATTAAGTGGAGGTTAACCTCCACTGTGCATCCTGCAAATTAGTGGAATGTGCCATTACCTTCTCTTGCAGCACTAGAGGTTCTTGAAAATTACTTGGAAAGGGGTATATTCTTGTGTGTGGTTTGAGTTTTTAATTTATGCTAATAGTTCAAGCTTGAATTAATTAATTTTAAATGATGGCCCTTTGATCTTTTTTCAACACTCTTGCTTCTGCAGAGCGTTCTCCCATTTTAGAGAAATGAATTGGGTAAACATACATATTATAAAAATGTGCAAATACACCCTGAACTGCAGGAGTGGTGAAGCTGGTCTGGTCTCCATGCGTGGGTGTGCACTGAGGGGACTCTGCTGCTACCACTCCAAGGGGAAATGGAGCAGGATCCATGGGTTTAGTGCAAGATATTGTGTTATTTCATCTTGGAGGGAGTTCTGGGGACAAAACTGATCTTGTGGCTTGGGGCTTGCCTTTGGAGGTGGTAATTTGGGTTTGTGGTTGTGTGTTTGAATGGTGCTTTGTCTTTCCTGGGCAGTCTTTTCTTGTATGATGCTCCCTGCTGAACACCCAGGGAGCATGTGCAGGGCATGCAGGATCTGAGGTGCCTCGGCAGTGCCCAGTGCAGGGATATGGTCACTGCCCTGGTCTCTGGCCACGCTGGTGCTGCTGTCAGCCAGGTGCCACTGTCCTTCCTGTCCACTTGGGCCTGCCTGCCTCGTTCAGCTGCACCAGCCCCCCCAGGCTCTTCCCACTGGGCATGTTCCACCCACTGTGGTCCAGTCTCAGAGCATCCTGTGGGGTTGTTGTGATCCCAATGCAAGACCAGGCACTGAGCCTCACTGGACCTTCGTGCAGGGATGTTGGCCCATGGATGCAACCTGTCCAGATCCCTCTGCAGAGTTTCCTTGTCCTCCAGTAGATTGATACCCTGCCTGACTTGGTGTCACCTGTGATCTGAGGGTACCCTCTACCCACTTGGCCAGCTCCTCAAAGAGCTGGAACAGACCTGGCCCCAACACTGAGCCCTGGGGAGCACCACCAATGACTGGCTGCCAGTGCATGGAGCTTCCTTCCCCACCGCTCTGGGCCTGGCCCCCAGCCCATATTTCACCAGCAAACAGTGGTGAGTCATGAGCAGCCACTTTCCCCAGGAGGATGCTGTGGGTAGCAAAGGCTTTACTGGACTTCATCCAGGTAGACACATCCACAGATTCTGCCAGCAGCTGAAGGGATCACCCTGCTGTCACAGAAGGAGGTCAGGTTGCTCAAGCAGGCCTTGCTTTCATAAGCCTGTGCTGGCTGATTCCTGATTCCCTGGTTGTCCTGAACGTGCCAAGTTCTTGCCCCAAGATGATCTGCTCCATGAACTTCCCCCTGGAGGGCAGATTGGCAGTCCTGTAGTTCCCCAGATTCTCTTTCCAACTGTTCTTGTGGATGGGTGTCACACTGGTTCCTCCAGACAGCTGGGTGAGCCAGAACTGCTGCTAAATGATGCAAAGTGCTTCAGTGAGCTCTTCCAGCACCTTCCTCATCACCCTTGGTCTCAGCATCCCATCCAGCCTCAGAAACTTGTGAGTGTCAGTGCTGCAGCATTTTGCTGACTCTTTCCTCTTTTGGAATTTATGGAGTCTTCATTCTGCTCCTTGTCCCCAGCTTGGGGAGCTGAGTACCCAGAAAACAACTGGAATTATTATTTGAGCCAGTCCTGCAATGTTTTAAAATTAAAACAGCAGACATCATCTTGGAAGTTTCCCAGTCCCTGCCAGAGCATTGACCTTGTGAGGCTGACTTCAGATGGAGCCAGATCTTCTGAGAAAGGGGGGACAAAACAGCCAAGCTTCCTTTCCCTGCGTGTTCCCAAGATGTGGGACCCATGGGTGTCTCTGAATGCAGATCCCAGGCTGCCCTTCCGGACTGGTGTCGATGGCCCTGCTCTGCTGGGAAGCTTTGGTTGTGCTGTTCCCAGCTTATCTCTCAGTGCTGGGACTGGCAGGGACTTCACCGTGGTCACCATCCAGCATTCCTGTTTTCTGCCTCTATCTGACAGCTGTTTTGTCTGGGATTGAGGGGTTTCTGTCTGGGAAGAGCAAATTTAATGGGGGGAAGAGCAGGTCTTGAGGGTGAGCTTGTTATTTTCTCAACCCATGAGAGGGATTTGGAGAAGCAGAAGGGTTGGCAGCTGTGCTCTTTATTTTTGTGGTCAGTTGCTGTCTCTGAAATGACAGTGGTGACTGCTGACCGTGTAGCAGAGGATGCCTTGGAGGAGGGGGCAAGAGATGCTGGAAGGGGCTGCCATAGCAGTTGCTTCTTCACCAAAGTGTTCTAGATGGTCTGGGCACATCATCCAGTCCTGGATCATCCAGTCCAACTCCTGACCCTACACAGACACCCCAGCAATCCACCCTGTGCATCCCTGTGATCCCTGCCCAAACACCCCTGGAGCTCTGGCAGCCTCAGGGCTGTGCCCATTCCCTGGGGAGCCTGGGCACCCTCTGGGGGAAGAACCTTTCCCAAAATCCAACCTGAACCTCCCCTGGTACTGTTCCTGCCATTCTCTGGTTCTTCTCCCTGGTCACAGAGAGCAGAGATTGGAGCTGCCCCCTTGAAGTGAAGCTGCAGATCCTGATGAAGGCTGACCTCAGTCTCCTCATGTGGCCCCTCCTGACCCTTCACCATCCTCATGTCCCTTCTTTGGATGTTTTCCTTTTTGAGTTCTTTTGATATTGTGCACCCAAAACTGTCCCCAGGACTTGAGGTGAGGCTGGAGCAGCACAGAATCCTGGTGCTGGTACGATGCTGTTGGGCAATTTTGGGAGCTCGCAATGTCCAGGAAAACAGAAACAGTGCACAACTGTAATGGTGATGCTCTGGAGTGACATCTCCCAGCGTGGCCATGACATGGGCTGGTAGCACCCAGTTCCTGGCCAGAACTTATCAGCTGAGCCTTGCCCAACTGCTTTGGGGCTGAGGTGGAGGAGGGAGACATGGCTGAGGCTGGATCAGGGGCTCTGCTCTGCTGGAGCCAGAGGGGCTTTGCTTCAGCCTTTCAGGGTGGGGGAAGCCACCTGACCTTTAGTGCAGATTTGTTTCTGCATTACTTGCCCTTTTAACACATGATTGAAAACAGGCTGTAGGGGGAGAGGGAGCCAAAGCTCAGAAATCGGGCTACTAGGATTGGTCAGGAGCATTTCTAGGAGAAACAGAGCAGAAAAAGGAGTCTGTAGAGAGAATAGATTTTGCTGTTGGTGATGGATTGCCTGCCTGTGTGGAGATCCAAACCTGGCTCTGGGGTGCTGCCACACAAACTGAACATGAAGGTCACAACCCCTCATGTCCTTGTTCAGTGCAAAGAATTCGAGGACATGCTGTCATCTGGCATTTGGGGAGGTTTTGGAAAAGGCTCCTGGAGGTGTTTCTGCAAATCTCACCTCCAGCCATGGCTGTGCCCAGTGCTGGCTCAATCTTCTGGGGTGGCTTCTGCTGGGCTGTGGGGACAATGGGCATTGGCACAAACTGATGTATGTGATCTGGACATCCATCCCTGGGGCTGGCAAGGGACAGTGACAGGTGGGTGTGGGAGCTGGCTGTGGCACCAGCACTGGGTCCCTGGCTGCTGGCAGATGCTGATTGTTTCCCTGTGGCAACAGTGCCTCGCTGGTGTTTGTGCTGAAGTCTTATAAAATCTTTATATCTTAAGTGTACGTGACCTGTTCATTTATCTTTGGGTACTGTGCAAACACAGAGGGATATTGGATAAAACACTGCAAATATTTGCAGTTCCCTGGGAAGAGAGCTCTGAAACTTGAGGTTTCGTGTCACATGTGGTCCTTCATTGCTCTGCTTTTCAGGTTTAGATCTTGAACTGCTTGGCACAGAGGGCAAGGCTGATCTTCCACAGCCAGGGGGTTGCAGGGCCGTCACCTCTGCCAGTGACCTGGGATGGAGGTGGGCACAGGCAAGGGGCTCTAAACCCTTTGTACAGGGGCTGATACTGCAGCCCAGTGTGGAGTCCAGTGAAATCCCATGGCCTGGCCAAGTGCTTTGGGACTTTGTGCAGGGATTTCTGTCCTTCTGGACCATCCTTTGGGCCTGGTTGGAGAGAAAATGTGAATAGAAATACTGAGGAGTTAGGCATGTCTCATATAGAGAGTGGCATGATGTGCTGCAGGAGAGAGCTGTTCCCAAGGGCAGGGGTGGTGTAAGGTATTTGGAAGTCAAGTTTTGTTGGGAAAGAGCCATGACAGTGTTGGCTGGAGGGGAAGGTGAGGTGCTGGCACACCATGGCTGTGAGGGTGCTGCTTCCAACTCCCAGGAGCACCTCAAGCTGGAACCCAAGGATTTTGGGTCTCAGCCACTGTTCACTGACACATCAGCTGCCGTCATCTCTGTAGTCTGTGTTCCACCTTTTGGAAACTTGGAAGAAATGTTTCCACATGTACCCCAAGCAGGGTGAGATGGGAAGTTTCCAAGCTGTGAGGCTTCTGAGGGATGGTGGTTTGGGGGGCAGCCATGTACTTCATCATTCATATAGCCCAGGCACTTAAAGGCAGGGAAGCGGACAGTTTGAGGATGTTGTAAATCTTGCCTCCACCCATACTGGAAACATGAAGAGTATCCTTCAAACCCTGAACAGGGAATGCTACTTAAATGATCACAAAGGATCTCCTTTTGTTGGGATATTAAAATTCAAGCTTAACTAGGAATTCTCCTGCAGGAATCCTCCTGACAATTGCAGCAGGTCTGACCCTGGAATAAGGACTTAAGTGTGAGTACCTTGGCTTGGCATAATCAGGATGGGATTGCCTGGGGCCAAGTCCAGTGGCAGCAGAGTTGAGGGGGGAGATCTTGCCATAGACTTGTGTGGTTTATGGCCAGGAATATTTGCCACGTGTGTACAGAGATGAGCTCAGGATGTGCTAAACCAGGACCCTGCCACCAACTAAGTGCATCTGAGGAAGTTCCCACTTTCGCTTCTCTTCTCTTGTTTGAGCTCTCAGCTGAGCCCCAAGCTGTCACTTGTTCCCAGTTCACTGTGAGCCACGTGAGGTGAATTTGCTGTAATCTCCGAGCCAGAGCACAAGGTTTTCCAGCTAAGCTATGCTTACAGAAATGTTCCCAAGGGATGTTTTCTGGGAGGACTTGGAAATTTAGTTGTAAACAGAGATATCAGAAACATGTGATTATGTTATTCCTCTGTTTCCCAGATGATGACAACAATGCTTTCAAGGGACAGAGCACTGCAGTCCTCCAGAGCAGGGGACTGGCAGTCACTCCTGCAGGGTGGCCCTTTAAGGTGGTAGCTGTGGCACTTTCTCATGAGATTTAGCTGAGGGCATGGGTCTGGCACCACCTGGGAGTGCTCTGGCCAGAGCATTTGTCAGTGGATTTAGGAAGAAAACAGATCCTCTGTGTGACTCCAGAGATCCTATTTGGTCAGAACTATCCCTTCCCACTGAGCTTGAGCTGGGACTCTCAGCACCACTTTCTCTAGAGTGGTGTGATGAATGTGATTCCAGCTTTGCTAGGAAAGTTCCAATTTGTGAAACATCCTAGAGTAGGGCTCAGGCAGAATTTTATACTTGGGCTTCCTCACATGTTTTCAGATGTGTTCCTTGTCAGGCAGGTGTTAAGGTAGGACTTTGGCCCTTACAACAAATATCTGATTAAATTTCTATGCTCACCCACTACTCCCTACTCCTCACTGGGGCCAAATGGATACAAGACTGTTGTTTTGGCAGTGGTTCTCATCTGGGTTTGAAAAGCAATATATGCTTTGAGTGGGCCCTTCACAAAACCACAAGGTCTCCCTAGCTCTCAGCAATCATCTGTTTGAAAAATGTTGAGGTTTTTTTTTTCCCTCTCTTTGGATTTCCTCCAAGCCAGGCACTTTGGGGTTTAGCAAATGTCGAGAAGCAAAGATGTAGCTTACACTGGGATCACAGGGTGTTTGAGCAAAGCCTCCTGGTGAAGCATGACCTGAGGCAGCAGGGTTTGCTTCATTTGCTCTCCTCTTGGGGTGGGTGGTGGCTGTTTGCCCAAACTGTGGCTTTGCTGTTGGTCACAGCAGCAGGAGAGTGAGCCAGGAGCTTTGCACTGAAGGATGCTGCACCCAAAGCATGGAAGAATTGAGAATCTGTGAGTATGATCAGCCAGCAGCTGGACACCAGGAGGTACACAATGTGTTTCCCACTCCCTCAGGTGCCACCAGCTGGCTTTTCCATGGAGTCTGGTGTGTGCTGGGGGTTCAGGTGCTGTCTGGGTGGTGGGATGCTCCTGGATGGGTGCTCTTGGGTGAGCAGCATCCTTGGCCCCATATGTCCCTGCAAGATTCAGCTCAGCTGTCACTGCTGCTGTTCCAGCACACTAAGATGAGGTGAACATGGTGCTGGTACTGGGTGGGTGGTTTGGTTTGGTGATCTTAAATGTCCTGTCCAGCCTTACTGACTCTGTGTTTCTGAGGAGGGTCTTTCAGGTGATAGACTTGGAAAGGAGTTGTGTGATAGAAGGCAGAGCACTGGCTGTGTGCCACCTTTGGAGTGTTAAGAATGGAGAAGTAGTGGTGGTAACACCTCAGGGCTGGTGTGGGGGTTCCATCAGCAGTCTGGAAGCAGGAGTGAAATGAAATGTGCATTGATTGAATGAAAATGGAAATGAAAACTTTGTCCAGGCTTACAGAATCATTAAGGCTCTGAGTCAGAGGAAGGTGTAACTGTCACTCACCTCATCTCTCTATACAGAAACTAGAAGTTGGCAGTGAAACTTGGGGGTAGTTAGTGGAAAAAGGATGAAGGGAGGTCCTGCTTCCCCAGGCAGGTAACAAGTGCCTGGACCTTGGTGCTGCAGTAGGCTGGGGAGGTAGGTGGCTCATTTGAAAGGCACTAGGCACATTCTTGGCCAGCAGGTCTATAGATGGATCCAAAAAGGACTTACCTGGAATATATCCACTGCCATACCTCATCCCATAGTTGTGGATGCCAGGAATGGGCCATTGAGCACTCAGGCTCCTGTGTTCTCCCTAAGCAGCCTCTTTAGAGAAGAAGAACAGGAAAACTGGCAGTTTTTTTTTTTTTTTAATGGCTTTTGAGGGTGCTGAAAGCTGCTGGGGACACTCCAAAGGTCGGGACAAACATGTCTGGGGCAAGAACATCCCCTGTCTTGAATTCTGCTTGGCCATAAAATGTGCCTGTGGCACTGCCAGGCTAAACTGGCTCTACTGAGATCAGGGTCTGCCTCCTGTAAGGACTCTTGTTTCTAGGCTGAGGACTGGATGTCTCTGTGATTAAATGAATGTTCTGGGCTGCAGCAGATTTTACTTGAGGTCTGCAAAGGTGTTTTGGTGCCCAAACCCCCTTGAGAGAGCAAGTTCTCTTCCCAAAGCTGAGTGTGTGTGGTGCCCGTCACGTAGGTCTTTACCCCATGCTGGGACTGGGGCTGGCAGAGCATCGATTGCAGCAGTGGGAGGGTGTCAGGGGAGTAGGAGGAGATCTGGCCTGGGAGGAAGGATGCTGTTTACACTGGTTTTGTTGCAAGCCAATGATTTGTCACTGGCTTTAATGGTAGAACAAAGCATATTTACTCAGCTTGTTTGGCCGGTGAACAAGTGCTGGATAAGAAACTGTCAGATGGGAATCAATTAGAGACTTCATCTCTGGGAGAACGATCCTATTTGACATCAGACGCCCTGAGAAACCCAGTAAGGACAATGCTGCTATTTATATGGTTCTTTTCTTGTTCCTTCCCTTCTTCCCTGTCATCATCTGTGCTCTAATATTAGAGCTCTGACCCTGTGTGTTGCTCCCAGAGCAAGCACTGACACCAACCCTTTCACGTGGCTCCAGTGAACAGATCTTTGTGTTTGTGAGGGGGAAGGAGCTGGCTGAGCCTTGCATCCCTCTTGCCTGCTCTCTGGGGCTGAGGCAGTGCTTGCAGAGGCTGATTTCTGCTGGGCAGAGCAACACAGGTAGCAGCACAGGTGTGCCCGGGGGTGGCTGGGACATGCACCTTGTGTGGCACTGCAGCCCAGGCAGCAGGTCAGGGTGTGCTGCCTGGGGGCTGGCTGCTGGTTTGGCTTTGAGTTCTCTGCTTTGTGCTGCATTGTGGCCTTGTGCTCCTGTCCACTTGATTCCTTGGCACATTGAACAGTGACACGACGTCTCTCACTTCTGCTGAGAGCTGTCCTGTCCCAAGAGCAGCTGAATCCCTTCCCGTGTGATGATGGCTTGTGGCACGAGGAGGTGGGAGTGAATGCAGAAGAGCAGGAGGGGGGCTGTTTGCTGTTGCAAACAAGCTCCTGCCATCCTGGAGAACCTGTAAGACTTCTGTGTTAGGGGACAGTCACTGAGTCCTCGTCACCATGACATCTTGCTCAGCTCAGGCTGCCCAAGTGAGTGAGTCAGCAGGCAGTGACTCAATAAGGTCACTGGACGGATTTACCCTCCAGGCAGAGACATTCCTGGCTGCATTTATGACATAACTTGCCTGAAAAGTCTCATCACTAACTGGTGACTCTATACCCTTGCCCAGGGCCTCTGGGCAGGCTGCTGCATTCAGCAGGGTCTCAGGAGCTGCAGCTTTCAGAAAGGAAAGCACATGCACATCCCTTCCCTGTCCTGGGGAAACGGCAGCTGGAACTGCCAGCATCGTGCAGAAACATGAGGCTGTGGAAGGTTTGCAGTGGGCTTGCCTCTGCCTAATCTTGGTACAACTGACTGCATCAAAGAGCATTTCCCCTGAACACACCCAGTCCTGAGTGGGAAAGCTTTTCAGTAAGGTAATTACTTTGCTCTTCTTTACCTTGGGACTTAATTTTGAGGTTTGCTTGAGGCTGACAGCATTTGGTCTTATCATATCTTCTTAATCTCCTTTTCCTCCCTTTAATGATGGTGCAAATAAGATTTGCAACTTCTTTTAACTGCTGGCTCTCTAGGAATGTTTCAGGGGAGGTGCAAAATGCAGTAGGAACTTCTTAGACCTGAGGGTTGGCCTGTAACTCTGGCGGTGTCCTTTGTATGTGCCTTAGGAATAACTTCCAGATTTGAAGGGGTTTTGAAGAGGTTTTAGTTTGCCTGCTGAAACCTCCTCTTGCAGCAGGGGTGTGCTGTTAGATTTGGCAGAAGTGGGGAGGTCAAAGCCAGCCCTGCCCGCTCTGTGCCTGGTTCGCTGGGCTCTTCCTCCACCCTCTGAGCCCCAGTGAGGTCTCTGCTCCTGGCACAGCCTCAGGCAGCATGCTGGAGCCAGCCTTTGAGCCAAGCACAGGCACTGCTGCACTTGGCTTTGCACATGGAGTGGGACCTGGAAGAGAAGAGGAGCAGGTGAGTGTGCTCCAGGAGAGATCCTTAGAGGTTGAAATGAGCAGCTGGAGGTACTGGGGCTCAAACCCAGCACAGCTGTCCTGCTTTTCATTTCACAGCCCCTCCTGTGCATGGCTGGAGCTGGTGATGATCAGTGGATAGGGCACCTGGGAGAGGCAGCTTGAGCCACCTCTCTGTGCCCCACTGTCTCAGGACAGGAGTCCTGCTCTGCTCTCCCTTAGATGTGTGGAGAGGACAATGATGAGCTGGGCAGGCTCAGCAAGTGGGAAACCACTTTTACCTTCTTCCCTGAGTTTGGGCAAGGCTGTCCCTGCACAGGAACACTGATAGCTGGCCAGGTACTAATTGAGACAGGTATCCTCAGGATTACCCCTCCTGGGTGCATTGCACTGCCTGCAGGGGTGAGGACTGGGTTTTGCCTTCCATGATATCTCCCACAGAGTGCTGAGCATATCCTGGCAGTGAGGGCTGGGTGTGGAGTGCTTTTGGGTACAGTGGCTCCTGAGGCAGCCACTCCTGCCCTCCTGGTGGGTAAGAAAGGCTGTGCTCTCAGAGGGGACAGCCTCTATGGTGGGGGATGTCTGGGGAGCTCTGGCTGTTCTTGTTCTCTCAGCTCATTGTGGGGAGCTGGATGAGGAGAGGCAGGTGGGAAAGCAGCTGAGGGGGACATGGTCTCGTTGTATGGAGTGGTTGTGAAGCTTTCCCAGTCCAGGTGTGTGTGTGCAGCCAGAGCAGAGCAGTGCCTGGGGTTTGGGGGTGGCCCTTTCTCCAGAGAAGGCCCAGCCAGGGTTGTAGTAATGATGTCAAGATGGACTGGCATCACCACCAGTCCTTTATTAGAAAACTTTTCACAGCTTCTTTCAGTTTTACTTCTGACTCTGACTCCTTTTCTTACAGGTAGCTCCACACAGCTCTGACTCCTTATCTCCTCTCTGTATAACTGGCTAAACCCAAACCTATCCCTTTCCCAGCCACCTAACCCTCTCTGTCCCTCACACATCATCTTACCTTGCCTGTTCCTTGCACAGCCAGCAGACTCCATCCCAAACTGCAGCAGACTCTTAAGCTCAAGCCCCAACTCGATCTTGTAACAGGTGGCCAGTTAACCCACTCCTTTATAACACCCAAACTCCCTGGGCAGGCAGAGATGTTTCCACTCCTCAGTAATCATTACAGGTGAATTCATCAGGAGATATTGCCTCCTGTCCTATCCTTTCAACCTGTCTTCCCACACAGGGTGAGGTGCTGGAGGCTGGCAGGACACTGAGCACTGCCAGTACCCAGCCCTGCCCAGGGGCTCCCTGGCCTGGCCCTGGCCCCAGGCAGTGCTGGGAGCCTTGGCAAGTTCTCACTGATGGTTTTGCCTCCAGTGCCAGCATCAGGAAGCACACTGCAGTGCATTTAAATGACTAGAGGAAAGCCAAAGCCTCCCCATGGCTCCTGCTGGAGGCACTCCTAGCAGAATGCTCAAGGCCTGAGTGTCCCTCTGTGCCTGGATCAGCTCTGGGCTGTAAGGCAGATGGAGCTGTGAGCTGGTGAGCATTCCCTGGGCTCCCAGCAGATGTGCATTGGGTAAATCAATCCATGTACCTGTAAAGCTGTAACTGTACAATGTATTAGCTGTGCACTGCAGCTTATCCTGGTAGCTCTGTGAGCTGATGTCCCAAGAGTTTAGAGCTGTAATGGTTGGCCCTGTGAGGACAGTGGTGTTCTTTCACACTGCTGCTGGTCACTTTTTAACAGGGATGTGGCTTTTCTTTGATTTCAGGCTGCTTTAAGTGTTCTGGTTAATAACTCTGCTCCTGCCAGCTCTTGGCCTGGCTCTGTGTGCAGGGTGGCAGCACTTCCAGCAGCACAGGCACATCCAACTCAAGTCCCTGTGCCAGTCTCAGCTGCTGTTGAGTTTGGCCCTGGCACTGTCCCTGGCATTGCTTCTCAGGTTTCTGGGATTTTGGTGCGCTGTGCCAGCCCAGGCAAAGGTGAGAGCTGACTGTCCAGGTGTCTCTGGGCACACAGGGCTTGTACCTGCCTGGATCTCAGCCCCTCCTGGGTCCTGGATTCATCCTGCTGCAGTGGAGGATGCTGGAAGCTCGTCAGTCAGACATCCTGCTGTCTCTTGCCCGCAGATTTTATTGGTGGGACTTGGTTTTCTGGCTCATAGGTGAACTAACAAGAAACAAGGCTATTTTCTCTCCTTTCTTGCTTCATGGATTTGATTTGGGTTTTATTTGCATGGTGTCACCAGAGCTGATGTGCAGCCTCACGGAGCCACTGGAAGAGGGAGAGGTTGGATGGCTGAGGAGAATGAGGCCTCCTGTGGTAGACCCAGCTGTTAGAGCAGAAAAATGCTGGCAGAGCTGGAGGGAGGCTGCACTACTGAGCTCTCCCTCCATGCTGGAGCTTGTTGTCTGAAGCAGCAGGATGGTGCTGCAGGGCCTGTCTGAGGGAGAGGAGGATGATGGTGCCAGCCTGGGCTGGGGGAGGCAGCCCAGCCCCAGAGCCCCTGCCTGACACATAATGGATGTAATGACCATTTTTTCATACTTTGGTTCTCATAAGTTGTTCCATCTGAAGCTGTGGGGTTCTGATGGGTTTCTGGGGGGCTGAGTTGTGTTTGGAGGGGGAAGGCTCCCCTTCCTCCAGCTGTGCTGAGCTGCAGGAGGGTCCTGCAGTGCCCTGGAGGCTGCACTCGGGCACAGATCACTGTCAGTGCTCTATGGGAGAAAGGACACCCAGGCAAACACAGTGGGTAACCTGGCAGCCAAGGAGTGGATGGTTTGGGAATTAACAGCGCTTTTATCAGCAGATTTGGTGTGTGTATTCCCAGGCTGCTTTATTGCTCGGGCTGGGCTGCTTTACTGGTGCAGCACTGGTTATTGCAGCTCATTACTCTCAGGGGTAATCAGGCCCTGGGGAGGATGTTTGCAATCATAAGCTCTTTTCCTTTTTTTTTTTTTTCTTCCCCCCCCCCCTTTTTTTTTTTTTTCCCCTAGCTGCTGCTGTACTGGGGCTGGAGCCCTGGCAAACCCGTTATCTTTGAACACATCTGTCCTCATGAGGGGTGGAGAGCTGGGCCCTGTCCCAGAGGAAGACAGAGCTGGGAGCTCCTGGGTGCTGCAGGAGGGAGCCATGGCAGTCAGGGCTCCATGGTGTCTCCTCCTGTCCCTCTGAGCTGCCCCTTGCCTTTGGAGTGGGTGGCTCCTGCCTCCCAGGAGCCCCACTGCTCTTTGCAGTGCCCATCCCTGAAGTGTCCTGAGCAGCCTGGTGACAGGTCCCATGGTGCTTTCCTTGGGAAGCCATTTGAGCACTCAAATCGAGAAAACAAATGTCTCCTCTTATCTTTTTGTTTTAATCTGTGGGTTTTTTTTGGAACTAGGAAATTTAAAGAAACACTGTTAATCAGGGTGTGGGGGAAGAGCTTTGCTCTGAGTAATGAGGCTGGTCCCTGCAGGGTTTTGCTTAGATAAGCAACTTTATCAAATCATGGAGGATACCTGAGGCTTTGGGCTATTAGTGCTGGATTTACTCCTAATGCAGGTCAAATACAAGGTAATGGTGTGTGTGTGTGTGTGTGTGTCTCATTACCCTGCAGTTTTGTAGAGCAGCTCCATGGTAGAGGAAGAAGCTGAACAAACAACTGGGAAAGCTGTGAGATGCTTAGATTAGGGCAGCTGCCTGGTGAGGAAGTTTGTGCTTGTGTTAATCAGTGATGCTGGCTGTGCAGGGCTCAGGCTTGGCCTTATCAGCCTCTGGGCCTGTCAGAAAGAGATTTGGGAAGCAAGACCAGGGATAGATATACATGCATATCTCAGTCTTATTTTTTTAAATATGAATTTTATGTGTTAAAATGGCATTCCTTGTGCTTTACCTCTTTATTAAGGGCAGTGATATGGCTTAAACTGGGGCTTCCTGCACTTTGGGCAATGGCCTCCTCTCTGAGCTGAAACAGAGAGGAAATGGTTTGCCTGGCATGGGTGGGAACTCCAGACAGGTAATCCTCACCATCACAAGGGCATGGAGTGACAGAATGAGGGAATGGTTCCAACTGACACAGGGTGGGGTTAGATTGGATATTAGGAAGAAATTCTTCTCAGTGAGGATGGGTAGGGTAGAGAGAAGAAGGTAGAGAAGCTGTGGTTGCCCCTGGATCCCTGGCAGTGTCCAGGGCCAGGCTGGATGGGGCTTGGAGCAGCCTGGGACAGTGGAAGAGGTCCCTGCCCATGGCTGGGGCGGGATGGGATGAGCTTTAAGATCCCTTCCAGCCCAAACCATTCTGGGATTTGTGGTCGACACCATGAACAGCTGCAGGTTGGAGGGGAGAGAGGACAGCTTCTTTTCCCTGCCAGTCCCTGGGACACCCACTGCCTTCTCAGCACTGCTCTGGTCTCAGGGAAAGCTCCAGAGGTTTGGGAAGAGGCCCCACAACTTGTTCCTATCGGAGAAATCTCTCTGACACAGCAGAAGTAAAAACAAAGAGCTCTTCTTCGGTGTTTACTTTTATTTTTAGAAGACAATGCGGGAGCAGAGGGATCGGCAGCGGAAGCGATGGCTGCCGAGCCCAGGCCCCCTCCGCCTCCCCAGGAAGCTCACGCTGCACGTGCGCCCGGCTGGGATGTTTGTAGACAAAGACTTTCTTGATGCTTTTTTTTCCTCCCCCCTCCAGTTGCCTTGCCCATAGGCAGAGAGGATTTGCTTGCTGACATGCTGGAGTGTGGCAGGGAGAGGGGCTGCGAGTGCCGGGGCAGCACGGCCGTGCCAGGCCGTGCCTGTTAGCAGCCACTTGCTGCAGGGTGCTGGGAGAGCTTCCCCATTCTTCTGTTTCCTCGGACCAGTGAGCTAAACTTGCTGCAGGGTGCTGGTGGAGATGAGGACAGGAGGCTGAGGTGGCTCCCACCCCTCCTCGGCGTGACCGACCTGGACGGAGCTGGCGCTTCCCGGCTGAGTCCGGGCGCTCCTGGTGCACGATGAGTATGTTCCCTCCTCCTCTCGCTCCTTTGCTGTGCCCCTGGGCTGCTGGGCTGTTCCCCTGTCTCAGTGGCTCACGGGGATGCTTTGTGTGAAGAACCTTTGTGTTGGCTCTGGCCAGGAGTCACTGACAGCTCCTCTGATGCCCCTTTTCTTCCACCGAGAAGAGATGCTGTGAGATGTGAGGATGTTGTTCTTGTCATGCTGGTGAGCAGGGATGTGGCTGTGCTCTGCTGTGTTGATCAGGCACACAGCCTAGCCCTGTCTCCCAGACCATGTGCTCCTTGGTGAGTGGGGCTCTGCCCAGGGACACACACACCTGTGCCTTGTTTGGAGCCCTGTGAGTTCTGATGCTTGCATTCCATGGGGGTGGGGTTTTGTCTGTGCCTGTGATTTCTCTTCTGTCTGTGGCAGAGGAAGCCAGTCGGAGCAGAGCCAGGGCAGTGGTGGCTGTGATGCTGGAGCAGTGGGCTGGTGTCCCTTGCAGCAGCTGTGTGGGGGCTGTGTCCTGCCGTGGTGCTGGGGACAGCTTAGCCAGGGCTGTGGCTGGGTCATGGACAGAGAGAATTCGAGTTTGGGCACAAAAGCAGCAAATGCTCTTTCACACAGCCTGAGACTGCCATAGTGTGGCATGGTCCCTGCTCTTCATGGTCTGGTCTCCTTGCACAGCTCCAGCTGGGATCTGCAGTGTCTGCAGCCAGCTCTGAAAGCAAAGGGCTGTCTGCCTTTTGCAAGGAGGGCTGCTGGTTGGGAATGAAATGGAAGAGCTGCTTTGGGGGACATAGAGCTGTTTTGGGGACATAGTGATGCAGCCCACCCTGCCTGCATCTGCCAGGGTGTGGCCAGCAGCTCTGCATCCAAACGGGCTGCTGGGTGCCTGGGATGGCCTGTCCTGCCTTGCTCTGCATCCAGAGGGATTGTGTCTTGCCTTTAATGAGTTTTCTCCATCTCCTCGATTTGGCAGGCAAGGAAGTAGCTTGTTTCTGAGTGCTTGCCAATCCTAACAGAGTGAGTGTTTTACATGGACTGTGCAGCAATCCCTGTTCCTGCTGGGCAGCAGCATGAAGGGGAAGCTGCAGAGGAGCAGGGCTCTGTCCTCCCTGCTGTGGCCGGGCTGGAGGGTGGCAGGCAGTCTCTGGCAGCTATCAGCTCCCACATCTGAGCTCCTCCAAATGCTTTTGCTTCTGTGGGATGTGGGGTTAATTCCTCTGCTTGGATTCTGGCTCATGCCCTGTGCTGGTCCTGTGGGTCTGGTGCTGCCTGTTCTGCTCTTGGAGGTTCTAACCCTCAGAGCAGCAGCTTTCTCAAACCAAGGTCCCTTTGATCTCAGCCTGGGGAGCAAAGCCCAGCCCAGGGGGTTTAAAGGCTGTGTGTGCAGCACTGTCTGGCTGGTCTCTTGTCCTTCTGCTGTGGTATTGAGGAGATGTTGTGTTGTACCAACCTATGAGTAGTGTGTCTGTATCCCTTCCTGTGGATAAGTGCAGCTCTGCTCTCTCCCTGAGCTGGGGGAAACTTTATAACTCACAGCAGTACTGTGCCATATCCCCACCCCAAGCAGGCTGTGGCTCTGGCAAGAGTTTATGGCATTGCTCTTATTGCACATGAAGCCTGAAAGTTTCTCCATATTTTGTTTTCATCCTTCTCTTTCCCAGGTGCTGCCCTTGGGAAGGGTGAGAGGATTTGGCAGCTTGGGAGCCCCTTTGAGGGCTGCAGGGCTGTGCAGTGTGTGTGGCATCATGCTGTCCCTGCCCAGGGACATGGGCTCCTGGCATGGTGGGGTGCCTGGTGTGGTGTGAAGCTTTCCCTTCATACAGTGGGGTGGGTGGGCAGAGTCGTGCCCTGTGCCAGCTCCTGCCAGCTGCTCTGGATCAGGATGGCTGCAGAGGCTGGCATGGCTTCATCTCCCTCCTGTCTGAGCAGTGACTGTGTAAGTCTCACTTCCTCCTCATTAAGTGCTTAGCTGGTGGCACATGCAATAGTTAAGGGCACAAAACTCTCTCAGTGACTATGAATTAAGAGCAAGACCAGCCAAACAAAACCGACCCAAGCTCCCAGGAATTCTTGAATGGTCTGTATTTGCTCTTGGCAAAAGGGGTTTTTTCTCCTTTCTTTTGAAGGAACCTGCTGAAGTTGTTTATTTCCTGGCTCGCTTGGCTGGGACCATTTTATGCAAAGAAGTCAAAATCATTAATGTAAAAACAAGAGATTGCCAGGCCAATGATCCTCACTCTGCAAATACAGCAGAAGATTTGGCTAAAAATGCAATGACTGGGCCCTATATGAGCTCAACCCTCTTTTGAGAGAAGACAGGTGGGGCTGTTGTTGTAAGGGATCCTGTGTGGGCTGTGGGTTTGTGTCCCTGGCTGTCAGTGCTAATGTCCTGGAGCATGGAATAAATCCTCTTCTGGGAAGCAGCTGCTGCAGGACCACAGAACCAAACCTGCACTGAGCATCCTTCTGGTCCTATGCACATCTAGGTAGTTTTTTACTTTGTCTGATAGAACAATTTCCCAGGTTCCAGCAGCATTGGAAAAGTGGAAGGAGTAACCCAGGTTTTGTGGTAGCAGAGCTTTGGTCTTGGGCTCTGTTCTGCAGTGACAGCAATGGGAACCTTTCCCCAGGTGGGTTTGTGACCAAGCACCCTCACTGCAGAGGGAAAAGCCAGGTTCCTCTCTGAAGTGGAAGTGTGGGTGCTCATAGCTTCCTTTATGTACTTTCCTCAGTCTCCTGGCCCCAACTGGACAGGTTCTGGAGAGCAAATCTGTGGCCAGAGGTGCCCAGAAAGACTCTGGGGGAGACAAGAGGCAGCATTCCATCACAGCTCCTCTTGGGTCTGTCCTTTAAGGGCAAAAAAATATTTTTTTTCTATTCCATGAGAATTTCAATTGCCTTGTCCTGGCTATGGAGAAGATATATTGCTGTGGTAAAATCTGGTTTTGCAGGGGTTTGGGAGGAGGGCTGGAAACCACTCCTTCCCACCCTGGGTGCTGTGGTTCCCTATCCACAGCTACAGGTGGGTTTTGAAGTGCTCAGCACCCACAGGGGTCTGATCTGCCAGGTCCTGGCAGTGAGCCCTGCCCAGCTCTGTTACCATTGTGAGGGGGTTTGCTCTCAGGGCTTGTCTCTGGGTGCTGGTGTCAGGACAGGGGTAGAGAGCACAAACTAAAGCACAGGAATTACACTTAAAACACCAAAAAATAGCTGTTTTACTGGGCTAGTCCCAGAGAGGTTGTGGAGTCTTCAGCCTTGGAGATATTCAAAACTCAGGTAGAAGCTGTCCTGAACACTGTAGCTGGCCCTGCTGGGAGGGGTCTGGGCTGGGGGTTCTCCAGAGGCCCTTGTTACCCTCAGCCATACCATGATCTTCATTCCTGAAGCACCAGGTGAAGCTGGTTCCTGGGACTGCCACCATTTGAGGAGCATCTCCAACTGCTCTGGCTCTTCCCCACCTTCCATCCTTGCCTCAAGACCTGGGGCTTCTGGTCACTGGCAAGTTGAATGAGTCACAGTGTGCCCTGGCAGCCAGGAGAGACTGCATGTCCTGAGGTGCTGAGTGAGGGAGGGGATTGTTCCTGACTGGGGCAGCCTCACCTCCACTGCTGGGGGCACTTTGGGGCACCACAATATCAGAAGGA
The DNA here is from genome assembly GCF_903797595.1 of Erithacus rubecula. NCBI lineage: Eukaryota > Metazoa > Chordata > Aves > Passeriformes > Muscicapidae > Erithacus > Erithacus rubecula. Next base: position 14,747,598 of record NC_136669.1, read on the forward strand.
GCTAAAAATGTTAGAGTGTGTCCAAGGGAGGGACACGAGTCACCTCCGGGCATTGGGGAAGGGTCTTGAGGGGAAGCCATAGGAGCAGCAGGTGAGGGTGCTTGGTTTGTTTAGCTGGAGGAGAGGAGAGGGAGCACAGAGCTCACCTGGGCTGCAGCTCCTCCTGAGGGGCAGCTCCAACCTCTGCTCCCTGTGACAGGGACAAGGAAGGGCTGGAGCTGTACCAGGGGAGGTTTAGGTTGGATTTCAGGAAAGGTTCTTCCCAGGCAAACCAGGGAAGAGCATCCCTTGGCTGAGAGATGCTCACAAAGTGAGAGGGGAAAGCAGTTTTGTAATTAGCTGCCTACCCCTGCCCTGTATTTGGGATGTTACTGTGGGGCTGCTGTGGAGTGAGGGTGACCAGGAGGGGCAGATGGGATGTTTTCTTTTGTGGGTCAGTTTAAGGTAAATCAGAGATCTGCTCTACAGCCTCAATTTTCCAATCTCTAATTTGTCCAAGTGTTTCTTAACATTGGGTGAGGAACTGGAAGATTTGTCCAGTGCTTAAGGGGAAACCCTACTGGCAGTGTTGCAATAAAATTTCCCTGACACCTTTCTCCATGTCAGACACAGTGATTGGGTCCATAACTGCTTGACTGAGGTTGCAGTCTCCAATTCAAAACCACAAAAGTAATTCTGGCTGAAACTGGGTTTTCCAGGCTTCCACCTGTCAATTGTCATAGAACCTCAGAAGAGACCCTAACAATCATCTCATTCCACCCCCTTGCAATGGACAGGAACATCATGGCCTGGAGTTTGTAAGATTTTCTGAGGGTAAATAATTTTTGCTTTCTGCTGCCTTGGCAGCCCTGGCTGGGCCAGGAGCAAGGGATGCAGTTCACTTGGTTGTGTGCATTAATCCAATTTCAGTCCTGGCTGGCCGAGAGCAGGAGCCCTGATTAGGAGGTGTGACTAAGGATGTGATTCAAATATTCCTTTTGCATCAGTGTCCAGTTCTAGTGAAGCAAAATAATGATTTCCATATCATGATTGTGTTTTTTGCCCCCCACAAATTTGTTTTGAATGTAAATGCTGGACCACCAGCAGTTCCACAGTGGAGACTGAAGCCAGGCTCAGATTTATCTGAAATTCAGTGATGTTGAAAGCTGGCAGCCACTTTTTTCTGTCACAGGGTAAGTGCAACAGGCAGTGAGTGACAGGCATGTCAGGGTTTGGGGGCTAAAAGCACAGGTGTCATGAGCTGGAGCAGAGGAAAATGGAGCAGTGTTGTGCACAAAAAGCACTGAGAGGCCTCTTTTTCCTCTATTATCCCTAATGGAGGAAAACTTGATGCTGAAGGTTTCTGTCCTGACAGCTTTTGGCACTTGCCTGGCTTTTGCTAACAAAATCCGGGTGAGCAGCCCCTCAGGGGAGCCTGCACTGGGCCATGAGAGGGGCTGTGGCTCCCACTGCCCAGGCTCCCTGTGCCCCTGGGACAGCAGCCCTTCAGCCCACAGCAGTGTCTGCTGGGGCTCTCACCCCATCTGGCCCTTTTCCTCCCCATCTCCACGTTCTCTGCAGTGGCAGGCTGGCCCAGGACAGCCTGGCTACATGGTGCTGGGCTTTTCCTCCCTGCAGAGTGACTGATCTCACCAGTTCCCACTCCTGGGGGGAGGTTTCTCTTTCCCCAGCAGTTCATCCTTGTGCCTTGGCTTCTGAGCAGGGCACATCACCTCTGCTGACACCCCAGGCTGCAGGCTGGTCACTAATAAATGACCATCTGAGTGAGTGAATGGGGCACTCTTGCTGAGCTGTGCATGCAGTGTGGGGTCAAGGCAGTGCCTGTGCTCCTGGGTGACATGGCATCTGCTTCAGAGCAGAGCTGCTCTCATCCCAGAGCTGGCAAGTGAAGGAAGTGGGATAAAACCTGTTGTCCTTGGGGATTTGTTTTTCTGCATATGGAAATCATTGCTAGCAGGGATGTGAAGTGCAAGTGCTGGGAAGGGACAGGATGGGCCAGGTCCAAGGGCAGGAGCACAGGCCCCACTTGGCTTTTAAGGAACTCTTTGGAGCCCCTGGCTCTCTGCCAGTCTGGGGACAAAAGAAAAACGCGGATGATAAAGGAATTTAAGCTAGGATGTGTCAAACCGTACAAGAGGAGGGGCTACAAGAGAGCTGCAGAGGGATTTGGGGCAAGGGCCTGGAGTGATGGAATAAAGGGAATGGCTTCAAACTGCTGGAGGGCAGGGAGAGGTGGGATATTGGGAAGAAATTCTTGGCTGTGAGGGGGGTGAGGCCCTGGCACAGGTTGCCCAGAGAACCTGTGGCTGCCCCTGGAAGTGATCCTGGCCAGATTGGAAAGGGTTTGGAGCAACCTGGGACAGTGAAAGGTGCTGCTGCCCATGGCAGGGGTGGAATGGGATGGGCTTAAAGGTCCTTCCCAACTCAACCCCAAACCATTCTGTGATTCTATGAAACCTCTCTTGTCTTGGCCTTGTTGATACGAGAGTGCTCTCATGGCCCCTCTGTGTGCAGAGCCCTTGCACGGGGGTACCTGTCGTCCCCCCACCCGGTCTCACGAGTGGGGCAGGCAGGAGAAGGGGAGTGTTGGGCACTCCTACTGCTGTCTGCACGTGGGTTGCACCTCCAGATGAAAAGCAGCCAAAGCAGAGGCTCCAGTGGTGCAGCTCTCACCATCTTTTCCCCAAAGCTAACTTTGCCTTTGCAGACACAAAGGCGGGTCTGTGTCCCTGCCTTGGCAGGGCTGCCATGGCCCGGCGCTGCCTTTGTGTGCCCGGGGCTCCGGAGCTGCAGATGGGCTGGGGCCGTGGCTGCTCAAAGCTGCCATTGTCTGTGGCCAGCCCCCCTCCCCTGGGGCACAGGCAGGGGCTGCTGGCCGTGCCCCCTTGCACCTGCCTGGGGGCACAGAGCTGCTGTGCTGACCCGTCTGTCCCCACGGTGCCCTTGCTGCTGCAGGACCGTCCTCTGGCTGCCCGCCCCCTCCGGGCAGGGAGGAGGATTCATCCCAGGAGCACGTGCTCCTGCTGGGATGGAGCTGCACAGCCTCAGCCTTTGCCATCTGCTCTGCTGCCGTGTGGCTGAGAGAAAAGTGTGGGATCTCCCCACTCCCGCACGGTTTCAGTGCTCCTGCCACGGGACAGAGGCATGGAGCCCCTTGGAGAGTGTGTAGCCCACCAGGGGTAGGGACCAACCTTCTGCACTGCTGCGTGACTCCCTGCCCTCCTCTGCTCTCCCTTGGCCCATGTCTGTCTCAGACTGCAGGAGAAGGTGGAAAAACCAGCCTGTGAATAGTGCAATAGTGCTGGGGGTGCTGGAGCTGGGACAGGAACTTGGTGGATGTGGATCCACACAGGGCACGTGTGCTGTGTGTTCTCCAAGTGCGAGAGTGGACTGCAGAGACAAGCAGGGCTGTGCTCAGGGAGAGCTTGGGAGGAGCTGCCTGCAGACAGTGTGATCTTTATGACTGCTGCAATAAGAGGTGCAAAGCAGCACATGGCAGATGGGCACGGCATGGGCTGTGTCCCTTGGTTGCTTTCTGCCACCCTCCCTCTTTGGATCTGCCTGTGAGCACCTCCTTGGCTGCCCAGAGGTTGTAGGAATGGTGGACGGGGTTGCTTTAATACCTGAGCAAAGGTGGGAGCAGGTTTCTATGGATCCCTCCACCCCAGGCTCCTGGCAGGAGTCTGATCCTACTGTGTTTCCTTCCTGCATCCTGTCTGTATGGGGGTGGTCTGAAGGGTCTGGCAGCTGTGGCTAGATCCTCTGCCTCTCTTCCATGCTTCCACAGTGGAGTTTCAGGGTGAACTCTTTTCCTGAGAACTGGGAAACTGCAAACACTGCCCTTGTCTCTGATCCCCCACACAGCCCCTCTGCTTCCTGGATGAAGGTGGGAGGAGAGGAGGGAGTAGTAGGAGACTGGAGCTGTTGCAGGGGGTGTCTCCAGGGGGGGAAGTGATTTATGTCCCATGGTGTGTGGGGTAGGGGCACAAGAGGGCAGTGAGGCACTGCTCTCTTATGGCTCTGGCACTTGTGGGGACTGGGATGCATTGCTGGAACCCCTCCCCTGTGCTCAACCCTCCAACCTGCTCAATCCACTGCCTTCTTCCACCCACCTCTGTGTGCTCTTCCCTCAGCACCAGACTCTTTTGGGTGTATCTCTGTATCTGTCTCATGGACGTTCTATCTTTCTGAAGAATTTCTTCTTCATTTTCACAGGGGTTGTCTCCTGAGAACAGAGCTCATGCTGTTGGAGCATTGGATACAGCTCCTGCTGGAGGAGCATCCATCCCCCAGTACCCTGTGGGAGTTGCTGCTATCCCTTGTGCCTGGTCACCTCCTGCCCTTTGTGCTGCTGGGCATGGGGGTGGATGGTACCACAGAAGCCGCTCTTTCTCTGGTGCTATGAAATCTGGCACTCCTGGGGCTTCTGCTGCAAGCTCCATGCCTGGGTTGCAGCTCTGGGAGAGGGAAAAACGCCTCTGCAGAAGATGGTGGTTAAGACATCAAAGGCATTGAAGCAGGAGGGATGTAACAAATACAATTGTCATGGGGTGCTTCCCTCTTGGCGCTGGGAATGAGCTGCATGAGATGGAGAGAGATGCTCTGCACAGAAATGTGCTCTTTGCTTGTGTCAGAGGCAGCTGAGGTGTCAGAGATGTCAGGATGACAAGGTGCAATTCCTATCTAAGCTCTTACTAGGAGGTGCTGGCTCTGGTAGGGAGAGGCAGAGCAGGGTGCTAATCCCTTGGGAATGAACAGGAGACAGAGCACTAAGGCTCTTTTCTCTTTTTTTTCCTCTCCCCAGCACTTGTAGTTCTGACCTAGAAATTCCTTACTACATTTGCTGAGCTGGCTTAGTTAAAGACTTGACTAATTTCTGGAGGATTAATTATTCAGAGAGTATGGGGAGGGAGGGTGATGTCTACTCCTAACGCTGCATGCCAACCTGCTTGGGGTTCCTGCCTTCAGGACAGGTGCTGGTCTGTCCCCAGGTGTCCCAGGGGCTTATCCACTGTGCTGGTGCCTGTTGGGGAGCACATCATGAAGTAGCTGTGTCTTGCTCTGCTCCTTTTATTTGTTTTCACTCTGTTTAAGCAGAAAACCTAATTCTGGTCTTCAGCTCATGCTGCTGTTCCTCCTCTCTGGAAGTCCCTGTGACTGATGTCCCCAAGGTCCTGTCTCAGCCTTCCGGGTTTGGGGTGGGCACCTCCACCTTGGCCAGAGCTTTGACAGTGGGCCTTGGCCACAGGGATCTTGGAGTCCCCTGAAGGGGGCTGCCAGCAGCAGGTCTGCAGAGATCTGGTGGTAGTGCTGGGGTTTGGGGGATCCTTGTGCCCTGTCTCTGTGGGTGGGGTGGTGCTAGTCCTACCTGCAGCATGCCTGCAAATCACTTTCCAGTCTATCCAGAGCCACTTTGGAGGGAGCATGCAACAAGCTGCAGGGTGGGTAGTACTTGTTCCTTTAAAGCTGTGTTGTTGTGCTCAGGATCATTGCTCAGATGTGCAGTGACAGCAGCTGTTTTTCAGGTTGCAAATAGCTCCATGCCCTGGAGAGTGTATGGAGGAATGTATTTCCTTGATCTCCACAGGCTCTTGATGTGCTGATGAAAGCAGATTCCCTGTTTAACAGCAAAGTAAGGGCAGGTTGGCAGTTTCTTTCCTTTCTATGCTTTTCCCATGGTGTTTTGGGAGGAAGCAGGGTGAGGAGGCTGTCAGCAACTCTTGGACCTATCTGCAGTGCTGGGACTGACTCAGGGGCTTGGTCCTTTGTTGTGGTTGTGGGAAGGTGGGGGAGAGAGGCACATCCCTGCTGGGTTCCCTGCAGCCCTGCCAGAGTGTCTGGGGAGAACACGAGCTCCTCAGGAGAACTGCAGGGAGGGATTCTGTTGCTGTCGGTTCCTCTGCACAGGGGCTTTGGCAGGAGGCAAAGTTTTCCCTGGACACCATCATACAGGCACAGCTGTCACAGCTGGAGGAGTCCAGGCCACCCAGGGCTCTGTGAACCCCCTTTTCAGAAGGCAGTACCCAAAAAAACCCATCTGTTCCCCTGACCTGTGTGAACAGGCAGCTTTGTTGGTAGTGACTGCAGTGCTGTTTGTGTTTGGGCAGAACAATTGCAATAAACAGTAAATGATTTATTAATAACCTGCAAGTAGCTGCTCACCAGCTGAGCAGTGGGATGTGTGCACTCTGTGCTTGGCTGCAGGGAGCTGCCAGAAGCACCAGTGCTCAGAGCTGCCAGGTTTAGCTGACAAGCAGGGCTGTGCAGCTCCTGGCTGCCGAGGCTCTCCCCAAAGCCAGCAGCTTTCCCAGGGTGCATGGGCAGTGCTGTGGCTTTGGGCTTTCTCTGCAGGATCCATGCTGCTGCTCATAGCAGAAGATCATGGAGGGGATGAGTGCCTGCCTGCAGCAGCCCCCTGAGCTCTGTGGGTGCTGGGGGACAGAGATAAAGAGCTGCTGTCACCCCAAAGGGCCAGCCCAGGGCAATGCCCTGCTGTGCCTCCCACACCCGTGGCAGGAGGTGTCATTTCACAGCAAGTTGTCATCTCAGGTGGTCTGCTGGCATCTATTTTCCAATTTTTCCAACTTCTCTCCCCATTGGAGTTTGGAAATATGTGGGCATCCTTGCTTGGATCAGAGTGACTGAATTTTAGCTGTTATTTCCTTCTGCAAATCTGCCTTCAGCTGGGCCCTGCAGGAGTTTTCACACAAGCTTCTGAACCATGAGGGATTAAAGGGAGTGGGGAAGGGCTGGGAGAGGACCTGAGTGGCTCAGCTTCACCCTGCTGTGGGGAGCTGGGAGGATCTGGGGGAGGAGGGCAGTGCTGAGGGGTGAGTGAAGGACAGGCTATTTTTATGGAACTGGGCCTAGCCCTGTGCCACAGGGAATGAGAGCACAGGGTAGTGCTTGGCTGCATGGGATGTTTCCAGAGCTGGGCTGGGACTGTGGAATGGCTTTCCAAGGAGCAAAGCACTACAGCAGTGAAGGTGGTGGGGGCAGGTGCTTCAAGCACCTGTCTCCAGATGTGTGCAGCATGTGGGAAGCAAACTGAACCAGAGATCCACTTCAAAGGAGTGTTATCCATGAGTGTCACCCTCCTCTAGACGTTGTGTGCTTGTGAAAGCACCTGCATCTCTCCAGTGGAGCCTGGCACAGCATCCAAGCTGAAAGGATCCCTTGGAAAGGAGTGGGAATTGGCAGCTGTAAGCCCAGAGGGCAGGAAAGAGTGTGAGGTGTGCAGGTGCTGGATCTGGAAACTCACACTCAGGATCTGGAAATGCTCTGTGCATCTGTGAGTGAGCCCAGGGTGTCAGCTCTGGTTCCCTGAGAAAATGTGCAGGTGCCTCATGCTGGGTGGATGGGTTTGCTCTGCAGAAAGACTCTGTGGATGCCAGTGGGAGCTCTGCTATGTGAACTCTTCCCTGTGCTTACTTCCTCTGGACAAGTCCAGTGTTTTACTGCTCAGGCTCCATTGTGAAGGTGCTGAACACTGAGGGGGTGTCTGAGTCCAATTTAATGAAGTCTGTGCTGCTTAGCAAGTGGCACTTGCTGCACCCTCAATGATGCTGTACTAAACTGGGCTATCTCCCCATGGGAGATAACCATGAGATTCTTTAGTATATGATGCTCCTAGTGCTGTGACAGCCTGTGCTCCTTTTTCTGGTCAGCTCAAGGTGAGGGAGCCAGGGTTAATTCCTGCCTGCCTGTCAGGAGCCAGGGTTAATTCTTGCCTGCCTGTCAGGACGAGCCCCAGCAAGTGCCTTGGCTTCCCAAAGTGCCACTCTTGAGGGAGATGGCCGTGTCACTCACTCTTCTCTGGAAAGGATGACCCTGTGAGGTGCTGAAGCTCCCTGCTGCCCCTGGCTTGAGGCTGTTTATCCTGTTCCTGCACCTGGGGAGCTCCTGGGTTCCAGTGTGAACCAGTGAGGGATTGCAGCTGAGCATTCCTTTGCTTCTCCATTGGAAGCGAGGTGTGCCTCTCTCTCTGCAGGCACAGTGTGGCTGTGGCTGCACATTTGCTGTACTGCTAATGGAGCTGCTGCTCTGCCCATTGGCTCCTGCCTGCAGAAAGGACTCCTGAGAGCCCCTGCAGCTTCTCCTTTGCTGCTCAGGGCCCGGGAGCTGCGCTGTTTGCTGGATTCCATCAGCTGGGAGAGGCGCATCTTTCTTAATTGCCTGTGTAATTTTTTCCAGAGGGACCCATTGCATTAAATCTTTAATGCAGCCAGCTGCTAAGGGAGAACAGTCATGCTCCCTGTCTTTGCTGTGGAGCTCTTGCACTGCCCTGATGTTACCCAAGAGGCTTTGGAGCCTTTGGAAGGGAGCTGGGGTGGCAAAGGGCCTCCTTGCTGCCCTGCTTTCTCCCTGTCCCTTTCTGTAATGCCACATCCACTGAGTGCCAGGGGAGCAGGAGCCTCTCTGTGATGTGTGTTCTTGGGTCACATTGGCTGGAACAATGTGAGATAAACAGCAGGATTTGGGATGTGCTGTTGCAGGGCTGCTGCCAAAAACTCTGTTCCAGCAGGTTGCTTCTGCTTGTGATTTCTTTCCATCCTACAAAATCCTTGCTTGCCCCAATTTCTTAAGAGTTTCAGGGTTGCTGACTGTCATTTTTCTAGCTTTTTGTATAAAATGCCTTTTGGAAATCAGGTGACATTTTGCTGAGCCTGGTGGTGCCTGTCCTGCTCCTGGGCAGGGGAGAGAGAGGGCTCTGCTAGCCCAGCTCGTGCTGTCCCATCCTACCTGTGCTGATATGACTTGCATGTTGCATTTGCTGCATGCTCTGACCTTTTCTTCCTTCCTGTCCCCTGCTTTCTGCCCTCACAGCCTTCTCTGTGAAGCAGGAGTAATTTGGGAGGAAAGCCTCATTCATTTTTCCTGCTCAACCAGGGTGCAGCTGTTGACTGTGCTGGCAATTGCCTTTGATAGACATTTACAGAGACAGTGACCCATGAAAGAGTAAATCAAAGACTCAAAGCTGGTGCCTGGGAGGCACCTTAATCTGATGTCTTCCTCTGCAAATAGTGGGCAGGTAACAAAGACACATCTGCAAATCAGGCAGAGTTCAACAGGGGATGCAGCTTCCCTAAGAAAAGTGGCCTGAAGGTGGCTGGGACATCTTCAGACTTACCACAGAATCATGGAATGCCTTGAGTGGGAATAAACCCACAAGGATCATTGAGTTCAACTCCTGGCCCTGCTCAGATACTCCTAAAATCCCACCCTGTGCATCCCTGAGCTCTGGCAGCCTTGGGGCTGTGAGCATTCCCTGGGGAGATTGGGTATCACTGGTCACTAGAGCTTTGAGGCTGGAGGGAGGGTAATTAAGTTTGGATTGCACAGCTTGGCTCCTGTAGCTGTAGTTCTCCATGAGGCTTTTCTGTGGTTAAAAAAGATGTTTTGCATCTTTATTTATTTATTTTTAATTTTCATTTTATCTATTTTTATTTGCATCTTGGTGCCTTGAAAAAGCTGTTGCTCTGATCACCTCTCTGTGCTCCCTTGGCTGGGCTCTTGGGATACCAGCACCTAATCCAGGGCCAGAGGAGTCCTGGCCCTTCTCCTGCTCCAGGGCTGGACTCACTGCCTACATGTCAGGTGATGCAGGTGGATTCAGCCAGTCTCCCAGGCAGTGGCACCCAGTGTGGCAGATGTGCCCCACGGGTGACACCTGGCTCAGACAGTGCCACTCCCGTGCTCTGGGCTGAGTGTCTGGAGCAGGAAAGCTGCTCCAAGTGCCAGAGCTGCCCTGTTATCACTTCATCTGTTCCTGAGCCCCGTGGGGCTGCTCGTGCTGTTCCAAGATCATTCATCCATGAGCATTCATAGATCTGCTCTGCCTGGCTGGGACACCACCAGTCTGCCAGTGACAGTGTGGCCTGTCTGATGTCCTCTGGTACTTGCCACCTTCATTGCTCCTTTTCTGTTTTCCCTGCTCCATGCACAAAGTGCAGAGTGACCTTAAAACGTGTTCTCCTGGAGGTGGATGAGGATTTGTCCATAAGGCATCTGTGCCCTGCCTGCTCTGCCTGCCTGGGGGTGGCAGGAGAGATGCCAGGCTGTTTGCACTGTGGAGGACCTGGGTCAGTTGTGCTGGTGACTGTCCCTCCTGCAGGACCAAAGACACCCTCCTGGGGCATCATTCCTGCTTTAAGCTGCTGGTGCAGGGTTTGGGAGGTTGGTCCTGCTGAGCAGCATTCCTGCATGGTCACTCTGTGAGCTCTGAGCAGCATCCTGACACTGTCCAGGCAGGCAGGGACACCTTTCCAGCCCTGCTGCCAGTCCCAAGCAGAAAATCGTCCCCTGACCTCTTTAGTCCCAGCTCATTTGTGGCTAAATCAGCCAGCAAGGGGGCTGAGGGCATGGGTTGCCATGTGCCACTGCAGTGCCTAGTCCTGCCATAGCCCCCACAGCAGAGGGGCCATGGGTTTAGCTGCCAAGGGGAAAGCTAAGCTTGGTTGGAAAGCCACAGCTGAGTTGGAATCATTGCCCAGCTGGGCAGAGCCTGAGGGCATTGGAGTGAAAAAGTCCCAGGCTGATTTTGGCAGCCTGAGTGCTGCAGGGCAGCCCAGGGTGGCCTTGCCCATCGTGGGTGCTGGTTGTCCTTGCTCTGTGGCCTCTTCTGTCCATGCTCTGCAGCAGCTGATGTGAAGGAGCCCCAGAGGTTTGCTGAACATTCCAAAGCTGCTCCTTCCTGTGGGGATGCTGCAGGCCCAGAGATGGGGGCAGAGCAGTGGTGGGACCCATGGAGATGAGCCATGTGAGGCTGTGCCAGGAAAACCCATCAGCTCCTGCATTTGAACTGTGTCTGCCTGGGTTCAGCTTTTGCTTTTTATGTGTTGCCAGAGGGCTGCCAGGGGCAGATCCAGGTGATTTAGATCAACTCTGAAGAGAATAATGAAGGCTCCTAATTTTGGTGAGGTTGTGACTTCTTTTTCCAGAATTTCTTCTGAGGCCTTTGACAGTGAGGAGTTCTCCCTGCATGTCCCAGGCCCCAGCTGACACTTGTGGGTGTGGACTGGGGGCTCACAAAGGTCCTGGCTCCTTCCACTGGAAGTGAAGGCTGAGGTGGGTGTGAGGGTCTGACAGTAGATGAGACCTTGGTGTGACAAAAGGGCAGAGAGCTGCTGCCTGTGACCTGTGGACCAAAGCAGAGACACTCAGCACTGACAGCTTGGGCTGAGATACAATCTTCCATTTTCTCTTCTCTTTTCTTGGTTTCCCTCTTTTTCTGTAGAGGTGTTGCAGCTGGGGAAACCTCTCCTGTGCCATCAAGCCAGCTTGGCATGAGGTAGAGAGCTGTTGGCACCTGGGATAACCATGCAGTAAAGTAGAATCCCAGGATGGTTTGGTTTGGAGGGATATTGAAGCTCATCCCATTCCACCCCAGCCATGGGCAGGGACACCTTCCACTGTCCCAGGCTGCTCCCAGCCCCATCCAGCCTGGCCTTGGGCACTGCCAGGGATCCAGGGGCAGCCACAGCTTCTCTGGGCACCCTGTGCCAGGGCCTGCCCACCCTCCCAGGGAACAATTCCTGCCCAATATCCCATCCATCCCTGCCCTCTGGCAGTGGGAGCCATTCCCTGTGTCCTGTCCCTCCATCCCTTGTCCCCAGTCCCTCTCCAGCTCTCCTGGAGCCCCTTTATGCCCTGGAAGGGGCTCTGAGGTGTTCCTGGAGCCTTCTCTTCTCTAGGCTGAACATCTCCAGCTCTCCCAGCCTGGCTCCAGAGCAGAGGGGCTCTAGCCCTGGAAGTACCCAAAAGACCTTCCTGAGCCCTGCCTGGGAGGAAAAGCAGCACCTGAGTTTTGCCTGTGGGAGGGACATATCCCAACTTTAATCCTGTAGGAATTGCTCCATGCTGAGCTCTGCCTGTCCTGGCAGCCCTGCTGTGAGCCTGGGCCTGTGGCCTCTGCCCCAGGGAGCTCATTGACCTGGGCCCCAGAGCCAAGGAGGAGGCAGGAAGGGCAGTTCTGTGCTGTGTCAGGATGCTCCCTGGGACTCCCACACGTCTTCTGCAATCCTCAGGCAGTGAGAGGCCTTCCTGTGCTGCCTGGGGGAGGCAGACACCTTGGGTGGGGCTCTCCAGCATTTGGGGGGACAAATCACAGCTCCCAGAGCTGCCTGAGGGGCTGGCAGAGGTGTCTTGGCTGCTGTCAGCTGCTGCATGGGACAGAGAAGCTGCTCAGCCCTGCAGGTGCCGTGCTGCTGGTCCTACCTGTGCACTGAGAGCTGGGGCTGAGCTGTGCTGGTGTCTCTGCTTGTGCAGGGGTGCATGCTGGGCTGAGCTCTGGTTTGCAGCAACAAGATGAACAAATCTTTGGTGTGCTTCAAGTTTTGGTTTTTTTTTTTTTTTTCTCATTTGGGGTTAATTAGAGATGGATTCCTTGGCATTTTAGCTGAAGATTTAGCTGTGTGTTTGTAGGCTGACAAAAGCCTCTTCTGTCTCACACTTGTGGTGCTGCTTTTAGGTATTTGACAGGGAGAACCACTGACTTCAGTGCCTTGTGCCCCACCCTCTCCTCTCCCGTGGCAGCTGGTAACTGATGGAGAAGATTCCATTTCTAATTCACTTTCTCTTTTAAGCAGAAGGTGTTTCCCTTCTGTCAGTGGTTGCTATTTCCTAGCATTGCCTGTGCAGAGCATGTGCTGTGAGTTATTTTTCTCACCACATTGACATCATGAGGTTGGAAGTTTGGGGGGTTTTGTGCTGTGGAACGTGGCTGTGATGCTGGACCTCCTTTCTCCACGCTGCAGGCAAGGTGTGCTCTGCTTCCCATGTCTGGCACAGCTTGGCAGACTCCAGTGGGGTGTTCATAAAAGGTGTTGCCTTACAGCTGTTGCCCCCCTATCTTTGCAGAAGGGCACTGAACTATGGTGGGAACCCAGAGGATCCTTGTCCCAGATGTCTGGCAGAAACCTCCTTGGCTAAACCCCCTGGTCAGCCAGCACTTCAGTGCTGGGGTTTGGATGTGCTGGATGTTCAGTAGTTATTGTGCCATTCCTGGAGTGCTCCAGGCTCTGGCAGCATCCTAGGATGTTTTGTAAGGTCTGCAGTGTTGTTTCCCTGCAGCTCTTCAGGCACAGGTTCACATTGCTCATCCCCTGGTGGGTGCTGGGGAAAGGTTCAAATCCCCAGCCCTGGAAGGAGCCCTGTCCTTCCCCTGCCCTGTGTTGGGTCCAGTGCTTGTGTGGCCGTGGGATGAGTCAGCTCACTCTGCTGCTAAGGAAGTGTGCTTGGACTGGGTTATGTTTTGTTTCTCAGCAGATTAGGTGAGCAGACTCATTTCTGCTCCTTTCTGTTGATGGTTTGAGTTTGAATGTGACCCACACACTGTCTCACAGCCAGTTCCCATCAGCCTGCACAGACACCTCCCTGGGGTTTCCCTTCCCTCTGGCAGCAGGGCAGCAGCAAGGTAAAGGTGGGAACAAAGGTGAGAAGAGCTGGTGCTGCAGGATGCCAGGGTGTCCCTCCCGTGCAGCAGCACAAACCCTGGTCCCAGCACACAGGGCTGGATTTGAACCACGAGCATAATGTCAGCACATGGGGCAGAGTCCTGGAAGCCGCCAGGCCCCTCGGGGCTCATGCTGGAAAATGTGTGCCTGCCCCATGCGCAGCTGATCCCACCAGCTTCCACACCTCTGGGTGTCCCTGGGGTGCCAGAGCTCAGGGAGCTGATGTGAGTGCCCTGAGCAGCTCTGTGAATGGAGCCCTGCCCCTGCTGCCTGCCCGTGGGGATGTGAGCAGTGCCTTGGAGCTGCACGGCAGCAGAGCTCCTCTCAGGTGAGGAGTTTCACCCTGCAGGTGCTCATTTTGGTGGCACTGACCATCTGTGTAATTGTCTTTGTCCTGTCCAATGGGGCTTTAAATATTTTGCCTATATTGTGGAGGATTAGATGTGATCTGCATTGTCAGTTGTCTTATTTTTCTGAAATAAGTCAAAGTATTTGTTTTCTCTTGGGTGCTATTTGGGCTCTGTACTCTGGCAGTCCTGGAGGTTTTAATTTTACACAACTAGCATTTCAGAAGTTGTAGGGGTTTGTTTTGTCTTTGTTTTAATTAAATTGCTATAACCTGGGGGAAATCTTTGGCCTTAATTTAAATGGAAAGCCTTATTCTGAGTAAATCCAACATCCCTGTCTAGCTGGTGATTGTGCTGTTCAGAGTTTTGACCGAAAAAGTTAAAGTTTTACCTTCAGGCTTGAAAGTTTGCAATCACTGACTGCAACAGGCAGGGCTCAGTGGTGTAAGAGGTTTACGTTAATCTGTTGTTTGGGAAAGAAGTAAGATTTTAATAGATTCTGTTTTGATGCAGAAATGGGATAATTACTGCTTGAGAGGTGAAAAGTAAATGGTTGGAAGTAGAAATGGTGCCTGGGGTTGGATTCTGGGCTGGTTGAGGATGTCTGTGCCCCTCTAGGCCAGTGCTCCCTGAGGGATGTGGTGCTTGTTTGGGGAGTGGGGAGGATGCAAATGCCCACCATCTCCTTCTGGAACAGCCTCTCCACCATACCAACCCCAGCTACCAGGCTGAGTCTGCTGCCAGTTCTCAGAAATCCAGGTGAGCTTGAGTCGTGAAAACATGGGAAGGAGAGGTGCTCAGGACTGTGCCTATGTCCATGGGATCAGTGGAGGGACTTCACACAAACCAGAGGGGAGCTTGAGGCTGTGGGTGAGTCATTTCCCACTGAGGCTGTGGCATATTAGAAGAGATTTTTCCCTGTGAGGGTGGGCAGGCCCTGGCACAGGGTGCCCAGAGCAGCTGTGGCTGCCCCTGGAGCCCTGGCAGTGCCCAAGGCCAGGTTGGACATTGGGCTTGGAGCAGCCTGGGATAGGGGAAGGTGTCCCTGGACATGGCAGGGGTGGAATGGGATGAGATGTACTTTAAGGTCCCTTCCAGCCCAAACGATTCTGTGATTTCATGATTCTGTGATTTATCCATAATTCTCTTCCAGGCAGGCCAAGTGCTGAAGGTCAGATGCTCATCCTGCTCATCTTGTAGTGTATGAGGTGATCTCCTATCTCTGCCTGTTAATTGAATTTTGATCCCTCTCCAGCCCGTGGCCACTGGTGCCACCTCCCTGCCCTGCCATGAGGGGACAGCTGCTGTGGGCAGTGCCAGCAGTCACAGGTGGTTTAGGAAGCTGTGGGCACCAGGCTGAGGTGAAGGGAGCAGAGGGGCTCCCTGAGCAGCCACCAGGTGTGTGCAGGAGCAGGAGGAGTGGGGACAGCACAGCACACAGTGAGCATTGTGTGCCAGAGTGGCTTTGCCCCACAGGCTGGCAGCTGAGCACAGCCCTTCTGTCCCTTGCCTGCTTGTCTTTCTCCAATACAGCACTGCCAGGCCTGCCCCCTTTTTGGGGTTGTGTTTTTCAAAGGAAACCCTTGCAGCAGTGCCCCTGGGTGTGACAGGGGTGGTGGGGGACACTTGTCAGGAGCCAGCTGTGGGAGGGGGCTGCTCCTCCTTGGAGCTCCTCTGTCTGTGGGATGTCAGCAGCTGCATTGATCCAGTCCCCTGCTCTCCCAGCCTGGAGACTGCTTGCTCCATATTGATTATCATTTTTTTTTTCCTGAAGACTGATGAAGTTTGCTGGGCTCTAATTGCATGAATTATTCTCCTTTCCATTTTCTGAAACCCTTGATCATGGTAATGAGTTTTCCAATTTTTTGCTTCAGGTTTTTGGTTTTTTAGGGAAAAGGAACAACTGGTGTGCAGTGAGCTGGGTCTGTTCCCAGGCTGCATGAGTAAGTGGGGATTATACCTGTCCCAGTTTGTCCCACTTGGGCAGGATCTGGGTTTTTTCTTTTCCCTTTTGATTTGAAAGAATCATAGAATTACAGAATGTCCTGACTTGGATGGGACCCACAAGGATCATTGAGTGAAACTCCTGGCCTTGCACAGACACCCCAACAATCCCATTCTGTGCATCCCTGAGAGAGTTGTCCAAGCACTCCTGGAGCTCTGGCAGCCTCGGGGCTGAGATCATTCCCTGGGGATCAAATAGAATTTGGGTGGATCTCAGGCAGCTGGGGGCAGAGTCAAGGGGGGCTGCTTTGGGGAATGGTTCAGCACAGGCAGCACCCCTTGCCCATAAGACAGCCCTGCTAGCTCCAGTGACCTCAAATTCTCCTGCCTTTGTTTCTCCTTTGGCTGTATTTACTCCCATCACCTCACTGTTGATGTTCTAGACTTTCTTCAGTTCTTTTGAACTCCACAAACTATTTTTAGGAGCTATTAACCAATTTTCTCTCTCCTTTTTTTTCACTTAGTATGTATCTAAAGGCCTGTGTGACTCCTCCAGCTGCCTGTGCTGCTGGCTGCTTTTCCCTGCCCTTATCTCTTTGCTGCAAGCCTGAGCCAGGTTTTTATGCAGCTGTCAGGGAGCAGCACCAGGGACAGCCCTGCTTTGGGAGGTTATTATCCCTCTATGCCCATGATTTAACTGCACAGTCTGAGAGTGGGGGGAACATTTTGAAGTGGGATGAAATAACCTGGCAATTTCCATCGATCCAGGAGGTTAAAAAGGGAATTGGATTTCAGGAGGATGCACATCTCATGCTGCTCCAAAAAGGGATAGATGCTGATCAGCAGGTGGCTTACTGGAGCAGCACTGGCATCTCTGTGCTGGGGGCTGGGGCTGCCTCTGTGCTGCCATGCTGGATTTGGTGGTGATTCCACCTCTGCTTCCTGGGTGCTTCTCTGGGAAGGTGAATTTTCAGACAATCATAGGCAGGACCCACGAGGATCATGAGTCCAGGCCCTGTCCCTGCACAGACACCCCAACAATCCCACCCTGAGCATCCCTGGTGCCCAAACACTCCTGGAGCTCTGGCAGCCTCGGGGCTGTGCCCATTCACTGGGGAGCCTGGGCAGTGCCAGCACCTCTGGGGAAGAACCTTTCCTGAAATCCAACCTCCCTATATGATTCTGTGTTGTTTCCAAGAAAGAGGGTATTTTAATTTAATTTGAGAATGAGGGTATTTTACCTTAATTTGGCCAGCGCATCTGGGTTTGCTGCTGGAATTAGAGCAGTTGTGCTAAGTGATACATTGGGTAAATCAGAACATTGATGTGGCTGGCTCATGGTAGGTACCAGCACAGAAGTGTGTGAGTAATGCAATAGAGCTGGCAATTACAGCAAAGTGCCTGCTTAGACTGAAATTATTGAGCCTCTTGCACACTCTGCACTTTATTACAGCTGTGTTAAGATGTAGCACTTTGCAGAGGGCTCCACAGCTCTGCCAGCAAGTATGTGTTGCTCTCAGAGCTGTGCTCTTGCCAGGAGCTGGCTCCAGGGACCTCCAGATGTGTTTCTCCAGGGCACTGGGCACCAGAGAGGACCTGCAGTGTTGTGCCACTGTGGGCTCATGTTTGCACAGAGCACAGGCACATTTAGAATCAAGATGAAATGCTTTGATGAATTCTGGGTGGAATCATTTAGGTTGGAAAAGTCCTCCAAGATCACCGAGTGCAACTGTTACCTCAGCACTGCCAACCCACTCATGTGCACTCACAGAGAAAGATTTCTTTCCAATATCCCATTTCATTCTGCCCTTGGTCAATGGGAAGCCATTCCCCCTTCTTCTGTCACTCCAAAGTCCCTCTGCAGCTCTCCTGGAGCCCCTTTATGCCCTGGAAGGGCTCTGAGGTGTCCCTGGAGCCTTCTCTTCTCCAGGTGAGCACCCCCAGCTCTCCCAGCCTGGCTCCAGAGGGGCTCCAGCCCTTGGAGCTTCTCCATGGGCTCCTCTAAATTTGTTCCAATGCCTCTTGTGCATCTGTTTCTTAAATCAGGTCATACTTGTATGTAACATATTTCTTCACATGCACATGTTGATAATTGGTTTTGAACATCCTGTGAAATAATGTATTCCAATTTTATTTTTATAGCTATCCCAAAACATTTGATGATTCTCTGGTATGCTGGGTTAACCAGCAGTGAAAAATTTGGCCTCAGTCACTGTGGGTGTATTTAAAATAGGGTGGAAGAAGTTTACTTTCTAAACCTCCAAAAAATTAATGCTCAGAAATTTAAAAAATAGTGATTATTAAAATTCATCTGAATTGGCTGAAAGATTTGACTGGGAGCTGATGTGTGACAAATGGCTTAAAGGTGTTTTAATTGCTTCCCCCAAACACTGGGAGGTCAGGTACTGGTGAGCATCCCCAGTGCTGTCCCGGGGAAGGGATGAGCTGTGGGAAACGTGACTGAAGGAGGAGCAGGATGGGCTCTGCATCACCTGCTGAGTGGCTTTTAGGGATGCAGCTCCCCAGAAGCGCCAGGGCTGGAAAATGGATGTGTTTAACTGGTGTTGAGTGGTCTAGGTGTGGAGTGAAACTGGAGCTCTGGAGAAATACAATTAGGGTCCTCTTGGACTGTAGGAGTGGATGGAGGAGCTGTCAGCTCAGAAGAACCCCGTTTTCCTCTTTCCCTGCTGCTGCCTATCCATATTTAAGAAGTGTAATTGGAGCAAAAGCTGCTTGGGGAAGCCACAGAGATGTAACCAGATCTGGTTTGCTCACCATGGGCTCAGGAGCATCGGGACTGGGGGTGCAAGGCATCTCTGGGAATGCTGCAAGGGCTGTCTGGCTTGTCCCACTGTGCTGGCTGGCCACAGGACCTGGAAGAGAAGCTTCCCAGTTCACATTTAGAGTGTCTGAGGTGCTGGGATGGAGCTGTGATGATTTCTGCCTGAAAAAGCATTTTGGTTGTTTACAGGCTGGGACTGGTGCTGATTCCCGCATCTGTGATGGCTTCACTGTGTTTGGAGGATTCTGAAATGGGGAATGCTGGTCTCTAGGGCCCAAAGCAGTACATGCACAGGAATGTGTGAGATGACCCAGGCTGTATTTGACTTGTGGGTGTTTTTCTCCCCCCAAGTGCTGCAGCCAGAGGTGTGAGATGCCTGTGCCAGGGTTGGGTGAGGTGCAGCCGTGCTCGGCATCTCCCAACTCCCAGCGCCGTGTGGGTTCTGATTCCTGCTTTAACATCTCCTCCAAAGCTCCTCTTAACAATCAGTTTATGTCTCTGCAAATTAAGCTACTGTTTCGCTTATGAAGTGTTTCATTCCACTGATAAGTGGAAGTGGGAAGCTGTCGCATCGCTGAGTACGTGGCTGCAAACCCCAGCACAGCAGATTGTTAATGTGACATTAGAGTTCAGCAGTATCTTGGCAATTGCCTCTGCTGCCTGCTAGGAGGCACCGAGCTCCTCTGGGAGCCAGCCGGTGTGACAGCCCTGTCTGGAGGGCTGACCACTCATTCTTTGAGCAGGGAAGGGCCTGAGGGCTGTTCCATGTCCTTGGGGCAAAGGAGACAGCCCTTCCCTTGCCCCAAGGCACCAAGCACAAAAGCAGAGGAGTGATGTGGGAGCTTGTGGGAGCTGCACCAGCACTGGTTTTGCTTTCAGCCAGATGAATCCCAGTCAGCCTGATCCAGGTGACTGGGGTATGCTGTGGGGCTGGAATCCGCTTTTTGGGCACAGATGGAGGTGTTTGTGAGTTGTCTGAGCTTTCAGGCATTGATACCTTCCATGCCACCATCCCCAGCTTCCCCAGAGGTTTCAGAGGGTAGCATTTCCTCCTGTTTGTTTTCCAGGTGAGCGCTGCTGGGCTCACGGACCGAGCTCTGCCCTGCCAGGAGCTGTGGCTCCTACCTACCCCCACCGGAGGGTACTGCAGATGTGTGCTGTCCCTGGCTGTAGGGTGTCCCCCACGCAGCTGGAATGCTGGGGAAGCCTGGCTCGTTCCTTGGGTTTTGTGTCTGTCGGATCCTCCTCCTTTGCCCTTTTGTCCCCAAACAGTTTTGCTTTGCAAATGCCAAGGGAGGATCCCTGGGGCAGCGTCGCTGCTCCTCTGCCCTCCCAACAGGTGATGAGAGGAAGGGGGAAGAGAGGGATTCAAATTAACCCCGCTCTTGCTGCTGCCCTGTCCAGCCCCTGTCCTGTTGCCTTGGCATAGGCAGGAGCCATCGCCGCTGCCGGTGACCCGCTGACACTCCAAGGTGTGTGTGCCTCAGCCCCGTTTCCTCCGGGAGTGCCGGTGCTGTGCCTTTTCCATAGCAGGGAAACAAGAGTTTGTCCCCTTCTGCCCTGATCTGCTCCCCACTGCCTCCCGCCAGCCCCCTCTGCTCTCCCCGGCTGCTCCGCTCCGCTCATCTGACCTCCTCTGGCGTGTTGCATTTCACCGTGCTCGGTAACGGGGAGCCGATGGCAGATAAGAGGGGTGACAGTGGCAGTGCTGCCGGCTCCCGCTGCGCACAGCAGCCGGCGGATGCTCTGCCCTCCGCACAAGCCCATCGAGCGCCCCGGACCGTCCCCAGCCGCGGCGGAGCCCCTCGGAGGGAGCAGGTGGGAGCCGGGGGAGGGTGGCTGTGCGGGAGCAGCTTTATTTCCCCAGCTGCCAGAGGGGAGCAGCCCCGCTCTCCTCCTCGTGTGTACCAAGGAGGGAGCAGGTGCCGGGGGAGCTGCTGGCAGGGTCCCCGCGGACGCGGAGCCCCCCGAGCATCGCCAGCCCCCTGCTTTGCGTGCAGGGCTGCGGCTCGCCGCGTTTGCTGGATGAATGGCAGCGCCCGGAGCGGGGAGCAGGGGTGGGGATGCTGCGAACAAATTCTGCCCCCCCCCTCAAAAAAAAAGCGCGGACGGGGACTGTGACTGTGCCGGTCACAGAGTGTCCCTGGGCCGTGCTCCGCGCACCCGGCTGCTCAGGCATTTCATTCCCAGGGGAAAGCTGAGCCGGAGTCTATAGGAAAAGAAAGAAAATAAGGGAGGAGGGAAGTGGAGGTCAGGAAGGGCTTTCGGCGGCAGATGGCTGTCCCTGGTGGCGAGGGGGCTGCTAGCAGGGGATGGCTCTGAGCAAGGAAATAGCAATGAATGCAGGTTGTTTATTTTTTAACATGGCATCCACACCGGAGGGATAAAAGGGTGTTCAGGGAGCTTGGGGCTCTGCCAGCTGAGTTACCACCAGTTTTTCTTGCTGTTTCCTCTCTTGGCATGGCTGAGAGTCGCCGTCAGACGCCCCTTTCCCTGGATACGCTTCACTGACTTGATCTGGCTTTGCTCCGTGGGGCTGAGCAAGATTTGGGTGGTTTTTTTCTGAAGCCCTTGTTTTTTTCTCCGCCCAGCTAGCGTCAGGCACTGAGGATGCAGAGACAAGTGCTCCTGACTAGGGGAGGGCTGGCAGGAGGATTTCCCTTCGGGTTCGCAGTATCCCCGTGTCTGCTGTCTGCTGTGGAAAGGCTTTGTGCTGGAGCGTGGGGAGCAGAGCTCACAGGTGACCTCTACTTGGATCAACCTCGCTTGCTTTAAATGCCTGTCCCTCTCCTTAGGCTCAGGTGTTTGGTGACAGGCTGGAAAGTCATGGTAGGTAGGTGCTGCTGGCAGCTGAGGGTGCCTTCGGCTCTGGAAAACAGGGAGGGAGGAAAACTGGTGGACTCTGAATAGCCTTGGGAAGAGCAAGCGGGCATCCTCTCCACGCTGTAAGAGCAGACCCTTTGGAAATTCATCTGAGCAGCCGATTTCTTGGGGTTTCTCATCGCCACTGAGATCAAACCTCATCCCCTTCCCTCATCCGAGGGCCACCACGGCCACGCTGAGCCACCTACTCAGAGGGCAGCTCCTCCAACCCGCCCAGTGCCACCCACTGTGGAGGCTCACAGACCTGTGCCAGCGCTACCGAGGGACCCTTTCCAGCAAGCTCTTCTAAATTTTTTCCTCTTCCTCCTCCACTCAGCTCTGCAGCATCACATGAAATACATGTGCAGCCGCCAGCTGCCCTGAGCTGGGACCCGTGCTTGGCTCAGGGAGGCAGGACTTAGCACCCTCCACATCTGAGGGCTCGCTGGAACGTGCTGTGGACCGTGCAGGTAACTGGTGGCTGAGCTCCCCGTGCCCCGTGCTGGCTCCCGCAGCCCCGCTCCCTCCCGGTGCCAAGGGCCGGCAGCGGGCACGGCCGGCGTGTGGCATGCACCAGTGTGCCCAGGGACACAGGGGCACCGGGAGCCATGGCTTCGTTTGGGAAGCTGACGGAGTATTTCAGCCTGAGGAAGTCGAGGCCGGAGCTGCGCTCCAGGCGCTGGGGCCGGCGGAGCGGCAGCTGCTGCTGTAGTGTCACCGAGTGCAGGTACGGGGCGGCAGCGACCCGCCTGTCCTGGTGCCTCCGAGTGTGCTGGGGCTGTGGGATGGGACGTGCAATCCTCGCTGCTTTGCTTTGTGTTTGTCTCTCTTGGGCTGGGAGGGGGCTGGGAGCAAGCCTAGGGCTCTGCAAGCATCACCCCGTTCCTGTCTGGGGGTCCCACGTCCCTCATTGCTGCGGGATGACTCTGATATGCTCTGTGACCTGGCATCCCTGCCCGGGGCACGTCCCAGGTGTTGGTGCCACATCCTGGGTGTCTGCTGGGTGACCACGTGCACCTGTGCCTGCCTCTGCCTGGTGCTCTCTGCTGTGCCACTGCACTGTCCCCTCATCAGAGGAGTGAGGTCATTGCACCAAAATCGCCCTTCCTTCCACCTGCCCCATGCAAAAGCCTTTCTGCAGGGGCAGCAAAAAGTGGCTTCTCAGGAGAAGTGTAATCTGTGTGTATGAGGTGCTGATGGAGCCTCCTGTCATGTAGGAAGGGTCTGGGCAGTGGAGAGGGGAGCTCCTCTGGGCAGACAGACACATGGCTCATCAGCAGCTTCTTTGGGGTATGGATTGATGAGGGGATCACAGTGGGGATGGGGAGGGCGGCATTTGGGCTGACTGCAAATCCTCTAGTAGCATGTGAGCACTCAGAGTTGTGTTGGGGGGTTTGCACACATCCTTGTTTTGCATGTAAACACAGTTACTGCAATTAAGAAAATTGCTCTGTGCCTGTGTGTCTTCTCCTTGGATGTTTCGTGCAGCCTGTAAGACAGGGCTAGCACTCGGTGCTGCTCTTCCCCATTTGTGTGGGCTCAGCCTGAGCAGCGTGTCCCCAGATCTCCTGCTGACCTGCAGACAGTGCCTCCCTGCTGCTGTGGGGTGTAGATCTGTGCAGGGACACACAGAGCAAAAAATAATGCCAAGTACCACCAAGGAAGGTACACTTACCTTTCTCCCTGGTCGTTGAGCACTTTGTAAGGTAATTACAATATCTCCAGATTCAGATGCAGTTGGAGCCCTCCTGCTGCTGCTGGTGTTGCTGTGAGCTGTGCACAGCCACTGCTGTCTCCCTTCTTCCCTGGGGCTTGACCAGGAGTCGCCTCTTCCCCACTCACTCATTTCTCCGGAAACATTCTTGCTGGAGCCAGGAGCTTTGTTCTGCTCCTAATGGGGCTGTGCACAGAAACCCTGGTTCCTGCCCTCAGGTTTTGGCTGTCCTGGTGGGGGGCTGGGTGTGAGGAAGGTGTGCTGTGCAGGTGCTGCTGAGCACAGGACGTGCCTGGGGTTTGCTGTGTGCCAGTGCCTGGCCCCAGGGACAGGAGGTGGTGCTGCCCCATGCACAGGGTGCTGCAGTCTTGGACCTTGGGGTTTGGGGTGAGTTGGGTGGTTTCCTCTGTAATGGGAGATGTCATGGTGCCTTCCTAGCTCTGGGACATGAGCCACACGTGAGCTACACAGGAGTGGCATTGATGGTGTGTAGCTCATGTACCAGATTTTCCAGGAGATGCTGGCTGTGGATGTGGACTCTGAGCAACCTGCTGTGGTGGAAGGCATCCCTGCTATCATCATGGCAGGGACTGGAATGGGATGAGCTTTAAGGTCCCTTCATCCCGAATCATTCTGTGTCTGAGTTGTCCCCTGCAGCACTGTGGCTCTCTGTGATCAGATGTGGCCACCAGGGCCACTGCCTGTCAGGGCTTAGCCTGGGGCTGCTGACCCTTCCCCCCAGCAGGGATCCTGTGCATGCCCTTGCTCTGCTGTGGCCAAGCTCGAGTTGCAGGGAGCTGTACTCTGCCTGTTTTGCCCCCTGGGCTGTGCAGCTGCTCCAGGGCAGCTCCCCTGGGCTGGATCCCAGTGTGTGGACAGATTTCCTGGTGTCCCTGACCCCACAGTGACAGGGCTCGGTGCACCTGGGGGTGCTGAGCACATTGCCTTGATTGCCTCGGTTGATTATGAAAGTGAAACTAAGTGTAGATTGAAGTGTGGGGTGCTTTGAAATCAGTGTCACTTGTCACCCCAGCTGCTTGAGCTTCTGCCTGTCCCCCCTCCCCCCCAATGTCTGTACCTTGAGAAGCCCCAGGTAATCTCCAGGGCTGGGATCCAAAAGCCAATACAAGGAAGCTGCTGCAGTGTCTGGCCCTGCCCTTGCTCTAGATGGTGCTTCTTCCTGCTCTGCTGGATCAACTTTCTGCTTTTACTTCATTTCTTCACTGTTGTGGGCCAGTGAAGCATGGAGGTAAGATGCTCAGCTCCCACATTTCCACAGGCATGGAGGTAACAGAGATCAGCAGGGTTCAGCAGGGGGATGTGTGACAGCTCTCAGCACAGCCCTGCCCTGGCCTTGCTCAGGGCTGCCAGGCTCCCACCATGCTTCCCAAGGCTGCAAAATCCCCTGGGACCACAGGGAACAGACGTAGGCAGGTACTCAGTCGAGAGCATGCACTGACTGGAGTTATTAAATTCTAAATATAGTGGTCCCACGCATTCTCATAGGACCTCACAGAAAGCAGCAGGTGTGCAGTTACGGTTTTAAATAATATTCCTGCATTTTTAAACTACGCCTCCAGATAAAGCACCATGAGTGAGCTGGGATGAGTAAGTCTGCTGGGCTTGAGAATTTGTGGGCTCCGACTTGTGTGCAGAAGTGGAGCCCAGCAGGAGATCATCTCACTGAGGTGCTTTTGGTCAAAGGCTCGGCTTGCAGAAGCTCTTCAGCCTCTGCCCTCCTGCTCTGCCCCACCTGTGGCACAGAGTGTGTCCATCGATCACCTGGACAGTTGTCCCTGGGGCTGGGAGGCTCCAGGTGTGACAAGGTGGAGCTCAGGGTGTCCCCTGTGCAGCTCTGCTGGGCCAGGGGCTGGCAGTATTAGTGAGCTCCCCAGCCAAGCCCAGCCCAAGGGTACAGCTGATTTATTTGCAGCAATTTCTTTTTGGTCTAGCAGGGGCAGTGATGGATGAACGAGGAACTCCAGGTGACAGCTCTGGAGCAGCAGGGCTTGGGGAGGGATGACAGCCAGGAGCATCGCAGGGCTCTGTGGGTTTGTCTGCAGAGCTGGGTGCAGGGCCTGTGGGTGAAGCACAGGAGGGGCTGGGGGTGCTTGCTGAGCTCTGGGGGTTGTGTTTGTGCTATCTTGTGGTGCCAGCCTTGGTGTGCTTGTGCCCAGCTCTGTGTGGTGTCTGCAAGGGCACAGGGGATCCACTCTGGGGTGGAAGAGAAATGGAAGGGAAAGGCAAGTTACACTCAATAGCTCTTCTTTTGGTGAGCTATTTGTAAACTGAAAGGTCTAGACAACTGATTTTGGGTTCCTGAAGCTTTTTCCAAGTGGATCAGAATGTTGTTGTGTTGTTGTGCTGTCACTGGGCTGAGAGAGTGGCCCTGCCCTGCTGTGAATGAGCCAGGGAGGCTCCAGGGGGGGCTGGAACTCCTGGAACTGGGTGGCACTTCCCAGGCATCTTGGCTGTCAGGTAGCAGTGAGCCAACCTGGCAGAGCACTGGGCTGGGCCCCGGGGCCTGCAGTGATTCTGGGAGGACAGGGATCCCACATCAGAGTTAGTCAGTGTGGGGAATTTCAATTTACAGCTCTTGGAGCTGCTGTCAGTCTGGGTGCAGTGCAGGAAAGCAGAACTGCCAGTTCTATCACCACAAAGGTGACCTGCAACAGCAACTAGTTCATTAAAAAATCATTAAAAATCCCAATTGAAAGTTTTTAAAAATCCCAAGTCCTGTCCAGCGGTGGCATTTGAGAGAAATTTTCTTCTCTAGGCAGGAACTTGTGGACTGACCCGGGGCTGTTCTGAGATAGATCCCTTCCCTGGCTTTAGGAAGCTGATGCCTATTCCCTCCTTGACCTCTCCCCTTCTCTGTGGTCCCTGAAGCCCCACAGAGTCCCCACAGAAGGGCTTTGATGAGCTCCTCAGGAGATCACTGTCTAGTTATGGAAAAGAAGATATTCAGGATGGGGGAGATTAGTGCCTGGGTTTGCATCCTGCTTCCGGGGGGCACCTTCAGCCCTGGAGGCAGCAGGGCTGACAACCCCCAAAAACCTGGGGGTAAAGCCCATTCTTTTCCACACTGACACCCTGATCCATGTCCCCAGTGTGCAGTGTGATGGGTTTTGAGGTGGGGAGGGGTGGTGGGGAATGTTTTCCTGGCAGGATTGTGCTTAGTTGCTTTTGGGTGCTTAAAAATACCTCCTCAGCTCTGACAGCACGTCTATGTTCAAGCACAATTGTGATGGGGGACAGCAGGAACTGGCAAGTTTTGGGGCTGGGAAATTGCACTGAGGGAACAGCTCCTGTGTTAGCAGCACACAGGGTGAGACAGGTAAAGATGCCCAAAGGGTTGACTCTGAGGGGCTGTCCTGCATGGCTGAGAGTTTGACTGACTTTTCCTGCTTTGTTTTTGGCACATTTTGAACAAAAGCTTTCTGCTGCCAAAGGACACGTCCATATGGAAAGATATCTGCATTTAAAGGAGAAAGCTAGCAAGGACCTTGGGAGTGTTTTGGGTTAAGAGGAAAGTTTTTGGGAGTTAGTCAGTAAGGTGTTTGTGACACTTGTACTCCAAACTTCCCAGTGCTCACATCTCCCTTGCCTGCTGAAACACCAGCAGGAAAATATGTGGCTGCATGGATTCCCATTTTTTGCTGCAACAGATCATTGTAACCTGCTAACAAATGGATGTCCATCACCACTGTGTGCAAGTGGTCAGTGCTGGTGCTGGAAGTCCTAAATCCAGTGTGGATGACTCAGCCCATGCCTGTTTCACACAGCATCCATTAATCCTCTTAACTGGAACAGGCAGAGGAGCCTCAGCACTTTCACAGCTTGGCTGGGCCACAATGAGGGAAAGAGCTTCAGGAGCTGGAGCTGCAAACTTCAGCCTCATTCAGCTGGAGGCTGGAAATGTGGTGACAGGTTTTGGGGTGCCTGAGGCTGCACAGCTCTGTGAGGCTGTCTTCAAAGGCAGCCTGTGTTCTCTTGGGTAAGGCTTGTTTGGAATGATGCTCCAAAGACTGGAGCCCCTCTCCCATGGAGACAGGCTCAGAGCTGGAGAAGAGAAGGCTCTGAGGAGACCTTAGAGACGCTTCCAGTGCATAAAGATTATAAAAAGAGGGAGAGCAACTTTTTACATGGGCAGACAGTGACAGGACAAGAGAGGATGGTTTTAAACTACAAGAGGGAAGATTTAGATTAGATGTTGGGCAGGAATTGTTCCCTGGCAGGGTGGGCAGGCCCTGGCACAGGGTGCCCAGAGCAGCTGTGGCTGCCCCTGGATCCCTGGCAGTGCCCAAGGCCAGGCTGGATGGGGCTTGGAGCAGCCTGGGACAGTGGAAGGTGTCCATGCCCATGGCAGGGGTGGGATGAGATGAGTTTGAGGTCACTCCCAACCCAAACCATTGCATGGCTCTGTGCTGTTTCCCACAGCCCTGTGTGGTGCCTGCTGGGGTCACTGGTGCCCTTCAGCTCACAAAGGTGCCCGTGTCTCTCAGTGCTGGTGTCTGTGGTGAGCTGCAGGACTGAGCCTTCCTCCTCTCTGCTGTGCCAGCCTTTCCCCAGGCTGTGTCCCCTGTGTCTCATGACAATGACAAGTTGTCAGACGTGAACAACTGTGAGCAGAGTGGCAGTGCCATGGGAGGAAATGACATTTAGCTTTTGTTGCTTGATTGAGCTGCCTAGGTATTGTAAATTAAACCTGAAGAAGCCTTTTGACTTTCCCTGCTGTTTGCTGCTCTGTGCCTGGGGTTTGTCAGGAGGGGTCTTGGGGAGCAGCACAGAGAAGAAATCTGTCTCCCCAACAGACCTGTCCTTGCAAGGCCAAACCTCATCTGTCCTGGTTCTCCAGGGTTCCTGTGCTCAGGGGGGACACCTGGTGCATTCCCAGTTGCAGCTCCCCTGGTGTGGTCTCAGCTGCACAGAGCTCCTGGTCTGGCCGTGGGCTGTGGCTCTGTCCCCTCCTGGCTGTTGGGATGCAGGGGGAGGTGATGTGCACAGAGCTAGGGATGCTCTGGGCCTCTCTCTGCCTCTTCCTGCTCCTCAAAAACCTGCTCCCATGGCTGTGTGTAGAGGGATGTTTAAGATCTATCCCATAGAAGTGTGGCCTGGGAGCTGGCAGGGAAAGCCTCCTGCATCTGACAGACCACATCTAGGCTCCCAGGGTCATCTTTTTGGGGTTTAGGGCCATGTTTTAGCTAAAGACAAGCATTGCACCCAGTGTTCTCCCTTTCTGCCTGGCTTCCAGTCTCCTTTGAAGGCAAATCTTTGGGATGGGAGATGAGCTTGGGAATTGTCTAATTTCTGCACAAGCTGAAGCTCATCTTTGCCTGGATTAGGCAGAAAAAGATGAATGGGTATCCTTTATTTTGGAGTGGTAGTTGGATGGGATAGTGGGAGGAGGGAATGAAACTGGTATTAAGGGGAGTTACAGAGCGTGACTGCAGGAGCTGGCTCCTTCAGCACAGAGCCTCGGCCTGTGAGTCACACTTTGCTCGAAAGGCTGCTGGATTCCTAATTCCCACTGTTCTGGCACTGAGTCACAGCTGGGTGGAGGTGCAGGTAGGAAACAGCAGCCCCAGCAATCTACACCGGGAGAGAAGGGAGGAAGTGATTCTAGACAGCAGTGGGAATGTTAACAGCTTCTGAGAGAAGTGCTGGCTGGCTGGGAAAAATTCTGAATGGGATTGTTCTGGGTGCCCTCTGTGCCTGCTCCTGACTGCACAGGGCAGCCCCTGGGGTGTGTGGGGACACTGGGCAGTCTCTGGGTTGTGTGGGGACACTGGGCAGCCCCTGGGATCTGGGGGGACACCTGTGAGCCCCCAGGGTGCAAGGGGACACTGGGCAGCCCAGGTCCTGGCTTGGTGGCAAGGATGGCTTTGTCACTCTGCTCCAGGTGGGAGTGGGAGCTGGGGGGCCCTGGCAGGCACAGGGCAGCTGTGGGGTGCTGCCTGCCCCATAGCACCTGGGCAATGTCCCACTGCAGTGGCATCACCTGGGGGTGGAGGGAAGGGGCTTGGTGTCCGTGTCACATTGAGCTGAGTGGCAGTGGGGACAGTGGAAGGATGAAAGTGTCAGAGCTGTGAGTGCCTGTGGGGTGGTGGCAGAGCCTGGAAGCAGGGAGGAGATGCCACTGGGATTTGGAGGTGTCTGGGCACAGAATATCCTCTGCCCATGCCCCTGGTGCAGGAGCCCAGCACCCTCCTGCAGGGAAGTTTGGGGATGTTCTGTCCTTCAAACAGCCCTTGGTGGGGGAGGAGAGGGTTGCTCCAGGGAGAGCCCCCAGGTGATGCTGTCCTGCAGGAGGTGGCTGAGCCAGCTCAGAGAGAGCTGGGGAGGAAGGGAGAGGGGATATATCAACAAAAGAGATTTTCTCTGGACCCAGGAAGAAGCATTTCAAAGAGGAAAGGAAAAAAGGACACTACTGTTGGGAATATTTCAAATGGGAAAACTAGAATACTTACTTTAATAATGAAAACAATTTTTTCCCCACAAAAATTCTGTGTTTTTTCCTGTAGGAATAGTTGGGTATTATACAAATTAATGCAAGATATTTTTAGTTTTCATTTTTGGATTTTTTGATGGAAAGAAGGCAGGTGGGAATAAGCAGCTTCTCCTGGTTTCTGGCTGTGGCAGCCCCTGGCGTGGGGGGAGCAGAGTAGAGCCCCCACCCCAGGCAGCCCCTTGGGTGGGGTGTGGGTGCTGCTGCCTGGAGCATCCATGTGCTTCCAGAGGTGTTTGGAAGCCCCTTAAGCTGGCATTTGTTCCTGTTGGCTGCTTGGATGCTTCAGGCTCTCTGCTGCCTGCCCTGTGTGCAGGATTTGTGAGCCTGTCCTTGGTACATCAATGTTTTGGCTGCAAATCCATGTTTGTAGAAAAACTGGAAAGCTCCAGTGAATTTTTATGTTGCTTTAAAGAACAAATAGATAACATTTATCATAGAATCCCAGGATGTTTTAGGCTGGAATGGAGCTTTCAGCTCACCTGTTCCAACCCCATGGGCAGGGACACCTTCCACTATCCCATCCAAGCTGGTCCTGGACACCTCCAGGGATGGGGCAGGGACAAATTCCTGCCTGGGAGAGTGGGTGGCTATTCCAGCTGAGGATTTTAGGGGATGTTTTTCCAGCAGCAGGGATGTGTTTCCCCTGGCAGAGCCTGGCTCTGCCTTCCTCTGTGGGTGCTGAGCTGCAGCTGCTCACAGAAGTGCAGAATCCCCATCCCTGGAAGCACTAAAAAAAAGTGTGGATGTGGCACTTGAGGACATGGAAAGTTATGGTAGTGCTGGGTTGTTTGTTGGATTTTGTAATCTCAGAGGTCTTTTCCAACCTTGATTCATTCAGCCTGGCAGCTGAAGCTGTGCTCTTGTCTGGAATAGGAAGTTTTTGGGCTTTGCTTCCTTGCATCCCATGGGCAGCCCCCAGCCAGCCC
Organism: Erithacus rubecula; assembly: GCF_903797595.1. Lineage (NCBI taxonomy): Eukaryota > Metazoa > Chordata > Aves > Passeriformes > Muscicapidae > Erithacus > Erithacus rubecula. The sequence goes on from NC_136669.1 coordinate 14,778,138, forward strand.
CATGGGTCATTCCTGCTGTGCTGGGAACTGGGACCCAGACTGGTTCTGCCCTGGAGGAATCCTGTCCCAAGTGCTGTGCCCAGGCTGCCCTGCCTCTGGGCTGTTTTGGGGCTGCTTGCTCCTGTTCTTCCCCTCACAAGACAGGTGAACTCCATTTTCCTGGCCATGAGCAGCTGCTGGGCTTTGCCAGGGCTCTGCTGCCTGCTCCCCTCAGCCCCCATTAATCCTGCACTGGAAACCCTCTTTTTAAGGAATTTTACTGTGATACACTGGAAGCATAACAATTTTTTCCTGTTCAATGAGCTTGTCTCTCTGACCATGGTGGTGACCTGCCTCTTGTGCTTCAGAGGAAAATGAAAAGCAGCCTAAGGCTCTGGTTGAAAGGTGGTGCTCAGGAAGATTTAAAACAACAACATAACCTGTGATTGATTATAAATCTGCTTTTTTTACCAAAGCATATGTGAATAAGTATTTTTGCCAGGGATTAACAGTCAGAGGTGGATCAGCTTAGCCCTGTTCACCTCCAGTGCTGGCAAACTTGGTCCTGCTGCAGAAATTATAGGATTTCAAGCAAACCAAGCAGCTCCACCAGCTGTCTGGAGTGTCTTTCTGTGCTGGAGCACATCAAATTCAGGCCTGAAGCATCTCCCCAGTGGTTGTCAGGAGCAGCAGTATCCTTTCCAAATGATCTCAGCAGCTTTTTGTCTCCTCTGTCGTGTGACTTGGATTTTGCAGCAACAGGGGAGACCAGTCCTGTGTCATGAGACTGGGAACGGGACCAGGAGCTGGGGGTTGTGGTGCAGGAGCCTCTGGGCTCCAGTCCTGCTCCAGGCACTCTGTTGGGAATGGGGGGAGGAGGCAGGAGGTGGGTGCTGGAGGTGACTGTGATGCTGAGCCCCTTCACATCCACCCCAAGGGTGTTTGGAAATGCAAAGCAGGCACTTGTGTTACGTTATACTATCTGTAAATTAGCCAACCTTTAAATAACAGAGCCGGATGTTTGTCATCCATTCCTTGTGCTTCATTAGCTTTTGTCTCGAAAATGTTTCAGAGGAGACAAGGGATGCATAAACACCACAGAGGAGCCAGGGCACATCGTCTGTGGCCTGATCTGGGAAACCTGGGGAATGGGAGCTGTTTGCTGTGTCCTGGCTTTCCTTCCTTTCCTTCCTTTCGTGTCCTTCCTCTCCTTACTCTCCTTCTCCCCTCTCTGGCCTTCCCAGCCAGGCTTTGCTGTGCCTCTCCTGCCCCGGGGCTGTCCCTGGGGTCACATCCTGCTCGTGAGCTGATTTTCAGCATGGAAGGAGCTTCTTTCTGCATCTCAAACACCCTTTTTTGTAAGGCTCAGCCCTACTCCTCCTGGAGAGTGATCCCTGAGCCTCTTTTGGAACAGCCCAGATGCCTTTGGGGCCATCCTGTCTGCTTCCTCTGGATGCCATAGCCTGGCTATAAGCATGGGGACAGTCACCACACTGCTCCCTGAGGATGCAGGTCACATTCCAGCTGCCAGGAGGATGTTCCTCTGCTCCACTGTCATGCTGGATTCATTTCACCTTTGTCTGTCATCTGTCCCCATTTATCAGAGAGAACTATGTGAGCAGGATAAAAGTTCATGTTCTTTGAATCTTTCTGCTTCTTTCCCTGGCCCTAGGGAATTTCTGGTTTTGGACTTTTTGTAGTTCAGGTGCTGCTCCAGCAGGTCTGAGCTGGGCTCTGCCAGAGCCTTCCCAAGCACCTGGTCCCTGCTCTACACCTGTTAATGGGGTGTGATCAGGGCAGCAGGAGGGTGGAGAGTGCCCAGGGCCCCTCTCCCCTGCAGGATGTGAAGGGGGTGGTCTGGTGGCCCCACAGGGACAGAGAGGGCAGGGTGGCAACCAGCAAGGACCCCGTGGGGTGCTCCAGGACTGGGGGGAGGAGGGAGCATCCCCCTGGCTGGGGATGTCATTCACTGCCTGCCACAGAGCTGGAAATAAAGGTTCTTTTAACAAAGAAACCAACATACTTTTGAATGAATGAATGGCAGTGTCTGGCTCCAATGTATTTCCTTATCCGTTCAACAATTGGATTCCAGTGAATGGTGAAATGGAGGCGTTGCTACAAAACAGCCACAGCTCACAGTCTGTGAGTGCTGACGTGAAGGGTTTGTGTTTTCTCACCTGTTTCCCTGGGGATGGCTGTGCCCAGCTTGGTGTGTCGGGATGCCAGGATGTCGTGGTGCCAGGGGTGAGTAGCAGCAGCAGCTCTTTAGCACTGGGGAAATACCTGGTGGGAGAGAGGCTATGGGCAGTGACACTGGCTGTCACACACCCAGGAACTGTGGCAGCATCTGCCACAAAAAGAACCCCTGGCCCTTTTCAGGGCTCCCAACTCCCTGGGTGCTGGGAGCAGGGCTGGGCTTCAGGCACAGGGGCTCATAGCAGGGAGTGGTGCTGAATCCTCCTCCAGGCAGTTCTGAAATGTTTTCCTGAGGGCTGCCCTCAGCACCAGGAGTTGTGACCCCCTGTCCTGCCCTCCCACATCCCTCCAAATGAAAATGCAGTTTGTAGGGACAGGAGCCATTGTTGGCAGTGTTTAGTGCAGTGCTGGGGCGATGGCCCCGTGGCAGAGATGCTCTGCAAGTTGGAAAGGTGGCAGGAGAAGAAGCTTTTGGAAACCAGCTGGTGGAAATCATGGTATTTAGCAGCTCACAGCTGAGCCTGGGAAGGTATTTTTATAGCTTCACATGGTTGGTTTTCTCCTTTTCTGAACTTGCACACTGAATGCTGTTCTGGGTTTTGTTTTGCTTTGAAACTGTCTCACAGTCAGATGAAAGATGCTCTGTTTCAGCTCTCATTTTCTACTCTTCACACACATACACCAGCCAGCCAGAAAGGAAGGTGTTTTGTTTGGGTGTTTTTTGAATGCAAAGGGAAGATTTCTCAGTGATTTTCTCTGGCTTTATCATCCACAGGGTCACTGGAAATAGTGCCAGTGACTCATGGGTTTGCTCACAGCTGATAAGGTTTGCAGAGCAAACTGGTGATTCGAACAGGTGAGGATGCCCTGCAAAGGCTCAGCTCTTCCAAAATCCTCAGGCTTTGGTTTCCAAGGCTACTCTGTGTGTTACCACTTGACTTCTTCCTCTTACACTCCTTCTCTAGGCTTCACCACTGCTGTGTGATCCCCTTAAACTGCACTCACTGTCTTCCACAGGGTCCTGCCACTGCTTTGGGTGTTGGACTGCCCTGAGCTGCATCCCAGGGTCTGCTGCCACTGCTGCCCCTTCTTCTGTCCAGAAAGAGCTTCTGAGCACTGTGGGGAAACCTCACAGAATCCCAGAAGGGTTTGGGTTGGAAGGAACCTTGAAGCTCATCTTGTTCTATCCCTGCCATGGGCAGGGATACCTTCCACTACCCCAGGTGGCTCCAGGATCTGTCCAGCCTGGCCTGGGGCACTTCAGGGCTCCAGGGGCAGCCACAGCTCCTGGAGCTCCTTCAGGCCCTGGAAGGGGCTCTGAGGTGTCCCTGGAGCGTTCTCTTCTCCAGGCTGACCACCCAGCTCTCCCAGCCTGGCTGCAGAGTAGAGGGGCTCCAGCCCTCAGAGCAGCTTTGTGGTCTCCTCTGGACTTGTTCCAGCAGTCCCACATGCATGTCATGCTGAGGCCCCAGACCTGGATGCAGTGCTCCTCCTGCCCTGGCTGTTTAACACCCTTGTTTGCCTTTGGGACTGTGAGCCCTTTGAGACCTGTGCTCTCCCCCGTGCCTGTCACACCCAGCTGCATCTCCACGAGCTGTTTCAGGAATGGAAGTGGCTGGTTTGTTGATTTGTTTGCATTTTGCAGCCATTGTTTTTGTTGTCAAGGGGCTCAGGCTGTGCAGGAGGTGCACCCCCCTCCCCACACCCTGCTCTGAGAGGGGCTTTGGTGGGTAATGGCTCCTCCTGCCTTGTAACATCTCTCATTTTCCTGAATCCAGCTGGAACCCTTGCGAGTTTTTAAGGTCAGGTTGCTAAGTTACACCTCCTTGGAGGAGCAGGCTGAGAAGTGAGTGAGCAGCCACGGGCTGGGAAGATCTGGGAGCAGCGTCCCTCTGCAATAACTGGGCTCTCATGGCCCCTATCCCTGCCACCCTCAGCCTGTACCACATTTAGCTGTTCTGCCCCAAACCTTCTGCTTTAGCTACTTCCTTTGCTCAGGAGATTTAGTGAATTTATTACCTGGGGGGGTAGGGGAGCCCCCTCCAGTTACCTGTGGGATGCTGGGCAGTGCTGCAGGAGGAGGGACATCACTCTCTGTCTATTTCTGATTGGAGTTTTGGGACTGTGAGCTCTTTGGGACGTGTGCTGTCCCCTTTGGGTTTTGGAAGTGACCTCACATGTTCCTCATAGGGCATATGGCTGTCACCAAGCCACAGCTCTGGAGCAGGTGGGCAAGGTCTGGAGTAGCTGCTGCCCTGCTACTCTTTCCTCCCCAGGTTAACCTCTTCTTCTCCTTGCTGTGTTCCACCAGCAGCCTGCCTCTGGGAATGGATTAGCACAGGGGCTGCTCAGGTTTGTGTCAGAGCTGCTGGCACTGGGTGCTGTGGCAGGATGAAGGCTTCCCTGTTCCCAGGAGTGGGACTCTTTGGAGGGTCACCGTCCTCAGGCGTTTCCAGGACACGTGCAGGAGGTGTCCTTGCTTTCTTCCTGGGTAAATCATATAAATCAGTGAGGCTTACTGGGGTCCTTTTTGGCTTGTGAGAGCAGTGGGTTTACAGGCATTTTCCCCTTCTGCTGCCCTTTCTGGTGCTGCTGGGTTCTGCTGGGGCTGCTGTGCTAACTCCCCTATCCTGCCTGGGAAGCTGCAGACTCCACACACTCTGGGTTGGGCTGGAAGTGCCCTCTGGAGAGCAGCTTCTCCCACACAGAAATGAGCAGGAGCTGGCTTTTAATTTGCATTAAACTTTTCTTCCTCCCTCCCTTCCCCTCTCTTTCCTGGGTTTGAGAAGGATGTCACCATGGGGAAGGTGCTGGACACAGTACAGCTTTGGAGATGAGTTCTCCTTCTTCTCTTCCCGTGCTGCTGGAGCAGCCTTGCCCCTGCCTGGCACAGTCACTGCTGCCCCACAGCTGTCCCTGGGGCTGGGGCAGGGACCTGGCCCTGCTGATGTTCCCACATTTCCCCATCTGGCTGCAGACTGGGGATGACAGAGCATTCACTGGGCTCCTGCCTGGGTTCTCACAGGCAGCCAGGAGGATTTTTCCACCCCTGTCATGACTCGATTATGTGCTCTCCTTCCTACCCAAATGCCAAACGGCAGCTAAATATATGCTGTAACAGTGTTGATTGTGGCTTCTCTAATTGAGCTTTACACTCCATCAGGGATCTTTACTAATGGGATGTAGCATCCTTGATAGCACCCAGCTGGGATGCCTGCTTGGGAAGCAGACGGGGATGCAATGTGACTTCCTGGTGCTGTCAGGCCCCGCCTGGCACTGACTGCTGAGGCCTCTGGAGCTGGGCACCAGCTCTGCTTTGCCCTGGGATAGGGCTCATTTTCTTCCCCTGGCTGGTCCAGGGCTGTTTTGGATTCAGGATGAGAACAATGTAGATAACACACTGGTGTTTGCTGGGAAATGCTCCCCCTAATTCAAGGACTTTTGCATTTCCCATGCTCTGCCATTGGGGAGGTGGCAAGGACTGCCAGGGATGGTGGCCAGGACAGAGGGATATTCCAGACCATGGAATGTCATACCCAGTATGGAAACTGGGGGGTTGGCTGTGAGAGGCTTACTGCTGCTGAGGAACAGACTGGGCTTTTTGGGTGGTGAGAGACTGTATTGGGCCCCACTTATGTGTCTGGGATTATATTCTCTCTCTTTTTCTTATTTTCATTGCAGTAATAACAATGACAACAATAATAATGATAATAATAATAAACACCAACAACAACTCTATTGCAATCATTAGCTCAGCTCATGGGTTTTACCTTTTCCACTGGGGGTTGGGATGAACGAGGGGCTGTGGTTCAACAATGACAAGTGGGATAGTAAATCCATGGAGCTGAATTGTGCTTGGGAATTTGAGTTCAGATTTCAGAGCTGAACAGGTTTCTAGCTGCTTTGCTTTTTCTGACAATATAAATTGCTGCCTGAAGATACATAGCTTGAAAATTGCTTCTCTAACAGAGTGAATTCTTTTGGTTTTTTTCCCCCATATGACTGTTGTGAGTGGCCCTGTGAGCACAAAAGGAACGGGAGCACTAAAATGCTAATGGGGTTCTGCAGGTGATGGAGCTGCACACAGGTATCCTGGGATTTACATGCACAGAAAAAGGAATGTTTTGAACTCATTTATGCAGCACAGCAATGTGTTAAGCTCTGTCCCTGTTGCCTTGTGCCAGTGAAATATGTTACGATGAGAGGTACAAATGTTCTGCTGGAATGGAAACTGCTTGGGAAGCTAATTCTGGCTTTGTATCTCCTGGCACAGCTTGTTTCCATGCTGATCCCACTGAAGCGTAGGGCCTGGGGTGGCAGGATGGTGCTGAGTGCCTGGCATGGCTGTGGCAGTGCTGTCCCTGCCCCAACCCCAGAGAGCAGCAGAGCAACAGCACCTGGGAATTGAGAGAGAATGTGATTGATTTATCTCCATTTTCAATGCAATAATAACAACAATAGTAATAATGATAATAATAAACACCACCAACAACTCTATTTCAATTATTACCTCAACCCATGGGTCTTACCTCTTCCTGATTCTCCTCTGCAGCAGAGTAGCAGCACGTGGGAATTGAGAGAGAATGTGATTGATTTATACCAACAAACTGCTGACCTAATGTCAGAATGTGCTGCCCAGCCCTGCTGTGGGGGATGTGCTGTGTCTGAGGGCTGGCAGGGGTGTCTGTGCTGCCCTCTGCCCCAGCTCCTGCCTGTGGCTGTGTGCCCAGGGCTGGTGTGACCTGAGTCCCTGGAGGTGGCTGCATGGCACTGTGGCACTGCTCTGGTGTGACCTGTGTCCCTGGAGGTGGCTGCATGGCACTGTGGCACCATTCTGGTCCTGTGCCTGCTCTCCTGAGTGATACTGGACTGGCACCACTTGGGAGCTGCTGCCACATCCAGAGTGGGGGTGAGGACCCATGGTGACAAACATCACAGTGACAGTCAGGAGCTCTGGCAAGATAGACTCTGCCTGCATGACCCTGAGCACTGGAGTGTGAAATGGGGTAGAATTTAGTGGTGGAACATGCAGGCAGGCAGAGGAATTGCCCTGCTGTCTGCACCAGGAGCTCAGGTCTGCATCATCATCAGGAGCCCCTCTGCTGTGGAGCCAGGCTGGGAGAGCTGGGGGTGCTCACCTGGAGAAGAAAAGGCTCCAGGGACACCTCAGAGCCCCTTCCAGGGCATAAAGGGGCTCCAGGAGAGCTGCAGAGGGACTGGAGACAAGGGATGGAGGGACAGGACACAGGGAATGGCTCCCAATGCCAGAGGGCAGGGATGGATGGGATATTGGGCAGGAATTGTTCCCTGGGAGGGTGGGCAGGCCCTGGCACAGGGTGCCCAGAGCAGCTGTGGCTGCCCCTGGATCCCTGGCAGTGCCCAAGGTCAGGTTGGATGGGGCTTGGAGCAGCCTGGGACAGTGGAAGTGTCCCTGGACATGGCTGGGTGGGGAATGGGATGAGCTTTAAGGTCCCTCCAACCCAGACCATTTGGGGATTCTGTGGTGCTCCAGGATGGGTGGAGAAAGCTCAGTCCAAGACAGAGGGAGGGCAGTGAGGGGTGTGGAAACATCCATGAGGAAATGAAAGCTAATTTTGTGAGAGGAGACTGAAAGAACTTGTGTTAATCAGCCTTGAAAAATGCAGGCAGAAAGGGGCTGGAACTTCATTATGATGAAAATTAATCATGGGAGCAAACACCATTGAGGGGGGATAATTATTTAAGCTAAAGATTAATATTGGCACAAGAACAAATGAGCATAAGCAGTGAAGAATTGAGTTTTAGATGGAAATTTGAAGGATCTGTACCATTCATTATGAGATTTGCCCATGGCAGGGGGTTGGAATATGATCTTTAAGGTCCTTTCCAACCCAAAGCATTCTGTGGTTCTGTGATTTTGGAGCAGCCTTGTGGTGTGCTGGGGAGCTTCTTTGGGCTCAGCTGTGGATTCTGTGAAAGCAGGGGACAGGGACAGCCTTGGGGTGACCCTCAGCACAGGACACCCCACACCAGTGCTGGGCTGTGCTCCTTTTCATTGCATTTCTGGGATCCCTGGAGCATGGCTGGGCCAGTGTCATCCCTGAGGGGTCACCTGAGGACCATCCCCTGGCTGGAGCAGCAGGGGCTGTGCTCCCATGCCCCTGCAGGCCTGGGCTGCCTCTGGGCTTTGGAAAGAGGAGGCACCATGTGGCCATGCTGACACATGGCTGTGTGTCCTGGTCATCCCTGCAGATCTGGAGCCCCATCATCAAGCTCAGTTGAGTTAATTTATGTTTCTCCATGACCATGTATGTGTTCCTGGGGACTCTCACAGCTGTGTGAGTCTGGCTTTCTGGAGTCTGGACCTTCCCTAGCACCTGTCCAGTGACCTGTTTTCTGCCTCACATCCTTTTCTGGTGTTGTGGATGATGTTTAATGGGGGGTTTCACTGTCTCAAGGGAAATCTTTATCCCTTCAGTCCTGAACTGTCTGGTTTCTTTACTTGGTTAATTCAGATTATCTGGGAGTTTTGAGGTGGGCTGAGGGATTGAAATCTTTTTGTGCTGATTGTGCCTTGCAGCTCAAGATGCAAATCCTAACTACAGTACCTGGCCAGGGGAGAAGGCTTTGCTGGCACAGCAGCAGCTTTGTGACAGAGGGTGCAGTGTGGTGCTGGGTCAGCTGTGCCCAGGTGGGCAAGAGGCCGGTGGCACCTGGCCTGTACCAGCCATGGGGTGGCCACAGGCCAGGACAGTGACCAGCCCCTGTGCTGGGCACTGCTGAGGCACCTGCAGTCCTGGGGTCACTTCTGGGGTCCTCATAACAACAAAGACACTGAAGGGCTGGAGTGTGTCCAGGGAAGGGAACAGAGCTGGGGAAGGGGCTGGAGCACCAGGAGAGGCTGAGGGAGCTGGGAAAGGGGCTCAGCCTGGAGACAAGGAGGCTCAGGGGGAACCTTGTGGCTCTGCACAACTCCCTGACAGGAGGGGACAGCCAGGGGGATCGGGCTCTGGGAACAGGGACAGGAGAGGGAACAGCTTTAAGTTGTGTCAGGGGAGGTTTAGATTGGATCTTGGGGAAAATTGCATGGTGGGAAAGGTATTAAGGTGTTGGAACAGGCTGCCCAGGGCAATGGTGGAGTCACTGTTCCTGCAAGTGTTGAAAAGACCTGAGGATGTGGCACACAGGGACATGGTTTAATGCTGGGGTAATGGTTGAACTTACTGATCACAGAGGACTTTTGCAACTGGAACAATTACAGGATTCCATGAACGGCGCTGTACTCAGCCACGGGCTGCATGTGTGTCACAGAGGGTTCCTGGCCTGAGGGACCCCTCCCACCTCCTGAACAGCCCGTGCCCTGTGCTCTGTCCCCCCTGACGCCGTGCCCTGTGCTCTGTCCCCCCTGAAGCTGTGCACTGTGCCCCTCTAGCCATGCCCTGTGCTCTGTCCCCCTGACACCATGCCCTGTCCCCCTCTAGCCATGCCCTGTGCTCTGTCCCCCTCTAGCCGTGCCCTGTGCTCTGTCCCCCTCTAGCCGTGCCCTGTGCTCTGTCCCCCTGACGCCGTGCCCTGTGCTCTGTCCCCCCTGACGCCATGCCCTGTCCCCCTGACGCCATGCCCTGTGCTCTGTCCCCCTCTAGCCGTGCCCTGTGCCCTGTCCCCCTGACGCCGTGCCCTGTGCTCTGTCCCGCAGGTCTCTGGACAGGAAGCCGCAGCGGCCGCTGCTGGGCAAGTCCCGGACGCTGCCCAGCATCCCGCAGTCGCCGGTGCTGAGCCGGCTGCCCCTGCTGGAGCCCGCAGCCTGCAGGGACGAGATGCCCGAGCAGAAGCCCTACAAGAAGCCCTCGGGCTCTGAGCCCCAGAAGGGCTGCACGGTCCCTTCTGCCGGTGAGTGCAGGGCGAGCGCCCGCCCCTCTGTGGTAACAGGATCCCAGCGACGCTTTCCTGCTTCTCCAGGGCACAAATCCAGCTGCAGCCCGCCTGGAGTTCATTCTGCTCTGAAAATACCCTTCTTGGTGAACGTCGGGGGGTTTTGCCCCTGGTTGAGTCTGTCTTTGAGCTTGATGCATGAACCTCCCCATCCTTCACATTATGCTGGTGAAAAAGAAGAGTTGGCTGTTGGAAGCCACCCCAGGTGGGGAGGTGACACTTGGGGTCTTGTGCCTGAGGATGCTGGGGTGGGATACCAATGCAACAGGCGCAGGTGCCTCTTTTCTCTGTCTCTTTCCATGGCACTTGTGGCTGGTCTCCACCAGCAGTGGTGGCAGGAACATGATCGCTGTGCTCTTCCCACAGCCCTGGCCTTGGAGATTTGCAAATGCTCCCAGCCTAGCACTGTGTGTTGGCCTTTGGGTCAGCCCTGAGGATTTTTGTCATGTTCTCCTACTTTCATGCTGATCCTGATGAAATACTAATATGGCTGGGCCAGCTGCTCTGAGCAAGTTTATTGGCAAAGCTGCTGATGGCCAAAGTGTTTCAGTGCTTTTGGTGCCAGCAGAACCACGCTGGGACTATAAAAGTGATGGGAAAGGGGATTATTAACACTGAAACAAAGATAAGGCCTGGAAGCCAGGGCTGACAGTTCAGTGCTGAATAAAATCCTTATAAAACAGCTCCCTTCAAACAGCACCCTTGGATTTTTTTATTTTTATGGTTTTTCTTAAATTATCCCTCTCACAGTCAGATCCCTGTGTTGTTCAGCAGAGCAGCTGTCCAAACCCTGGATTAATTTTGATGCTTTGCAGCCTGAGTTTCATTTCCTGGTGCTACTTATTCTCCCACAAAGTTGTGCACAGAGCGGATCTTTGCACATCACTGAGCCAGTTTGGTGAGGATCACCCTTGGGCACACCAGGGAGCAGCTGCCTCTGGTCCAGTTCCTGTCCTGTGCTGGAGAATGCAGGGGGTCAAAAGCACCAAGATCCTTGGGGAACTGAGATCAGTGAGAGCAGATGTGGCCCAGGTGCCCTGTAGGATTTGGAACTCAGCTCCTCGTGCTTGGGTGAGGTGCCCTGCACAGAGCTGTGGGTGCAGCAGGTGAATCCTTCCCCTCCTTCAGCACATGGCCTTGGTCCTCCCTTGCTCAGGGCAGCAGAGCAGTGGGGCTGGGAGGGGACAGTCTCAAGGACACCGAGTGGCACAGGCAGTGGCTGGACCATCTCAGGTGAGCACAGGGGCGGGTTCCTCCTGTCACGTGCGGTTTCCCCACATGTCCCCTGTGTCTCCTGTGTCAGTGCTCCCTGCTGCGCTCCCAGAGCGATGCTATCTCACAATGGCAGTCAGGATCTGCCTCCGATTGATGTGTTTGTGCATGGAATAATCACAGCTTTCAAACAGCAGTTCCTGTGTTGTGTGAGGTGACATTTGGAGAGGAGCAGCAGCAGCTTATTAAGTTGAAAGTAGGGGAAGAAAAATCTACTTGATGCTTGGAGAGCTGTGCTCTGGGTTGTGTCTTTCATGGAATGGTTTGGGTTTGGGTTGGAAGGGCCCTTCATGATAATCTTGTTCCACCCCCTGTCATGAGCAGAGACACCTCCCACTATCCCAGGTTGCTCCAAGCCCCATCCAGCCTGGCCTTGGACACTGCCAGGGATCCAGGGGCAGCCACAGCTTCTCTGGGCACCCTGTGCCAGGGCCTGCCCACCCTCTCAGGGAACAATTCCTTCCTAATGTCCAATCTAATCCTGCCCTTCTGGCAGTGTATGTCGGTGGTTCCTCCTCTGGTGGCTTGTAGTCCATCCTGTGTCTCATCATATTCTATGTAATCCCCACAGGCTTTCTGGGTAAACTGGACTGCACTGCTGAATTGGGGCTTAGGGCCATTATCTGCTTTAAACCCCAGAAGTGTTCTGCTCCTCAGCCCTGGTGTAGTGGGATCAGGGTTGTTCAGGGGCTGGGTTTTTCAGAAATGAGAGGCAAGGATGCAGGAGCGGGAGAGCCCCTGGAGGCAGTCCTGTGAGATGCCCTTTTGGGTTAATAATTGAGAAAAGGCTCTTATTGATTGTTTGTCATGGCTTGAGCAGTGATTTTCACTGAGGGGAGGAGGCAGGGCAAGCTCCAGATGTAAAGAGGAGATTGGTGACAAAAAGCAGGCGACAGCCCGAGCCATGGGGAGAAAAGCGCAGCAGTGATATTGTGAAAACATCTCCTGTTGTTTTGTTGTTTTCCCCTTTTGTTGCAATGAAATGTGGCCAGTCCTGCCCTGGGATCACCAGCCCTGCATGGTGCCAGCTATCCTCTGCCACTGCTGCCGCTGTCTCAGTGCTGGTGGTGTTTGTCCCCGGGGCTCAGCCCTGCACTGCTGCATCCTGTTGCTGCTGGTGTTGGCGGGTGGGGAAGGGAGGTCTGGCTTCTGTCCTTCATGGGGCTGTTGATTTGCTCCTGGTTGTGCCATAAAGGGTTTTGTTCTTTTTTTTCTGCAGGAGGAGATGGCAGTAAATCCTTTTGTAATTTATAACACTTGTGTTGCCTCATTATTCCTGTTCACAAAGCAAGACTTCAAGGCCAGGTTGGACAGGGCTTGGAGCAACCTGATGAAGTGGAAGGTGTCCCTGCCCATGGCAGGAACTTGGAAGGAGATGAGCTTTAAGCTTCCTTCCAACAAAAGGCATTTTGTGATTGTAACTGTATTTGGCCGATTCCTGCCAGGAAGATTGCGGGGCTGTGGGTACCTGGGGTGGGCAGGTTGGGTGTTGTCTGGGATTTGTGGGAGGCACCTGCCCTCCGAGTAAGTTCCCAGCATCTGCGGGGTGGCCAGAGGGGTCCAGGGATGCCCACCAAACATCCCCAGAGCTGGCTGGAGGGATGGGACGTGTGTGGCTCACACTGTGATGGGCAGTCCTCTCCTTGTCTGCAGGGGAGGCCTGGCGGCTGGAGGACGACTGCTCGGAGCCCCCCAGGGCCCCCCAGCTGGGCACGGCGGTGCAGGACGCTCCCTTCAGCTACTTCCGCAGCCGCTCATGCTACATGAGGAAGAGCCTGTCTGTGGACAACCACCTGGGCTCCCTGAGCTACGCCGTGCACCCGGCCGAGAGCAAGGCCGAGCGCGTCCGCACCAAGCTGCGGCGGCAGTTCGTGAGTATCGCCCCGCACGCGCGGCTTCCCTGAACACTGACACCTTGGAGAGCTGTTTGTGTACCAGTGTCAGTAAAACAGCACAGAGAGGCTGCTTCAGGATGGTGTAGCAGATGGAGGTGGCAGCTGGACTTTGCCCAGCCTGTGATGCAGCCCCTGTGCTGGAGGGTCCTGTCCCCATGGGCTCCCGCTGGCTCTGGGCAGCTGGGTGAAGTGTGGGATGAGGGCTGCACTCTGGGCACTGCTGTCCAAAGCACAGAACAAGGCTGAAAGTGGGAAATGAGTTTTCCTGTCCTCAGCTTTGTGTCCGTGAGGAGCTTCACCTTCCCAAAGGTTTGCAGGGGCCGTTGGTGAGGGGCTGGGGCAATGATGATCCAGCACCGAGTCCCTGGGGCAGCTCAGACCTTCCTGGCCCTTGGGAGCTCTGGGAGGACAGCAGGGATACGACAGGGCTGCACCACTGCTGTGGGAGCCTCTGATCAATGTTTAATGGGCTCTTCCCCTTCCCAGAGACACCCAACTCCGGGGTTCGGATGTCCTCCCCCCGCCTCGGTACCCGCTCGGGGTTGTAATGAGGGCTCAGGTGTCGCCGTGATGAGAAGCACTCGCTGTTGATTGGCAATGGCTGAGAGAGTCGGCACAATGGGAATGGAGCAGGGAATGGGCTGAGGCAGCTCACCCTGCCCCAGGCTGTGTCCCAGGAGAAGGGCTGCTCCCTCTGGGCTCACACGCACTGGGGTTTCTTCTGGTGTAGCTGGGCAGTGTCACAGCTGGACAGTGTCACAGCAGGACAGTGTGGTTCTGGGGGCTCACCCTCCCTACTTGTGCCTGCATTGTTGGATGTAGGCAGCACTTTTGTCCCAGGAGGGCAGCTCCAGTCCTGCAGCGTGCTGGGACAGCAGTGGGTGCCCTGGGTGAGTGTGTGGGAGCTGCTCACAGTCCCAGCACTGCCAGTGAACCTTCTCTGTGGGAACTGCTGCCTCAGGCTCAGGAAGCACTTGGAACTTCAGCACAAGCAGGATGGGGCACCTGATGAGCAGCTGAAAGATGCTGGAGATGTTTAGGATGAGACGGCCCTGCTGTGGGGTAAGGAACTCTCTGCTTTTTCTGTCTGCCTGGAGCTGTGGCTCCAAGCTGTACCCAGGAGAGCAGGAGGGTGCTGAGATGTTTAGGATTATTGTCTTTCAGCAATGTTTTTCCAGTATCTCTGTGGGACCTGTTCCCCACAGCCTCTGTGCTGCACTGGAGATGGGCAAAAGGTGTGGAATCACTTGTGTTTTATGCACAGTGTTCTGGTACCTGCAGAGAACTGGGTTCTACCCTTCCAGTGGGGCAGCTCCCTGTCCCTCCCTGCTCGGTGCCATGCCAGCACCTCTCTGTGCTGTCTGTGGCCAGTTTGATTTGGCCTTTGAATTACTCAGATTTTGGGGACCTTTAGTTTTCTTTGGTGTACCCATAGAGCTAACTGTCAAGGATCAGAGCAGGTTTTTTGTGGGATTTGGGGATGTGGGGTTGTTTTTTTTCCTTGCTAAATCATTTCTGGCTCATTCTGATCTAAGAGTTGTTGCTGTAAACTCAGCCATGGGCTCTGACCTTGTGAGACCTGCTGAGAAAAGCAGACTCATCCTACTTGGAAAGGTCTTCCAGAGGGCTCTTCAGCAGAGGCAGAAAGTGTGGAGGAAGGTGTACTGGCAGCGCTTGGCTGAGGCTTGGGCCAGTACAGCACCAGCATTCCCGACACAGCCCCAGAGCCTGGTTTGTGAGTTCAAAGTACAGATCTTGCCAAGCTGGGGAAGTTATTTCCAGGAACAGTTCTGGGCTCTCTGTCCTCCAGGGCTGGGTTAGTTACTTTCCATCTTTGTGCTGGCGGTGTTGCAGCTTCCCCTGGATGTGTGTTGTGCCCTGACACTGGCTCTGCCCTGCCCTGCTGGGTGAGGAGTTGCTGCTGGGTCTGCTCTCCTCATGCATGGCACAGCACGTACAGGAGAGAGCACGATTTCCTCTATCACAGTGGCTCATCTTTTAGGGTGAAGCCGGATTCATTTATCTGAGCTGTTGCACTTCCCCAGCCTGTTATGTCGATTTCTGGCTTTGCCATTCCCATGCTGACAGTCTGAGCCACCTTTGCTGTGTGATGCAGCTGCTTGGCTTGGTTTTAAAATTCCCCAATCCCAGAATTTTGGGAATTGCTGGAACAGGGGAGAGGCTCTTGGGTGGGCCCCTGCTGTGGCAGGGTGGATGATGATGGGCAGAGCTGTTCCCCACGTGTACCCAGTGCTGTGTGGCCACCTCACACCCATGTGGTTAGGAGCTGCCTAACCAAGGCTTCATGCTGGTCATGGGCACCTGAGCTTGTCCAAGGGAGAATTTGCTATAATTTATATGAGAACATTGGAGTCTGGCTTCCCTGCTCCCCGTGCTCTGATGTGCTGGATGCTGCCAGGGCTGCTGAAGCATTTTTCAGCACAGGGGGAGCACCTGCAAATCCTGCCTGGCCCCACTGTCCTGGAGCAGCTTCTCTTCCCGTGCCTGCCAGAGGCCAGCACACCTGCCTTCCTCCCAGAGCACTGGGGAGGGTGGAATTTCTCCAGCCATGTCACTAATGGCAGGTGTCTGCAGTCCCCCTCTGCTGTCTGATGGATCTGCACGTACAGATTACTGGAATTTGCATAATTTGAATTTTAAATGAATTCCAATTTTTGTGATTGTCAGAACGAGTTTTCTTTCTAATAAGCCTTTCCTTTTAACTCCTCCAAGGCCTGTAGTGCTGTCAGCATTCCTGCCTTGGAGACAGGGGAGCAGCTGATTGCTTTTGACATCTGTCTCTCACTCGGATCCCCTGCCTTGCCCCAGTCACTCCAGCTGTGACAGAGACAGCAGCGTGGCCAGGCTGGGACTGTGCTCTGTGACCTTGGGCATGTTGTTTGGGGTCACTAGGTGATGACCAAGGGACTGTTTTGGTTTTGTGCCCATCTGGGTCCTGAGATGAGCAGCAGGAGTAGGGATGGAACCTTCTGCAGTGTCACTTGCTGGGGGAGGAGAAGTGAGACATGGCTGAGTTACAGACTGTGCTGATCTCTCTGTCTTCACTGGAAAACTGGTCACTAAAGGCAGAGTTAACCCTGTTAAACTCAGCATTAACCTTACAGAGCAATAAAAGAGGTCACCAGGGCTGAGTCACTCTCTGTGGTGGCTGCTGGGGTAGTCAGTGCAGATGCAGCAGGGCTCTGAGGGAATTGTCCTCTTCCCTTTCCCCCATGGGAATTTCAAGTTCTCTGTATCTAGGCCAGTCATTCTGGCATTGCCCACTCATTTTGTGATGTTATGGCATGGATCCTGCTGCCTCTGAAGAGGAGGAGCCAGCACTGCCTGGGGTCCCACATGCTGACCCAGCTTGACTTGAGGTCTCTACCCTGACACCTCTGCAGCTCTGAAATGATGTGCTGCTCTCTGAGCATCCTGGAGGAGTAACCCAGTTTGTGCAGTGAAGGTGGAGGAGAGCAGCCTTTGGCATTGCCATGGTGTTCCTGGTGCTGCCCTGGCACTTCTGCTCACTGTAGTTCCTGCAGGTTTCAAGTAGGTGACTCAAGGTTGTGTTGCTTTTCTGTCTCTGCACTAATTAATTTTACTCTGTGCTCTCATGCACTAATTTATTTTTTAATTATTGTTATTATTTGTGTGTGGTATTTTTCCAGGCAGTGATTCTCATATGAAATGTTTGTGTTCTGCAGGAAACACTTTGACTTTGTTTGTCTTGGGAGTTCTACAGATGAGTTGAGCAGAGGAAATCCCTGCCTGACAAAGTGATGATGACAGAGACAAGGTGAATTGGGATAGCAGAGCCTGGGAAGGGAGGCAGTGAGGGGAGGAGCTCACTGTGTGGCAGAGACCTGGTCACACCTGGTGCTCCCTGATAGTATCTGGGCTGGCACCAGCTGACAGGTACCTTGTCCAGGTTTTCCTATTCCAGTGATCAACCCAGAGATGCCTCCTGTTGCTGGTGCTCACTGCAATGATGTTGGGGAGTGCAGAAACTGCCTCAGCCCAGAGCAGCACCAGATTATCCTGGTCTGGGTTTTGGGTGCCAGGTGAGCTGGAGACAAGGTAGGACCTTGGTAGAATCCATCTGTGTGTCATCCCAGTGGTTTGGTCTTGTTCCTAAGTGTGCAGGGACCTTCCCAAGTTGGCTGGGTGCAGCCTGTTGTCTCCTGAGTGCAGCCTGCTGGAGGCTCTAGTGTGATGCTTATGGTGACAGTGAGGTCATGCTCACCCTGCCATCATACCTCTGGTGCCAGTGAAATACCACTCTCTCCTTGCTGTATTTTATTAGGTTCTGTTCTGATGTGCTGTGAACCATGGACTCTCATACCTGATTTCAGAAAAGACCAGCAAGCAGACAGAGGATTCCTAGCTGTGTCTATTGTTCATTGTGATAAAGGAATATATAAAAGTAGAATCACAGGGACTTTGGTTAAAACTGCCTACTACTAAAAATTATCTCGTCCCAACCCCTGCCATGAGCAGGGACACCTTCCACTGTCCCAGGTTGCACCAAGCCCCATCCAACTTGGCCTTGGACATTTCCAGAGATGGGGCAGCCACAGCTTCTCTGGGTTGGAGAAGTGGCCATGAGAGAGGCAGGTCAGCTGTGGTTGGTGAGGAGGTGGAGCAGAGTGGTGAGAGTCATCCTGGACCTCCACACGACCGCCTCAGCTCCCAGAGCAGAGTGGCAGTGCCTGCTGAGGGAGGTTACTGCACAGGCAGGTGATGTTTGAGCTCTGTGTGTCACTCCTGTGTCCTGCCCCTCCTTCCCACACTGCTCACTTGCTGACTGTTGTTGACTGAGTGCTGAACAGAGAAAGCCAAAGCTGATAAATGACGTGTTTGGAGGCAGAGAAGCGACTCATTCCCTGGAGAGCAGTCCCTGGGAGCCGGAAAGAGGCTCCCTGTGAATCACCCCACTTTGCAAATTAGTGTGGGAGTGAGCAGGCACAGCAAAGCTCAAAACCCAGCTTGTTTCTCTGGTGAACGTGGCTTTATTTACAGCAGCAGCCTGTGAGGTCCCAGCTGTACCTCGTGTGCCTGTAGCAAAGCAGGGATGCTCGGGAAGAGCCCAGCAGTGTGCTCTCAGCATTCCCACACTAAGGGAGGTGTCTCCTGTGGGAGGAATTCCAAGTGGAGGAGCAGTTTGTGGGGAATGCTGGTAGACAGGGCCTCTGGTGGGGTTGGGGACAGTGTGAGACATCCCACTTTGTGGAAGCCAAGCTGGGAACAGGTGTCTGTGACAATCCATGTGAGGCCTCTCCTCTTTGCTGTGAGAAAGGTACTGGGAGGGTTTAGGGCACAGCAACCTAAAATTAACACACAGAAGATGTGGGATCCTGAGCTTGAAACTGGAAGGGGTTTGTTGCTGAGGACCAGACTTTGGTGTTGCAGGGTGGGTACTAGTTACACTGACATGTCATTTTCCAGGAAAATATGCAGCCTGGCTTTGATCCTAACCTGGGCCTTTCCAAATAACTTATGCAAACTCCCGCGAGATAACCTCTGGATTCAAAATACAACCACCACAGTGAGAAACCAGCAGGCTGTCCCTGCAAAGCTGCAGTGTTTGCTCCCTCTGCTGGCTTTGCTGTGGCCAGGAGAGCTGGATCCACCTGCTGAGGGTGGCAATGCTGTGGAGCAGGGGGCAGCCCACAGGCTGGCAGAGACAAGAGCAGCAGCTCCAGCGAGCCCCAGTGCAACACCCTGCACCCAACCAGGGCAATTTCAAGCTCAAGCACAGATTACGCTGGGAATAGATTGAGGGAAGTCCTGAGTGGGACTTACAGGTGCTGGTAGATGAGGGTTGGACCTGCTCTGGCTGTGAGCACCCAGAACCCTCCAAGCCTGGGCTGATCCCCCAGCATGGGCAGCAGGGGAAGGGGGGGACTCTGCCCCACTCAGGTGAGACCCCACCTGCAGAGCTGCCCCAGCCCTGGGGCCAACAGCACAAGCACATGTGTTGGAGTTAGTGACTTAGTGGATTTTCTGAATTCTTTAGAGAGAAATTAGAGTGTAGGGATTGAATTAAAGCTTTTGGATGTATTGAAGTACATTAAGTTACTCACACATAAGGCAGAAGTGTAAGTTTAAGTTTTAAGATAAGTAAGTAAGTAAATTTTAGTATGAGCTTTAGTGTTTTTAGTAAATAAAAGGTTTTAAATGTTAAAGGAGTACGAGTTCTAGTGGAAGTTAGAAAACATACTGGTATTTTCAGTAGAGGCTTTAAGACTGTAGTTGTAGACAGTACTTGAACATAGTAACACTATAGTAAGAATATTGCTTACATTGTTTTTAGATAAAACAAGATAGGTTGTATGCATAGTCTGTAGCTGCTGAAGTCAGTCCAGGGGAGCCCATGGAGATGCTCCAAGGGCTGGAGCCCCTCTGCTCTGGAGCCAGGCTGGGAGAGCTGGAGATGTTCAGCCTGGAGAAGAGAAGGCTCCAGGGACACCTCAGAGCCCTTCCAGGGCATAAAGGGGCTCCAGGAGAACTGGAGAGGGACTGGGGACAAGGGATGGAGGGACAGGACACAGGGAATGGCTCCCACTGCCAGTGGGCAGGGTTGGATGGGATATTGGGAAGGAATTGTTCCCTGGGAGGATGGGCAGGCCCTGGCACAGGGTGCCCAGAGCAGCTGTGGCTGCCCCTGGATCCCTGGCAGTGCCCAAGGCCAGGCTGGATGGGGCTTGGAGCAGCCTGGGACAGTGGGAGGTGTCCCTGCCCATGGCAGGGAGTTGGGATGAGTTTTAAAAGGCCATCCAATCCAATCCAATCCAATCCAATCCAATCCAATCCAATCCAATCCAATCCAATCCAATCCAATCCAATCCAATCCATTCTATGATTCTATGAAGTTTTCAGCCTCTGATGTGTTACCATTTCTATTTCTGCACAAGCAACATCAACTGCTCAGTGAGCAGCAGGGCTGAGGAGGAGGAGAGCAGAGTAGTTTGCCAACTTCCAATTTTGCTCTGCTTCTATAAGTGACACTCACCAAAAATGCGCACCATGTCCTTTGGTATGTGAAGTTTGTGTGAAAAAAGAAAATAACTGCACTTATTTAAAATAAGTGAGACACTATTTTGTGAGCTGGAGTATTCCTCTTCTGTGGTAGAACTGAAGTCTTAGTGAAAGTCAGTAGATTTTTCGGGTTGGAACTGCAGCTCTGTCTGGGCTCTTGGCACTGCAGAGTGGGCTGGGGATGCTTTGGGCTGTAGCCAGCAATGGTCCAGCTGTGTGGAAAACCAAATGCTTTTGGCTCCATCCTGCATGCTGGGCACGAGAGCTTGTGCTGGCACGACCCAGATCGGTGTCTGGTTCACGTGAGGGAGTGCTTCAGCTTCTCCATCTGCCTTTGGCTGGTTGTCCCCTCCCAGCAGCTGGCTGTGATGGTGACAGTGGCCACAAGTCTGCTGCCCAGGCGCTTCCTGGCCTTGACATCCAGCAAGAGAGGTCCTGGCTGCTGGGGTTGTTCCTGTTAGTCCTAAAGTGCCTGGATGCAGGGAGGTCACTGCTCAGATCAGGTGTACTAAATCCCATCCTCTGCTGCCCATGGGGCCTCTTAGTCCACCTGCAGTCCTTTGTTTCCTGGGAGATATATGCCTCAGCTTTTCCTCCTGAGCCCATTGCAGTTGTTTCCCAGATCTCTGAAAGGAATCTGGCTGTTGTAATGTGTCCTCTTACAACCCAGACCCACAGTCTGCAGCTCTTTGGGTCCTTTTGGTGTAAGAGAGCCAGGTGCCCCAGGTTTGTGAGCAAATAGTGAAATCCCCGTGTGCCTTTCCTACACAGCTGGAGCGTGCCTATGAAGAAAGTGCTTTGACACCTGAGGTTTAAATCCTTCAGAGCACTTTCCTTACAAGCACATTCCTGCAGGGAAGTGCTAGTGCCTGAATGAGACCTTTGGGACATGGCTGTGGCTTCATAGAGATTTAGTTGGATTCAGGTGCAGGACTGGGAGCATTGGGGTGCAGTGGCTGTGTGGAGGTGGCACTTTGTGTGTGCTGGGTGCCATCATCTGTTGCTGCAGAGCCTCTCCGGGTGCAGCCTGCCTGGGATGCACTGGATAATTCACCAGGGGCTATGAAGCAGTTTTTGCGTGAGGAACCTTGGAGCTCTGAGCTGCTGGGCAGCACTGGAGCTTGGCTGCAGTAGCAGTAGCAGTGTGTTGTTGTAGTAGCAGCAGTGTGTTGCAGTAGCAGCAGTGTGTTGCAGTTTCAGCAGTGTGTTGCAGTAGCTGCAGTGTGTTGCAGTGTCAGCAGTGTGTTGCAGGAGCAGCAGTGTGTTGCAGGAGCAGCAGTGTGTTGTTGCACGAGCAGCAGTGTGTTGCAGTAGCAGCAGTGTGTCGCAGTTTCAGCAGTGTGTTGTTGCAGTTTCAGCAGTGTGCTGCAGTTTCAGCAGTGTGTTGTTGCACGAGCAGCAGTGTGTTGCAGTAGCAGCAGTGTGTTGCAGTTTCAGCAGTGTGTTGCAGTTTCAGCAGTGTGTTGCAGTAGTAGCAGTGTGCTGCAGTTTCAGCATTGTGCTGCAGTTTCAACAGTGTGTTGCAGTTTCAGCAGTGTGTTGCAGTAGCAGCAGTGTGTTGCAGTAGCAGCAGTGTGTTGCCATTTCAGCAGTGTGTTGCAGTTTCAGCAGTGTGTTTCCGTTTTAGCATTGTGTTGCAGTTTCAGCAGTGTGCTGCAGTTTCAGCAGTGTGTTGCAGTAGCAGCAGTGTGTTGCAGTAGCAGCAGTGTGTTGCCATTTCAGCAGTGTGTTACAGTAGCAGCAGTGTATTGCCGTTTCAGCAGTGTGCTGCAGTTTCAGCAGTGTGCTGCCATTTCAGCAGTGTGTTGCAGTTTCAGCAGTGTGCTCCAGTTTCAGCAGTGTGCTGCAGTTTCAGCAGTGTGTTGTTGCAGTAGCAGCAGTGTGTTGCAGTTTCAGCAGTGTGTTGCAGTAGCAGCAGTGTGTTGCCATTTCAGCAGTGTGTTGCAGTAGCAGCAGTGTGTTGCAGTTTCAGCAGTGTGTTGCAGTAGCTGCAGTGTGTTGCAGTAGCTACAGTGTTGCAGTTTCAGCAGTGTGTTGCAGTTTCAGCTCTGTGCTGCAAGGTGTCTCTGCAGCACCGCATTTCACACACTCAGCCCGCAGCTGCTGCTCCCCAGCTCCTCCAGCTTTCCTCACTTCCTCTGGCTCAAGTACCAGATTTTACCTGAGTTCTTAGTCTCTGAATCAAGTGATTCCAGACTGGTTTGAATTGGAATGGACATTAAAGCTCATCCCATGTCCAGGGACACCTTCCCCTATCCCAGGCTGCTCCAAGCCCCTCCAGCCTGGCCCTGGGCACTGACAGGGATCCAGGGGCAGCCACAGCTTCTCTGGGCACCCTGTGCCAGGGCCTGCCCACTCTCACAGCCAAGAGCTCCTTTCCAGTTTACCATCTCTCCCCGCCCTCTGGCAGTAAGAAACCATTCCTTGTGTCCTGTCACTCCAAGTCCTTGTCTTAAGCACTCTCCAGCTCACAGTTTCCCCATTTCCAATGCCTTGAAGTCTGTGGGACCCTCCCAAGGCTCCTCCCAGCACTGGGGGTCAGCGTGTCAGCCCCCAGTGGTCACATCTGACTGTCCATCTTTAGTGGCCACTGTCAGGACTCTGTGCTGTCCCTGCCCATGGAGCCAAGGCTCAGCTCTTTGCTGCTGCCCACTCTCCAGGGTGCCCTGTGACCAGGTGAGTGGTGGGCCATGACACTGGTGCTCCTGGAACAATTCTTGTCCTGCTGCAGGTCCCAGCACCTCACACAGGGTTTGCTGCTGGCTGGATATTGCTGATCTCACCTGGGACAGGAAGGACTTTGTGGAGTGTTGTTTCAGACAGAACTCGATGTGACCATAGCTTTTGTGGCACACAGGCAGCCTTTGCTGCCCCTCCTGCCCTGCAGCTCCTGGGGGCTCACACTGACAGAGCCAACATTCAGTTGTCCCCTGGCAGGGGGGTGTGGCAGGGCAGTGCCACCCTGCTCCATGGGACACTGGCATGTACAGGGCAGAGCTGACTGTCCCACTGGGGTTTCCACATCTCCTTTTCCCCTTTGTTGCACGGTGCCCACCCTGGCACACGGGAACCTGTGGGCACTATGGGTCAGGGCACAGGCTGGAGCTGGATGAGCTTCTTGGGAGAGGCTGAGAGTGGAAGGTCTGGTGGGGACTGGGGCTGGAGAGAGCTCTCTGCCATCCCAGGGTCCCTGGCAGGGGAGCTTGTGGGGATGGCTGAGCCTTCCTGAGGAGCATAGCTCAGGAAGGAACTATCAGTGAGCTCAAAGGGACCTGGAGGTTGGAGATTAAGTGGAGCATTTCCTGTGGGAACAGGCTGATGTCTGGGGTCAGGTGTCACCCTGCTCTGACTGCAGCAGCAGCCTCGGTGCACTTGGGAAAGACTGAAAAAGAAAGGATCCTGAAACCTAAGAGCTACTTTGGTTCTGGTTTTACTCCAAGAATAGAAACAAAGACGATGGATTTGCATCACCAGGAGCAACTTGAGGAGGGAGGAGGAAGTGATGGGACCTCACTAGTGACAGGAATGTGCTGGCAAGGAGGAGGGCCCGGTGACAGGGAGGCGGTTTGACCTGGGAGCTCCTATTAGCATTTTTTTCATCTCACTTGGGTTTTATTTTTTAATGCTGAGTTGGTGAGGTTCAGCAACTGCACCTTATCTCTGTAAGGGAGCACTTGCAGTGCCAGAGTGTGCCCAGGCTGCTGCACAGAGGAAGGTGTCTTTGCAGGTGCCCCATTGGAAGTCAGGTCTTGATCTCCCAGAAAGAAAAGGACATGTATCTGTTTCTGCACTGGCTATTTACATATCACATGTAAAGCTGTTTTTTCCTCCTTCCTGCTGCTGCAGTCACCTCTCCAGTCTGAGCCCAGTCCCACCAGAGGACTGAGAACAGCCACAGTGGGCTGGTAGAGGGATTTCTGTGAGACCCTCACCCTGGGGGAAGGAGGGCTGGGATGAGGAGGGAAGAGATGGATGCTTTGTCTGTGGAACTCTTGAGGCTTGTTTAATGGCAAGGGGTGTGTTTGTTGCTGGTCTGCTGAACCTGTCCTTGCTGAAGCCTCTAGGCAGCCCAGGAGAAGAGGACCTGGCACCCAGGAACAACTGGCAGGGGAGCAAGAAGAGTGATATTTTTGCAGGAGAAAATGTTCTTGTTTCTTTGGCTGTTACAGAGGTGACTTTCCAAGGTAGAGAGGAACTTTTCTGAGATGTCTGGCTCTCAGCATGACAACATTCGACTTCTGGATGTCCCTGTTCCTTGACAGCAGAAATGCCCAGCCTTGTCATAAGTTTCAGCTCTTCTGGACACTTTGAGGAAAGCAGGATGAAACTGCTGTCCTGGAATGACCCTACATGCTCACAGTGCCCCTGTGGGGGTGGTGGGATCCTGGAAAGACCCCAGTTTCAACTTGGGGTGTTGGGGTCTTGACACTCTTGTCCAGGCCCCTGTTACCTCCAGGGGAGAGAGGGAGAAAACATTGCTGGAGCAGGTCAGGGATGGAGCTTCATGCCAGGAAGCTCCAAGAAACACTGATGGGTCCCTGGTGGGCCTGGGCCCTGGCTCAGCCCCTGCTGCATTCCCCTCTGGCAGTAGCTGGTGCCAGGAGGAGCCACATGCTGGGCTGTGGCACCTGGGCTGGGAGGAGCTCGTGCCCACTCTGGTTGGGGTTTGTGCTGCCTCCCCTCTTGTGGAGGTCATTCTCTTTCAGTAATTGACCTCTGCATCTCTGTGGGTGGGTTCCTCTTTCAGGCTTGAAGGTCAGTAGCAAACCCCATAGCTCTGCTCATCAGCCAGGTGTTGTCCAGGTGGCCATTCACTGTTCCATGTGGCTGCCAGATACTCTGGTGACATCTGCAGCATTGGCTCTGCAGCAGTTTGTTGTACAGTGGTGGTAGGATGGAGCACTGGCTGCCCCAGAAGTAGGGAAAATAGAGTCCTAGAGCCTGGTGCTGGCCTGGGAGGGGGTTTGTTCTGACTGCTGCCCTTGGCTTGCTGTGAAAAGGCACCAAGTCTTTTGCTGTAGGATTGAGCCTTGTGATGCTCCAAAAGGAGACACAGACCACAGTTTGCTGGAAGCCTTTCTGTTGTTGAGCCAGTGGGAAGGATTTGGGCAGGAAGCAGGTGTGCCTGGAGAGTCCAGTGGACTGCAGGTGAGTCCAGCCTTTCTCCCAGAGCTCTGTCTGGTCTGTGGTTCTGTGTGCTTTTACCAAGAACCTCAGAGTGATGTTTTGTTCATCTCACTTCTGGAAAGCACCAAAGAGGCTGCCCAGAGAATTTGTGGAGTCTCCCTCACTGGGGGTATTGAAAACCCACCTGGACACAATCCTGTGCTGTGTCTGGGATAACCCTGCTTGAGCAGGGAGGTGGGATTAGATGACCCCTCCTGTGTCTTTCACACCTGAAGTATGCTGGCATTTTGTAACAATACTGGTGGTCTGATCCAGATTTCCTAACCTTTCTGCATTGAGCCTGTGAGGAGGCACCTCCTCAGGGAGATGCAGCTTTTGTGCCATCCTTCATCTTCTTCCTGAGATGGCATTGCCACCAGAGAGCCTTTGGATGTGATTGTGCATTGCCTGGTACATCATCAGTGTACCATGTACAGAGCAATGCTTTGACAACTGGGAAGCCAAGAGAGCAAACTGCAGATCTTCAGCTTGAGTGCTGCTGTGAGTGAATCAATAACTGCGGCAGCCCTGGACTTTGCCTGCTCTGAGTCCTACAGGACACATGGAGCTGGAGCAGCTGAACATGGCATGAGCAGAGCTCTGTCAGCTGGGCATATTCTCCTGCAGGTGTCAAACCACCCAACCAACCAAACTGGGTTTAACTCCTGCCACATTCAGCAGATCAGAGTGTTTTCCTTACCCACCCTGGCACAGGCATCCCCAGATGATGTCACTGAGCTCCTCCTGGGGGATGTCTGCCCTCCCTCCAGGTGGGTGTTTGCCCGCCAGGGTCCTGTTTCTGGGTGCCCAGTTCTTGCTGGCAGTGGTGCTAGGAGCTGCAGCCATCTGTGTGTTTGAGCCAGATTTTCATGGGAATCCTCAGGAACTGCAGTGTGGTGAAACAGATCTGCCCCAGCACCTGTGCCTGGGGGTATGGATGGGTCTGTTTGTTCTTGGGGAGCTCCTCTCAGCTTTGCCAGGCTGAGCCTGCTCCTGTCAGGTCTACAGTGCTTAAGACAGCAGCAGGCATGGCTTGCTCTGGGGCCAGGCTTTGTCCTGTGTTGTGGGAGCTCTCCTGGGAGCATTCTGAGATCTGCCAGGCAGGGTGGGCAGTGCTTGGCATGCAGAACCCCTCTGCTGCTTTTCCATCCCACAGTTGGTTTCCGTTCACTCTTGTTTTCTGTGTGTGGGTCTAGCTAAAGCCTAGTTTCCTCCCTTAGGAGAGCCTTGGGGAAGCCATGAGAGCTATCAAGTGTGCTGCAAAGGCCTTATTGAAGAAATCAGTGCCCTTGCTGAGGAAAGACAGGCTTTTCATCCTGGCAAGGAAATAGATGACAAAGTTACTGTCACACAGTGGTGGTGCAAAATATCCTGCATTTGGAGGCCTCTTCCAAACAGTGATAAGCCACCTCTTTTCTGTGCAGGCCTCCTTGGCCACAGAAAGGCATTTAGATCAGCAGCAAAGCCAAATTTTGCTCCAGGAACGTGAAGGGTTTAACTTTTCAGGTTCTTCTTGCATAGGGTAGACCTTTATTTAGTCTTGGTTTTGTTTAGCAGTTCCCATCACACACAGACTTGTACCCTCATACCCTTGGACATGTCTCCTTTCTCCAGGACCATCCAACACCCCCACAGGCATCACTCCCCCTTCCCAAAAAGTTATTGTTCCTAGAAAACAGAGCAGCTCTGCTGGAATGTTAATTGGGGGAAGTGAATAACCATGGCTCCCCTCTGCCTAACCTTCCCCAGCCCCCTCTTAACAAGCAAATTGCATTTATTTAGGCATTGTAGGTCCTGTCTCTCCTCCCCTGGGCAGACTGAAGTGTCCATTGTGCAGCTCTGCCTTGGGATTTGCTGCCATTTGTTCAAGGAATGTTTTTTCAAGGAATGCCTTTCAGAGAAAGGCAATTTTTAAGGAGGATGGGGGGTACAACTCCCTTTTCTCTCTTGCTGCTGAGACAGATGAGTTATGGTGGGCAGAGGTGGGCACAGGAGTGGGTTTGTCATTGCTGCTGTTCCCAGGGTCACTCAGGCTTCATGCATGGGAGAGAATGTGAGTGTTTCCCTGTCTTTCCTTGTTGAGGCTGTGGAGGAGACAGGGAATGTGAAATCCAGCCCGTGTCTGTAGTGGGAAGCAAATGGATCCTGTGTGGGTGCTTTGGGTGCTGCTCCCTGCCAGCTGTGGGGCCTGGGTCCCCATCCCACCCCCTGCCAGCCCAGCCAGAGTGGCACTGCAGGGCTGGGACTGAGCCTGTGCCTGTAGGGAGAGGTTTTCCCAGCGAGGATGTGGTTTGAGGCCATCCCTGAAAAGCCACTAACCCATCCCAGGGGGACTGTGGGTTCATGTCTGTGTTTCAGTGGTGAATGCTGCATGGAGTGCAGCCCTGGCAGCTCATCCCAGCCCCAGGCTGTGGTTTGTGGCAGAGGTGGCAATTCCCACAGGTGTGCACAGCTGGCTGGGGAGCCCCAGCTGTGGGGCTGGACTGGGGGCAGCTGCCCCTCGTCTGGGCTCAGACATCCCATGGTGAAAAGGCTGCAAGGCAAGTTTTCAGCCTTTGAGGTGTGCTTATTCAAGCAGGCATCAATATTTTTGTTTTCCTGCTCACTGGGCTTTGGATTCAGCAGTTGAACCAGGGGAGGGGTTTTAGAATCACAGAACCACAGAATACTTTGGGTTGAAAGGGACTTTAAATCTCATCCCATTCCACCCCTGCCATGGGCAGAGACACCTCCCACTGTTCCAGCTGCTCCAGGCTCCATCCAGGCTGGCTGTGGGCACATCCAGGGATGCAGGGGCAGCCACAGCTTCTCTGGGTACCCTGTGCCAGGGCCTCCACCCTCCAGGAAAGGATTTTATTCCAATATCCCATCCATCCCTGCCCTATGACAGTGGGAATCTGTTCCCCCTTGTGCTGTCCCTCCATCCAAAGCCCTTCTCCAGCCTTCCAGTGGCCCCTTCAAGTTACTGGAAAGGGCTCCAAGGTCTCCTTTTAGTGGTGACTGTAGGAATGTGGATGCCCTTGGCTCCCCACCTCGTTCTGGTTACATCCCAACTTTCCCAGATGTCACAGACCAGCTGGGCTTGGGCTCAGGACTCATCACATGTGGAGCAAGTGCTTTGCTTAAATGAAACCCTGAAATTTTAGTTACAAATGGAATTGGCTGGTGGGGCATCTCTGGTGCTGTTTATTTTGACTTTGAATTTGTCACACAGGATGTTTGCACAGGTAATTCCAGTCCCACAGCAGGCTCCTGTGGTACCCTGCAGGTGTGGGCCTTGCTGGGAGGGTTATGACAGAGAGGGGGATCCTGGCATTGCAGGTGAGTCCCCTGGAACACCTCTCTCCCTCCATGTGCAAATCTGTTTGGGGATCATGGAATGATAGAAATTGGAAAAACTCTGAGATCATTGAGTCCAACTGTTAACCCAGCACCACTGTGTTCACCACTAACCCATGTCCTCATGTGTCACATCCACAGATTTTTAAAATTCCCCTAGGGATGGTGACTCCTCCACTGTCCTGGACAGCCTGAGCCAGTGCCTAACTGCTCTTTCCATGAATAAATTATCCCCAATATCCAATCTAAACTTCCCCTGGCACAATTTGAGGCCATTTCCTCTCATTCTTGTTCCCTGGGAGCAAAGCCTGAGCCTCACCTGGTTGCACTCTCCTGCCAGGGCGCTGTGGAGAGCTCTGTGCAAGAGAAGAGTATGGAGCCCTTCCCAGGGTGGGGCAGCTGGGACCCTCCCTTCTGGAGCCTGATGGATGTAGATGCCCTGTTGGGATCCAAGTACTGCACTGCAGTGGGCAGCAAAATGGATTTGATTCCCACTGAGAGTATGAGCACTATGTAACTTTGAAGCTTGATGTGGAGCAGTTTGTTGTGACACAGGAAGGTGTTGCTGGAACTGACTCTCACAGATTTTGGTCTCTAAGCCTGTCAAGACTGTCTGTGTGTGCACCCTGATGTCCCACCCACAGCCTGTGGCAGCCCAAAGGAGAGGCTGGGTGTGCTCTGGGAGGCTCAAAAACCACTTTTCCCCTTGACTGGTTTGGTTATTTTTATTTCTAAAGCTTGCACTTTGGAAGCACATCCTCCTCATCCCGTCAATTCTAGGCAAGTGATACTCCAGACCAAATGAATAATTCCACAAAGTGGTTAAAATTAAAACAGGTAATTCTACAGAAATAGCATTGGATTGAAAACTGAGACCTCAGGCCAGATCTCTGACATGATGTCCTGCAGGATCTCAGGCCCTTGGAAAGAAAATTCCTTGTGATGTGTGCTGAGTTTTGGCAAGCAGGCCTGGGAGGTGGCGAGCACTGCACAGCTGCCAGCAGCAGGAGAGACAAGGTTTGTGCTGGCCTGATGCTCAGCCCTGTCTTGTACTCAGTCACAGAGTAGGAGACAGAATCACAGAGTATCCTGAGTTGGAAAGGACCCAAAAGATCACTGAGTGCAGCCCCTGGTCCTGCCCAGACACCCCAGCAATCTCACCCTTTGCATCCCTGGTGCCCAAACACTCCTGGAGCTCTGGCAGCCCTGGGGCTTTGCCCATTCCCTGGGGAGCCTGGGCAGTGCCAGCACCCTCTGGGGAAGAACCTGTCCTAAAATTAAACCTAAACCTCCCCTGACATGACTTCAGCCATTCCCTGGTCCTGTCCCTGGTCACAGAGAGCAGAGACTGGAGCTGTCCCCCGTCCTGGGAAAGTTTTAGACCTGATGAGATTCCTTCTGCGAAGCAAGCCTCTGCAAGCTCTGGATAGCTCCTGCTTTCCAGCTCTCTTTCCCATGTGGCACGCAGTGCTTTGCACTGATGGATATCACTGCCTGCCCTGTGTGCAGAAAACACCTGAGAGGCAGCAGAGGCAGGTGCTGGATACTTGGGAAGGATCTTTAGCCTGCTTGGCACCAGCAGCCCCTGCAGAGCCCCTCTTTAGCAGGGCTGGTCTTTGATGTTGAGTGTAACAGCAGCAGTGCCTGCCTGAGGACTTGCACACCTCCCTGGGACCCCCTGCCCTGGGGTGCCACCCCCTCTGGGACCCCCTGCCCTGGGGTGCCACCCCTGCATTCTGCCTGGCCAGGGTTGCACAAAGCGAGCAATTCCATCCTCTGCATGGATTAACCCCCCCAGTTTTCCTTCAGCTCTAGTGCCTGTGCAGCTCCAGCCCCTCTCTGTCACCCAGCCTGTCCTTCCCTCCAGCCCTTGTCTCTGCCCTCCATCCCTCTCTTCTCCCTTTGCTCCCCTTTGCAGCCACTGCTCAGTGCCAGGCATGCTTTGTCAGAGCAGGGAGAGGTGCAGCAGCCTTCCCATGGCTGGGATTCAGTGGGAGAGGCACTGTGCTGGCAGGAGGAGGTGGCAGGTCCTGGCTGCACTCATCCCCTCCTTTTTTCAGTGCAAAGGAGGGAGAGCAGCAGCTGAACCAGGCCAGATTCTAGACCTTGTCTACTGCGTTTGGAGACTCTTTGTTGTTCATGTGCTGCTGATTTGTATATTCATGATTAAACCTGCAGCTGTCCAGTGCCAGGAGGATTTGGGATGAATTAGAATGACAAGAGACATGGTCTTTACAAATAAAGTAATCATTTCTCCCTGCTCTTCACATTCATCCCCTTTCAAAGGGTCTCTGTGTGACGCAGATTTGCTGCACTTTGATGCTGGGACTGCTGGGAGATGTCTGCATGTTGCAGTGCTCTTTATTCCCGTGGCAGCCGTGGGTGCAGTGACGTGGGAGGAAGGGGCAGTGTGTTAAATGGTCTGATAGTTTCTAATGGTGTCAAATTCTGCCATTTTAATTGGGACTTTCATGCTAGAGAAGAATTGAAAAGGGAAGATGGGCGTGAAAATCGCTGCTGTGGGCCTCTGTTCCTCCTCAGCATTCCTGTCGGGTGCTGCTTGATCAACCTCTCTCCCCATGGTCCTGCCTGCCTCCCAGTAGAGCTTAATCCTCTGCCATGGCATCCCTGTGTTAGCATGGAAATTGCCATCTGCTGGGTTGGGTGCTTCACCTCTGCCTGCTGGAACATTAGAGGTGGGGGTGACCATGGGGAGGTGACATGGTTCCT
Source organism: Erithacus rubecula (assembly GCF_903797595.1). NCBI lineage: Eukaryota > Metazoa > Chordata > Aves > Passeriformes > Muscicapidae > Erithacus > Erithacus rubecula. The sequence continues at coordinate 14,809,667 of NC_136669.1, forward strand.
GCTGGGGAGGTGACATGGTTCCTGCCGGGAGGTGACATGGTTCCTGTTGGAGAGGTGACATGGTTCCTGCTTGGGAGTTGATATGGTTCCTCCTGGGGAGGTGACATGGTTCCTGTTGGGAGGTGACATGGTTCCTGCTGGGGAGGTGACATGGTTCCTGTTGAGAGGTGACATGGTTCATGTTGGGGAGGTGACATGGTTCCTGCTTGGGAGGTGATACGGTTCCTCCTGGGGAGGTGACATGGTCCCTGCTGGGAGGTGACATGGTTCCTGCTGAGGAGGTGACATGATTCCTGCTGGGAGGTGACATGGTTCCTGTTGGGAGGTGACATGGTTCCTGCTGAGGAGGTGACATGCTTCCTGTTGGAGAGGTGACATGGTTCCTGCTGGGGAGGTGACATGATTCCTGTTGGGAGGTGACATGGTTCCTGCTGGGGAGGTGACATGGTTCCTGTTGGGAGGTGACATAATTCCTGTTGGGAGGAGACATGGTTCATGCTGGGAGGTGACATGGTTCCTGTTGGGAGGAGACATGGTTCCTGCTGGGAGGTGACATGGTTTCTGTTGGAGAGATGACATAGTTCCTGTTGGAGAGGTGACATGGTTCATGCTGGGAGGTGACATGGTTCCTGCTGGGAGGTGACATGGTTTCTGTTGGAGAGATGACATAGTTCCTGTTGAGAGGTTACATGATTCATGCTGGGAGGTGACATGGTTCCTGCTGAGGAGGTGACATGGTTCCTGCTGAGGAGGTGACATGGTTCCTGCTGGGAGGTGACATGGTTTCTGTTGGAGAGGTGACATAGTTCCTGTTGAGAGGTGACATGGTTCCTGCTGGGTGGTGACATGGTTCCTGCTGGGAGGTGACATAATTCCTGTTGGGAGGAGACATGGTTCATGCTGGGAGGTGACATGGTTCCTGTTGGGAGGAGACATGGTTCATGCTGGGAGGTGACATGGTTCATGCTGGGAGGAGACATGGTTCATGCTGGGAGGTGACATGGTTCCTGTTGGAGAGGTGACATAGTTCCTGTTGAGAGGTGACATGGTTCATGTTGGGGAGGTGACATGGTTCCTGCTGAGGAGGTGACATGGTTCCTGCTGGGAGGTGACATGGTTCCTGTTGGAGAGTGTTGGAGTGGTGACATGGTTCCTGCTGGGAGGTGACGTGGTTCCTGTTGGAGAGTGTTGGAGTGGTGACATGGTTCCTGCTGGGAGGTGACGTGGTTCCTGTTGGAGAGTGTTGGAGTGGTGACATGGTTCCTGCTGGGAGGTGACGGGGTTCCTGTTGGAGAGTGTTGGAGTGGTGACATGGTTCCTGCTGGGAGGTGACGGGGTTCCTGTTGGACCTGTGACACGGTTCCTGCTGGGAGGTGACATGGTTCCTGCTGGGAGGTGACATGGTTCCTGTTGGGAGGTGACATGGTTCCTGCTGGGAGGTGACATGGTTCCTGTTGGGAGGTGACATGGTTCCTGCTGGGGAGGTGACACAGTTCCTACTGGATCTGTGACCGGTGGCTGGAGGCCAGCAGGTGCCCTGCAGCTGCAGGGGGCTGGGACATGGGTGGCATCAACAGCACTCCCATCTGACATGTTCCAGTTTGAGCTCTGACTTGTTCCTGGTGTCTGAAGGTTGACAGTCAGAAGTGTCCTGCCCTGCTGGTGGCAGTGTGGGTGATTGGTCACTCCCTGTTTTCCATGACCCAACAGTTGTGCTGCTCCTGTTCCCAGCAGTTGCAACCTACATCCATGTTGCCATTGCCTTAGGGTGATTCTTCCAGTGATCACCCACAGCTCATGCTAAAGGTTGCTGCAGTGACTGCAGTTTCTGCTCCTCACCCTCCTGGAGTCTGAGAGTGAGGTATTTGCTCACTGAAATCTCCCCAGTAATGCCTGGGATCTCCACTGGGTGCTGAACAGGCTCCTGGTTCCTTCTGAGGTGCTTATAGGAGCAGTTGCTCCATTCCTGGCATGGCATGAAGGATTTGTGGAACTTGGGGAACTGGCCCAAAGCCATGTGGGTGATGCAGGAACCCAATTCCCAGGCTGTGGGACCTGCCTGACTGGGGAAGCACAGGAGTGTGCATGTGATGGTATTGAATGTTTTTCCCAAGCTCCACTGAGGAGCATTGAAGCACCAGGAATTCCAGCATGAGAGGAGACCTCAGTGGGGTACTTGAGGGTTCCCTGGGTCCCTGTGTGGGGTTGGTGGTGTCTGGGAGCTCTCAGGGTGATCTTTGACTGGCTTCTGCTGCACAGTGGTGGCTGGGGGCTCGTGGGCACATCTTGCAGGAGGTTGGTGGTCATGCCCAAAGGGCTGGGCAAGGGCAGCTCCACCATGGTTGGCACAGGCTGTTGTGGCAGTGGTGGATGACAGATATGTGGTGCAGCATTGTCTTAGCACCAGGGCTGGGTGGAAGGTGATCCACTGGATTGTGGTCTTACTGGTGTCCAAGGCCAGGTTGGACAGGGCTGGGAGCAGCCTGGGATAGTGGGAGGTGTCCCTGCCCATGGCAGGGCTGGAATGGGATGAACTCTTAAGGTCCCTTCCAACCCAAACCATCCTAGGATTCTAAAGCAAAAATGGATAGGGCTGCATGGAAAAGCTGTGAGTCATGTAGTAGGTAGGACAACGAGGAAAGTGCTTTTATTTCTGTGTTTTCTAATCAAAAGCCAAACGGACTATAGTTTTACAATCATCTACATGATTTAAGTGAAACCATAAAACATCACCATTTCCCAATAAAAAGCTTTTGACATAGTAGCTGCAAAGCTCCCAGGAACAAAAATTCTCTTTGAATGAAATGCAGGGCACAGATTTTGGAAGAGTGGGTTGAGTGAGCCTCCAAGCTGTTTTTTCCCCCCTTTAAATTGCACATTTGGAAGATAAGAAAGTAGAAGAAACATTATTTGATAGTAGGTCTGTTCCTGGAGGGAAGCACATGCAGCACGTGGGGTGTTTGCTGTGCCTGTGGTACATAGAGTTGGAGGGATGTGTGCTGGGGAGGGCTGGGCAGGGCCAAGATCTTCATCCCCCTTTTTAGGCAGCACATGTGTTGTTATTAGAGGCTGGCTTGGGAAGCCATAAACAGAGCTAAGTTTGCTTCGTTGCCAACCCAGATGAGATAAAATAGTTTTATAGAGATTTATGGGGATAATAAACTATGTAGGGAAGTTTATGACACATCTAGCTGTGATCAGTGAACCTTTAAAGGGTTTATTGGGCAGGGATGTTGTCTGCCATGGATAAGCCTTGTGTGGTGTTGGAATAGTTGGAATTGTGCTGTTGGTGTAAAATACTTTAATTTAAATCATGTATTTGTCTCTTCCCAGAGCCTCTCCATAAATGAGCCTGGAGAAACTGTGTTCAGGGGGAGGATTGGTGATCAGTCACCTCTGAATTTTTGTCCAAACAAGAGATGAAGCTGAGGGAGATCAGCTGCATCAGTGCATCACCTTGTGCATTAGAAGGTTGTGTCAGCTTCTAGTGCTTAAACCTGGGATAAACTGAATTTCTGTACCTTAGCCATTCATCCAGGGTTTCTGATTGCCTAGGTGAGCATGTGTCTTCTTGCAAGTAACCAAATAAATAAAGTTACCAAAAATAAAGTCCTGCCTGTCCTGGATAAAAAGGACAGTGGTGGAAAATGTGGAGATTGTTGTGCAGGACAGCACTGCTGTGGGAGGATGCTGAACTGACCGTCTCCTGCTGTGCTAAGGGAGCTCAGATGTGAGAACAGTCTGGGATTCTCCATGTGGGAACCTGGACCTGCACAGGAGAGCTGAGAGTGAAACCACAGACTGGCAAATCTGAGATATCAAAAGTGCATGGCTGTGGGAGAAATCCCAACTCCCAAACCCTTTTATTTTTAGCAGAGCACCACCTGGATACTATGGCTTTGCACAGACCTGGTCTACTAAATGGTCTCTGAAATCTTAAAGTAAAGGCAGCCTGTGTTGGGTTTTAGGCAGGTTCTGTGTAGAAGCAGCTGCTTTACAGTTAAGTGAAATGCCCACAGGAGATGAGAGGTGGCTTTGGAATGAGTCTGTGTCCTGAGGTTGTCCCAGTTCACTCCTTGCTCCCCATCAGCAAAGTCCCAGTGGGACCCCAGGCTCTGCAGCAGCCTGGCCACATCAGCTCTTGCCTTCCTCACTCATGTTCCATATCCAGCAAGCATCAAGTGTCATTAATTGCTTTGGTTCCTGCCCACAGCTGGGGGATTTAATGGGGAATTGTGTTCCTTTCCATCTCTTGCTGTCTGAGTGGAGCAGAAGGGAACTGGGAAGAAGCAGCCAGGGGAGTGACAGGGCTTCCCCTGTCCTTGAGCTGGGCACCTGAGCACTTCCCCAGTGCAGAGGGGGTGGGTAAGTGTGAGGATGGAGTCTCCATGTTGTGTTCTCCATCCCCAAATGCAGATATAGCCTCCAGTTCTCCCTGCACTGCATCACATCACTTTTCCTTATGCTTGGTGCCTTGGGAAACCTTTTTCTTCCTCCTGTGTATTTTTCAAGCAAGGCAAAGCTGGCTCTGATGTCCCCAGACTGGGGCAGTGATTTTAGATCACATTGTCATTTCTGCAGGGGGATTTTGTCCCTCTTGCACCCACTGCTCACCCAGGGTGCAGTCTCCACAGACAGTGATGGCCTGGTCAGTGCTGCCTCCCCACCAGCTGGAGCTTCCCTGCCCTCTCACTGTGCTCCTGATGCTGGCTGATCTGTAGCTCTGCAGAGTTTGTGGTGCCTGCTCCAGGCAGGATGCCTGTTGCTGCTGTTCAAGGAGAATAAAGGTATCTTTAGTTTGCTAAGCCCAAAATCGATTTACATGGGATTTTCCCTGTGGCTTTGGGAGGTGATCTCCACTTGTGATCTGCAGAGTGCCTGGAGGTGGAAGCAGAGATTGCCTGTGGGGGCTTTGACACTGCAGGGATGGAGCCACATCCTCTGAGCCTGGCAGGGCTGAAGCAGGATGGGCTCCACAGGAATGGTCCAGTGGGACCTGAGCATCTGGAACCTGAGCATTGGCCAAGGAAGACAGAATTACAGAATGGATTGGGTAGGAAGGGACCTTAAAGTTCATCTCATCCAATCCCCTGCCATGGGCAGGGACACCTTCCACTATCCCAGGGTTCTCCAAGCCCCATCCAGCCTGGCCTTGGACACTGCCAGGGATGGGGCAACCTGTGCCAGGGCTTCACCACCCTCTCAGGGAACAATTCCTTCCCAATAACCCATCTAGCCCTGCCCTCTGGCAGTGGGAAGTCATTCTGATCCTGTCACTGTCTACTTGCATGGAAAGCCTCTCTCCCTTCTTTTTATAACCCCCTTTATGCCCTGGAAGGGTCTGAGATGTCCCTGGAGCCTTCTCTTCTCCAGGTGAGCACCCCCAGCTCTCCCAGCCTGGCTCCAGAGCAGAGAGGCTCCAGCCCTTGGAGCATCTCCATGGCCTCCCCTGGACTGGCTCCAACAGGTCCCACACACGGTTGCTGAAGGATCTGGCTGGAAAGTCTCTGGGACTAGACTGATTCTCCCTCTAAACTCTGATTTATTTTCTTCTTTTAATGAACTTGTCCTTTTCTTTGCAGTACACTAGGATTGTGTGAAATGCCTCCTGTGTGGTGGTCCCTGCAGAGGTTCAGTGTGTGCCCTGTGAGGAAGTGTGCTGCTGCTGCTGGTGGTTTGCTTCGCTCATGTTGTCACGTCTTCCTTCAGTTATAGAATAAATATTAACACCACAACCACCCACTAACTAGGCACTGCCTGCCATGGCTTATCATCCCAGCCCTGGGCTCTTGGAAAAACTTTACAACACCCTTAAGTTTAAAACAAACACACGTGAAACCCAGTCCCTCTGGGTCTATTAGGGCTGACCAGCAAATGTGTATTTCATTACCCAAAATATGCTGGTAGACCCAGCGGAGTGAGTGAGCCAAGGGGAAGTAGACCTGCAAAACACTTTGGATAAAATACAAAAAGTGATTTTTATTTTTCCACCCCTCCCCTTTCTCTTCTTGCTTTCTCCTGCCATGAATTCCTGGGTACAGACTTGCATTTCTGAGGGAAGCTGGGGCGCCAAGCTGGGAGACGGATTGCACAGTCCAGGCCCAGGAATGGCAGGAGTGAACCAGTGGGCGGTCACAGAACACTGTGGGTTTTATTTTTGTTCATTTTCTCTTCTCAGTGGTGTCAGTGCTTGGCTCCAGGTGCCTGGATGGCAGAGTTCTGTCCCTCCATGGTGCTGTCCCTGGCATCCTGGGGGAGGAGAGCCAGGACAGGGTGTTCCTGCTCTGGCACAGCAGGGACCTGCATGGCTGGAGACCACGGAGCTTGGCTCTGCCTGGGTCTGGCTCACCCACCAAAAAAAGAAGAGATTTAGGTGAGATACTGGGAAGAAATTTTTGGTTGGGTGGGTGGTGAGGCCCTGGCACAGGGTGCCCAGGGAAGCTGTGGCTGCCCATGGATCCTTGGAAGTGTCCAAGGCCAGCTTGGATGGGGCTTGGAGCAGCCTGGGATAGTGGGAGGTGTCTCTGCCCATGGCAGAGGGTTGGAGTGAGATGAGTTTTCGGGTCTTTCCCAACCCAAACCATTCTGGGATTCTGTGACTCGCATATGATCAGCAGGTGTGGCTCCAAGGTCGGCCCCATCCAGTGTAGAGTATCTGGGATGAGAACTGGTAACACCCAGCCCTCCATTTATCCAGCCTGGTGCAAATTACAGCCATCAGGGCTCCCCTTTCATCCCTTCTTGGTGGGCTTGGCAGCAAAAACGCCTGCCTTTTCCAGTGGGATTTTCAAGGCATTCATTACTTTGCAGTGTTGATGATATCTCCTGGTGCTTGGAAGGATTTGGTCATCTGAGCTGTGCTGCACAAGGATCCTGTGTTGGCCTGATGTGCAGGGGAGGCCCAGCCCATTTCCATGGGCTTCGAAGAGCCACACAGCAAAAAGTGCCTAAAGAGTTATCTGCTTTTTTGGGGGAAATATTTTGCCTTTGGATGACAGGCTCGTTGTTCATGTGGAGCAGTGATTTTTTATTCAGTAATGTCCACATATCCCACTGCTCTCCCTCCAAGAAAAACACAGCGAGCTGTGTCACCAGTCTGGTGGCTCCACGCAGGGAGTGTTATTGCATCTGAGAAGGTGAGTCACCAGCAGGGCTTGGGCAGCAGCAGCTCAGGGCATTTGCCTGCTTTGGGACAGTTTAACAGAGACATGTCAACTGCACCCCATTTTTCACATGGAAAAATAGGTGGGGAACCCATAGTTGACCAAATTAAAGAAAATTCCTCCATTCCGAGTAATATGAAGAATGCTAGTGGCCACACTTGTGAGCTCTACCATCTGTTCTTTATTTTGGTGGTGCTGGGAAAGGTGGAATTTGGTCACAATTGGGGAAAACCTGCAGAAGAGAACAGTGATGGGAGAGTGGGAGAGCACTGGGAATGGCTTCAGGAGAGGCAAAGCAAAACCCCCTCCCCAGGTGTGCAAACATCATGAAGGGGACAAAGAGCCAAGAATCCCAGTCCCTTCCCATCCTGGCTGGATGGGGCTTGGAGCAGCATGGTTCTGTGGAAGATGTCCCTGTCCATGGCAGGGGTTTGGAACGAGATGAGTTTCAAGGTCTCTTTCAGTCTAGACCAGTCTGGGCTTCTGTGATTTGTGGCTTTGCCCTTTGCTTGTGGGGTGAAGGAGATGCTGAGCAGAACCAAGGCAGAAAAGCCTGTCCCTGTGGTGAGATTTAGCTCAGGCCTTTGTCTTCCTCCACAGAGGATGACTCTCGACAGAGAGACTGGCCTGTCAGAGTCTTGAGCCCCTGGGGATGAGCAGGATGGGCAGGATCTGTGCCAGCATCACTGGGCTGGGAGAAGGCCACCCTCTGCATCTCACCTTGCAGTCCTGCATGGCTGCTGAGAATGCCCAGCCCAAGCACTGGGAGCTGTGCAGGAATCCTCAGTGCTGTGTGTTCAGCTGGGTGAGCAGGGTGTGTTTTGTGTGTTTCATTGGCTCTGGATGGACCCAGTGCTGCCCTGGGGGTTGCTGCAGTGGCTGAGCACTGGGACACTGATTTTTTAGTGGGCTGCAAAGGGGCTGTGATTCAGCACTGGCTGCATTTGTTAAACCAGTTTAATTCAGGGTGCAGAATTCCTGACAACAGCTTTCCAGTATTCGCCTGCAGTGTGTGATAAGGTGGTAACCTGCACACCTTAGCAGGTTTCTTTAGTACAAATTAATTAATTAGGCTCACAATTCACCTTCCAGTATCTACCTCAGTGTAAATTCTCCACACTTCCCAGTGCAGCAGTTCTGCAGTTCTCAGTGCTGACCCAGCTGCTGGGCTTGGCTGGCCCCACATGCTCCTGGTGGTGGCTCCTGCTGTCCCCAAGCCACACCAGGGCTTTGCTGATGGCAGCAGGAGGTGCTGTGCTCTTCCTTTTGATTTTAGAATTTTAGGATTTCTAGTGCAGGAATGTTAAGAAGAAGATTTTGTGGTTATTTTTCTCCCATGTGTGGAGTAGCTGTGCCAAAGTGTATTGGGTGGAAGTGGGAGGAAGAATGGAGACTGGGATCCTTCCCTGAGTTAATGTAGATGGAGACCAGAGCCCAGGGATGGAGGATGTGCTTTACCTTCCTCTCAGTGGTGGGACTGGGGAAGGAGAACAAATGCAAGGGCCTGTGGGGTTGGTGGATCCCCAGCAGGGGCTGTGAGTGCTGGGCCCACATCACTCAGCTCCCTCAGCCTCAGAGGGAATGAGGTGCTGCAGAGGGGGAACAGGTTCTGGAAGCCCCAGCTGGCTGGTGGAAGCCCTTCCCTTGGCTTTGGACTTTTTCTGTGCCTGTTCCTTCCCTTGCTGTCTTCACTCCTCTCGTGCTGACCCCAACTTTCTCCATGCTGGCAGAGCCTCCTGGTCATGTCCAGCTTTCCTGTGGCCTTTTACCCTTTCCTGCTCTGGTAGGAAGGGAAGGGTTTAACCCCCTAACCCAGACTGTGCAGCAGGTGGTCCTTCTTTCTTCTTGTTCTCTCTTTTCACATCCTTCAGAGCTCCAGTGAGCACCTCCCCTGTGCCAGCCCCTTTTGGAGTGCTGGGCTGATCCCTGTGCTGGGAGAAGATGCCTGTGTTGGGGGCACAATCCCAGGATGGCTTGGGTTGGAAGGGACCTTAAAACCCATCCTGTTCCTCACCCTCCCATGGGCAGGAACACCTTCCACTAGAGCAGATTGCTCCAGAGCCTTCCACTGACAAGGCTTCCAGTGGTGGAAGAGCATCACTGCAGTGATGGCTGGGCTGGCTGAGGGCAGAGGACCCTGCCCTGTGTGACCAGAGCTCAGCAGCACAGCTCTGGGGCTCATGGGCTGGCATCCTGCCCCTGTCAGCAGGTCAGGGACTTGGAAGTGACTTTTGGAAGCTGGATTCTCCTTTGAGGAGAAAACAGCAGCACAGATCTTGATGGCTTCAGTACATGTTTCTTGGAGAAGCACACAGGCTGCCTGGGCACACAAGCTGCTATCCCACCAATTTTTTTTAAGCTTTTTTCTCTTAGAAACAAAGTACCTGACTGTAGAGCCTTCCCAAATTTCCTGTTGGGATCAGGAGCCTGTGTTTCCTCTTTTAGAAGCCGAAGGGATGTAATTTTTCATGGGCAGAACCACAAAATCTGTCCCTGCACAAGGTGGTGTCTGGGAAGTTTCTTCCTGGTCTCTCTTCCCCAGTGCTGCTGCTTTTCATGTTTAACCTGGCTGCATCTCCAGCCATTTTCTGCTCTTCCCTGCTCTGGGTGAAGAAAATGGGCCTGTAGGTGCAACCACAGCAAGAAAAGGTTGTGCTGTGGTCTGACCTGGTTTTGGGGGTTTTCCCAAAGCAAGTAATCATGCATGGTGGGTAGTGGGTACCCTGTTACAGTTGCACCAGTTGGGACAGGATAAAGAAAGGATTTCTTCAGGAGTTTGTCCCCTTAGACACAGGGACAGCCTGGAAAAGGAGCCTGGAGCCTGTGTCCCACTCTGAGCTGCCCAGATGTTGTCATTCCTTGTGGGGGAACATGAGCTCAGTATCTGCCCAAGACCACATGCACAGAGTCCAGACTCAGAGTCTCCAGGTGCTCAGGATCCAAGTTTACTCAGCAGCCTGTGCTGCCTGGGGGGTTCCCTGTGTGAGTCCACAGTGGGTTTAGTTCAACATCCTTCTGTAGGAGCTGTGGCTGCTCCTGTGAGCCAGGAGTGTCTGAGCAGGGTGGCTGTGTCTCCAGGGCTGTTACCCTGCAGAAATAGTTTCCTATAAATAAACAAACAGAGAAGGGGGTTGCTGCTGCAGGGTGTCCCTGCACACAGGCTCTGGTGTGTCTGCAAACCCTCCTGTGTAAATAACCTCCCTGGCAAGAACAGGGTGGAGTGGCCTGTCTGGGGAGGGGTCTTTGAAGGGAGGATGGGATGGTGGGGCAGGTGGATTCCTCCAGAGCCCACAGCAGGTATTGAGCTTCCCTCCTCTCCTTGGGTGGGTGGAGGATTTATCCATGGTGGGGGTGGGCTCAGTGGTGGCCCATGGTGACATCATGGTTCAGACAGAGCCAAAAAGGGAGAAGGGACTCCTGGTGTCCTGCTTTACTGGTAAGGAGCTGGTTTGCTGGGAGCTGCTCCTGTCCAGCTGGCCCTCACAGGGGATGTGGCTGTGACTCAGAGCAGGGTCAGGTCTGGGGGGAGCTGGGGCTGGGGCTGCCAGGGACAGGGGCAGCTCTGCTCCCCACTGTGACGATGGAGAGACACAGTGCCCAAAGGGGAACCTGCTTTGGCTTTGGGAAGCACTGCTGGACTTGACAAGATCATGGAATCATGGAATGGTTTGATTTGGAAAGGACCTTAGGGCAGGGACACCTTCCACTGTCCCAGGCTGCTCCAAGCCCCATCCAACCTGGCCCTGGACACTTCCAGGGATCCAGGGGCAGCCCCAGCTGCTCTGGGCACCCTGTGCCAGGGCCTGCCCACCCTCCCAGGGAACAATTCCTTCCCAATATCCTATCCATCCCTGCCCTCTGGCAGTGGGAGCCATTCCCTGTGTCCTGTCCCTCCATCCCTTGTCCCCAGTCCCTCTCCTGGAGTTCTCCTGGAGCCCCTTTATGCCCTGGAAGGGCTCTGAGGTGTCCCTGGAGCCTTCTCTTCTCCAGGTGAGCACCCCCAGCTCTTCCAGCCTGGCTCCAGAGGGGCTCCAGCCCTTGGAGCATCTCCATGGGCTCCCCTGGACTCTCTCCAGCAGCTCCAGCTCCTTTCTGTGCTGGGCCCCAGGGCTGGGGCAGCTCTGCAGGTGAGGTTCTTCCAGATGGAGCAGAGAGACAATCCCCCCTCTGTGCCTGCTGCCCACACTGGGGGCATGCTGTGTGGGGCTGCTTCCAGAAGGTGGAATGCAGATTCCTGGATCTGAAGCCAGTCTGCTCCTGTGCTTCCCCTGCCCCGTGTAGGTGATAGTGCCACTGCCAGATGAAAATGATGTCTTTACCTGGGCACAGGTGCAGGAGAGCTCTTTCCCAGCCTGCAGCCCAGAGAGCTGGGATGTCCTGGTGGTTCCTGTGAACAGGGAATGTACTCACTCTTCCTCTCACAACTGCTGAATGAAGCCAAGCTGCTGTTTGGCTAAGCTGGGCTGCAGAGGGTGCAGCCTGCTGTGGGAGGCTCTGGGCTCTGCTGGTGGGGTTGGAGAGGGGTTTGCAGGAGGGAAGGTGGGAAGAGAAAGGAGAAAGGGTAGGAAAGGGGAAAGGGGGTTGAGACAGCAGGAGTCCCTGGGGCTGGAGCAGGAGAGAGGCAGACAGGCTTGAGATGAGTAGGAGGAGCACCCCACATTTGGAAACCCCATGGAGGGGCTCCCATGTCTTCTCTGGTGCCACTTGTTTCTACATCTTTCAGATCCTTAAGGGCACTCATAGAAACGAGGGAGAGGGACTTTTTGTATGAGCAGATAGCAACAGGACAAGGGAGAAAGCTTTTAAACTGCCAGAGGGCAGGGATAGCTGTAATATAGGGAAGAAATCCTTCCTGTGAGGGTGGGGAGGTTGCCCACAGGAGCTGTGGCTGCCTCAGGATGCCCAGAGTATTCCAGTGCAGGGTGGATGGGGCTCAGAGCAACCTGGGATGGTGGGAGTTGTCCCTGCCCATGGCAGGGGTGGGATGAGGTTTTAAGGTCTTTTCCAGCCCAAACCATTCCATGATTCTATCTCAGGTGTTGGGAGCTGGCAACTCCAAAGTGCCCCATCCCCTCCCTGGTTCAGCCCTGCTCAGTGAGTGGAGCTGTCACAGCAGCCCAGCCCCTCTGCTGGCACAGGGACACAGCTGGGCCCTCTCTCAGCTCCAGGCTCCCTGCAGAATCCTTTATTCCCATTTGCCACTTGTGTGTCTGTACACTGGGGAGCACTCTTGCCTCTCCCTGCACATCCCACACAGGATGCTCAGAGCACGTGCAGCTCACTCTGCAGGCACAGGGACACTTTCCCATCAGTGGTGCTGCTTTTCTCCTGCCCTTCACCAACTTGGTTAGAAGCAATTTTGTGGACAAGCCACGATTTCAGTTTGTAATTTGTTTGTCAGTGGCTCTGTGGGATGGAATTCCTCCATTAAATGCTTTTCCCTGGCTACGTGTGTGTGTTTCAGGCAGAAGGAGGCACTGATGCTCAGGTGTGCTGGGAGCTGTGCACCTGTGTGCTCCCAGGGGTGTTGAAGATCCCTTACCCAGAGCAACTGCTTGATTTCAAAACTCCACATGCTCAGTGGGAACAAGTGAAGAGACACTTTGACTGTCCTGCTTTTTCTTTTCCCTTTCTCAAGAGAGATTGAAAGGAAGAGAGAGTTAGATGACCACAAGTGTGCTCAAGTGCTTGTGGAGCAAAAGCACCCCTAAGGAAGAGTGACACAGATTCATTTTCTTTGCTGGAGCTGCAGAGCCTGGCAGTGCTCAGGTGCCTCAGCAAAGCTCTCCCTGGTTTTCATCCTGCCCCTTGCTGAGATAGCCCAGGACCCTGCTCCAGAGGTGACCATCTTCACCCCCAGCAAGTGTGAATATATGAGCTAGATTTTGGCTGGCAATGCCCCCCCTGCAAAAGGCTGCATTGCCCAGATTGTTGCCAGCCCAGAGGATGCTCCAGGTTTGTTTTCCTTTCCTGGCTCTACTTTTCTGCCACAGTGGAGGGAGGAATGCTACCATAAAGCCTCCATAGGTTGTGGTGGTTGGTTTGGCTCAGCAGGTACAGGTTTCTTGACCTGGGTGCTGCTTTGGCCCAGGGGACAGTGACCTGTCCTCCTCTGTGCTTGGGTGGGTGTGTGGCAGCTGCTTGACCCTGGTTCAGATAAAGGCATGGGATGAAAGGGCTCTGAGCTGCTGGCAGTGAGCTGGGATAGAAGCAGTGGCTGCAGCCTGGTGTGCCAGAGCTGCCATCTGAGGCATCAGAAGCCTTACCTTGGAGCACCAGGAGTGGGGCAGATTGCTCTTTTTGATGTGTTTCTTCTAAGCACATGCCTTGCAGAGTCCCGGACAGTGGGGAGAAGAGAGTGGAGTGTTTTTCCCTTTGCCAGTGCCATTGTTGACAGAAGGGCCACATCCTGTGCCCAGCTGCTGGTGCCAGCAGTCTGTGGAGGAGCCGTGTTTTTGCTTCCCTGAGTGGGATCCAGGGGTTTGGAGATGTGCTCTCTGTTCCTGGAGTTTTCCAAATACCATTTGGCTTTCTGGGCTGTTTGGGGAGAGGAGCAGCTTTCCCAGTGTCAGCACAGCCAGCCTGGGTGCTTGCTTGGAGAGGAGGGGTCTCCTTGGGAGAGGTGTCCTTGGCTCTCCTGTGCTTCCCAAGCTCCAGCAGCCCTTTCTCTTCCCAACTCATTCACTGATTGCTGCATTTGAACCTCCCTGTTATTCAGCCCCTCCTTTGTGGGAACGCCCAGTGACAGGTCCTGGTCAGGGCTGGGGGCAGAGGGGTCCCAGGGGCTCAGTGAAAGCTGAGTGTGGATGTGTGGGACACAAAACACGCTGCAAGCCCCGAGAGCTCCAGCTGTGATGTTCAGAGCTGTCATAAGCTGATGGAAACCAGATTATCTGCATCCATCACAGATCTTAAAGGGTCCTTCTCACTTCTTGGGACTTTGTTGTGAGGCTGTGACCGCCACATGCTCGTCTGCTCCAGGAGGAGGGAGCTCCTGGCTGAGGGGATGCAGGGGTGGAAGTGAGAGCCATGGGAGAAGCGCTGGTGGTCCCGCTCCGAGGGCAGCGCGGTGTCAAATGTCATTTTAATGGGGACAGCAGCCCCCCCAAATGGAGCAAAATGCAACTTGAGATGAATCAAAGCAGTGTTAATGGTGGAAAATGTCTATGGCTTTTAAAAACAAATATTGCTGTGGGATTTGGGTTGTGTGTCACAGGAGACCCTGAAAGGTTGGCCCTTGGCTTGGCCCAAGAAAACAGGACAAAAGCTCCTGGCTACTGGAATGTCTCTGTGGTGGGAACACAGGGTGGTGGGACAGAGGAGGGAGAGGAACAGTTACACAGGACTTGCTTAAAGGGTGCTCTACCCTCAGATCAGCAATGATGGAGAAAAGGGAGCAGGGAGAGGGGAGGGAGAATTTTTCTATCACCGTAGTTGTGGGGGGTAAAGGGAAAGCCAAACCTTCCCCCTCTAGAGTACCCCATCCTGTGGATTTAAACTCTGGATTTAAAAGGAGAATAAAAAATAATGAGGACATGGATAGATGGTTTCTTTTTATCTCTACAACTGAAGAGATAAATGTGACATTAATTATGTGACACAGCTTTGAAAATCATTATGTATCTCTGTTTTTTTTTAAGGGGTTTCAGATTTCTGTCTGGGAATAATAAAGAAGGACAATTTGAAAAAAAAAACCCCAACAACTTTAAAGATGATCTGTAGGGAGAGTTGATTGTCTTAATTTTCCCTCTGTACATGATGCTTGTTCAGCTCTCCCGCTGCCTGCATGGTGTGCAGGAGCTGGGAGCAGGGAGAGCCAGGAGGGCCCAGGAGGGTTTAACAGGACAAAATGTGCTTGGGGACAGTGGAGGTGAGGTGAGACCATGGAGGGGGAGGCACTGAGCCCTGCACCCCTCTGCCCCCAGGAGAGAGGAGATGGCAGCAGTCAGCAGCACTGGGCAAGCAGTTTGGAATGCTCCTGCAGGCAGCTGCCTCCTGAACTGGGGAGGGGTGGGGCAGGGACACCATCAGAGGGTGAGCTTTGTGATGGCATTTAAAGTGCTGGTTGTAGGATCCTTTAATCATTTAGGTAGGAAAAGCCCTTTAATTTCAAGTCCAGCCATAATCAGGGGACTGCAAGGCCACCACTAAACCATGTCCCCAAGTGCCACCTTATCATAGAATAATCACAGAATCTCAGAATGGTTTATGTTAGAAGGAACCTTAAAGTTCATCCAGTTCCACCCCTGCCATGGGCAGGGACACCTCCCACTGTCCCAGGCTGCTCCCAGCCCCATCCAGCCTGGCCTTGGGCACTGCCAGGGATCCAGGGGCAGCCACAGCTGCTCTGGGCACCCTGTGCCAGGGCCTGCCCACCCTCCCAGGGAACAATTCCTGCCCAATATCCCATCCAGCCCTGCCCTCTGGCAGTGGGAGCCATTCCCTGTGTCCTGTCCCTCCATCCCTTGTCCCCAGTCCCTCTCCAGCTCTCCTGGAGCCCCTTTATGCCCTGGAAGGGGCTCTGAGGTGTCCCTGGAGCCTTCTCTTCTCCAGGTGAGCACCCCCAGCTCTCCCAGCCTGGCTCCAGAGCAGAGGGGCTCCAGCCCTTGGAGCATCTCCATGGGCTCCCCTGGACTCACTTTCCTGAGCTGGAGGCAGCTCTGCAGGTGGGGTCTCACCTCAGGGGGGCAGAATCCCCCCTCCCCTGCTGCCCATGCTGTGGGCTCAGCCCAGCACACACAGGGGTTTTTGGGTGCACACAGCTGGGCAATGGCTGCTTTCTCATCCATCAGCACCCCCACTCCTCCTGCTCAGGAATTCTCTTAATCCACTTCCCTGTTCTTGTGCTGGGGATTGCCCTGACCCTTGCCATGGGCACTGGATCTGCACAGTGCCAGGGGTTCAGGCTGCAGGGATCAGCACATTTCATCAGCTGGAGCTCAGGAGCTGTGTCCTGTGTCTCTGCAGGGCTCAAGCTTGCACAGCATGATACTGCCTAAAAACCAGCCTGCCCCATGGTTTACCATAACTTCATTGAGGTTGAGCTTGGATCCCTCTGTATCCTGCTCCACACCTGATCAGCCTGTACAGGGGGAGTTACTGTTTCAGAGGGCAAAGCTTCCCAAAGTGTGGTACTGGCTTGATATCTTATCCATCTGCTGTTTTGGTGAGGAACCTGCTGCCCTGGGCTCCCTGTATGGGCCAGGGGAGCTGAGGGCCAGTGCAGGTTCTGCTGCACTTCCAGGGAACATGGGAGCTCTGACTCTCCTGCCCAGGGCCCACCCAGGCACCCATGGCCCTGCACCACTGCTCACCCATGCAGCCAGTGCAACTCTTCAGCTTGGCACGAGCTCTGCTGTGAACCTGTCCCCTTTCTCAATCTCTCCATGCATGGGCATTTTCACTGGGCAAGCTGACACCTAGGTGAGGAGCAGAGAGGGCTCCCTGCTGCCCATCAAAGCCCACCCCAGTGATAGTCTCTGTGCTTTGTAGGGTGATGGGGACACAGACAGGACAATGCCATGGTCACAGCAGGGAAAGGCAGCAGGGAATCACCCTTGTGAGAAAACAGGGAGGGTCCTGCTGGTGTCAGTGCCCTCCCCTCCAGCACCAAATAAATTCTGGGAACATGTCCCAGAGAAACACCCCCCTGAGTTTGGGTGGTTTGGGTGTCTAGAGTCCACGGTGGCTTTGGGATTTTTATAACACTCATTGCACGCTGGATGACGAGAGGCTAATAACTGACGGCTGGGAGCTGCCGAGGGAATTCCATCTTGCTGCCAGAGATGAGCTCCAGGGAAAAGCCCAGACCCCTTCTCCAGGGGGATTTTTCTCCTGCCTCATGCATGGTGGCTGGGAGTGTGATGCAGCAGAGCCTGTTCCACCCCAGCACCTTCCCAAGGCAGGATGGTGCCGTGGTGTCCCTCCTGCTCTGCTGCTGGCTGGGGGCCGGCCCTGCAGCCTGCAGGATTATGTCACCTCTGCGGTGGCCCCGCGTCACCCCCAGCACAGGCCCTGCTAATATTTGCTTTATGACACATCCCTGATAGTGCCTGGTGTGTGCTCAGCCAGTCCTAGAACTCAGCAGCGCCGGCAGGACGTCAGACCAACAATAACAAAAATAAATCACTCCACACTTTCCATAGGGTGTATATTTAGTGGTTGCTGTGCACGAGCCCCCAGAAGGAGCCGAGGTGTTTATTGGGGCCGGCCCTGCCCCTGCCTTGGGGCTGCCCCCGGCTGGGGCTGCTGCAGAGCCCGGGTCACCCTGTCAGCATCTCCCTAAATCCCGGGGCTCCCCTGCCCTCACCCAGCATGGACTTGAACTTTCCCTGGAACGCAGGGAGTGAGCAGAGCCCACCCAGAAGGTTTTGAGGAGGGGAAGGGGGAGCCTGAGGGATGCCCCCCGTGTGGTGCTGCCCCTCCAGGCTCAAACACTGGCTCTCATTTATCCCGGCAGCGATGGCGCTTCCCCGTGCCAGGTGGAATTTTAAACACTCCAACCTCAGCCACCATCTTTCCAAAGTTTTCTGAAGAAACAGAAGTGTGTGAGCTGTGGGGTCATTCTTCCTGCTGCCCTTCCCTGCACGTGCTGTCTCCAGCCTGTGTTCCATGGCAGTACCTGCTGCTCAGCTTAAAAACCTCAGCCTTGTCCTTGTCCCTGGCACAGAGGGGTTCCAGGGCCCATCTCCTGCTGAATGATGCTCTCTGGTTTGCACCATTGTTGGGCAGGTAGGCAGGTGCTGTTCATATGCACAAGGGAAGAGGTCCCTGCACTCCTCTTACACTCAGCTGAGCAAAATCTCTGTTCCCAGTGTGTCAGCCTGGCACTTTTTGAAAGGATCTGGCGGTATATTTTATTTTCCCAGTAGAACTGGGTATGGTAGGAGGTGATAGAACCCCCCTGAAATACAGAAACCTCTGTGCCCTAAATCTTGTGTTGCTTTGGGATACGTGGATGGGGAAGTCTGGGAGAAGAGGTAAGATGTGGCCATTTCTGTGGGCAGCACCTCCACTGGGAAAGGCTCTGGCCTCTCCTAGGGGGGAGCTCACCTGTGCTTGGGCTGCAGGGATTGAACCTTTCCAAATGATGACAGGGGTTTCTCTATTAGTAAGGTCTGATGTGGTTTTTTTTCCAGTAGGATACAGACAAAATTGTTCTTTAATTTCTCTCCCATGCATGGGACAAGTCCAGTGCTCACACCAATTCCCTAGCCTGTTTCTTCTTGGCTAAAGCCCTTATTGCCAGCTCTTGGTCAGGCACTTCTAATATCCAATTGTTTGGCTCCTGGTGTCATGTCAAGGAACGTTACAGAACCTGTTTCTGATGAAGTAATCTCCAGGTGGCTGTGTGTCCTGGCACACCTGGCTGTGATCTCCAGGCACATCTTTCTTTTCCTTCTTGCCCAGAGACCAGGGTGTTACTCTGGGCTCGAGTTCTGCTGCTCACACTGCTCTGAACTGCTGCCATCCTGGAGGAGGCTGCAAAGGCCTTTTTGCTCTCCATCCCCCTCATGCCTTCCCCACTGGGGCTGAGGAGGGGGCAGCCCCAGCCCTGACACAGCTCTCAGGCTGTTGTTGGTACCTGTGCTCATGCCCAGCGCTGCCTGAAGACAGGACATGTCCCCTTTTGGTTCCCAGCTGAGTATGGATGAACCCCTGTGTCTCCAGAGGGAATTCCCACCAGCTCCCAGCCAGGCAGTGCAGCAGAGGGTGGGCAAAACAAACCAGTGCTGGGGTTCTGGGCTCTGGCTCCTTTGTGCATACTGGTCCCCTGGTGGGCACTGGTGGAGCTGAGCACAGGCACATCCCTGGTGCTTGCAGGGCAGGCCAGGGCTCAGGCAGGCTCTGTTTCACCCACCGTGGTCCCCAGGGGCGTGGGGAGGCTGAAGGGTCCCCTGGGGCTGTGGGGAGGAGGCCGCAGGGTGATGCCTGCAGGAGACATGGCCAGCTCAGACCAGCTCTGCTGGTGGCCCTGAGTAGCCCCTTGGCTGCTGCTGCAGAGCTGTCTGCACACTCCCAGGCTAAGCCATGGCAGCTGTCCCCATGTCCAGCCTCGAGCTGCTGCTTTGCTGGGGTGGAGCAGTGCTGGAGGTGAGTAATGATCCAAACCAAACCAGCACTTGGCTTTGCTGCCTGCAGGGAGTCTCTGGTCTGATCTTGCTCTGCCCTCTGCAAAGTCTTTTTTCCACTAGGACACCCATCAGGACAGAATACAGGAGTGGTTTGCACCATTTTAAGCTCAGTGCAGTGTTAGGACCAGGCTTAATGCAAAACTTTTGAGGATGTTTTACCCACCATTTCATCAGCTGATCTTCTGAGTAAAAATCTTTGTCCCACTGCTAACTTTCTTCATAGTGGAGATTGCCACCTGCCTGCCTTGACCCCCAATGGGACCTTGCTGTAAAATCCTGATTTAAGGTACACTGGCAGGACAGGAGGGAATGGCTTTAAGCTGAAGCAGGAATGATTTCGACCAGATCTTAGATTAAATTCTTCCTTGTGAGAGTGGGGAGGCCCTGGGTGCCCAGAGAAGTTGTGGCTGCCCTGGTTCCCTGGCAGTGCCCAGGGCCAGGCTGGATGGGCTTGGAGCAGCCTGGGATGGTGGGAGGTGTCCCTGCCATGGCAGGGGTGGGATGGGCTTTAAGGTCCCTTCCAACCCAAACCATTCTGGGATTCTGTGATCTCCTGAAGGTCCAGCAGTGCAGAGAGGGGCATGGACAGGGCCCATTCCCCAGGGCAGGGCAGTCTTTACTGTGGGCAGCTGGCAGGCAGGATACCTCCCCCCGGGTGGGACCAGCTCAAGGACAGCAAACACACCCTAAGGAGGATTTGCTTGCTCATCTTGCTCTGAGCTCAGGGCAGAGGTTGCCTCATAAACCCAGGGGATGAGGAGGTGGCCTCCAAAGCCCCCAAGAGCTCCATGGAGTCACCTTTGGAAGTGACTAGTCCTTGCTTGCCTTGGGCCTGGCTGTCCACACCAATGATGTGTTTTCAAGCATCTCTCCTCTAGGTAATTCAGCCTGGATCATGCCCTGGGCTGGCCTTACCCTGCTGCTTACATGGATCGTGTGTCTTTGCTCCAAGGCCTTGGCAGGGTGCAGAGGGTTCTCCCCAGCAGCCTGTGGGTGCCAGTGTCAAGATTTCTCTTGGATCAGTGCACTTCAGATAAGAGCTGGAATTGCTGCTCAGCACTGTAACCTCAGTCTGCTCCTGAGCCTGCCTGCCTGCCTTGCACTGGGAATGCTGTGGAGCAGAAGAACATCTGCATGTCCATTTGCTGCAGGGCTGCTCCTGAGCACTGCAGTCAGGTTTCATTGAATCAGCACAGTCCCAGCCTGCAGCAGCGAGGCTGCTTGCCTTTGGAGCAGCCTGTGCCCTGGGCACTGGCAGTCACTGAGTGCTGCTCTGAGTGGGCCCTTCACCCCTGGAGGGGGCAGAGCCAAAGCCAAGGGGCAGGAGGCTGGGGTGGTTCTCTTACTCCCCATCATTTATATGAATGTGGCAGTGACAGGAAGGTTTGGTTCCCTCAGGAGCAGATCTTCCCAGTGGCACAAGTGCTGATCAAGGAGCAAGGAGGAAATCAGTTACTGGAGTTCTGCCCCTGTGGGAAAGAATCAATGAATTTGTGCCTCTGGCATGACAACAGAGCCCCCAGAGCTCCAGAGGCACCCTTGTGCTCTGCCACAACACTGTGCTAGGGGCTGCACTTGCACATACAGCTCACTAATCTGTCAGAGGGTTGTGTTGGTTCATGTGTGTGTACACACTTGCTTTTACACTGGAAATATGGACTTTTGCCTCTTTTTTTTTTTTTTTTTCCCTTTGTTTTTTTCCCCCTCTTCAATAACTGAGAAAGATCCAGGAGATGTTTTCTCTGGGTTTTGTTTCTAGGTTTAAAGAATGAAAAGTCGTAATTGTTAAATGTCTCTTTATTTCTAAAATTAGGTTCTTTATGTCCTTAAGAAAGATCCAAAGGGTCGAGTTTTTCTTCTTATTCAGTGTCCCAGTCCAACTGGGATGTTGCACCTGTAGCTTCTTAGGAATCTTTGTGGTTTTTAAGTGCTCCATTGCCCAGGATTAAGCCACGAGTGGAGATGGATGCAGTTAAAGGAAATTCAGCTGTGGGAAGGTTCAGCATGTGGTTGTCCTTCAGCCAGGCTGGGACTCTCACACTCTCATGTGTTTCCTGGTCCAGGACTTTCACCAGAGACCTGCAAGTGGTGGATTCTGGTTTCCAAAGGCATAGGAGGAAGGTTTCTCCCTGTGGTCCCAGCACTCCTGGCGTGGGACTGGACCCTTGGTGTCACTGCTCTTCTCAGCCAGCTGAACAAGGCTGGCTCTTGCCTTGTTGGGTGTTCTCAGGACCAGGAAGCTTTGCCTGGGGAGAGGTGGTGTTTTAAACCACCTGTGCTCATCCAAAGATTTCTGGGAGCAGCAGGTGGAGGATTCCCCCCTGGGTGAGAGCAGGAGAGATGTCTGTCCTGGCTGTGGGGCTGACTGCCAGGATCCCCCTGCGGGCTCAGTGTTCATGCTGGGATGTGCTCTCTGGCTGTCTCGTGGTGCTCCTTGTCTGTGAGGCTGGAGAGCCCCTGGCTGGCACAGACCACAGCTCCCATCTGTGCTCCAGCCCTGACTGCAGGGGTCACTCCTGTGTTTATTGGTTTTCTGGCATTTCCATGCTGGGTTTCAGGCCTTTGGCTGCTGTGTTGGAGGAAGCTCCTGTGAGCTCTTCTCAGTACAGCCCAAGCACTTTCTGCCTCTTTCCTCCAGCCAAGAGCTGGCCATTTCCAGACACCTTCATCCAACAGGAAATGCCTCCCTCTCAACCCCTGGGGGTTTTCCTGCCCTTATTTCTTTTTCAGGTGCCTGTCCCTGCAAACAGGCTCTTCTCCACCCAGCTGGCTCACCTGTGGGACAAGCAGAGAGCAGTTTTTTGGGAATGCCAGCTTAAGCCACAGGCTGTGTTCTTGAGTCACCTATTTCCTGGTGGGTGACAAGGTCTGCTCTGGATGTAGCTGTCTCATAGCATCCTCTCTGCACCCCTGGGATTTTTTGTTTTCGTCTTGTCAAGGCTCTTGGGGCACCCTGTTAACCATTATCTGCATTTGGGCAGGAGTGGTCTGTGGGCAGGAACAAGTGGCCACCCTGAAGATGCTTTGGCTCCTAAGGCTGAGATACAGCAGCTCAGGCAAGCTGGGATTGCCAGTTCCTGCATTCTTTCAGCATTTGACCCAGTGAGAACCAGATTTTAATTTAGGAACATCACCTCAGCCTGCTGAACTCTGCAGGGCTGTCACCCCACCCTCCCCTACACGTGGTGATGACTCTGCCTGGGCCCTCATTGCTCATGCAGAAGATTTGCTCTGCAATTTGTTTTGTTGTAGTAGCTCTTGTTCTTAATTACAGGGAACCTGCAATCAAAGTGAAAGTGTCACAAGCCTTGTTACTGATCTTGCCTGTGACGAGTGGCAATGGCAGCAAGGCAGCTTCTATGTCCCATCCCTGGAAGTGTCCAAGGCTGGGCTGGTTAGGGTTTGGGGCAATGTGGAAGGTGTCCCTGCTGTTGGTAGGGGGTAGAATGAGATGAGCTTTGAGGCCCCTTTCAACCCAAACCAGTCTGTGATTCTGTGATTCTGTTTCCACTTTCCTTTGCTGGTCAATGAAAAGTGCAGGAAGATCCCTTGTCCTGCAGGCTCTCCTGGATCTGGTCACTGGGACCAGCTGGAAACCAGGCACACAACTGGGTGCTCCCACCTATTGCCTTCACAGGGGCCTACACAGCAGCTGGGTGAGAAGAAAAACCCATTTCCCTGTTAAAAGGAGCATGCAGATGTCTGAGTGCAGATGCTACACATCCTGCTGCCATGTCCTGCAGCTTCCCGAGATTTGGGGTTGGAGTGATTGATGGGTTTAATTCAGCCTGGAGTTCCCACCCTAATGTCAGCTGCTGGATTTCTCAGTGCTAACCACAATGTGTGGGGACACCCAAAGCCATCTTGCTTGGAGGTGGAGAACCAAATTTATGCAGGCAGCCCAAGTCTGGTGTGTGAAAGCAGTGTGTACTTAGCTGTGATCTGCTTGCTGCCCCTGGCTACCAGCCTGCCCTGCCTTCCTCTGATGATGCCTCCTTCTGGGGGGAAAGTGGGAATGGGAATAATAGCTCAGTACCAGTTCTGCACAAACAAAACTTGGCTGCTGGGGAGCTGCAAGGTAATGACCAACATTTGGTGGTGATATCATGTGAGAGCATCTTGCTGTCAGAGATAAGGATCTCAGACAGCACCTCCCTGCCTCTGGCACTGGGATCTCTTCAGCTCAGCTTATGAGGTACAAGGCTTATCTCAATATTAAAACTGATAACGATGAGTTTTACTTAAATCCTTCCAACTTCAAACACATTCATGGTTTGTGATGCTGTAGTGCCTTTCAGCTGAGCCAGCTCCAATTTGTGAGCAAGGGGGGAGGCAGAGAGTCCTTGTGCTCCTTGGGAGAGGAGGCAGCTCTACAGCAGGATTGGGATGTGCCACACAGGGCTGGGGATGGGATCCCTCCTCTTGCCATGGGATCCCTCTCCTCTTGCCATGTATGGCTCAAGTATTCCCCACTTGTAGCCCAGCGGGAGTGGAGTCATTGAACAGAGCACATGAAGTGATTCCAGGTTGAAGTAGAAATTATGCGTGCAGCCCTCAGATACCTAAAGTGGCTCCAAGAGAGCTGGAGAAGGACTTTGGACAAGAGCCTGGAGTCACAGGGGGGATTGGCTTCCACTGCCAGAGGGTAGGGATGGATGGGATATTGGGCATGAATTGTTCCCTGGGAGGGTGGGCAGGCCCTGGCACAGGGTGCCCAGAGCAGCTGTGGCTGCCCCTGGATCCAAGGCCATGAACAACCTATTGTAGTGGAAGGTGTCCCTGCAATGGGGTGGGAGCCAGATGATCTTGAAGAACCCTTTGAACTCGCCCCATTCTATGAGGGATGTTATGCTCTGGGTGTAGGTTTATCCTTGCTTCCCAGGGGTGAAGATGCTCAGGAAAAGGCTCCTGAGGATGCTGTGCTCTCTCCCCAGTGCCAGGACTGTCACTGCCTGGGAGGGTGTCTGCAGGCACTTGTTCATCCCTCCTTACAGGCTGCCTCCCTCCTGGGGATGCTGTGTGGGGGTAATGAGGTGGAGGTGGATCAGAGTTAAGCCCTGCCTGGCTTCCCTGTTGCAGGCAAGTGGATTTTCAGCTCCAAACAGTTTGTCGTGACTGCTGGGACACCCCCATGCTTTCTCCTGCTCTGTAGGTGCCAGAAAAAGCTTTGTCTAAAACAGCTTCCCATCAGGGAAGGATGGGTTTCAGCATGGCCTCAAGCACCAGAGTGCAGCGAGACTGAGTTTTGCATTTATTTTTCATCTTCACTGAGCATCTGCTCAGACTCTTCTCTGAGATTATCAGACAGTAACTGCTACCTTCTCCAAAATGGGATCACATCCCTGCCTTGAATGTCACAGAATGTCTGGTGGTTCCAGCCTGTTCCACCCCTGCAGCTGCTGGGAGTCCCAAAATGAAGGGGGACAGGATGACAGAGCTGATTATGGAGGAGAACTCTGCTCCTGTAAATAAGTGCTTTGAAACCCATGCTGGATACCAAGAAATTCCTCACCTCCTTCAGTCAGGTCTTTATGAAAGCAGGTGATGGTTTTGCTCCCCAGGGAGCACCTGCAGCCAGCAGGGTTGGGGCTGTCCCTGCAGCAGCCCTGAGTCCTGGGTGGCTGCAGTGTCCCCACAGCACTGGGGCTGGAGCTGTGCAGTGTTTTCCCAGCCAGTGCCCTGTGCTGTGCTGCAAGGGGCTGGCCAGCAGGGCTTGGGGCCAGTGAGGTGCCTGGGAATGGGACAGGGCCAGACAACTGCTTTGGACATAAAAACAGGGAAATGTGCTGCTGCCTGCTGGACACCCACCCTTTCTGCCCCAAATACCCCCAAAAATGAGCTGGTCCTCAGTGATCAGGATTGGGGTGGAGCAGTGCTGCAACACCCAGCCTGGAGCCTGGTTAATTTCAGGCTTATTTTGTGTTTCCCAAATACTTTTCAGCACAGGTTCCCAAAGCACATTTCAAATAATAGGCAGTTTTTCTTTTTACTGCCCCTTTCAGGCTATTTTCCTTTTCCACGGAAGCAATTTTGGGCACACGGGAGCTGCTTGGCCTCTGCAGACACACACAGTGCAGCCTGGGAGAGGATTCATTTAAGAGTCCCTGGCTTGAGTTCTCCTTTTTATGCTGCTTCTGCCAGATTTGGGTCTATGATTCTCCACAAAAGGTAGCCAAGACAATATAAAAGTGGAATTAGCTGGTACATGGAAGCAGACGGGATGATGGGTCCCAGCCAAGTTCCAAATCTGCTCCTGATGCCAGGGTTTATGGATTGCTCTTAATCTGAGAGGTAGCTTTGTACACTTAATAGATGTGTGACTGATCCTGGTGCCAGGAGATTGGCTGTTCTCATCAGGTCATTCTTTATTTATAACCTAAAGCAGCTGGAAGTTTCCTCTTGGAGGGAGCGGAGGTCCCGGAGCCAGCCTGGCAGGGACATGGCAGGGTCAGTCCTTCTGCTGTCACCAGCCTGCTGTGAGCTCCAGGGTGAGTCCTGGAGCTGGGATCTCCCCCGCTCTGGCATGGGGAAGGAGCTCTGGAGAGAGACCTGCAGCTCCTCATAGCCCACAGGAGAGGCTGTGCTGAGTGAGATGGTACTGGGGGTGGAGAGGGACTCCCCTCCCTCTCTCTCCCAACCCCTTCCCACCCATCCATCAGTATAAAAATAGCTGCTGGGGGGCTGTTTAATCCCAAAGCCTCAGATTGGTGGTGACACTGGTTGGGAAGGGGAGGGAGTGCTGTGCCTGAGAGTGCACTCAGTTCAATTAACCAGCGCCGTGTCAAGCACCACCAAGCTGCCTGTGCCCCTGCCCAGGCTCAATTAGCTCACCCTTTAATGAGAGCCTGCCTCTTGCCTCGCTCAGCTAATTAAAGAGCCCATGCCAGTAAGCTGTGGCACCAGGTTGACGGTGGGGAGCTTTTCTGAGAAGGATGTGAAGGGAAGAGGGATCACGCTGGCAGCAGCTGCTTGGCTGGGGCCCTGTGGGTTCAGCTCACCCCCACTGAGCTACTGGAAATGGAATATCAGGTTTTAAACCCTGGTTATAAATACGAGTGCGGGAGCTGATGCAACCCTGGCAGATGAGAGCGAGGTGTTTGGAAACAGGAGACTCTGGCAGGGAAGGCAGAGCTGCCCCACTGCCCCCCCCAGCAGCTGGGAAAGCTGCTGAGAGGGTCCCTGCCCCTTCCCACCACCCAGACTGACCTGGGGCTTCAGTGGGGGAATTAGCTCGGTAATTAGTGGGCTCCATTAATTCCTCTAATGGGTTGTTCAGCCTGGAGATGAGAAATCTCTGGTGAGACCTTAGAAACTCTTCCAGTTCCTAAAGGGCCACAAGAGAGTTGGTGAGGAGCTTTGGACAAGGAAAAGG
Organism: Erithacus rubecula; assembly: GCF_903797595.1. Taxonomy (NCBI): domain Eukaryota; kingdom Metazoa; phylum Chordata; class Aves; order Passeriformes; family Muscicapidae; genus Erithacus; species Erithacus rubecula. The sequence goes on from NC_136669.1 coordinate 14,836,336, forward strand.
TGCTGGGAGTGACAAACTAAGTTTCTGAAGCACTTGGGACATCTTGGTTCCCCCCTCCAAGTGCAGATCTGTGCTGAGGTGGGTCACAGAGGGGCTGAATGGGAAGCTGAGGGAAGGGTGTTCACAGAATCCCAGGATGGTTTGAATAAAGGTACCTGCAAGACCATCTCGTGCCACGCCCCTGCCATGGGCAGGGACACCTTCCACCAGAGCAGGTTGCTCCAAGCCCTGTCAACCTTTCCTGACAGGAGAGGAGTTCCATCCCTCATCTGTTTCAGGACATGCTGAGCCCTGGCAGCACTCACAGGTGTTTTCTGGCTGAGGTCTGGTATCAGAGCTCTGTCTGCAGCCGACTCATCACCTGCAGGGATTTGGGAGTGGAAGTGCCAAACCCACCTCTGCTCCCTGCATCTGTGGCTGCTTCAAAAATCTTGTTCCCATTAAAAGAAACAATGTCCTGCTATGACTGGGGCAAATGGGGGTCCCAGTGATTTAGCTGGGGTGAGGCCCTTGCATTGCAATCTCTCAGCTGCTTCACAGCAGTGACTGTAATTTGTTAGGAATAGACCTTTGTTTGGAACTCTGGAAAGAACTCTGAGGAGTATTTTGGGCTGGTATAGAAGAAGCCCAGCAAAGACTCTAAAGAATAATAAACTGTAGGTTTCAAAGGCATGTCTTGAGCAGCATAATGTCTTGAGCAGTTTGATACCTGTGCAGTTCCTTACAGGACTTTGCCACAGGCATTTATCAGGTGTCAGAGAGTGATGGGAAGCATGGGAGGGCAGGGCAGGCAGAATCAGAAGTTTTGGGTGTGGGGGCTGCTCTGTGCCCACACCTGCTGTGTTCCGCACCTTTTCGTCTTTCTGATTTTCCTTTTCAGCAGTAGTTTTGTTCCTTGCCTGAAGTGAGAGTGTGGCACCAGCCCACGGCTCTGTAGAGGATAAAAGGCAGCCCCCGCTCTGCTCCTGCAGCCTGAGCCCCGCTCCTCACCTTCCAAAGCATCCTGCACCGCCACGTGAAAGCTCTGGGATGCATTGGCCAGGTTTGGCCGTGTCTGCAAGGGGAGACGAGGAGATGCTGGTGCATCCCTGCAGCCCCCGCACCCTCGTTCCCTCTGGGGCTGAAAATCCGTGCTGTTACGGACTGATTGTGCCGTCAGGGCGGGATTTGAATCCCAGCACGGCATCACTGTGCTCCGAGCCCGGGGCTTCAGGCGCAGCGCAGCGGTGCGTGCAGCCGGAGGGATGCGGGATGTGGTGGGGGATCCTTCCCGTGCAGCCGCCTGCGGAGCCCTTTAGATGTCGCGCTGGAGCAGCGAGTCCCCCTCGAGCCCTCCTCCTCCTCCTGCTGCTGCTGCTGCTGCAGCCCGGGCGGACGCTCCGGTAGCTCTGCCTGCTGGCGCCTGGCTCCGGGCGATCACGCGGAGCCGTGACTGCCACATCGCCTGGCACGCTCGGAAAGGGCTGCCAGGACTCTGGGCTGCGGCTTGCAAACAGCTTGGAGACCTCTCAGGATCTCATGGGGTCTCCCAGGTGCTGCCTGCTGCCGTGTCCCCCGCCCCGCTCTCGCTGGGTGTCAGTCCCTGTCCCCGCAGGGTGTCCGTGCGCTCCGCGGCACTTCCTCGCCGGCCGGGCTGTCTCACATGCCGGCGCTTTGCTCAGGGCTCTTGGCCAGCTCTGGGGGAAATCTCAGTGGTGACACGGTATGGGCAACGTTTTGGGGAATGTTGGGAACTCTGGGACTGGAGCACTCATCTCCTGTTGCTCCATGGCACATGCACTGGATATCAAGCAGAAATCCAGTTCTATGGGGGGAGTCAGTGTTGGAAGGGGTCAAAACAAGAAGCTACCCCCACTCTACCACTCTACATCTGCTCCTACCCCTTCTCCCCCAGGGCAGGCTGGCTGTGACCTCTGCCATGTCTCTCTCCCCTGGGATTTTTGGCACACTGTTGTGTTTCCTCTCAGCTTTCCATTTTCTTGGCCTAATTTTTCATTTTCTTGTTTCTTTTAGTCTGAGCCTTGGTCCCTTCTCCTCCCAGTGCTAGCTCTCCGCCCACCCCTGGGTCCTGAGTCCTGCTGCCCTATGAAAGGGAGAGCCCTGCCTGGAGGGGAAAATGGAAGCTGCAGGGGCATGGGGGTGGGGAGAGGGTCTCCAAGAGACCCACAGCCCAGTGTGGCACCTCTTTGAACAGAGCTGTCCAGGTGTAAAGTGTCCTTCTGCTGGCACATTAAATTGCATTTCCAGTCCTCTTTGGGAACCTGTCCAACCAACGGGTTATAGACCCAAACTCTCATGTGCTGCCTGCATTTTGTCTTGACCAAGCTGTTTTTGGGCTGGCTCCTTTTGTTCCTGCCCTGGCATTTCCAGGGTGAGTGACATCAGAGACTCCAGATCTTAGCCACTGGAGAGGGAGGGATTTGGTTGTGAAAAGATTGGATCATTCAGTTCAAAGGTAGAAGATCCTGCTTCTCCAGAGGTAGTTCAAAAAAGCCTGGAATTGCTTCCAAAACTCCAATTACCTGACTTTGGGCATGAATGCTGTGCCCCCTGCAAGACACCCCTGTCAAGCTCTGGAAGGGGTCTCATCCCAGCAGGATTCAGCCCAGCCCTCAGGACATGCTGGGGTGGTGTTTGAGGAGCTGAATCTGGTTCCCCTGACCCGATGGCCCTTGGAGCTCCCTGGTTGCAGCACTCCCTGTGCCGGGTGCAATGCAGCTTGAATTCCTGCCAAGCAGGTCTGAGCTCTTCCTCCACCCAGGGAGGGGGGGGGTGGGCTTTGTCTGTCCTTGGCTCCCACCAGGAGATGGATACAGGGAAGCTGCTTTCTGGAGGAGACACCTTGAGGTGTGGAAGGGGCAGGCATTTGACTTTCACTTGTAGGTGGTCCCCAGAAAAGCCACTATGGGCAGGAGGTGTCAGTGCCTGAGCGGTGACAGACGTGTCCTCTGTGAGCCAGGCTGGCTTTCCAGACCAGACCACCTGGATGTCTGCCCTGTGGAGTGCAGCTAATCCTCCACCAAAGGTCAAGTCCTGCTCCTGCTCCCTGAGACTCACCATCCCTTTCAGCAGGCAGCAAGTTCTGGGCTGATGCATTTGGGAGGGGGAGGAACAGAATAAGCAAATATTATTTATGGTTCTTCTGTGGGTCATTTGCTGCTCGCAAGAAGGAAGCTGTGTTGGTTGCTGGATGGTTCCCAGGGAGAGAGGACCTCCATGGAATCCAGCTTCTTTCCATAAGGCTGACTATGGTGAAAGGGGAAGGCAGAGGCAATGAGAGGAGTTGCACGGGTGCAGTGCTGTGAGGATTGGTACAGCACCTAAGCTCCGAGGAGCATGATCCCTCCCAGAGCTGCTGAGCCCTGCTGGGTGCGTGAAGCAGCAGCAGCAGCCAGCACGTGGGTGAAACAGAGAAGACATTCTCGTTCCCTTTCACAGCAGACTGGAGGAACAGAAAGAAGCAGGTTCAGTGCTAGGAATGTGGGATCACAGATGCCTCTCCCCTCCTTTTCTTTGCCCCGAGTTCACAGTGGTGTGTGGGGTCCAGCCCTGCAGAGCAGCAGGCACACTCCCAGGGCTCTGGGACCTGCGCACTACCAGGCCCTCCGTGGGAAATGTGGGATGGTGGCAGGAGGGCAAGAGGAAAGGAGCAGGAGGAGCAGGGTGTCCCCTGAGCCCCCCCCGGCCCAGCGAGCTGGAGAGCATTCCTGCTGGCTGGGCTCATGTGGGAGCATTATCCCAGGATGAGCTCATGCGCCAGGCGCGCGCGTTATCCCTGTGATTCCGGGTGCTGGGGCACCCTGGCCCATTCCTGCAGTTATGTGCAGTTGCCATTTCCACGCATTCCTGGGTTAACGGCCGATCGGGTTTCACTGTTCACATCCCCATTCAGCGCTCAGGGCCGTGGCTCCAAGGCTGGTGATGGAGCACAGTCCCTGGGCTGTCTGGCTTCTGCTTTCCCAAACCTGGCCTTCCCTGTTCCTTCATCTACTCCAGGCCCTCCCTCCTCTCTCCCATGGCATTGACCACACTGCAAGTTCTCCATCCCCTTCCTCAGTTCAAGTTGAGCTTTAATTTGTGATGCTGCTAGAGGTTGATTGGGGCCATCTCTGTGTGGGATTCTTGGAGAGCTCCTGTCCCCTCACTGGTGTGTGGATCAGGATGAGCCACCACAACCATCAGAACCCTTGCTCTGCTCCAGCAGGGTGTCCTGGCAAAAACCAGAGTCTGGAGCAGGGTAATTCCCCCTGTTTCCTCACTCATGGGAGGCCCTCAGGGAAGATGGGCAGCTGAGGAAGGAGCCTGGCTGTGAGACTTGGCTGAGAGACTTGGCTCTCTGTTTGTCATTCAGTCTCTGGTGGGTCAGTGATGGGACCAGCCCTGTAAGGGTGTTTGTGACTACAGTGGAGGGTGAGGTCATCTCAACCACTCCAACCAGGCCGTGAGAGGGTCTGCCAGGCTCTGGGGCGTTTGCAGATGGCTGTTGGGTACCCGTGGCAAAGGACACTCTGACTTGCTCAGCTTTTGGCTCTTTCCCTGGTGAAGAAGGGGTGGGGGAACCAGGACATCCATAAGTTGCAGAAAATGAGCTCTTCTAGCTTTGGTGAGTGTCCATGTGCTGTGTCCCAGCCCACAGCTTGCTGACAGTAAGGGTTGTGGCTCCTCACCTACACCCATCCAAGGGAGAATCCTGGGAGAGCCCAGGTATGTCTCCAAAGGGTGAAGCCAATGCACATAGATCAGTGTCCATCTCATTAGCATCATTGCAGAAGTGGCTGGAGCCTGTTCCTCTCAAGGTCACCCCAGCTTTGAGAGAGAGCGTCTGCATGGAAGCTCATGGCTATTCTGGCATCTGCCCTGTAACTTCAGGGTGTGAATTTGCTGCCAGTCCATAGCACAGACAACTGTGCAAACCTTGGAGTGGCCTTTAAAGCCAGGGCCAGGCAGGGAGACCATGGAAGTGATGATGGGAGATACCACTGCTTTCCCTGGTTCCAAGCTGGGGAATGAGGTGGGTGAGGAACGAGTCTGGTCACCCAAAATGTGTTTTCTGACTGAATCCAAGGGCTCAGAGTGCCAGGGTGGAATCATTTAATCCCTTGGGATTCTGCAGGGGAGTGCTTGGAAAGAGAACAGTGGAAGGGCTGGACCATCTGGAGACCAGGTGAATTTTCTGCTCTGCTGCAAGTTGGAGGTGTTGGCTGAGCCTCGGGGGGTCAGGCAGGTGCCCAGCAAGGGTAAGTGTCAGTGCTGGCTCCCATCCCTGCTCTCCTGCTGACTTCTGCAAGGATGGGAACTGTATCCCACTACAGCAGGGAAGAGCTGCTTTGGATGCTCTAGAAAGTAGCCTTTTAAAAGAAATATAATGCATGAATCACCCTTTTCTGGAGAGTTCTGTGCTACCAGTTTGTTAGGACATGAGCAAGAGGCATTTATGACAGAAGCCTCAAATAAATTGCTGAAACTGTCTGTGCAAATGGGACAGAGGACTAAACTCAGAGACTGATTTTATTGTTTTTCCATCTTCTGTGCCTTAAAAAGCAAAAGATATAGTGACGTGAATAGATATAAAACATGGTAATGGCCAAATTTGGAAAAAATCTTAGAAAAAAACTGGAAGGACACGGCTGTGATCACAGCAAATGTGTGTGCTGCCTTCCGTGCTGATCCCAAGCTGTGTAGATATGCGCACCGGCCTGGTCCTGCCCTTCGGGGGAGGGGCTGGACTCCCCAGAAGTTCTTTTAGAAGGTCCTTTATATGCATCCTAGCTGTGCATTGCAGCTCTGTTACTGTTGTTACAATAACCTTTTAAATTTCCTGCTGTTTTTTTCCGCTGTGGAACTTTAGGATGCTGTAAGCGAAGTTCTCTTTGTCGGTGCGAGGGGAAACGGGGAGGGCTGAACGTGAATGTTTGGAGGGGAGATGCTCCCCCGCCTGGGGAGAGGTACTCGGGGAGATGGGGGTGCACTGGGCTCCCAGCCTGGAGCGATGGAGGGGAGCGGGGTGGAAAGGAAACAGCCGAGGAACAAGCACAGGAGTGCGCGCTGAACTGTGCTGGTTCAAACCTTGCTCAGCAGCAGTGAGGTGAAGGGTGTTGACATATTAAGTGGTGGCAATTAGGCCGGGAGTTAACACCTTATTAAGCGGGACTGGGGGCAGTTGGCACCTCCAAGCCTCCGTGTTTGCAGGCTGGGCAGGGACGCAGCAGGGTGAGACTTGTTCTCAACCACTGGGGCTGTGCCAGTCCTTTCTGAGATCCATAAAACTCTTCTGGCTTACGGACGAGGCACAAGCCCTCGGCAAACCCAAGGGCAGAATGGAAGTGTTCGGGAGTCAGAGGAGCCCGTGCAGCTCCGCAGCCGTAGCTCTCGCAGCCTCCCCCTGCTCAGTTCTGCCTGGCAGCTCAGGGCCGTGCTTCCTCGGCTCAGTTTGCTGTCAGGATTGCCAGCACCACTCCCCATCCTGTGCCCAATGAAATCTGGGGCTCAGGGTTCCTGGGGGCTGGATGGGGGACCTGGCAATGTGATCTCTCCTTACCCTGTGTGACTCCAGCTGCACTCAGGTGCAGGGATGTAGCAGCAGCAGGCGCTGGGGATGTCCCTTCCCCTGCCCCACTGCAGCTGCTCAGCCCGGGCAGAGGAGCTGGCTGGTCAGGGCTTTTGTGCTTCGGAGCCCTTTGCTGCCAACTTTGCCAGGACACCACAACAAGCTGGGGGCTGCTTCCAGCCCACCGGCCATTCCTGGGCTTGCTGTGGGGGTGGCAGCCTGGAGGAAGAGCTCATTCCTGGCTCTAAGAGGGAGAGGAGACACCAGTCCATGAAATGGAATAAATCCTGTCATGTTGCACTTTTTATTGTGGTTACTGGGGTGCATATCCATAACGGCCATTCATGAGACCCAGTTATTATAAAAATAGCTGTATTTGCCAATTGGCATTTACTGGCATTTGCTGCTCCTGATTCAGCCCATCACGGAAATTCTAGGAATGCTGTTGGGCTTTCTTGGATGGAGAAACCAAGGCCAGTCTCAGGGGAGGCAGTGTGGATGCCCTTGGAGCCTCTTGGCGTGGAACAAGACATGGCCCATGGGACTGGGGATAATTTGGAGCTGGTCTCTCTCCCAGCAGGGCATGGTGCAGGAGGAGTCGTGTGTGCCAGGACATCCCAGCCATGGTAAGGGGAGCTGATTTTTCTACACTGGTGTTGGCTGGCATTCCCAGATGCAGCTGGGGAATGCTCATCTGACTTCCAAGATTCTTCCAACCCATTTCCCTGCTGGTTCCTTCAATGGAATGGCCACATGGCCTGGGGATGGGGGGAGGTCAGTTCCTGCTTGGACAGCCTGGGTGCTGATCAGCTCCAGCCTCTGCTGACATCAGTGGTGGAGTCAGCATCCCTGGAAGTGTTCAAAAAAGATGTGGATATGGCATTTAGGGACAAAGTTCAGTGGGGCACCTGGCAGTCCTTGGTACGTGGTAGGACTTGATGATCTCGGAGGGCTTTTCCAATTGTAATGATTCCATGATTCTGTGATGTCCACACCATCCTCTGCTTCTTCCCCTGCTCTCTCCCCTTCGCCCCGTGCTTGGGAAGGGGGTAGATTTGCTGGCCTCTGTGAGTGTGATGTCAGAGGGGGCAGGGTCATGTCACAGTGCCGTGATCCCAAGGAGGAGGCTCCTGGCAGGCGCAAACAGGCGGGAGGGGCTGCAGGGGAACCTCTAAACTGAACCGGGCTGGGACAGCGTCAGAGGTGAGGGGCATGAGATGCTCAGTGCTCAGTGCTCAGTGCTGTCAGTGCTCAGTGCTGTCAGTGCTCAGTGCTCAGTGCTCAGTGTTGTCAGTGCTCAGTGCTGTCAGTGCAGTCAGTGCTCAGTGCAGTCAGTGCTCAGTGTTGTCAGTGCTCAGTGTTGTCAGTGCTCAGTGCTATCAGTGCTGTCAGTGCTCAGTGCTCAGTGCAGTCAGTGCTCAGTGCTCAGTGTTGTCAGTGCTCAGTGCTGTCAGTGCTGTTATTGCTCAGTGCAGTCAGTGCTCAGTGCTCAGTGCTGTCAGTGCTCAGTGCTCAGTGCAGTCAGTGCTGTCAGTGCTGTCAGTGCTCAGTGCTCAGTGCTTAGTGTTGTCAGTGCTCAGTGCTGTCAGTGCTGTCAGTGCTCAGTGCTGTCAGTGCTCAGTGCTCAGTGCTGTCAGTGCTGTCAGTGCTGTCAGTGCTCAGTGCTCAGTGCTCAGTGTTGTCAGTGCTCAGTGCAGTCAGTGCTCTCAGTGCTCAGTGCAGTCAGTGCTGTCAGTGCTCAGTGCTCTCAGTGCTGTCAGTGCTCAGTGCTCTCAGTGCTCAGTGCAGTCAGTGCTCAGTGCTGTCAGTGCTGTCAGTGCTCAGTTCTCAGTGCTCAGTGCAGTCAGTGTGCAGTTCTCAGTGCTGTCAGTGCTCAGTGCAGTCAGTGCTCAGTGCTGTCAGTGCTGTCAGTGCTCAGTTCTCAGTGCTCAGTGCAGTCAGTGTGCAGTTCTCAGTGTTGTCAGTGCTCAGCGCTTGACAGTGCTCAGTGCTCAGTGCAGTCAGTGCTCAGTCTCAGTGCAGTCAGTGCTGTCAGTGCTGTCAGTGCTCAGTGCAGTCAGTGCTCAGTTCTCAGTGCAGTCAGTACTCAGTGCAGTCAGTGCTCAGTGCTGTCAGTGCTCAGTGCTGTCAGTTCTCAGTGCTCAGTGCAGTCAGTGCTCAGTGCAGTCAGTGCTCAGTGCTGTCAGTGCAGTCAGTGCTCAGTGCTGTCAGTTCTCAGTGCTCAGTGCAGTCAGTGCTCAGTGCTCAGTGCTCAGTGCTGTCAGTGCAGTCAGTGCTCAGTGCTCAGTGTTGTCAGTGCTCAGTGCTGTCAGTGCAGTCAGTGCTCAGTTCTCAGTGCTCAGTGCAGTCAGTGCAGTCAGTTCTCAGTGCTCAGTGCAGTCAGTGCTCAGTGCTCAGTGCTGTCAGTGCAGTCAGTGCTCAGTGCTCAGTGTTGTCAGTGCTCAGTGCTGTCAGTGCAGTCAGTGCTCAGTTCTCAGTGCTGTCAGTGCTCAGTGCTGTCAGTTCTCAGTGCTCAGTGCAGTCAGTGCTCAGTGCTCAGTGCTGTCAGTGCAGTCAGTGCTGTCAGTGCTCAGTGCTCAGTGCAGTCAGTGCTCAGTGTTGTCAGTGCTGTCAGTGCTCAGTGCAGTCAGTGTGACCGCTCGCAGTGTTTGCTTTCATGTGTCAGCTGCTTCCCAAGGCTGGCGTCTCTCCAGGAGCCCGGGCAGGGTGAGCGCTGTGGCCGCTCCTCCGGCAGCTTGCCCTGCCCTTCAGAGACGCAGGCTCTGTGCTGTGGACAAGAGGCATTCTTGTGGTTCTTGTGGTTCCCTGTGTTTTTTGTGAGAAGGGAGGAGGCAACTGGAGCACAGGCTCTGGGCTGGGGCGCACTCCAGGCCAGGCGAGCAGCCCTGGGGGTTTGCCGTGCCTGGCACGGTGCCCCCAGCCCAGGGCTGACAGGGGGTGTGCTGCCCACTGCCACGTCCCTGGGCTTCTGTGCCCACTGTGCCCAGCCTGTGAGCACTGGCACGGGGTGATAGCCCCTGCCTTACCCGCTGGGCCAGGGGAAGAGCTCAGGGTAGCCCAGGACACCGGTGCTTTGCTGTGGCCTGGGGTTTCCATGTCTGCTGCTTTGGCATGGGGCTGTGTGAAGGCATCTTTTATGCTGACAGCAAACCCATGGTGACAGCTACCGCGAGGGGTGAGATTAAAACCAGATGCACCCCTCTATCTCAAACGCCAGCGCAGGCAGAAACAGCCCTCTGGGGACGGGTAGTCTGCGAAGGGCTCGGATGTGCTCCTTGCCCCTGCTTGGCCTGGCAGCCCAGAGGCAGCGCTCAGCCCCAGCCCAGCAGTGGCCAGCCGGGGCTGGGGCAGGACTGGGCACCCCAGGGCCCTGGCCCAAGATGCAGCGTGGCCCGGAGCACGCGCGGCCGTGGCTAATGAGAAAAGACATGGCTAATTAGAACAAGGCAGCGCGTCGTATGTGTGGCGCCGGCTTTGAAAGCGCTGTGCGTGTTGTCTTCCTTAGGGGTGTGAGAATGCAGCTTGCTCGCTTTTTCTTTCTGAACAAATTAAGGACACATTTCACCCATCAGGAGATGAAATAAAATACGAGCAGGGAGGGAGCGTGCCTGGCAAGCCCCCTGTGTCCATCCAGTCTCCTCTGCCCCGTGCATGGCTGGCCCCATGGTGTGCAGGTGCTGCTGGACTCTGCCTGCCATCACCTGGGACCTCATGCCCTTCCCAGCTCACCTGGAGGGGGCAGAGGCACAAGGTGCAGTTTGGGGCTCCTGTAGGCTTGGCAGGGTGGAGATGCCCATGGCTGGAGCAGCTGGTGGAACCTGAAGCCCTCAGGATGCTCTGGCCTCCATGCCTGTACCACAGTGGGATTCCTCTCCTCACTATCGGCCATACAGATGACGCTCCTTAAATTATTTTAAAATTTTCTTTTCCTGCTGTTGGACTTGATCTTCCGAGAAAAGCACCATCACCATTGTGGGGTCTGGAGTGTGGATGAGGTGTGGGCTGGAGGAAGAGACAGGGAATAAAAAACAGCTGTTCCTGTGAACCGTCATGATGTTGGTGTTCTGGAATTGATGGTTCCAAGGCCCATAAAGATGCTCTGAGAGCTGGAGTCCCTCTGCTCTGGAGCCAGGCTGGGAGAGCTGGAGGTGCTCACCTGGAGAAGAGAAGACTCCAGGGACACCTCAGAGCCCCTTCCAGGGCCTAAAGGGGCTCCAAAAGAACTGCAGAGGGACTTTGGATAGGGGCATGAAATGGGAGGACAAGGGGGAACAGCTTCCCACTGCCAGGATAGGGTTAGATGGGATATTGGGCAGGAATTTTTCCCTGGGAGGGTGGGCAGGCCCTGGCACAGGGTGCCCAGAGCAGCTGTGGCTGCCCCTGGATCCCTGGCAGTGTTCCAGACTGGGTTGGACAGGGCTTGGAGCAACCTGGGATAGTGGAAGGTGTCCCTGCCCATGGCAGGGGCTGGAACAAGATGGACTTTAAGGTCCCTTCCAACACAAACCATGCTGGGATTGTATGAAATTGGCACAGACAGCTGCCAGCCCCAGCTCCGTGGGAACCTCGGCACTCGGAGCCGGCAGGGATGTGCTGGGCAGAGCCCCTGGGCTCTGCTGGGACAGGCTCTGCAGCCAGCACAGCTGGGGAGGTCAGTCCAGTCTGGGACACAGGTCTGGCCCAGCAGCCATGGAGGGACATCAGTCCCCAGCAGCCCTGTTCCACTCCTCATTTCAACCTTAGAGCATCCGAACTACCGAAGCCTGAGAAAAAAAACCCCAGAGCAGCCATCCCTCCCCCTCAGTAATCCATTCCCTGAGCTGGATTTAGGGATTCACTGTGGCATTAAATGCAAATAACAGACGAGTCGGCTTCGCCCCAAATGGGGGAGGAAAGCGAGTCTGGGAAAGGAGTTTGTGTGTGGTAACATAACCATAGCTCAGAGGGGCCCAGGGCTCCGTGCTCTGTGTGTCTGCGTGCCTCTGCTTCACCCCTAATACTCGTGGACTGCTGGCTTGTAATGTGACGACTTTTCAACGTCAATAATGGATTGAATAACACTGTCAGAAATGGGGGAAGCGTTAACTCTTTCCCTAGGCTGCAGCTCACTGTGGGAGCCTCTGCAGAGGAGCTGCTGTCCCATGGCAGCGCTGCTGGGGGTGTTTAAACCCAGCCCTGGGGGATCTCTGTCCCAAGATTGCCCCAGGCATAGGGACAAGGACGGTGGGAACATGGTCTCTCCCCATCTGATGGTAGCCTGACTGAGGGGTGCAGAGCGTGGCACATTTACCACAGAACTTTTGAATTAGCTAGGAATTTACCAATTAAGTTCTGTTAACTGACAAGGCATTGCTTGCTGTTAAATTTGGCACATCTCTGATTTTTTCTCTGTCCTGGTGACTGGAGGAGCAGCTTTTAGCATTTCCAGAGTGGGTGTTCCCCACATGGGAAGTGCCTCTGCCTCTTGGCTGTACCAGGACAGCTGGGACCACTTCCTACCTCACACTGGTACTCGTGCCCTGTCCTTGGTGACATCTCCTGTTCACCAGGACAGCATTTCCTTTTTCCCATTCCTTGGTGAATGCAGTTCTTTTCCCACCATGGAGACTCCCCTGCTATGGCCAGCAGCAGCAGTTGCTTTGTAAGCCATTAAGCACAGAATCATAGAGTCATAGAATCACTGAGTTCAGAAAAGAACTTGAAGGTAATTAAGTCCCACCATAAACCCAGCACTGCCAAGCCACAAGTGGCACATCCACACAGCCTTTAAATCCCACACGGGATGGAGACTCCACCACTGCCTGACCACCCTTACTGTTAAAAAAGTTTCCCAGTATCCAATCCAAACCTCTCCTGGTCTAAGTTGAGGCTGTTTCCCTTTGTCCTGTCCCTGTTCCCTGGGAGCAAAGCCCAATCCCCCCCCGGCTGTCCCCTCCTGTCAGGGAGTTGTGCAGAGCCAGAAGGTTCCCCCTGAGCCTCCTTCTCTCCAGGCTGAGCCCCTTTCCCAGCTCCCTCAGCCTCTCCAGCCCCTTCCCCAGCTCTGTTCCCTTCTCTGACCCTGCTCCAGCCCCTCAAGTTTTTTCTGTCATAAGGAGCCAGAAGTGACCCCAGGACTGGAGGTGGCTCAGCAGTGCCCAGCACATGTCCCTGCCCTGGGTCTGTGGCCACTCCATGGCTGATCCAGGCCAGGTGCCATTGACCTTCTTGCCCACCTGGGCTCAGGTTCAGCTGCTGTCACCAGCACCCCCAGGGCCTTTCCTGCCAGGCACTTTCCAGCCACCCTGCCCAAGCCTGGAGCTGCAGGGCATTATGGTGACTCAAGAGCAGGAATCTGCACTGAGCCTTGTTAAACCTCATACAATGGGCTTGACCCACTGCTCCAGCTGGTTGAATTGTTGAATCTGTTCTTCTCTAATGGAAGCAGAGAATTTCAGCTTGGTGTTGGCAGCAGACTCCCAGGCAGGAAGATAACTAGGCTGGCAGCCCCTGCTCACCCCTCTCTCACTGAGTACACACTCAGTGTCCTGGGGTGATCAAAGTTAAATTTCACAGCTCTGCCCACTGTGTGTGGGTCTGAAAAGCACCTGTTATGGTGAGGGCACTGTACTCACACTCCTCTGCTGCCATCCCCAGAGCCCCTTGGCACAGTGGGCTAATGTGCCCACATTGCTCTGCACGAGACAGCCCAGCACTGTCCCCTTTGCCCTGTCCAGGCTGGCACCTTTGCATGATGCCTCAGCACCAAGGACCTGTGGGCTTTGAGCTTTGCTTTACTGAACCATGCAGCTTCCCAAGCCAGCTCAGAGTGGTTTGTGATTTACAGCTCTGGGGCTGCTGTTGAGGAGAGGGAGTGAGAGACCAGTTTAGGGGGTGTTGAGCTGTGGGTGGTGTGGACAGCAGGAGCCTCTGTGAAAGTGACAGACAGGGATGCCACTGACTCAGCAGACTGGCACCAACAGGGCTCTCTTCAATCCCCATGTGGGCCATTTATTTAAGAGTTGGACTCAATAATCCCTGTGGGTCCCTTCCAACTCAGAATATTGGGTGAATCTGTGTCCACTCTGCAGCCTTGAGGTGTGATTCCTTCCTTTCTACACTTGCTGTGCTCACATCATGTAGGGGACAGCCTCCAGATAATTTTTCATGTTCCTTGGGAAGCCTCACAGCTCTGGATGTGGGCAAGTGTCACATGAACATGACTGGTGTTATCCCTGGAGCTGCTCTCGGGGAGGTTCTCAGAGGGACACCCTGGGTCCCTGTCACTGGAACCCAGCTGTGCTTCCCAGGTCCCCCATGAGCAGCAGTGATTGCCATGAGCCAGGAGCAGACAGTGTCCCTGTGTGACCACTGCATGCCCTGCTGCTACAGCATCCCTCCATGGTGTCATCCCACAGTGTCACCCCCAGGCCCTGCTGGCCCAAGGGCTGCTCTGGGGTCAGGGCTGCAGGAACACGGCTGGAAGTAGGGAACAGGCTGGGAATAGCTGCTTTCCAGCCAATGAAACTTTGGCTAAGTGCTGTGGGGGACCCCCTCCTCCTGTTTGGCCTCAAGGAGAAGAGGGAATTAAAAGAAAAAAAAAGAAAAATGTTGGTTTTGTTTTGGCTGGGGAGCTGGAGCCACAAGGAATGTTGGGAAGCCACAGCTCGGGTTACCCTGTTCCAGCACACAGCATGGTGCCCTGGAGAGACACAAGGGGCTTCTCCCTCCCTGCCTCACTGAGAGAGCACAAAGCCCAGTCCTGGCCTGCAGGAGCTCTGGGAACAGGGATCACTGCTGGGAAGTGGCAGCACACAGGCACTCAGGGGGTTGCTCTCTCCAGGTGCAAACAGGGCTCTCTGGGAGGAGAAACCCATGCAGGTGGCACTGGGAGAGCAGTGCCCTCCCTGCTGTCTGATGTGACACACACCCTAGAGTAGCCAGGGCTCTCTTTTGACTCGTGGTTTTGAGGGATTTGGTCACAGGTCAAGCCTCCCCAGGAAACCAGAGCGACATGGAGGAGCACTCAGGCAGGGATGTTCTCCAATGAGTGTTTATGTGATCTGAGCCTCCCAAAGAACCACCTTGTGGTCAGTGGTTCCTGGAGTGATGGTTGTGCTTCTGGTCCCCCTATGCCAGGCTCCCTGACCTGAGCCAGGTCTTGTACCAATCAGGACCTTTGGAGATGGCATAGGTGGGCACTGATACCACAGGACACGGGAACCTTCACCTTTGGGTGTTGTTGCCCATGGTGCCAGGACCTCACCTGGTCAAACAAAGGGCTGAGGACACTTGGTCTGTTCAGCCGGAGGGGACTGAGGTCAGACCTCATCAGTGGCTGCAGCTTCATCCCAAGGGGCAGCTCTGATTTCTGCTCTCTGTCACAGGGACAGGACCCAAGGGAAGGGCTGCAGCTGTGCCAGGGGACGTTTAGGTTGGTGTCAGGAAACTTTCTTCCCCCAGAGGTGCTGGCACTGCCCTGGCTGACCAGGGAATGGGCACAGCCCCGAGGCTGCCAGAGCTCCAGGAGTGTTTGGGCAGCACTGCCAGGGATGCACAGGGTGGGGTTGTTGGGGTGTCTGTGCAGAGACAGGGGTTGGACTCATGATCCTTGTGGGTCCCTTCCCACTCAGAATATTCTGTGATTCTGTGATTTTATGGAACACTCAGAGACCAGCTACATGCAGGATTAATGAGAGCTTGTGCAAAGCTTTAGATATCCCATTGAGTCTTTTCTGTTGAAGGACCAGTATTTGACACAAGAAATAACAACAAACCTGTTTTTCTGGAGTGTGTCTGAACACAGAGACTCTGGGGAGCAGGGCAGAAGGAGCAATAGCTGTCCCTGGTCCAATACCCTGTGTGTTCACTTTGCAAAGCCTTGCGTTGACAGGCTGGTTCAGTGCCAGAGGTTAGAGGAAGGATTTACACTAAATACTGCAGGTTTTCTCCATCATGATAACCTTAATCCAGTGCAGGTCACCTCTGGCATGCCTCTGGGGCAGGTGAGGTTTTAAGGTCCCAGTAGCTGTGTGACCCAGGGCAGGAGAAGCACTGAATTCTTGTGCTGACTTGCAGGCAGTGTGTCTCCATCCAGACTGTGATGTGGAGAGGGCCCTGGTGCTGCAGGTCTGGACGGTGTCACACAGGACATGGTGTGACACATCAGGTGACAGCAGTAAGCTGGGACAGCTCTCACTGTGCAGTGCATTGCTGGAGGGCAAGAGGGGTGTGCAGACAGGAACAGGACCCCATCCTCTGCTGCCCATGGTGGTTGAGCAGGAAGGGGGGAGGTGGAAGCACTGGCAGGGGCCCAGGAAACTCTGCTGAGCTGTGGGATATGGCACCTGCCCTGGGAATGCCCAACCTGGCCCTTGTGCCACTGAGAGCTTTCAGAGCATGACAGCAGGGACCTGAAAGCTCCTTTTCAGGAACTGAGAAGCAAATTGTTTTATCATTTGGTCTCCAAAACCATCCACTTCGGAGGGGACAGCTTGAGAGGAAGGAAGGAAGAGCTGAAACCAGAGCAGGAAGTTCCTGAAAGGCGAGACCAGCCTTCATCCTGGTGTGCTGAGCTCTCCTCCCCAGGGTCACTGCCTGAGCACTGAGAGGTGCTAAATCTTAGCTGCAAACTCTCCTGAAGTTCACATCCTCCCTCCTGGTAATAAATCCAACTGTTGCTGAGTTCCTTATGTGGCTCCTCTGAGTTGACCTTTGTTTCTATCTGTCCATCCTGACTTTTCACCACTGCCTGGTCCCCACGGATGTGCTGGTGATGTCCCCCTGGAGGGGAGGCTGAAGGTGCAGGGCAGGGTGAAAGCACAGAAGCTGTGAGCTCCTGGGGGAGCAGGGCACTTGGGCGCTGAGTGAGGCCTGCAGGCTCTCTTGGCTCCTCAGCTGCTGTGTCTGAGCAGGTCCCTGCTGTGAGGCAGGGGACACTGGGGACAAGGGGACACTGGGGACACAGGGGATCCAGGGGACAGGCTCCTGCAGCGCTGACCCATCAGCAGCAGACATGGCTGGGAGCCAGCAGGACTTAGTGCAGAGCTCCTGTGCCCTTGGGCTGTGCTCTGGGATGGGCCCTGTGGGGCAAGGGGCATCTGCACTCAACCACTCAGCACCCCAGTGTCCTGGGAGTGGGACACGGTGGCATTGGCAGATGAGAGGCCCTTTTGGCCATCCAGGTGTGGGTGGCAGGTAAGCTCTGTGGCCATCCAGGTGTGGGTGGCAGGATGTCCCCAGTGCCAGTGTCCCTTCCCTGCACCGGCAGGGAGCTGAGCCAAGCTGAGCTGAGCTGAGCTGAGCTGAGCTGAGCCGAGCTGAGCCGAGCTGAGATGAGCTGAGCCGAGCTGAGCTGAGCTGAGCCGAGCCGAGCCGAGCCGAGCCGAGGCAAGCTGAACTGAGCTGAGCTGAGCTGAGCTGAGCTGAGCTGAGCTGAGCTGCGCTGAGCCGAGCCGAGCCGAGCCGAGCCGAGCTGAGCCAAGCTGAGCTGAGCTGAGCTTAGCTGAGCCGAGCTGAGCTGAGCTGAGCTGAGCTGAGCCGAGCTGACCTGAGCTGAGCCAAGCTGAACCGAGCTGAGCTGAGCCAAGCTGAGCCAAACTGAGCTGCGCTGAGCCGAGCCGAGCCGAGCCGAGCCGAGCCGAGCTGAGCTGAGCTGAGCTGAGCCAAGCAGAGCAGAGCTGAGCTGAGCTGAGCTGAGCTGAGCTGAGCTGAGCCAAGCAGAGCAGAGCTGAGCTGAGCTGAGCTGAGCTGAGCCAAGCAGAGCCGAGCCGAGCTGAGCTGAGCTGAGCTGAGCCAAGCAGAGCAGAGCTGAGCTGAGCTGAGCTGAGCCAAGCAGAGCAGAGCTGAGCTGAGCAGTGTCTCCAGGCCTGGCCAGTGCCTCACAGCCTTTCCTGCTGATTCAAGGGCAGGCAGGCAGGGGTACTGGTGGAGGTGGGAAGGTTTGATAAAGATAGCATGGTTTCCAGTCCGTGGATTAGGCTGGGGCTGGATGTGCTCCATGAAAGTGCTGCTGAGCCTTTCCCAGTATTTCCCAAGGCCGGAGCTGCTGCTGAGTGACTGTGGCATTAAAGTATCGCTTGCAGTTCCTGCATTCCAGAGCGGTGTCGGGTTTGGACAGGGCAGCTCCTGTGTGCCTGTGCTTCCCAAATATCCCAGGGCTGCGCACATCGCCTTGGGCCTTGTGAGCTCCTGCTCAGGGAGGTGTGGGACAGCCAAAGGAGGGAGCCCAAACTCCCAGCAGCTTGGCTGCACAGCCACTTACCTCCAGCCTAACACTTCCAAACCAAAAACTTCACCTCATCAGCATCAATTCATTTTCCCAGGATTTTGAGCAACAGCAAGATTGGAATCCAAACACACACGAAGTGCCCGAGGTTTCAGACAGCTCTCCCCAGCATCAGGCGGGTGGATGTCTCCAGAAAGGCTGCCCACAAATGTAACTGAAATCCCAGTCTAAACCCAGTTAACTCCAGCAAGAAGAAAGAAGGAAGTTGTTGTTTCACAGCAGCCGATCCATCTGCTGCCCCTTGGGGGACCTATGGGGCTGTGTGGGAAGACTGTGGGATGGCTGTGGGAAGGCTGTGGGGCTGTGAGAGGGTTTTGGGGCTGTGGGATGGCTGTGAGGCTGTGGGGCTGTGGGAGGGCAATGGGATGGCAGTGGGGCTGTGGGAAGGCTGTGAGGCTGTGAGGCTGTGAGGCTGTGGGGCTGTGGGATGGCAGTGGGGCTGTGAGAGGGTTTTGGGGCTGTGGGATGGCTGTGGGATGGCTGTGGGCTGTGGGATGGCAGTGGGCTGTGGGATGGCAGTGGGGCTGTGGGATGGCTGTGGGCTGTGGGATGGCAGTGGGGCTGTGGGAAGGCTGTGAGGCTGTGAGGCTGTGGGGCTGTGGGATGGCTGTGAGGCTGTGGGGCTGTGGGGCTGTGGGATGGCAGTGGGCTGTGAGAAGGTTTTGGGGCTGTGGGATGGCTGTAGGGCTATGGGATGGCTGTGGGGCTGTGGGATGGCTGTGGGCTGTGGGATGGCAGTGGGGCTGTGGGGTGGCTGTGGGCTGTGGGATGGCTGTGGGATGGCAGTGGGGTTGTGGGAAGGCTGTGAGGCTGTGGGGCTGTGGGATGGCTGTGGGATGGCTGTGGGCTGTGGTTTGGGTGCCTGCCTCCATCTGCACATCGAGGTTAAACAAACAGCAGCTTGAGATTTCTGTGGTTCTGGTGGGTCTCGGGGAGTTTTCAGGCTGGGATCAATTGAGCCCTGCATGTTGCTGAACCTGGGCTGGGATGGCACCCACAGGCTGGTTTGCTTCTCCCACGGGGGAAACTGAGCCATGGGAAGAGGAGGGATGGGGTTTGGCTGTCCCATAGAGAAGTGGTGGTGTCTGGGCTGGGTGTCAGAGTGAAGGTGGTGCAGGGAAATGGGCATCACCAGAGGGCCCATTGGTGTGGGTGGGGTGTGGAGCAGCAGAGGAGCACATCTGGATCCCCCCGTGTTGCCATGGTCTGGAGAAGGTGCCTCTGCTGCAGACATGGGAAGGAAGATGGGCTGGTGATGTTTCCCAGGTGATGTGAGGAGTGTGCAGCAGAAGCTGCAGTGGGGTTTGGCCCTGTGTGTGTTTAGCTGTCTGCCTCCATGAGGGCCTGGCCAGCTTTGAGCCAGGACTGTCCTGTTACGAAAGGAAACATGCAAGGGGCTTCTGTGGAGGCTCTGACAGTCCATCTCTGTTCCCTTAACCCACACACCCATGATGCCCACCTGGACCCTCCTCTCTGAAGTTTTTCCTGGAAACACTCAAACTCAACAGGATGTACCCCGGAGCCTTGGCTGGAGGGCTGGGTTGGTGAAAAAGGTGCTCCTTTCCTTCTTGGGAGCCTTGGGGTTGCAAGGATACAAAGGGAAAATGTGAAGCAGGCAAACCCAGGTGTTGGTGCTGGGGAGGCTCCCAGGCCTCCCCTGCCCCATGGGTGTCATTTGCAGACACCAAAATGCAGTTGTAGGTTGTGAGGCTCTTGTGAAGGGTTGATCAAAAGTGAGATTAGCTCACTCTAAATGAGTAGTAGTTTCTGTCTGAAGAAGGGGAAGCAAAAACGTGCAGCCCTGTCCAGTGGAGATGGATGTGTTGGGAGCAGATGTCTTACTCTCTTCCACTGGATGAGCCATCTCCAGAGGCTTCCTCCTCACCCCCCACATCCTCTGACTTCTCCAGAGTCAGACAGGACACATCAGGTGTGGAGCTGCTCCCATGGCATTGTGGGGCACCAGTCAATATTCCAGCAAAGTCTCCAACGCTGATTGGAGATGGAGACATCCTTCATCACCATATCCCCCAGACAGGCTCCTCTGCTATTTCCCTAATCAGCTGTGTGGCTTTGAAGCAGCCCAGATGGTATCTGGTACCCAGATGGTATCTCCTGGGCCTGCCCTGGTGCTGGGGCTCCTTCATGGGAGGGACGTGCTGAGGGTGAGGAGGTGGTTTGTGGATTTGTATGGATACAAATGACAGAGCAGTGCTTGGGGAAGGAAGTGAAATCCAGCTGAACTTTTCCTCCTGGTCCTCAAATTTGGGGTGATAGAGTATTTTTGATGACAAGGTTACTACATGAGTGTTCTCAAGAGATTCATGTCCTCTCCATGGAGCCTCTGTGGAGGCAGCCTCCACCTGCCCTGCAGAGCCAACTGCCCAGCTCTGCTCTGAACTCCTTCTCTCTGCTTGAGCTTCTTGGATCTCTGGACTCCCTTGAACTTCTCTGGTGAACAAAAAGAAAACAAAGACTGTTCTTCTTCCCCAGAGCAGCTGTGGCTGCCCCATCTCTGGAAGTGTCCAAGGCTAGCTTGGACAGGGCTTGGAGTTGGGTCAGTGGAAGGTGTCCCTGCCCATTGGAGGGGGTGGCACTTGATGGGCTTTAAGGTCCCTTGCAACAAAAACCATCCTGGGATTCCATGACTGCCAGAGCCTCTTGTTTTTAGAAATACTGAATAGCAGTGAGGTTTTCCTCCAAAAGCATTTTTTTCCATGTGGATATTTGGAACCCCCCTCATGCATAACACAGTGTCTTGTCAGACACTGGGAATGTTTTCTTATCCCTTTGGTATGTCATTCATGGCAGGATGATGATTCACTCTTGGGACATGACTTTGGGGAAGAGCTTTGTTTATCTCCAAGCCCGTCTAGCAGTTCCCTTTGGATGCTCCCTCTGTGCCTCTCCCTGGAGCACCACAAGCCCAGGTCTGACCCACCAGGGTCCCTCCAAGGAAGCTCAGGAGCTCATAGCCCAGGGCTGCCCTGGTGCTGGACACATGTTCCAGGTTCTTGACTCATTTGCCTTGACTGAAGCATACAGTCCATGGTCTAACCCCGATTTCCCCAGCAATCCTGAGGCTGTGAGGGGAACAACAGAAAGAAAGGACCCTCTTGGCTTCCCTCTCTTGGTATTTTTCTCAGTGTTTGTAGACATTCTTGCTGTTTCTATTCTGAAATTGTTTTCCTCTACAATCCATGTGGGTCTGTACTGCTATATTTAATACTTGCTAGTATCAGATTTTGCTTTCTAGGTCTTTCAAAACAAAACCAATAAAAATAAATCCTCTTGCAGGAGGTCACTGAGGTGGAATGGCTTTCTCCCAAGCGCTGACATGCTTTGGACTTTTCCTTGCTCCCTGTCCAAGCTTATTCCCCCTTGCTTAGAGGCTCTTTTCCCCCATCAGCTGTCCCTGTGCCCAGGGGTGAAGCAAACATGTGATGTGTGGTGCTGTGTGTGATGTGTGTTGCCTGTAGTGGAGGGCATGGAGGACACTTGTGCAGGGCAGTGACAGAAACATCTGTCCTTAGTTTGCTGCTGCTGCAGGACTTAGGATTCCAGGGCCCTTGGTTCTGGGAGCTCACTGGTGCCTTGGCCTGAAAACATCTCTAACATCTCTTTGTTTTTAACATCGAAGTTTTGGACCATTGTGGCAAACAGGGTGCCCAGAGAAGCTGTGGCTGTTCCATTCCTGGAAGTGGCCCAGGTCAGGTTGGATGGGGCTTGGAGCTGCCTGGTCTATGGAAGGGGTCTCAGCCTGTGGGAAGGGATTGGAATAGGATGAGTTTTAAGGTCCTTCTAACTCAAATCATTACATGATTCTATGAAATCTGTCTCAAGCTTCTTCCAGGCACTGTTGTTTCTGCTGGGGAAGCTGGTGGGTGTGATGGACTACTGAACTGCCCCAGCCCAAGCAGAAAGGATGCCATTCACAATCCCAGCTGGAACTGTCCCATCAGGAGTCCCCTGGCTCATTGCTCCAGAGCTTCTGCCTTGAAGCTGGGGCAGAGCAGCTCTGGAAAGGTCCTGCTGATGTCCTGGCCTGCAGGAATGCACCTGTGGTACCCAGATCTCTGAGAGGAGGATGGTGATCTCAGCTCCCCATGTGGCCGTGCGAGCTGCTGGGCACTCTAGAGCGACTGTGCTGAATTCTGAATTTCCCAAAGTTGGGTGATGTAGGAACAGAGGCTCCCACTGCTCTGTTTTATTTCTATTAGCCAAACCATTTTACAGCAGAATTGTTTGCAGAAGCAAAGCACTTTGGTCCCTGAATCGTTGAGCTTCCGCTTTCCATCCGCTCTCAGTAGGACAGCAATCATGTGCTAAATCCCAATTAATCATTAAGAAGATATTTGAGGTTTAACAGCTATGTTATAAGATACAGTTTTTACTGGTTTTGACCTCAGTTAAATATGTTTTTAATAGTGGATGGTATTTAATTAAACATAAAATAACAGAGGCTTATTAAATCTAGAGAGACCTTTCCTAGTGATGGATATTGAATGTTAAGTAAATATCACTTGGTCATTAGAAGCGTATTCAGAGTGGTTTCACAGCCATGTAATAGGCAGGTATCTGATTACCCATCTGCCCAGGCCCAATGAATAAGCTCTTAATAATCAATTGCCACTCATTTAATATATCATAATAACTGTCCTATTAGACCTGAATTAGATCCTTGTAAGAGCAAACAGAGGCAACCTGGCGCTCACTGGGATTTTGAGCGGATTTTGTTTTATTTCAGGTTGATGATTCATTGAGATTGGGGTGGTTGGAGATTGGATGACACAGGGCTGGATGATGGACAAGGTTTCAGGTTGTGTTCATGTGGGACCTGCAGCAGCACCACCACTGTGGTCAGCCTGGAGTGGGGCACAGGGGGTGCAGGGGCTGCTGGGACCATCAGGCTGGGACCATCCACCTGGGATGCAGAGGGTCCCAGAGCTGCACAGGGGCTGGCTGGCTGTGGGGTGATGCTGTGACTCCTGGTGTGTCCTTTGGGCACTTGGTCTTTCTCTACGGCAGGACATCACAGCAGGCTGGAAGGAAGGAGATGCAGCACTGCCACACATTCCCATCAACCTGCAGAACTTGCTGCCATACAGCACCTTCAAAGCCCAGTCATTAGCTGATGTCAGGGGAGGCTGAGACTCGTCTGGGGGTAACAGGATCAGAAAGAGGCACTTAGGGCACAGTGATGTTTGTAATTCAGGGCTGTGTTTAAGGACAGACCAGCAGCTGACCCTGTCTCTCAAGCTGATTCCCATCTCTCTGCTCCATTAATCCAGGTTCTAGTCACTTACTTCTCCAAGATTTTATGTCCTGTGTATCAGCAAAGTACTTTTCAGGTTGCCAAGTGTGTGGCTTGTGGGTGGACAAGGACCCTAAGAGGACTTGAGACACTCCCTCCAACCAACCTCAGGAAGCAGGATGTTGAGTGAAGGAGGCTTTTGCTTCATTTTGAGGTGAAATATTATTTGTTTTGCAAGGCCCAGCTACTGGTGGCTGTTCACAGAGCTGTATAGCAGGAGTTATTTTGGGGTGGCAAAAAGGGGCTGGCACACCTGGCTGGAGTGGGACTTTCTCCTTACCTGGGAGAGATGGAGAACCCTGGCAGCCTGGCAGCTAAACATGATCTGGAGAGTTTGAGAAGTGTGGTTGTCACTTGCTCTGAGACAACATTTTCTCCAGGAATTACTGTTTTGCTCATCCTTCAAAATTCCATCTTGTACTTCAGGATGAAGTGATAGACCAGGACTGTGAGCTGTGGGAATAGCATAGGATTGGGTTGGAAAGGACCTTAAAGCTCATCCCATCCCACCCCCCTGCTGTGGGCAGGGACACCTTCCACTGTCCCAGGGTGCTCCAAGCCCCAGTGTCCAGCCCGGCCTTGGGCAGGGATGGGAAAGGTTTGGGATGATATCTGTGTGCAGTGCACGCACAGCCCAGCCGGGGTGGGAGGAACAACCAGACCACGTCATCCAATTAAGGCTGAACATAAAAAATGATAAATACAGAGGTGGCAGCTTTTAAGCAGAACGAAAGCTGCCACTGCCAAGCACAGTGCCCCTGTGAGAGGCTGGGGGGGTTTGGATTTTTTGGGGGGGGAGCTGGACCCCAGAGCACTGCTTTTCTGGGACTCCGTGGGTAGCCCTATTAGCTTGCTTACAGCAACACTTGTTGTTTAATTTCTCCGTGCTGCTGCATTTCACAGGCCACAAGTTTTGCTGGCTGCGTTGTTGCCCGGCGCAGCGGCACTGACTCAGCGCTGGAACAATGCGCAAGGCAGCCGCGCCGGTGATTCAGCTGCCGGCTCAGGGGATGAGCCCGGCTCCTCTGCTGCTTATTAATCGCTGCTAGTGCGTGAGTCAGGCTCTCCTCGCCCCCGGGCAGGAAAGCAGCCGAGGTGGGATTTAAGCAGGGAGCCGGGAAGGGGCCCAGGGGAGGGTGACAGGCAAGGGCTGCGGCTCTGAGCCAGCGTGAAGAGGGGACGTGGCTGTGCCGGCACCGAGGACATCTCCTGGCAATTCCATCCTAGCCATTGCCTGTCTCACCAGCTTGGGGGTCTTGCTGCCTTCCAGTGGATTTTCCCGGTTTGCAAGGTGGGCTCATGGCCAAACCTGCTTTGTGCAGCCTGTGCCCTCCTGCTGCTTGTCACAGGTTTGGAGGCAGAGAGGTGATGGTGCCCTGCTCATCCCTCTTGGGTCCTTTTCCCACCCTGGACCCCTCCACCAGCCTGCAGGTGTGTTTGGAAGTGTTCCCTGCATGCTGTATCCCTTGGCAGAAATCAAGGGAGCTGTAGGACAGTACTGACACCAGGCAGGTTCATCACGTGCAGCAGTATTACAGCATGGGGATCCTTGTGTCCAAGCAGGATCCAGGCCTGGATCCCTCCAGGATCAGCCCTGGCCCCAGGACAGCCCAGTTACACCATTTTTTGGGTGCCAATTCCAGTAGCATAGGCCTATGAAAGCAGGCAGACTCCAGCCTGGCAGGAGGTGAAGCTGGCAGAGCAGAGGTGTGGGAGCACCCAGGTGCTGCCTGGGCTTGGCTCTTGCCAGTCAAGAATAAGGGAGAACCTGCAGGAATTCCCGCAGCCTCTGACAGGACAGAAACACCCCTGGGGCTGGGAGACTGTAAAAGTCACAATGGCTGTTGAGCCACCCTTCCTCATCCATAGGGTGGGTGCCAGGGCTGCCATACCCATCCAGCAGCTGTGGGTGGGCTGGGGGCACAGGGGGAGCCCCCGACGAGGGGCACCACAGCCTGATCCTGGGGCTTCTCTCTGCCTCCTCACTTGGTTCTCCAGCCTCCTCACAGAGCCCTGAGCCGACCCAGCTGCCTTGGCCGGGCTCCCCAGGGCCAGCACAGCCATAAAAGCCTCTAATCCGAACGGGCTGGGGCAGCGGCGCCCGCTGCCATCGGGACAGCTCTCTGTGTGTGGCTCCTATTTAGTGCAGATTTATTTCCTCTGGGTCGCTGACTCTGCCGTTGCTCACTCCTTGGCTCTGCTTCTGGGAGCATCCAGCATTTACCTTCCTGCAGCAAGGGGCTTTGGGGGACTGTAACTTCATTGTACGTGTCAATTAGGAAAACACCCTCAGGAATTTCCTTTCTGATGCTGCCTGGCTCTACAATAAGCTCTGTCTCCGTGGCTGCCGGCTCCCCAGAGCCCGTCCCGCCAGAGCAAACCGATGGGAGCTGGGAGCGGGCTCAGCTCCGCAGGCGCCTCCAGCTCCCGTTCCAGCTCCCTCTGAGCGCCCAGCCCCATCTCCTTTCACTCCTCCCGCACTCCTCGCTCCCTCTCAGGGCGCTGGAGTTTGGAGTTGTTTTGGAAACCGCTGCGACTCCGGCATGACGTCACCAGGGTTCTGTAGTATCTCTGTCTCCATCCTAGTTAGGCGCTTCCTGCTCCCTGGCTCTCACTCCAGCTCGCCTGGCGTGTCTATGCTCTTTCTTCTTCTCCACAATTCCCCAGGGATTTCTTTTCAACTTTCCCCCATCCTTCCCTTCATCTCTTACACAGCGCTTTTGTCTTTTCCTTTCCCTTTTCTTTCTTTTTTTCTTTTTTCTTTTTTTTCAAATTATTTTCTTTTTTCCCCTCCTCTCCAAAAACAGCCCTTTTGCCCCAGATCTGGCTTTCCCAGTTCATTTTTTTTGTAGCAGGCACTATGCCCACTCTGCTGCTGCTGGGAATCCCGAGGTGTTGGGATGCTCCTGGCCAGCTCATTCCCAAGGTCAGGGGACAGGCAGGGGAGCAGGTGACCCCCAGCCCCAGCAGTGCCATGGTGGCATCAGGCAGGATCTGTCCTGTGATGGGGTTTGCTGCTGCCCCTCTTGTGCCAGCTGCAGGGCTCAGGCTGCACCTTCCCTCTCCTCCCTCAGCTCCTCTCCCACCATCCCATCTCAGGCCAGCTTTTCAGTCATAGCAAATCAATTGCTCTACCCCACATCCCCAGCTGTAGCTCCCTGTGCTCTGACACCTCCTTGCCTGTCAGCATCCATCCTGTTCCTGCTGTGAGTACCCACATCCCTGTGCCACCCTGTGATTCCAAGCACCGCTGTCTCCTGCCTGGAAAAGCATATGTGTGGTTTCATCATGACTCTCTAGTGAGTGTTCACTAAGCACGAACAAAATACGATTTATTTCTTTAATTTCTTCCCTCACCACTGCTGAAATGCTGCCTGATTGCAGGCAGACCCCCCAGGGCCGTGGCTTCCCTCCCTCCTCTTGCTTATTCATCCCGACCCCCAGCCAAAGCAGCATGGGGCTGTGCTTCCCATGGGAGCAGTCCTGGGAACAGCACTGTTAAACATAAAATACAAATGCATATATAATATGTGTGGGTGGGAGTGTGTGTGCGTGTGTGTGTGCATACATATATATATATATATATATATATATATATATATATATATATATTTGCAAGGGCATGTAGTGATAAGACACAGGGGAATGGCTTTGAACTGAGAGAGAGTAGGATTAGATGGGATATGGGGAAGGAATTGTTCTCTGTGAGGGAAGTGAGGCCCTGGCACAGGGTGCCCAGAGGAGCTGTGGCTGCCCCTGGATCACTGGCAGTGCCCAGGGCCAGGTTGGACATTGGGCTTGGAGCAGCCTGGGATAGTGGAAGGTGTCCCTGCCCATGGCAGGGAGTGGGATGAGATGGGTTTTAAGTCCTTTCCAACCCAAACCATTCCATGATTCTGTGATATGCTCCTGGCAACTCCCTGCCTTGCAGGAGCTGGGCAGTACTGCCCCTGCCCACAGTGACTGGGTGAGCTGAGGCACAGGGGTGAGTGCCAGGAGGGCCGTGTGATCACAGCCCTGTTGTGACACACACCCTTCGTTTTCTGTCCCTGGGTGTGCCGGTAGCTTGTCAGGTCACTTAATCCCTGGAGTATCTTTTTAATGTTATTTGGATTAAAGTTGAATTTGGGCAGTGGCTGTCCCTGGCTGTGTGAACATGTGGCGCTCAGGGGTGAAACTCCAGTGAAGATCAGAGGCTTTAACACAAACTCCTGTTAAGGTTTTGGCTCTTTCTGCAGAGAAATGGGGTCTGGATGCAAGAGTTTCTTTATCCAAGTTCAGCAAGTTCTTCCTCAGCCTTTTTCCTCTTCACCCATGCCAAAGATCTATCCTCATATTTATTTCTAAGTCACTCTCTCCACCTGTGGTCAGCAAGATTTGTCACAAGCTTGTGCAGGAGCAGAGGCTCCTGCATCCTCCCTGGTGTGCCCATGTGCCTCATGTGTCTGAAACACACAGGCAGACCAGCAGAAGTGCCCGAGGCAGTGCTTGCAGTGCTGCTGCCTCTGGGCACTGGATGGACAGGACTGGACATCCTGCTTGTCCTGCTGGTGGGGAGATGTGAGGGCTTTAATGGGACACACTGTGGGAGTGGGAAACACGGGACCCTGGTGAGGGCACAAACCCCTCCTGAGGCCAGAGGCTGCTGTTTTCAAAGCACAGGGAAGCTGGGGTGGTGAGACTGTGCTGAGCCTTAATCTGGGAGGGCCAGTGCTGCTGGGCAGGGCTGGGAGTCACACGGGGATAAGGCAAGGGGAGTGATGCCTTCAGTGGCTCCTGTGGGGCAGGACAAGGGGAGCAATGATGTTTGTTGCTTGTGGAGTTTGGAGGGATTTGTGGTGAGAGAAGCTGTGAGTTTGCTCTACCTTGTATCAGCAGTGTGGGCTTGGTGCCTGCTGCAGTTGGGAATTCCCAGCTTTGCCCTTTGAATGGGGGTTCTGGGCTTTCATGGTGATCACACCAAGGAAGTCAGAGGTGAAGTGAGTGTTTGGTGACAGCCACAGCCCATCACCTCTGTGCCCCAGTGCCAACCCTGGCTGTGCCTCCTTGGGAATGGCTGCACTCTGAGCTCAGGGGCTGAGGCTTCTCCTGCAGCCACTGCCCAGAGCCCTTCCCTGCACTGCCCAGTGCCCAGCACCCACGTTTCGAGTGTGGCTGCCAAAGATTGTCCTGTGGGTTTTCACCAATGACCTTTGGATGTGGATGTGGCCTTAAAGTTAGGATCACTTTGACTTTGCAAATACTGGGCTCGTGCAAGCTTTTGGTATGGGTACCCCAGCCCCACAGACCTGTCTGTGCTTGGAAGAAGCCATGGGACGGGGGTGGGGCCACTGGAATGATGCAGGGATCCTAGGAAATACTTTTACCCTTGTTTTCTAGGGACAGGTGGGTGTAATTTCTTTTCTCTGCATCCACTCGTTTGGGATGGTCACACTGCTGGGGTGGTGCAGGATGCTCCTTTCCAGGCAGGAGTTGGCAGAGACAGGTAACCCTGCCTCTGAACAGACATTTCCATGAAGTTGCCTCGAGGTCTGTCATTGCTGCTTACCTGGGACAGCCGCAGAGGCCTGTAATTGTTGGGAGAGGCTGTGGGCGGCCGGATAGGAATCTTGGAATAGGCTGCTGCCCTCCCAGCAGGGAGAGCCTGGCCACCCAGGAGGGAGAGAGGACGACAGGGAGAGAAGAAGACAAGAACAATAGGGAAGAAGCAGGGATCTCTGTGCAGCTCTGAGTACTACAGAGATGGTGAGTGATTTCACAGCAGACTAGGGGGGTACCAAAGAGATTTACTGGGAAAAAGCAAAAATGCATTCAAGGCAGTTGTTTCTTTCACAAGGTTCATGAAGACTTTGTGGCTCTGGCTGTGGTGAAGGCCACGTGGGCTCAGCAAGCATCTTGCGGGGCTGTTACCCTGTGCAGAGCAGAGGTGAGCTCTGCCCAGACCCCTGTGTGGGAAGGATGTGCCAGAGGAGGGGCTGTGCCTGACAGGGGATACACCAGAGGAGAAACCTCTCCAGTGGCACTGCAGCAGCCAGCCCTGAGCTACCTGGCTCTGAGCTGTGGCTGAGTGGGGTGTGGGTTTGCCCCAGTCCTTACCCCAGTTCTGGAGGGTTCCCATGCCCCCCAAGCTGGAGCTGGGCAGGAGGGGTGGGATGGGGTGAGCATGGGGACACGGCAGGAGCTGCAGGGTGGGACCGGAGTAGGTGACACGAGGAAGGGCTGTGGGTGGCAGCGGGAGGAGCAGGAGCCCTGCCCAGCCCTGGAAGCCCCAGCAGGTTGGAGATGTGCCCTTGGCAGCAGGATGTGTCACCTGCCTACTGAGCTGCATTTCAGCACAGCCCTCGCGACGCCCCGGAGGATGCCCTGCCTCCGTGTAAGAATCCTCTCTCTGTGAGTATTGCCTTGCCTGGGGATGCTGGGCTGGGCTGCCCTCCTACAACAACCCAGCTCATCTGGAGCTGGCTGGGGTTTTACTGGAGACCAGGTGGGTTTCCATGTCCAGGGGCTGTGAAGACTGTGTGTTTTGTCCCTCAAGTGCTGCCACCAAGGTCCTTCGTAGGGCTTGGCCTCTCTGGGCTTCCCCATCACTGTCCTACAGGCATTCCTAAGGCTTGTTTGGTTGTGGACTAAAACTAGTTCCCAGGTCCTGAGTGGTGGAGAAGGGACGGTTTGGGTTCCACAGGGGCCAGGCAGCAGTGGGTGCTACCAGCTCATGCTGGGTGGCTGCAGGGAGGTGCATTTGGAGCTCTGGCAGAGCTGGTTGGGAATTTTTCCGGAGGGGTGTTGGGGCTGAAAGCTCTGCACAGCTCTGACCTGACCTACTGTGAGGCAGTGCATGGTTCTGTGAAACAAGATGTGGGTATGACGTGGTCTGAGCTCTCTGGCAGGATTTACTGAGGCTGTATCATGTCATGGGCATCCCTCCTGCTCCATCTGTGGACGCAGTTGGACAGAGTTTGTTTAGAGCACTGCTGTTCTGCACTTGGCTGACAGTATCAGATCTCCTGTGCCTGCAGGAGCAACTGCTTTGTAATGGTGTGGGGCATCCCAGGGATCCTGTGGTGCCCCACGCCCTGCAGCCTCAGTCCAGGGGCAGGAGGGCACCGGTGGGGCTGCGGATGCCTCTCCCTGGGCATAGCTGCCACCATCTTGGCATGATGTTGGATGAATCTCTGAGCCCAGCCACTGAAAACACTATTTTCTGGATGCCCTAAAAGGCAGAAATTAATACAAGGCTGTTGTGTGATAGGTTCTGGTGATACCCAGCCCTCTGTGTGGTGGTGGTGTCACTGGGCCCTGCAGTGAGGCATTGGGCTGCTGTCCCTTCACCTGGGCATGCGGGTCCCTCCCTGTACCCTGGCCCTGTACCTGCTGTCATGTGGGGAGTGTCCCAACCAGGCAGTGCAACAGGCACATGTGCTGTAGCAGGTTATCAAATACTGAATAAATTTGGAAGGGCTCTCAAGCTCCAAAGGGTTTGTCAGTTGTGTTCTCAGTCTCACGTCCCTGGTAAAGCTTCACGTTGAGTCCAGAAAGGGGTGGAAGGTGGATGCTCCCTCACACACACTTCATTCTCCGTGCTGACAACAGCACTGCCAATAAAACAACTTTTTGTTGTCTGTGCTGGTTTGATGTGCTGCACTAAGAGCATGTGGAGCTTGTCCAGCCCCACCTCCCCAGAGCGCTGTGTGAACATGACGTGCGGCTTCTTGCGACCAGTAAATAGCATTTGGGGAATGAAAAGAAAAACAGAAAGGTTGGTTTGTTATTCTTAGTGATATATGAAAGAGCTGTCAACTCCATCTTGAAATCATGAATCCCTGGGTATTCCTGGGACGGGCAAAGGAATGCATCCTGCAGTGTTTTTTCACTTGGAACGACCGTTTGGCTCTTCTTGGTCTGAAAAGTTAAACTTGGGCTGAGTAACAAATGAATGCTGTCTCTTAGTCACTGTCTGGCTGGGATGGAAACACTTCTGTGACCTGGTTTATCTGCATATCCATGCTGATGGCTTGGACAGGGCTCGCTGCTGGCTGCCGGCTCCTTCCCAGGGCACTGTCGGCCCCGGCGCGGGGGAGCTCGGACCTGCTGCTGCTCATCAGGGCCTCAGGGCATGAGAAGAGCTGCTTTCTAGAAGGTTCTTGTTTTTCAGGTTTTATTTTTTTTTGTTTTTATTTTGTAATGATTTTTCTTAGATTGCTAGAGCTGGAGAAAATGATTTCTTCTTTAGGCCGCTTCTTAGTAGAATGATGGAATGGTTTGGCTTGGAAGGAAGCTTAAAGCTCATGTTGTACCAACCCCCTGCCACTTTCCACCATACCATGCTTCTCCAAGCCCCTGTCCTTGAACACTTCCAGGGAGGGGGACGTGAAGCTTCAGACCAGTGACAAGGAGGCTCTGTGGTTTAAAAACTGTTAAAAGATGGGCTGTAGCCCTCATTTCCATCTCCTGGCCCAGATTTCCACCTCCTAGCCATCCTTCCTGTCTTCTCATCTCCTGCTGTGAGCAGTGGCTCCACAGGTCTGGTGGGAGGAATGTGGAGGTGCTGGGGCACTCCCTGGGTCTTCTGCACAGGAATTCCAAACAGGAAAGAAAACTTGGAAAGATACTACCTGCACTCTGTGTAGTTCAGGTGAGGAACCAGCTTGCTGTGTTGTTTCAAACATGACAGCACATTCCTGGGGGCTCAGGAGTGTGTGGCCAGGTTCAGGGTCACATTCTGCCTCCCCTATTTGTGTCACCTGGCCCGTGCTGCTGTGCCCCAGGCACACCAGTGCCTTGTGCTCATGCTAACAGCATCCTCAGTGCTGTGTTGCATCTGCAGAAATGCAGAACAAAGGAGGGTTTTTCTCAATCTCAGATCCAGTTCAGGGTGAGGAGGTTCCTGTGTGTTTGAGTGCTGTGGTCAGCACCCACGTACCAGGCTGGGGCTGGAGCACCTCCACAGGCTCCAGGCTGAGAGCACCCTGCCCTGCCCTGAGGCATCCTCACTCCTCTGCTGCTCAGGAGAGCCCGGGCAAGATGGGCTGAAAATTAATTAAAAAACCGCCAAGGAAGAGATGATTTCCTAGTGCTGGCCAAGAAACGTGACACTGAGCAAATAGTAGAAAATAAAGCAAATATAAAATTCACGTTGGATCTGGGAATGGACATTTAATTTGCAGCATGGATGGTGTCTGCGTGCAGAAATCTCAATTTCAGCTGGGGTCTCACAAGGCAGAAGTCCCTGTAAATGATATTCCTGTGTGCACGTTCTGCAGCCCCGTGCCATGTCGTTAACAGAGCTCTCCTTCTGGGAGTACATTCTTCCCTCATTTTCTATCCCCATACATTAAATTGATAGTTTGGGGGATTACTGCTCTTTCCAAGCTCACATGGGTGGAGTCCCCTTTATATGGCCATGCTGGTATGTAGTGAATTTGAATTGGCGCTGCAGAAAACTGGAAAATTTGGAACAGATAACTGTCTCCTATCTTTATATGGGAACATCAGAGTTCCTAGCTTTATTCTGGGGTTCTTGCCATTCCAAATATAATTTATTCTTTTATATAACTGTTTTCATATGATACACTCTGAAGAGTGGATAATGGTTTGGGGAGGATATAATCATTCCCCCCCCTCCAAGGCTGTCTTCCCAATTAATGAGATTGAGAACACGTTCCAAAAATCTATTTTTCCTCTCTGGGTTTTTTCTAATGTAGTCAATTTATTCTGTAGTGTGTCTTGTGCTTCCTTTATGGAGTCTGATTCCTAAATATTTGGTGATGGTTGTCTGGCTGGAGCCTGTGTAACTGCTCAGGGTATGGATGCAGTTGTGGGAGCAGTGAGGGACTGGCTGTCCCTGTCCCTTTCCACTTGGGAAGGTGGGGACACAGCAAGGTCATCACTGTCCCCACCTTACTGCTGACCTCAATCTGACTACCAGATGGGGTGGCTCTGTGGGAAGCTGTGTGCTTTGTGGGGATGGAGGGGCATCCTCATTCCCTGGCTCCTTCTTCCCTCCTGTCTGGATGAGAAATGGGTGGCCAGGACTGAACCAGTGCCTCCATCCCTCAGGAAGGGCTGTTCCAAATGAAATGTGCAAAGCTCCAGGGGTTCCTTCTTCTTAAAGCCCCACCTGTAACCAAAATAGATTAAGTTCTTATAAGTCTTTCTCTGCTCACATTGGTGATGCTCCCAAAAACCTGTGCCATATTATCCTAGAATCATGGGGTGGTTTGGAATGGAAGGGACCCATCACAAAGGGACCTTAAAGCCCATCTCATCCACCCCCTGCCATGGACAGGAACACCTTCCATGATCTGAGGTTGCTCCAAGCCCTGTCCAACCTGGCACTTCCAGGGATGGGGCACACCCAGCTTCATATGAATTTCAGAGAGCTTGCTGCTCCAAAATGGGTTGGTTGATAGGTTACAAGCCCTGTTTAACAAACAAACAAACACTTTTAACTTGAGAGTAAAAGTGAACTTTTGGGCCTAGGGGAGTTACCTTGGGCCAGTGATGGTGGCAAAGGAGTGCTCAGCACAGGCCTTTCAGTGTTACCCAGTCAGTGAAGTGGTTCCTGCTATATCTAATCAGTGGATTTGCTCTGTGTTGGTAGAGCTCAGGTGCTCCCATGAGTCACATCTATCCCTATCCTGACCAAACCCCATGTTAGGTCCTGTTGGCTTGAGATGAAGCTGAGGCAGCACCCCAGGAGTGTGCTGTAGCCTTCTGTAGCATCCAGCTTCCCCAGCCCCATCAGCTCCCCAGGGATGAGCAGTGCAGGAGGAGCAGGCTTCCTGTGCACTGGGCTCAGTGCTGGGTACTGAGGAGGAGGATGATAAAGAGACCAGCTGTGAGGAGCATCCTTGTTTTATGGCAGGCATGTCATTCTGCAAACAGCCCTCCTCTTCCTCCAGGGCTAGGAGCAGTTAAAATAATTTTGTGGTGCCAGCCACACTCCTGGGAATGGGGACTCACTTTTACACTGTCTGGGTCAGATGTGTGACCTTGGGGAGCCACTTCCAGGGCCAAAAGCATGAGAGAACTGTTCTCCAGTGGTGTTTTGAACTCTGGTGGATGCTGTTGTTCAGAGAAGCCATGGCTGCCTCTGGATCTCTGAAAGTGTTCTAGGCCAGGTAGGACAGAGCTAAAACCCCATGGCAGGGGGTGAAATGAGATGAGATTTTAAGGTCACTTCCAACCCATTCCAGCCCTGTAGGGTTCTGTGTCTAGTGCAAGCCTGGGCTCTGTTCATGTCCCTGCAGGTCTCGTGTGTGCCCTGGTTCTTAATAACTTGGGTGTGGGTGACCAGCCAGGTCCCCTGGATCCCTGCTGAGCTCAGATCCTCCCTGTTTTCCATGTGTGTTACCCTAGGAGTGGTTTGGTGACAGGGGACACTTGCTGAGGGTGCTCTGTGTGTCCTGGTCCCTCTTACTGAGAGAAAGGCATTGCTGCTGCTTGGGGGTCTGTGGTGCCCAGGCTCTCTTGTGGGGCAGCAAACCCCAGGCAGTGGGGGTGGGACATCCCTGTGCTCCACTGACATCTAATGCCTTGTCCCCACCCCGGGGCTGAGGCTAATGGAGGAGAGGGACATTCCCATGAACCTGGTTTTCCAGGCAGACTGGAGGGGCTCCCCCCAAGCTGGTGCCAGGGGTGTGTGAAGGCAACAGGAAAGAAAAGGGAGATGCAGAGTTCTGTCCAAGGAGAGGTGGGGGAGGTGGAGGGACAGCAGGGATGGGATGGGACCGGCAGCCTGGCTCTGCAGTGGGGTGGGGCGAGGGTGGGGGTGTGGTGCATGGCTCCCTGCCCAGGTACCCCTGGAGGTGTCCGTGCCCTTGGACACCCCCTGAGTCTCCTGGAGACTCCCATCCTTGTACTGCTCACTGGTCCCCCTGGCTGCCTCAGGGAAAGGTCTTCCCCAGCCCCAGCTGCAGCCCTGGGTCCCAGTGGAGCAACCAGCAGGAAGGGGAGGGAGGAGGAGGGCAGGGAGGGCACCCTCGTTTGCTCCCCACGCTATAATTAGCTGGGCTGGTGGGCAGAGCTGCTGTCAGGCTGCTGACACCCAGCCAGGCTGCAGGCACGCAGGCCACGTGTGAAGTGCACGCTGCAGGACAGGGTGTAATTAATTAGCTGCAGGCCCTGGGAGCTGGGAGCTTACTACTCAGATCCAGGTTCTTTTCCTGCCTTTTTCATTTTTTTGTTCAGTGATGAAAGATAGAACTTCACCTATAAACCAGTATAAATATGTAGGAGGATGGAAGTGTTCAAGGCCAGAGTGGATGGGGCTTGGAGTAACCCAGGGTGGTGGAAGGTATTCCTGCCAATGGCAGGGGGTGCAACAGGATGAGCTTTAAAATCTCTTCCAACCCACACCACTCTGTGGTTCTATGACCTGGTGTTCACAAAGATTAAAAAATAACAAAACCATTTGTAAATGCCAGGCAGCACTTGAATGCAATTCACGATCAGGCAGCTGACATCCCCCAGATGAGGCCAAATAAAAAACCCACCAGGTTTTAGCAAAAGCACAGGCCCGGCCACGCTCCTCTCCAGCGCGTGCAGTGCTCAGGGCTTCCCTCTATTAATAGCAGCCAGCTCAGCTCCACAGCTCAGCCCTGATCCTGCAAACACTTAAACCCAAGCACAGCTCCTTCCCCAAGTGCTCCAAGCTGCTGTAATGGTTTACAGGCTGCAGTCATGAAAATAGGAGGAAGAAGGTGGAGAAGGGAGGGTGTGCAGCCCAGCACCGGGGGTGTGACCGTGTACATCCCTGCTGCTCCCAAGGCTTGGATGAATGACAGCAGGGAGCCAAGGTGCCCAGGCCTGTGCATGTCCCTCTGGGTGCTGTTGGGCTGGCAGGTTTACAAGTCCCCGTGGTTTTGCCAGCAATTTGACAAGTACTTCCATCCTAGAAGCAGCAAGTGCAGGGTCTGGCTCCGGGAGCTCCTTGCACAGGGAGACTCCAGCACAGAGCCTGTGCGTGCCTGCGTGGCTGTCTGAGCATGAATGAATTCCTACAGGCATGCAGCACTACAATAGCACTGGGGAAAGCAAAGTTTCCTGGATGAGCTCTCAGTAAAGAAATGCTTTGAAGCTTGGGTCATCCTTAGCGTGGTGTGAGCTGCGAGGGGTTTGCGGGTGAGCTCCCCTTGGCACGGGGAGCGTGGCTGGGAAGAGGCTCATCTGGGGAAAGCAGGGCTGGGAAGATGCTGCAAGGGGTGGGAAGGCAAGGAGGGAGTGCAAAGGGACTTGTTTAATGGGGGTGCTGGCAGATGCTCATGAGCAGAATCGCTTTTCCTCCTGCAGGATGGCAGGGGAGCCTGGGCAGTGCCCCACCATGCTCTGGTGGTCACCTCATTTTCCCCAGAACCAGGTTTATGTTTGTGTTTCAGGGCCCAGAAAAACAGCAAGGCCTTCCCTCCTGGG